>NC_092025.1:1858808-2458808 GCF_042242105.1 Pempheris klunzingeri | reverse complement strand
GGCCACCTCAGCCTCAGCTGCCACCTCAGCTTCAGCACACAAAGTCCTGAGTAACCACGCCACCATCCTGGCTAACAATAGCCCAAACTTGGCTTTCAGTCTCTACCAAAACATGGCTAAGGAAAAAAGTGTAGAAAACATCCTCTTTTCCCCTGTAGTAGTGGCCTCCTCTCTGGGGCTGGTGGCACTTGGGGGCAAAGCCTCCACCACCTCTCAGGTAAAAACCCTTCTGAATGCAGATAAAATCAAAGATGAGCAGCTGCACGCTGGTCTGGCTGAGCTCCTGACTGAGGTGAGCAACCCAAAGAGCCGCAATGTCACCTGGAAGATTAGCAGCCGCCTGTACGGACCCAGCTCAGTCACCTTTGAGGATAATTTTGTCAAGAGCAGCAAAAAGCACTATAACTGTGACCACTCCAAGATAAACTTCAGAGATAAGAAGAGTGCCGTGAACTCCATCAACGAGTGGGCGGCCAAGTCCACTGATGGCAAACTGCCTGAGGTCACCAAGGATGTAGAAAAGACAGATGGGGCAATGATCATCAATGCTATGTTTTTCAAACGTGAGCCTCTACAGAACCTTTATATGTGCAGTATTATTCTTTTAAATTCTCTCAAAATGAACAGATTGTTTTTCTCGCAGCTCACTGGAATGAGCAGTTCCATCATCAGATGGTGGACAACCGTGGATTCATGGTGTCCCGGAGCTACGTTGTCTCAGTACAGATGATGCACCGCACAGGTAGGAGGAGACAGTCCTGCTAATATGTTCAGAAACTTAAAGGAATAAATAGCGTACATACCACTTTCTGCTAACAATCAAATAATGCAATGCACATAACCTCATGTAAGATGGCACATTGTCAATTCATACTATTTTTATAGAGAACAGAACAGACATGACATAAGGTGTTAATTACTGAGCTTTACATGTGCTGGTAGACATATTTTGTTGTTTTTGGACAGAGTCAGACCAGCTGTTTCCACCTGCTCACAGTCTTTATGCAAAGCTAAGCTAACCAGCTGCTGGCTGTTGATTTAGCACACAAGCATCAGGCGTGGTGTCAATCTTCTCATGTAACATGCTCTATAAGAAAGCAAATCTTCCCAAAATGTTTAACCATTATTGAAATATTACTGCACATGTTGCCCAAAGAAACTTCTGAGCTGCTTCAGAACAGCTTTACATGTATGTTATTTATGACTAAATTCTATGTGTAGCACAGTAATAAAATAAACCTACCTGCTGTATAGGGCCAGGAGAAGCCCTTTGTTTTCTATTTTTTAAATACACCAAACACTAAATGGTTCACAGCATAAAGATGAATAGGTTATCTTGTGTATTGTAAACAGCGATAGCTAATATTTGTAATAGATTTCATGTGTGTCTAAGGTCTCTGTGGCTTCTATGATGACAAAAGCAATGAGTTGATCATCATGAGCATGCCTCTGGCACATAAGAAGTCCACTGTGGTGTTCATCATGCCCAAACATGTGGAACCGCTGGAGCGAGTGGAGAAGATGCTGACCAAGAAGCAGCTGGACACGTGGATGGGCAAGCTGCAGCAGACGGCAGTAGCTGTGTCTCTGCCCAAAGTCAGCATGGAAGTCAGTCACAACCTTCAGGTAAAAGATGCAAAACACTGAAAGAACTCTGCCTCAACCCCTGCTTTTATACAGTCTGAATGACTCTTTCATTTTCTGCTCCCATTTAGAAACACCTCGTGGAGCTGGGCCTGACGGAGGCTGTGGACAAATCCAAAGCTGACTTGTCCAACATCTCTGGAAAGAAGGACCTCTACTTGTCCAATGTGTTTCACGCCTCCGCTATGGAATGGGACACTGATGGAAACGAAATCGACACCAGCATCTTTGGCACCGACAAGCTGAGAAACCCTAAACTGTTCTACGCTGACCGCCCTTTCATCTTCCTAGTGAAGGACCAGAAGACAAACTCCATCCTGTTCATTGGCAGGTTGGTCAAGCCAAAGGGTGAGAAGATGAGAGATGAGCTGTAAACACGTACACGTGGATCCCAGTGTCTGAAGTTAAATGCCTGATTTTGTGTGTGTGTGTGCCCGTGTGTGTTTTCTCTTGCAATATGCTGAGAGAAGTGGGAAAGGAAATGTAGTTTTTAGTTTTTATATTGTCCAAGTGCATTCCTTGAAGACGCATACCAACAGCATTCCACAATACATGACTGAAGAGAGGCGTTTATTTGTTCTGTGTTTTACTGAGCAAAGCACTGTGCACACACTTCATTTTTATCTTGAAGAATATTTTATACCACTATGGCTTTTTGTTAGGTATTGGCAGATGACGCTGTGGACTGATGACTTACATCAAACATGATTTCCCTGACTAATGCCTAAAATGTAAATGCACGATTTATTTAAATGGAACATTGTCATTAGTATGCACAAAATATTTCTGTTGTCAATTCAGGGATTTTATGATGCTTGATGTTTTAATTCAGCAAAATATGTTTGTAGTTTGTCAAGTCTGGCTACCTTTAATTCGTTAAGTCCAAGGGTCTTCACAATTCTTTCCCCATTCTTTGCACTGCTTTCCAGCTATAGCATTTTTGAACCAAGAGGCTGCATTGCTATATTGACTGTTTTGATCTGCCCTGAATGCTTTGGTCTACACTGGCAAACTAAACAAATTATGGCTGATTTAAAGAAATGTCTCTATAATCATGTGTACACATGTGGTTTGACATTATTAAAATACGGATGTTTTAGACTGTTACAAATGATCAGTTTTTGCAATAAAAGTGTGAAAAAACGAGTCTTTTCTTAACTTTAGACATTTGGTTCTGGCAATTTCTTGCAGGTCTTGACTCATCCAACCAGTTTGCTTCTTGACTTGTCTGTTTGAATGCCTTTTTATCAGTTTGGCCTTGGGCACAGCAGTTGAAGTCAGGCCACCGGTGGGACGAGAATAAGATGAGAAAATTGCGGTGGGGATGGTGTGACCACCTGGACAGCTCGAGTTCAGCAAGGAATGTGGGAGAGTTGTTAGTGTGTGTAAACATAGCCTCTTATTTAGACCTTATCAAAATATTTGGGGACATCTAGATGGGCCCTGCAGCTGCGCCAATGTGCAAGGCACTTACCAAAAGCCTCATCATCATCATCATCATCAACCTCCTACATGTTTGCATTCACAATGAAACCTTCCACAACAACAGCTTGATTGGTTGAACAGCAAATAATGAGCAGATAATTCATTAATTGATGGAAATAAAGGATAGAATAAATGGTAAAATGGTTTCTATAGCGCCTATAGCCTTTTGACTACTCAAAGTGCTTTTACTTTACATCCTCATTCACCCATTCACACAGGAGGAATCTAAGTTGGAGGAGACTGTTCTTTCACACACTGAAGCTATGCAGGGGTTGGGGTTCAGTGTCTTGCCCAAGAACCCTTCGACATGCTGACTCAGAGGAACCACCGACCTCCCGATTGATGGACGACCCACTCTACCTCTGAGCCACAGCCGCCAGAATAGAAGAACAGAATTTACTTGTCAAGGAGAAGATTGAATAAGATGTAAGAGCATCAGTCAGCACGAGAGTCATTGTTGTATTGTCGTTGTTTCAGTGCGTTCCCTGAGCCCTTTTTTGTGAGTGTATCACACCACCTAGAGGACATCTGCATTCAGAACAGGTTTTCATGTGCTAAACAAATTCTATCATTTATACAATAACCTTCAATATGACATTTACCATACTGTTGTTATCTATGGCTGTGGGAGATTAATACATGTGCAATTATACTGCAATTCTTGGAGAATTGCAGGATGTGAAGTTGAAATATTATATTTAATCATAAAATTTACAAAGGGGAACAATGATGGACATATCTTGTTTTAAACTGGACCTAACTGTATGTGGTTAATCAGTCTACAGTCTATACACAGGGAGATACAGGAGCATGGAAAGCAGGCCTTTTTTTTTTAAATCTCACACTCTGTTGTTCTATTACTGATGTATTACTACTTGTGTCATGATCCTGACTGTTTTGTGATGCTGCATGCTGTTGTCCTGTGTTCCTGTTGTGTCTGAGCTGCATGAAGAATCGCTGCTTACAAGGCAATATAGTACTGGAATGAATTTCTTTCTATTTACTGGTTGTCATATACTGTTAGGAACACAGGGAAAGAACCATTTAGGTTTCTCTCACCCACTGTGTGTGTGTGTGTGTGTGAGAGAGAGAGAGAGAGAGAGACCCACTACCACGGTGAACATCTTTATACTTTAATTTAGGAACTTCTGGGTAGGCATAGTGTTAATGCATTATGACTTATTGTCATATTTAAAGTTATACAATAACGAATAATAATAACTATTAATAATAATGATATTAATAATAATGACAATAACTAATAATAATAATACTAACCAATAATAATAATGATAATGATAATATATTTTAACACATTTCATGCATTGACTTAATAAAAGCTGACGTGCACACACTGGTAAACACTGATGGTGTATGTAGATAACACTTTGCCGACCGTGGGGGCAGGTGCACCGGGCTGGTGTCTGTCTTTAAGGAGGGGGCCGGTCCAGGAGGAGCGCTCGGCCTGTGATGGGACTACAAATCCGTTAGTACCCACAGCTGCCTCCTCCTCTGCCTCCATCATGGCTCCCTCGATAGACAGGCAGGGACACTGGGGGCGGCCGACCTCCACGCTGGACTGGTGTGAAGAAAACTATGTCGTCTCTGTTTACATCGCGGAATTCTGTGAGTAAACTACAGCTGCGCCATTTGTAGTAAAAACCGTGAATGTGGGTCCGGCCGGGCTCGTCGTGGGGAGGGCGCTCGTGCTGTGTGCGTACTGTCGCCCCTGAACGACGTAAACATGAGAGAGGAGCGGCGGCTCGTGAGGGGCTCGTGCTGTCGTGTTAGCTCGGCTGTTTGGTCTCCGTTTGACTAAATGTTCGCTAAGACGACATTAAAGCAGCTCGAGCTGCGCCGAGGGAGGGAGGGGGGGTCACGCGGCTCTGCGTGGGGCTGTTTCACGCGCAGGTTAGCTTCGCTGTAGCGTGTTACTCCCGAAGGTGCAGCGACTGTGAGCTCAGCGACATGACCGGTGTCACCTGAGCGCTCACTGAGCTCCAGCAGTCACTCTCAGGCGGACACCACTTCCTCCAGCCGAGCAGGGCGCCTCGCTGCTCGGTCTAACGATAAAAACTGGTTCCTCGGGAACCATTATCTCAGATAAAGCGTGTGAAAGTGCTCAGAAAGCTGCAGAGTCAGCGGGACTTCATGTCGAGATGACACAAGGAGCAGGCTTCACATACATGATGCACGCTGCTTATCTCTGAAGAGATGAGAATAATGGCTCACAGTTACTCATCATTTAAGATGTGGGGGCTGAACTGGGCTGTGTCGGCTCCTTCCAGTGCATGTGCTCACTAGTAATACAAAGCAAAGGTCTTTTTCAATGACCTGTCATATATATTGTATTACTGAGATGAACACTTCAGAGGACATGTATCATTGTCTGCTGGGGACCTTTCAGCAGTGGGCGTCATGCTGTCCCTGCTGGTTCAGGGTGCTATGTGATGCAACAGTTAGTCCAAGGGTAACCTCAAGCCAAGTCGGTCAGAGTTGGTCCCTGCCTTTGTGGTGACATACGCTTCATTTTACTGTCCTGTGAAGTGCCGCTCGAAGCCATTAGTTGTAGTGTACATGTTGTAGGCCTACTTTATTCTGCACACTGCATTCAATCATTCAAGTGAACCAGTTCTAAACATTGGCAGTGGTGTGAACGCAGCTTATCAAGAATACTGACAGTTGGAGCTTTTGTTTGCACAAATGACACACGCTGGCCCGAGCTGGATACTTGTTTTCAGTCGCAGAAGAATTGTGCGGCCTTTACACGGTGATTCAGGTTACAATGTCTGGAATGTGGCATTGTTCGTGTGGAAAAGAGACACCAGCATGATTTTAATCCTCATTAGATGGTTGCTTTTGTGCATTATCTCTCTTTTTAAAACATCAGCACATGGTGAGAGCAGAGGGCAGACACAGAGAGAGGTCATCAGCGCTCCCACACAGAGGACGGCCCGACATCTTGTCACATTCAGAGGTTTGCAGTTGTCACTGAAATGTGAAAAACAAAAAACTCAGGTGCTGTTCTATTCTTGGCATGTGCACATTTATTATCAGTGATCAAAGTCCATTCATTTTAAAATGTCACGCCAAGGGCTTGTGGAAACACCTTGGCTTTTATCAGGCACCTGTAGATAAACACAGAGCCGGCTCCAGTCATTTTGGTGCCACAGGCCAGATTTGTTTTTGTCCTCTTTTTTAGTTTCAACAACATAAATGGAAATGGTGCTATGGTCAGTGAATACTTGGTAACAACGGGCCTTATAGAAGCAGAATGTGCAAACAAGACAACATAAAACTATAATGTACAGTACAATTAAACCATGTAGCTGCAGCAGACAGACTACTACTGGATGTGTTCAACATAACATCAATTATTATCTAGTTGTGATGATGCATTACTAAAATAAAAGAGGTTGCACTAGTTACACAGTAGCTACAGTATCTACAGCAGCTTTATTAGGCCACTTTGCTTTATTTCCACTTAGCTGGCCTCTAGCTGTACAAATGAAAAGTCAGTATTTATTTTATTTTATTCATTGTTTTAATTGGTTTTTTTTTTAGGGCTTGCAGCAGCACCCCCTCCAGCAGGTGGCGCCCTAGGCGACCGCCTGTATGGCCTATGCCAAGAGCCGGCTCTGTATAAACAGAAAGTGTCGTGCCGGTTATGAAAATACTAGTAAGCAGTATTCGTTTTCAAATTATTTAAAGTTTCTTCTGGTTCTGCACCAGAGATTCAGGGATGATGTCCGCACACTAGGCAAGCAAGTGGATGGACGTCTAGGTCATTGGTTGGAATATTGAATTTAAAAACTTTTGATCCTGTCGCCGAGGCCAAGGGCAGCTTCCTCAGGGGCGAGGGAGAAGGCACGAGGGGGTAGAGGCAGAGGAAACCTCAGCAGAGCAGCTAGAGGCCCAAGGCGCACAGATGGGGCAGCCCTCATGGCGGCAGTGGTGACCTTTCCAGCTTAAGAACATGGGTTCTTCGGTGGAGGAAATTTTGGAAGGTCACCTTTAGCTAAACACGTCGAACTGTGCTAACATGCATACACGGCCTTCCTGGCTGCCATATCAAAGAACAGAAAAGCTCGGATTACACACACACTCCAACTTAGAGAGTTAAACTTCATTCTCTGTTCAGGACACCAATATTCCACTTCATCTTTACATATAGCTATATCAGCTATATCAATATTCTGAATGCTGTGTATAGGATGTTAAACATCCTGGTAAGCCTCATTATTTTCCACGCCTGAGTTTGTACATCACCACACCCAGGGAGGGTTGCATTAGGATCAGTGTAAAGGTCGGTTTTATCAGGTTCTCTGTGAGCCTGATGATGTCTAAAGAACAAAGTGCAGAATAAAAAGTGCACTAAAGAGAAATATCATCCACACCTAAACAACACGTCATAGCACAAGATTCAAGTCAGACAGTATTTAGTGCAGTTATGGCTCTTGCTTTAGTCTTGTTTTTTAGTCTGTTTGTTGTTAATGTCCTGAAACGCCTGCCAGAGGGTAGCAGAAAAGTGATGCCAGGATGGGCTGAGTTCCTCCAGGGAAGGAAGGGGGCAGCTGGTGATCTTCTGGGCCGCGGTGACAACCCTTTGGAGCGCTTTTCTATCTGCTGCCGTGCAGCTGGAAAACCACACGCAGATACAGTTTGTGAGAATGCTCTCTATGGAGCATCGGTACAAGGACACAAGCAGTTTCTGTGTGAGGTGGTTGTTCCTTAGTATCCTCAGGAAATAGAGTCTCTGCTGTGCCTTTTTGATGGTGGCTCCAGGTCAGGTCGTCCCCGATGTGCACGCCCAAGAAGAAGTTGGAGACCCTCTCCACACAATCCCCACCAATGAACAGGGGCTCCTCCTGAAGTCTGTGATGGTCTCTTTATGGCGCTTTTCCATTACACAGTTTTAGCTCTACTATGAATTCTGTTAAAGTAACATAATAGAAACCTCATGTACAGGGCTAGCAAATGTTTGAACTCCCAGTGCAGTGATCAGATTTCTGTTATAAGATACCATTCATGCTGCTGTTAGAATGAAAAGAACATGTAACCGAGGCCGTTTCACTGAACACTCATCACAGAGGCTTTCAGAGGTGTTCGAGAATGGCAGGGGTCACGCGTCTCTGATTTGTCTCTGCTGTCTTTTTGAACAGGGAACACTGTCAGCAACCTGATTATGATTCTTCCTCCCATTTATGGGGCCATCCAGACATTTCGCGATGGCCTTGAGTTTCGCTACATCTGCTCTTTCCTCGGACTGGCAGGTTAGTCTGTTGAAACCACAAATTACCTGGCTTTAAAGCAAACACAGCTCTTACTTACATATTATTTTCACTGTGCCTTTCCAGTTTCACAGTGTTTACTGCTGATGCCATCAGTCATATTACATGTGCATGTAAGAATGTCTTGACTTTAAGTTTGAATGTTTCGTGGGGTTGTCTGTGTGTCTGCAGCTGTTGGTGTCGGGTCCTGGTGCTTCCACATGACGCTGCTATACGAGATGCAGGTGGGCCACAGTGTTACATTGAATTCTCTCTATATCAGCCAAAAGTGTGTAGAGAATCATGTCTTGGTGAAACTACATGAATCACACTCATTGTTGCCTTGGAAATATTTGGCCAAACTTTAGCTTCCTACAGCAATGTTATGTTATGTAATGATGCATTAATGTGTTTTACTGACTTTGCCTACTTTCATTTGCAGTTGCTGGACGAGCTGCCAATGATTTACAGTACATGTGTCTTTGTCTACTGTCTGTAAGTGGTTCAAGCTTTTTGACTTATTGCCGTTGAAGCAGCCACTTTGATTTCCATTTCACAGAAAGTACACTGGTTTTCTGGTCTTCTTTGGTTTTAGAGAGCACTGTATGCAATGGATCTATTGATTCTAAACTGGACTTGAGTGTCTCTTTCCACTTGAAATCAGCTTGTTCTCTATTGTGTTGAGACTATTTCTCGATCCTCTATATTCCATGTATGAGGACTGACCACCTTGAGGGCAGCCTATGTGGGTATTCTTTAAGAGATATCACTGGGGTGGCGTACACATTAGTGTGTATCAGCAGCAGCAATCTATAGCACACATAACTGTAGCCCCTCATGGGATCTGACCTACTCAGAGGATGTGGGCTGTGGGATGTGTACTTCACTGTTTTGGGGGTCTCTGACTCTGTTGGTACCAGCTAACTTAACATCGGCCAGTGAATCTCCAGGTGGTGTCAGCCAATGCCCCGATGCATGTGGTGTTAACCAGTCGAACAGTCCATGCTTGTTGTAGAATGGCAGACCAGTCACTAAAAGTAGGTTGTGGATGCAGACGAACAGGTATGTAAGAGGGCAGGTGGGGATGTGCACACGACACACTGGGCCTCGCTAACTCACGGGCCTTTTGGCGAGATGCTCTGAGATTGGTGAGACGGCCTCTTGTTCGACCCTGTCCACTTCTGTCAGGTTCTGTTGTAGGCAGCCAGGTGAGTCTGTGCTGGGCTCAGTGCAGAGGGACATGGTTTGACTTACCATCCCTGCAGGATCGTGGCACGGAGTTACATCATTTTCTTTCAAGGCCCTCAACCCATTTTCGGCCGGCCTTAGCATCTGGCAGGCCAGCCAAGCCTTGGTGGTGTCTCGCATCAAGGCCAATGGTGTGTATGCAGTGTATCTTTGTAAATCGTTCCTTTATCTGAGCACATGGGTGAGCGCTCTGGTGGTGCTTTCAGTCGGACCCAAGTGCCATTTCATGCTACTGCAGGAGCAGCTGGGTCGGATTGGTGTCCTTGTCGTGTGTGTTACATAATCTCCGTACAAGGGGTGTTACTGACTAAGAATTTTCATAGTTATGTCTTGCCTATTGTTAACTGAGAGAAAGGTCAGGTTACACAGTGGCGCCTGAAGCTTGTGTAGGAGAGCAGAGATCGACAGAAAGACGAACAGACAGAAAAACAGACAAGACAGATAGACAGACAAGACAGATGATGTCAGCGGTGCCTGCAACACGTTTTTTTCCCAGCTGAAAACACTAGCCGCTCCTCTGAAAATGCACTGCTCGGAGTGCTTGAGAACGCTTCGGAGGTGCAGCTGTTTATCAGCTCAGATGCGGAGGCTGCTATGATATCCACAGGAGAAAAATGTTGGCACTAGATAGAGCACTTGCTGTGCACTATTTTTCATGTTGATATTGTGGTGGTCAGCGGACTAGAATGATCCTCTGTTTTATAACTACATGTTCACAGAACTCGACTGTGAGATTGGCAGTTGAATCAAGCTTCTTACATCAAATCGTCAGAGTGCACTATTTGAGGTCACGGCCTCTCCACACAGTATATAGGGTAGAGAGACACAATGGAGAGGGGATGGTTACATGTGTAACCCAGGTGGAGAGACCTTTTCTCCAGCTCCAGACTGCTCCTAAACATATTCTAATCAAGGTTCTCGTTTAATGGAATATGCAAGGTGGAGAGATAATCTCTCCACTCAGAGAACGTAGGTTACACATGTAACCTTCGGTCATGTACTGTCTGTTCTTCATGGTTATGCAAATTGAACAAGATAAAATAAACACATTTCTTTTCTTTTTTTCAGATATGAGTGCTTCAAACAAGAGAACAGTGTTAGCTTATTTCCTATCACTTTATTATTAATCTTCAGTGTCTCAGTCACTGTGGTGAGTATCCACTTCCACGACAGTGGAAATCATTTACTTTGAGCCAGATTCCAAATGATGGACAGCATCCATCATACCACACTTTGAGTAGTTTCTGTATTTATTTTTATAGGTATACTTACAATGGAAGGAGCCAGTCTTTCACCAGGTAAGGGAGTGCTCTGTGTTATGCTCACCTGGCTCAGATTGCTTATTGTTTGCTCTTAGGGCTCAGTTTGCCTTAAGTCATTTTTACCTTGTGTAAACAATGGGCTTTCCAACACAGCATGCAACGTTCAGTTTGCTGTGGGCTAGTTGTTGGACATAAAGTAGCATTTCATTGCAAAATGCAACATTTAAAGGTATTTTACTGTCTGTTGATGATCAGTTAAGTCTTTATTAATGTGTTGAAAAAACTCAAAAACTAAGCTCTAAAGTCAGTGCTGGGATCAAAAACAGCCCCAACATATACAGTAACAACATAACCCTCTAAAGATAAGCACAGCCACCTGTTAAAGCCAGTGTTTGTCTGTACCTGCTTACATTGTGTGTGTGTGTGTGTTGCCTTACAACAGTCAGGGCAATGTGACAAAGCCGCCTATGTTTACTCTGCGGAGCTGACTTAGTTTACTAATGACACTGCTCCATGGTGGTTCAGCCTCATAATGCTGTCCCTGTTGGAGCAAAGTGAACAGAAGTACAGAGAGCTTGGTTCAAATGTCGACTTTCTATATGAGTAGTTTGTACTTTTGAATAGAGTTTGGAGTGAATGCATCGATCCCTTTGTGTTGGTTTGCCTAATTCGTTTTTGGATTTGTGGAATAGATCACATTTTCTTTTCTTTACAGATTGTTTGATATTAATTATTATTAGTCTGAAGAGGTAAAAATGTACCTGCTCCAGATCTCTAAATCACTGTGCACATTACCAAATTCCCCCTATTCAAATCAATAATGAAGTGAAAACTAAATGACAATTCACGTTTCTTATTGGACTAGATTGTTGAGAAATGTTGAACCAAATTTTGTGTGACAGAGATACTTTTTTGTATTCCTCAGATTGATCTTGCTAACCCGAACCCTAACCCTAACCCTAACCCAGTTTGGAAACCCTGATCTAGCAAATCAAACTTCTAGATCAGTAAATTATGTAGACTTTTGGAAAAAGCAATCATGTTAATGCTGCTGCATCAATTTGCCGTTTAAACAATCAGTCTGTGGACAGAGGAAAATTATTAACAATTATAATAAAATATTACTAGTTAAAATCATTGATGTAGCCGTTGTGGTTTTTTAAAGCCAAATAATTAAGTGGCGTAATTGTGTCCTCTTCTAGGTCATGTATGGCGCTCTTGTAGCTTGCCTGGTGATGCGATCTATCTTCATTGTTACATGGTAGGTTTGCCAAGAGGGCCGTCCAAATGAAAACAACTAGCATATCAAAAGGATTAGATGATCATTGATATTCAGTGAAGTAACACCTTGCTTGGGTTTTCTTTGTTCCTTCTGTTTGGATGCTAGGGTGTACCCATGGCTCAGACCGCTGTGTTACACCTCTTTAGGAGTCTTCATGTTAGGGTTCCTACTGTGGAACATTGACAATATCTTCTGTGACACATTAAGGTGAGCATTTGTATTGGAGCAATGCACAGGCCTGCTATTTTGTATTAACTTGCTCAAAGTGAATTTTGAATTCTGCGAGTAAAGTAAAGTTAATTATCCTCCTAGAGACAGCAATGGAGGGGAAAATGTTGACATCAACAGTCAGTGACATTAACCTTTATGTGACATCATATTGGTGATATAATGCATGCTGTTCATCTCCAGTAATGTCAGTGCTTGGAAATGTAACAGCTCTTTTACTTTGAAATAAGAAACTTTATTGATGTTATCTAAATACATGAGAAGGTGTTGATATGAAAACATTTAGAAGATATAAACCTTTATGAAGTAATAATGTTTTAGACCATTTATTAGCATCCCGTCTCTTACTGTAGGAGATGCACTTTTTGTTTTGTTATTAATGCAAGTTGGGTCAACCCTTTTTTGGTCCGTCAGAGCCAGTAGACAGACACTCCCCCCTGGTGTTGGAGTAGTAACACAGTTCCATGCCTGGTGGCACATCTTCACAGGCCTTGGCTCCTACCTGCACATACTTCTCAGGTAAGCTCCTGCTAGAAAGTAACAGCTGCACAGAGGGTTGTTGCGGTGGAACAAGTTCATTCACTTTCACATCTAATGTTCATCTTCTTTTAGCCTGCAGATCAGATCAACCTACCTCAAGTACAGACCAAAAGTAAAGGTATGTTTAGCCCTTAGCCCCTGTATACTGTCTGTGGTAGCTTTTATTTCATTGATTCATTCATTCATGCATACATACATATATATTTATTCACCCTTCCTTATCCCAACTGTTCAGTTTCTTTGTGGAGTTTGGCCCACGTTGCACATCGAACCACAGAAGACAAGCTGAAGTGAAGGGATGGGGACCAACTCAAGGATGGTGACTGCCATATCCAGACACCATCGGCACAGGGACCTGCCAGTGCCCGCTGCTGAGAACTCAGCCCACAGCTAGGGGGCACGGGAACCCCAAAGCACCACCCGAGGAACCCTTCGGTTCTGCTCTGTGGGGATTTACTAAGTACAGTATAGCACTGAGTTGAGTTTTAAGAAATGGAAGATATTTTTCTTTAATCATAATTTATTAGACTAGCTTTTCTGTGTTTTATTGAAGTGTAATCATTTTATTTGCTCATTCATGTCCAATTCAACTATGGTGTGTAGTCCACTGCAGTGGTTAATGTTAAAGGGGTTATGGGTGTTATCTTAATTGGGGTTTGGGAAAGGGGAAAACAGTATAATTGATTCAGAGTTGACATTAGCATATTTATTGTTGTATGTTTGGTTGTGTGGATATTTGAGTCTCCTAAACCTAAAGATATTTAAATAGATGCCTACAGTAAAGTATCGCTAAAACTCCTGCTTATGTGTAGTTTTACAAGTAGCTGAGGGAGCTCCACTGACAACACAGTGTTGTCACATCCCTTTTCAAGGAGTAGCATATTGTTTTTGGATGTGCTCACTACATATGGGATAATAACTGCCAGCTAGAAAGCAATACTGTGTTAGCTCAGCTCAGCTGTCTTGACTAGAGGATCCTCCTACATTTGTTTAGCCACAAGTTTCGTTTTTACTTGAAATTTTGTCATCAAAACATGCCAAGACTGGAATTTTTAATTTCTCCTTTTTTTGATTGCCAAAGTAGCTCTGGGATTTAAAACAGTCATATAATGTGTGAGACATATTAGTATTTCTTCTTGTCACACTCAAGCTAGAGATTCAATGCTTATAGTTTTGTTGCATAACCTCATTACGTTGATTTTTTAAAATTTTGTTTAGACAGGGTTAAACATTTTCACTGGTAACAAAGCAAGTTGAACAACCTTCTACTTCTCAAATTTCTGAGGACAGAGGAATGCTTTTTCCGTTGTAAAAGTGACACCTGCAGAAACACCACTGGAAATGCATCAGCTCAACTAGCCAAGCCGTTGCTTATTGCCAGCTTGGAGGGCAGTTTAAGTTATAACGCTGATCACTGAAACCGAGCTAACGAAGCTAACTAACAAAGACAATGTTTTTAAGAGGGAGATTCCCTGTTTGTAATTGTTAACACTGAGTCAAAGGACCATGAGAATGAATGGAACATGTCCAAATCATTGCATCTTCATAAGCTGCAGGGGATGGGGTACACTAGGTCTCCCTCATACCTGTTTTCATGCTAGAGAACGGTAACTGTGAGTGCCACTTAAGACTCAAACATATCCCGCAGTACTGCTACATTTTATTTAGTGCACACTTATTAGTCCTTTTCCTTTCATTTATTTGCACCATGGCATCAAGTTGAAGAGTCAAATGACACATACGGTACACTTTGTAGAGGCATGCCGATGTGAAGCAGTTTTTGATAGAACCACTAGGTGACATACATTTCCAGCTTGCCAAGAAGCACGCACTGAAGAACTACTAGCTACTTATTGAAGAACTAATACTCTTTGCCTCAGTGTTCATGTACTGGATCTGTGGTGTGAAATGAAGGGCTTCTCATTCACAATGTTTGTTTTGCTACTGTGAAATTTTTTTTTGGGATATGTAATAGTAACAATAGAACACAGACCTTGAGGCAGTTGAAGCTAATTGGAAGATGCACAATAT
The DNA here is from genome assembly GCF_042242105.1 of Pempheris klunzingeri. Lineage (NCBI taxonomy): Eukaryota > Metazoa > Chordata > Actinopteri > Acropomatiformes > Pempheridae > Pempheris > Pempheris klunzingeri. The sequence goes on along the minus strand of NC_092025.1, from coordinate 2,443,818 downwards.
TCCTGTTGTATGGAGATACTTGATTTGATTCATGGCCTCCTAAACTGCTGTGTGCTGGATTATCTCCTGAGACAACACATAACACATCCATGTCTCATTATGTCTACATGCTGTGTCACTAACTGTCATATGCCTAGGTATAACAAGTGTGTGATCCCAGTGTTACAGTCATAAGCACAATGTGTGAAAGATAAGTATTAACATCGTTCAAACGTCCGTGTGGAATCTTCCATGTGTGTTATTGTCTTGAAATCACTGCTGCTCAGTAGAGATGGGCAGTCGTCGAAGAGGGTGCCTTATTGTAATCCTTGCAGTGTAATCCAAGTGGCCTTGATGTTCATGATAAACAGACCATTCAGATCATCCCTCATGTAGTGCAGTGTGCCCTTCCAGTGAGTAAAGGCAGATAAAACATCAGGAGGGCAAACAATAATGGCTTCTAATGCAAAGTCTGCGCCTGATTCTTTGGCCTTCTATTCATTTCACGTGTCCAACACCTTAGTGACACGTTCTAATGATGGGAAATGTAGCTCCAAGAGGTGACACCCATGGTCGGGCCACAAGAGCAAACTCTGCCACCTTTTTTGAGCGTTGTTCATGTGCCAGTCTTTAATGATGTCCTGTATTGTCAAATAAAAGAAAATGTGTCACACAGTTTGTCTGCAGAAGAACTGTTTCGAAGCCTTGCACTGTATTTCTCTTCACGTTCATGACGGGTTGATTTGACATAAAGGGTGCAGTGATAATAACCACTGGACTACTAACGTGTAGCTTTGTGCTTCTTGCCATGGATAGTTTTATGTAGGAGGGAGTTTCAATTGTGTCACACACCTGGAAGGTGTGGCTGTCACTTCCTGTGGCACAAACACACTGCTCTCTATCTGACTCTCATGGATAGGGGGCCGCTTGTGAAGTGGAAAGCTGGCATATTTTCCCTCAGAGGAATGTTTTAACTACCAAGCTTTAGAGTAAAGATACAGGAAATGTACTTTCAAATGTGGTGGTGCAAAGGAATTAAACACATTTACTCAAGTACTGAACAGTTACTACTTCATAATACTTCTCTACATTTTACAGTGTAATATTGTACTTTTTCCTCCCTTTATCTTCATTGTTGAGGGTTGAATTGCCAAATGCTAATGTATATAAAGTGTAGTAGTTACAATTAGCTCCACTTCCAACCAGCTTCAACAATAAGTACTTTTACTTTTGATACTTTAAGTACTTATTGTTTCTAATAATTCTTCCACCACTTTGTAAAAGGAGCCTGAGTAACTGTTCGGTAACAGTTCATCAGTTTGACATCAGTGTGAAGCCCTCTTCAAACAGTGCAACCCTCTCCGTGCCGAGGTTTAGGAAGCTGTCTACACTTAGACCAACTATTGTGTTCAATTTGTAGGTCATAAAAACTGAGTATGATTATCATTCAAGGATTCAGTCAATGATTAGCTCCTTTAGTCACTGAGTTCTCCGTTAGTCACATGAATTGATCACAGGGAACTACCCACTGGTTCCACAGATGACGGTGGTGTGTTTGGGCGGTTCGTGCCACTGACAGAGCATAATAGCACTTATGTGACTGTAATGTAACAAGCACAGTTTTCTGAATTCTCTCATGCAGTGGATCAGTTCTCATCTGACATTAGTGTCCCGAATCATTCACTTTGTTTGGAATTCCTGTTGACAACATCCACACTGACCAGATATATAATATAAAAGTTACTCCCTGTTGTGGTTGGATATTGACATTTGGTGCCATATATGTGTTTAAAATGATAAGTTACGTATAAAATATAGCACATTTCAACACACACATACAAGGTTCAGTATTTAGCAGCAGGAAATTATCATAAATTATTATAAATGTCTAAACATGCAGGCGCAGCACCAGAATATTTAGAGGTGTTTGAGCATAGTAGAGACCAGCAGAAGTATTATACTATATATAATACTATATATAGATGCTCAGAATGTATTACAGATTTGACAAACAGGTGTGAATAATCTCATACTTAGTAAATCTGTACAATTTGTGTTATGGCTGACTCGGTATGTAGGCTACTATAATTTAATTTGAGTGTCAGACCTTTAACCTGTGCTGGAGCAGCAGTCTTAGCTGCTCCCTTGACCTGGGGCAGCCAGGACCACTATTCAATAACGTGTTTCAACTTTTAGTACTTTTATCCTGTGTCATAATTCAACTTTATGCATTTTTCGTTTCATTTTGTATTTTGTGTTTCTTTATGTTCATATTTCACGGTGCATTGAATCTGTCAAGTAGTTTGTTTCCCTTAGCTAATAGTGGTTTGTCAACTGGGAACTTGCAAGACATTTACAATACTTTTAAACACATCCTCATTTGGCCTTGAAAACACGTCAGAGTCTCTGAAACACCACGTGTTCCTGACTTTGCCTTTGCTGAGATTTCTAAATCACTTGCAGTTTACATCAGTAAGTTAGTCAGTAAACGAATCAAAAATAGCATGAAATGCAGTTGAGTCAAATATTATTCACCTTCTTTGATTTTCAGTCTTATAGTCCTACTTTTCCAACAGCAGGAGGAATGTAATCATGAAGTCTAATGTAAAAGTACATAGGCACACCGTGTGCACTGTAAATTATTTGGCTGCAGTCTCTTCACATCTTTCAGTGTAAGAGCAACAAGTTTAGACAAAGAATAATTTCAGCATTCAATAGGCTGCACCACATTCCTCCCTCATACGGAAACACTGTTGAGTAAAGGCTGTCGATGTTAAATGTTCCATAAATGCTGGTATGTTATTGTCAGTTACTGTATGAACACAAACATGTCCATTTCCAACCGGATTTGGCTTTAGGCATGCCTCAAAAATAAAACTGTCATTCATTCATCCCGATAATGTCATTTAGCTGTACGCACATCAATCAGGCTTTGCATAAATAGTGTAATACACACACTGTCGATTAGAGTACGTTGCACAGGGAGACATCCTGAACCTAACAGGGATCATAGACTGTCATTACTGAAAACACAGAGCTCTTGCTGAAAGCTTTCAAGGTGCCAAAAACACACATAAGCTACATTCCACAGCTGGCACAGATTTATGGAGCTGTTTGACACAATTTCATTGGTTTATTGAGAAAAGGAGGAAAACACCTCTTCAGTGTGGTGACTAATCTGTAAAAAACCCCTCCTCTCTAAGTTTGCCTGCCCGATGAACAGCTCTCTACTTTTCCTTTAGATTTAACATGGTGATAGAAAAGTTTGGACTTTAATATTACTAATTTACCATTTCATCCCTATGTTGACAAAAGGTGGAAATAAGAAATGATTAACATTCGTTTAGTGCTCCCACCTTTTCAAAAAGGTCTTTTGAAGATAGTAAGAGCATTATGCAACGTGACTTTCACCGTGTGTAAAATCTACAATCTCAGAGACCTATACAGTAACTTTAATTCATTACCTAGCGCTTCGTTCATCTAATGTTCAAGGTTTCTTTGGAGACATCAAATCCAGACTCAGCCTGCAGTGACAGCGTGAAGTGTGTGAGTCAGCGTCAAGCTGTGTGTAAAAAGTCCTAAAGAGGGCCATTAGCAGGTTTTTTGGTTCCCATTTGCTTTGACTCAGCCTTGTGCCTAGGGGAGCTTTGATGAGATTGTGCTCAGGCGTACAGAGGTTTGGCCCTGGCCCCGGTGCAGATCTAACCTGGGTGAGGCCTTGTCCGTACCAAGCTGACTCATGTTGGGAATGCCCAAGTTGCTGAAGGGGCTGATTAGCGGAATGACAGCACCCACGGAGAGGGTGAGGGTCATTCTGCTTCTGACGTCACTGCTGACACGCCTGGCATATTTTTGTTAGCTGGCCTATTTTTGTTTTTTAAAATGTTACAGTACATTTTAGGGTGGAATAAATGTTAAGTTGTTCAGTGCTTTTTAAATGTATTATAGCTGTGCATTAATAATTCTGTGTTTTCTTATTTCTAACTGCACTTAAAGTTTTATAAGCTTTAGATGTTGTCAGTTTTTACAGTAAACATCTAAGTACAGATAATGTAGAAGATTAGTTACATCACACACTTTATTTTCTAAAGGCTTATTCACTCGAGTTGCTGCCCTCTTAGTTTATCTTTTACTGATTTAGGGTTGTCCAGTAGTGATGATAGTCAAAGAAAGTCTATGAGGAGAACTTGTATAAAGGACTGTAAGGACAGATACATTGCTTGATTAACTTGCAAAAATTGAAAGTCCAGAGACTAAAGCAAAAGCAGCTCTGTGAGACTGCACTTATTAAAGGTGCAGTGTGGAGGATTCAGGAGGATCTATTGACAGAAAATAATATTCACAATAATGGATTGTTGTGTCTTTGTTAGCTTGGAATGAGCCCTTTATATCCACATAGTGTCTCTTGCACGGAATGCATGCAAGCCACAATGTTTCTACGGCAGCCTAGAATGGACAAACAGGGCTTTTCACATTTTTACCTTGAAGTGGCAGATTGTCGGAAGACGGAGAGGAGGAATACCATTTTATGTTGTGAGAAATGTGAGAACCCAAACTTAGACAAATGGAGGATCATTCTTATCATTTAGCACAAGAAAAGCAAGGGAATCCTCGTCAGCAACCATAGCTTCTCTTACAAGCGCGGTAAGGGAGCTAAGGGGGTTTCAGTTCATTGCAATCTACAATCTCACCATTAGATGCCACTAAATCCTACACACTGCACCTTTAAACACAGCTAGATGGTAATATGCTAACATGCTCTCATCAACGTGATGGTGATGTTAGGTATAATGTTTATGATGTTCACTATCCTCACTGTTGTTGAAAGATATCCAATGAAAAGGGAGAGATCACTAAAAAAGAGCTTACCAGAGAAATCGGAGTTCATCTTGAGCGGAGCACGAATGTCTGTAATATATATTTTGCAGGATACGTGAAAACTTTGATGCTGGTGGTGCTACAGTAGAAGACATGGCACCACCATGGTATCATCCTCTGGGGACCATGAATGTCAGGTATTACCATCCACAGGGCCATGCTGCTTGGCTAATATTCCTTCAAGTAATGTCATTTAGCACCACAGTGAGATGATCTCATTTGGGCAAGAAATGGACATAGAAATAGAACTGAACTACATTTAGAACATGTCACTGATAACATTTCAGATGATTTACCAGTGTTTTAGTAACCAATCATTCCTTATTTCTAGAGTCATCATCCAAACGATCCTAGCTCTCAGAGCGGTATTAAAACAATATAAATCAGACATTGCATTACATTTAAAGTCTTGCAGCAGACCAGACTTATGCAACTCCCTGTCTATACTGTATGTCAATCAGACAGCTCTGCTTAAGCTTACAACATCCCGGCCTGTCTCCTGCTTTCGTCAGGATGAAAAGCTCTTACAGTATCACAACAACTAGCTTTTATTGTGCCGGCCCTTTAAAGCAATGTTATCACCGCAAGGCAAAACCATCATCAGACATACTTTGAATGCTTCTTCACCTCAAGCCACATGAGTCGTCAACTTAACTTGATTTATTGTATTTATCACTGCATTGTTATTGTTTGTAATTGATGCTTTTGGCAAGATAATTTCCAGAGGAAAGAAAGAGGAGCAGCAGCAGCACAATAAATCCGCCGCATTTTTGATTTATTTTAATAACAGCTCAGTTTGTGGGCACAGAGTGCCTATCAAAGCTTTTAACCCCTCTGTTATCTGCCATCGTAAAGTAACATAATAATGTTCTCTGACACTTCCAATATGCAAATCTTTACATCATGGATTCACAGCTACTTTTTATGAAAAAACTGATGACAGACAAATAACTGTTTGCTCCCATGGACCAGATACATTATGGGCACCTGGGGCTTTTGGCCACAACATTAAGGATCACATTTGCATAACCAATATGTGTTGATTCCTTCTATGGTCTCATATAGTAGATATGTGGTTTTAGGGCTTTTTAATCTTTTGGGCTTTGCCGCAGGACAATGTAGGATAGGCTAGAAGTATGACCAAAAATGTTCTTGAGAGTTTTGGACCAGTTAGGACTGACTTCCAACTCTGGGATGCTTTATAAATGAGGGGCCTGGTGTTTCTTTGAAGAGACATTAAAGAAGACCCTGTTATGCGTGAAGCCACCTTGCTGTTCTTGTTGGGACAGGAGCACCGAGACATAATTAACAGGTGGTCCTCGCTGCAGCTTTACACACAACTGTGTGTATCAGCAGTTGGACTGGGACTCGTGCCTGTCAAACATGAAAATGTGGTGGCTGAGTCTCCTGACTCTTATGATGGCCGCCCAGAGTCCCATCGTGGCCTTACCTCTCCGAACCCCAGACCTACCTACACAAGCCCATGCTGGACCGACTGAAGCCGACAAGGAGTTTGCAGAGGTAATTACCCGTTTATATGTTGGGTATGACCCCTTTAAGAAAGGATGAACAAAAGCCAGGTAGATTTACAGGTCTCTGTGCTGAGAGAGAGTTGTTTTATTTATGACACAGCTTTACAGCATTTTACCTGAGTGGAACTTTGCTCTGGTGTGGTTGTGATTGTGTTGTTAGATGTGTTAGTTCTGCTAAGTGCTAGATTTCCCCTAAAAGCTTCTTGAAATGCCTTTTCGTTGAACCACTGATTGGATTTGTGGTCTGTTCCAGAATAATTCTGATTTTTGGCTCCAGAGGTCTTTTACCACAGCTGCACAAATAAATGGCAACATAAAATTGTCGAATTGGTAATGTGGGGATGTACTTTAGGATATAATATTGAAATGTTGAAAGTAATCCTTCCTGTAATCTATTTTATCTGTGGCTTGGTAAAAAGGCAAACATCTCTCCAGAGTTCTAACTGATTTTCTTTTTTCTTTTTCATAATGAATGCCAGCTTGATGACATTCAAACAAATTTAACCTCAACATTTTCTGAAAAATCATGATAATGGCTTTATTAATTGAGATTTTATACATTCAGTGAATGTTTAATTATATTGTCTGTAATTTTGTTTCTAAATGCCAAGTCAAAGCCTGGCTAGTGAAACTCTGAATACCAACTGACATGTGTAGCATCACAAACTGTCAAGTGGTGAAATTTGTTTTCACATTTGATATATTTTGTTACATGAAAAGGTCAAATATGCCTATACGATGTCTAAACATGTCAGTATGAGCCGTAAACTGAAGGATTGTTTAGTATGTGGCTCCTCAGACGGACTTTAAAAATAATACTTATCTAAACACATAATTATCAAACCCCTTTTACTTTTTTTTAAACTCTCTTGTAGCTCTGCTTTTCTTTATCTGTATTACACTTTTCTTTTGCTTGACATCAAAACAAAATCAACCACAAACTATCAGTACTCACATTACTGAGATGTTACAGTTAGCAGAACATTTGGCCAAGGAGATTATTATAAAAATCCTTATGACAGCAGTAATCCCATAAAGTGGGACTCGTGCCTGTCAAACATGAAAATGTGGTGGCTGAGTCTCCTGACTCTTATGATGGCCGCCCAGAGTCCCATCGTGGCTTTACCTCTCCGAACCCCAGACCTACCTACACAAACCCATGCTGGACCGACTGAAGCCGACAAGGAGTTTGCAGAGGTAATTACCCGTTTATATGTTGGGTATGACCCCTGTAAGAAAGGATGAACAAAAGCCAGGTAGATTTACAGGTCTCTGTGCTGAGAAAGAGTTGTTTTATTTATGACACAGCTTTACAGCATTTTACCTGAGAGGAACTTTGCTCTGGTGTGGTTGTGATTGTGTTGTTAGATGTGTTAGTTCTGCTAAGTGCTAGATTTCCCCTAAAAGCTTCTTGAAATGCCTTTTCGTTGAACCACTGATTGGATTTGTGGTCTGTTCCAGAATAATTCTGATTTTTGGCTCCACAGCTGCACAAAGAAATGGCAACATAAAATTGTCGAATTGGTAATGTGGGGATGTTCTTTAGGATATAATATTGAAATGTTGAAAGTAATCCTTCCTGTAATCTATTTTATCTGTGGCTTGGTAAAAAGGGATTGTTTAGTATGTGGCTCCTCAGATGGACTTTAAAAAAAATACTTATCTAAACACATAATTATCAAACCCCTTTTTACTTTTTTTTAAACTCTCTTGTAGCTCTGCTTTTCTTTATCTGTATTACACTTTTCTTTTGCTTGACATCAAAACAAAATCAACCACAAACTATCAGTACTCACATTACTGAGATGTTACAGTTAGCAGAACATTTGGCCAAGGAGATTATTGTACAAATGCTTATAAAACAGCAGTGATCCCATAAAGCAGAGGCTACAGTGTCTTTAGACCACGCGTTGCTGTTGCTGACAGCTTCAATTACAGAAGTGCAGCAATTTTTCTGCGCCATACTATTATTAAAGGTTTGAGGAAATACTTGGAATGTTTACTGTAAAGACCGCAAGGCAAGGCAAGGCATGTTTACCTGTGTACCACCTGTCTACAACCACAGGGTTTCAAAGTGCTGAACAGAAGACAAAATTGCGTTGAGGGAAGATATAAGATATTAACCCAAGTCAATATGGAATGTCAGTATAAAAAGACAAATAGGATTTTAAAAACTAAAAAGCTAAAATAGAATAAGACAAGCAGTAGAATAAAAATGACAGTGCAGTGCAAGATATAAGTAAATAGTTTCTAGTTTTCTGCAGATTAGTTCCAGAAAGGTGGATCATAAAGACTGAACACTGCTTCTCCGTGTGTAGCTTGTACTTTGGAGACAGTAAGCAGACCTGATCCAGACCACCTGAAAGGTCTGGATGCGTCATAATGGAGCAGAAATGTATTTGCCACTGAACAGTGCTTTATGAACAATCAGAAGTATTCTGAAATCAAGTCATTGACAATCAGACAGCCAATGTGAAGATCTGAGAACTGGATTGAAATGGTCTCTCCTGGTCATAGTGAGTATCAGATCTCCAAGATCTGACTGTTACAATAGACGCACCAAACACACCAAAACGGTTTCCTAAACTTTCTGCTCAGTGGTCAAACCATTTGGACAGAGTAAGAGGAAAACATGAAATAAAATAATGGTGTACATCAGGTGAGCATACACTCATACAGTATATGGATCCAGTGTGTGTGAGTCTCTGAGCATTTTGTGTCTTCTTCAGGAATATCTACAGCATTACTATGGCTACAGGCCCAAGACAGAGAGACAGAAGAGGACTGTAGACACTTTTGTCGATGCTCACTGGACGACTGGACTCTGTGATAAGGTCCAGAAGATGCAGCGCTTCTTTGGTTTACCTCCAAATGGAGAACTGACCAAAGAAACCCTGACAGTCATGAAGAGGCCACGCTGTGGTCTGTCAGATGTGGAACAGTTTGGACAGACCATTCGCTGGAAGAAGAGCAAACTCAGCTACAGGTTAGACATAGTAGACATACATCACCTGCATAACGTAATTTAAATCTTATGTCACTTCCATCTCGACCCAAAACCATTCTCTGGTCCTAAACCTAGCCAAGTAGCTTTGGTGCTTATCTTTGCTCCTCAGGATCGGTGGCTATGACCTCCCCGTCTCGGCCTCGAAGGTTCACAAAGTCTTCAGAGCGGCCTGGAAGCTCTGGTCCAACGTTGCACCCATTAAATTGAGGAAGCGGAGCAGGAAGGAAGCAGACATTGTCATCTCCTTCTACAATGGCGGTGAGCTCTAGAGACACCAGGGCCCCTCAGTCGCGCCGCATTGAACAGTGATCCTGACACTGACATACGGCATAAGTGATTTAATGGTTAGCTGCACTGCTTGTTGCAGGCCATAAGGATGGTGCACCTTTTGATGGTAAAGGAGGAATCCTGGCTCATGCCTTTCTGCCTGGCTATGGTATTGGTGGAGACGTACACTTTGATGCTGATGAAGACTGGACCTTTAACTCTACCGGTACTTGAGAAAAATCTCACACATTGCTAACCTGGTTCTGACTAACTAATGCAAAAATTGGCACATCTAAAGCTCACAAATAAACACATGATATCTTTTCTTACCTGACTGTGGCTTAATATTCAATAGCCAGACTTATACAATTAATTATACAGTTATAATTAGTGATTTTGCTTGATCAGAACTTACCAAATGTAAATATTTCTCATAAAATATAATTCCCGTTTTGTTGCTGGTGATGAAGTAACCACACCTGGAGTTACCACAGATTCATGCTATTTGGCCAAATGAGATATCTTAAGAACATATCACCGCAGACCGTGTTATAGGTGACAACTGAAAAGGAAAGACTGACCCCTGGGTTAAATAGCAGCATTACAGGCCTGACAGACAACCTGATTTCTGTGCAGCAAAGTCTGCTTCCTCTCATTGACTTTTATTATGTTTTATGCAGACTGACAACCTCTCTGTGCCATAAATCCCTCACAAGGCTTCTTTTCCTCCTCCAGGTTTCAACCTGTTTGTTGTAGCAGTCCATGAATTTGGCCATGCACTAGGGCTGCCCCACTCATCTGACCCCGGAGCTATCATGTACCCAACATACAACTTTGCCCCCAATTATGAGCTTCAGCTCTCCTACCATGATGTCAAGGATGTTCAGCACATGTATGGTGAGTGACTTTCCAAAGCAGGCAAAAACTGAAACAACTGGGACTGCACCATGAGATACTCAATAACCTGCTAACTCCTGCTAAGAAGAAAAAACTGCCACATCCTCTTTCTAGTTTTCATCATTTTACAATGAGGTCACCAGACAATGACCTGCGTCACAGCACTGGTATCAAGTAAAATTCCTCATTTGTCACCGTAAATTGTGTAAATAATCTCCAACAGCTGTACACCTACGACTCCCCTACGCCAGCTGTATCACTGTGATCACCTAGACCTAGGCCTAAGTTGCACAGGTGAAGTAGCAACAGGAATATTTACACACACAAACAGCACATAGTGCACATCAAAATCGTCTACAACACAGTCTGTTACAGTTGGCATTGTATCTATTTTATTAGATTACATATAGGATGCTGATGTAAATCTGGAAAAATGAACTCTTGAGGCAGAGAGCAGCAAAGTGTATTTGAATCTTAGTGGTTTCTGTCAAACTTTTGAAATAATCAACATTTCGGGAGAAGCACAAGATACAACACATTAAAATGAAAAGTAATTATCGCATTTTCTATGCTCATCATAAAATGTGGTCATAACTCTTACTGCATACTCATTGACTTCAGAATTGATTAGATTATTTGCACATGATATATTTTTGTGAATCACAGTCTTTGATAAGGAAATGCTGAGCTGGATGAAAAAAAAGGCACTCAAATTGTTCTCCTCCATTGCCTGCAGGCATCAGTGCCAATTTCGCTTCACTATCTTCAAAGAAACCTCCTCCAAGAACGCCTGACAAATGTGATCCAGACTTGTCTTTTGATGCTGTGACAGAATTACAACAAGAAGTCTTGTTTTTCAAAGATCGGTACGTAAACTGTCCCAGTACCTGCATGTATACATCATGACGCCAGGTGAGAGGTAGACCTCTCACCTGGCGTCTCCTTTGTTCAAGGCTACTGGACATGAGAATAATTGAAATGGTGTCTGAGATCATTTTCTGCCTTTCAGATTTATGTGGCGCAAACATCCTCAGTTTGATGAAACTGGAATCACCCTGATTAGCAGTCTGTGGCCAGACAGTGTACCTCCCCACTTGGATGCTGTTTATCAGAATGTGGAGAGAAATTTACTTCTGTTTTTCAAAGGTAAAATAAAGCAATATTGTAAAAGAGCATCATTAGTTTTGCACTTTATACTTTAATTGATTTTCTAAATCAAAACAGCAGGTATAACCGAATGTGTACTGGATATGAAAAGTGTTTTTGCTTCAGGTCACCAATACTGGATGCTGAATCAATTAAGACTTGAGGAGGGTTTTCCAAGAAACATTTCAGACTTTGGTTTCCCAGCCAGAATAAAGTCAGTGGATGCTGCACTTCACTTCAGAAATGACCGCTCCACTGTGTTCTTCACTGACCATGAGTGTTGGAGGTATTTAAGATCCCGCAGTTCCCCACAACTGTTTCCCCTGTTGTCTGTCTACGCCAAACACCTGCCGACTCGACCTGTTGAGTCTCCCGGTCTTGACATGTGGCCTGATTGTCAGTAGATATAAATTTGAGAGAAGAAATGTGACACACTGAGACAGCCTTGCCAGAATATCTTGCAAAAAAGTGTATGTTTTTTGTCTTTGTTACCAGTTACTCTGAGTATCTTTAGATCTATGAACCTTTGTCTCTGCAGCAAATAGTTTGATAGGTGATGAGGGAACCAGTGGTTTGCATGTTTTTTTTATCATCCTGGGAGTCTTGAATGGTGCATTACTATCAGCAAACTGGGTGAAGAGCTCATTTTGGGTCTGGGAAGAAGCAGGTTTTATGCATGGGTGAATTGTATAAGTCAAACAGAAATCTCTCTTCAATTAAGATAAACAGACAATACTTCTCCATTTGATGTGATGACAACTTACAAATTTCCCATGTGAGTAAAGCACACTGTTTCTCATCCAGTGTGTGTTTTCAGCTTAATGAGGGTGACTCAGCTGGTGTGGTCAGACACAGCAGACACTGTGGTTTTACAATGCAACTTATGTGTAGGAAAAATATCTAGATAGAGTTCTACCATGTTTTCTATGTGAACGATATGTAGGTACAATGAGCAGCAGAAGATGATGGAGGGATCACCAGCACTTATAGCGCAGCAGTGGCCGGGAATTCCAACTCCAATAGATGCAGCTGTCTTCTATGAAGGTAGTTACATCTAGCAGTCTCATAAAAGGCATTAGCACGTAACACTTAAACAACAGGCTTTTATTATTTTGAAAAGGGGTAACCCTAACCCTGACTGCTCACTTCTTAACTGGAAGGAGACAATTGCTAAAAACAGTATTTGATGTGGATTGTACTGTCTGATGCTGGCTGATGCTGGTGTTAGTTTGCATCAGACCGATGGACCACTAATGGTCGTCCTATCGTGTTTAACCTGTTACATCTGTACTGCTTTATTCCAAAAAGGATTTGTGCAGTTCTTCAAGGGAAACATCAACTACAAATTTGACTCCATCTCCAAACATGTCGTCTCCACCAGCCCTGCTAATGAGCTGCTGGAATGCAACAAGATGGTCAACAATGAAATACTGACGAGATAAATGAAGGAAATCTCTCCATGTATCCTGTTAAAATGATGCTGCTTATCCGCTTTGTGAATGCACAATATGTTACTAAACTGAAAATTAAGCAATACGGACCTAATAACAACTGATGACTAATCTAAGGAAGTGGTTTAAAGTGTCACTTCAGTGTGTAATACAGTGTTGTAATAACGGCATTTGTACCTTGTATCAAAGTACAGTTTCTTGTGTTGTTTGATTTAATGTTGTGAATATGTCTTAAATGCTCAACCTGCCTTTGCTGCTTTTGGGATTAAATGAGTTTTAAAAATGTTGTATAAATGTTGCTTTATTTGCAAAGCATTCATTCTTTCAGAGGGTCTGTGTATACTGGTGTTGATCAACTTAGCTGAAATAAATACATTGCACCAGACATCACTGTTTCTCTGTGTCCTCTATTAGCTAATTGTGAACAAAATGTGGCTTTCCACTAACACTGATGTACAAAGTTGTTATATCTCATTACAAACCTATTTGAATGGAAAATAACCACCTTTAGTTGACTCATGCAGCGCTTCAATTGGGTGAGCACCACTAATGAAGTGGAAATTACTGTACAAAAGATGATTAATAAGCCAAAATTATTGATATTTTCCTAAATGCGACTCAACTACGAGTACTCCCTAACCTGAGAGAACTTTTAATTTGTTAATTTTGTTCATAATGACACAACATGTGTGTGTTTGCTCATGAAGCACATCACTCTCAGCAGTAGAAACAGCAGTGTTAGGGCTGGAGAGAGTTTTTTAGTCAAAGGGAGGAATATTTGGAAATTATATTTGCAAACTGGTTTGGAAAAATCTGAGGGTCAAGTAGGCGACCATTGATCTATTGCAGATTCAGGTCCACTTAGTAGATGTTCTGGAGCTTTCAGTCATATCATGCAAGTTTCTTCAGCAGCGATGGAATTTGGGATTTCTTAGTTCTGCAGGTTAAGGCATATTTTTGATTAAACTCAATATGAACTACTGCAGTTACCTAATTAAAAAGAATCTATGTATCCTGTGCATGTCTATCACTGTTTTCAGTATTTCGAGGTGGATCTGGATTCAGACACAAATTCACAAATGTTTATATCTTATACAGTTAGACATTTAATTATTTTTTTAAAATTCATTTTTTGTGAAAGTTTTTATGATGCCCCAACTAACAATAGAAAACTTTGAACTGCAAACTTAAAACCGTGAAACCATGCAAGTGAATCTGAAAAGGATAAATTTTTTATGGTTTATCATTCATGAGATGGTTGTGATCTTTGGTCCCTAAAAATTTTCCCAAGCATAAACTGTTACATGATGACATCATAATTACAGTGTCTTGTGGCAGGAAACTTTCATATTGGTGAGCAATCAAAGCCCAACTTCCTCTCTTCTCCATAAAAGGAATGTTGAGTCACTGTCTGAAGGAGGTAGTTGCTAAACACACCCTGTCCTCAGTGTATATATCAGCTGCCTGTGGCACAGAAACACATGCTGAATTGAACGAAACATGAAGACTTTCAATCTGTGCATTCTCCTGAGCCTGGCAGCTGCAGTTTACTGCGTTCCAATACCACATGTTACTGTGCAAGATGAACATTTTGCAGAGGTATGTATGTTTGCTTTGTCTTTTTATGCATGATGTTTCATTATTTTTGCATTAAAGTGCATTGAGAAGCTTTAATGATCTATGGATTCTGGGTATCACCCTGTTGTAGACACAGGAAAAATGTAGCTATCGGACGGTTATTTAAGTAACTCTTGTTCTCTCTTGCAGAGCTACCTGAAGAAATTCTTCAACCTCACAGAGCAGAGCGGTCCAACTATCAGACGGGGGATCAGCCCACTGAACCAGAAGCTGAGTGAGATGCAGCAATTCTTTGGTCTCCAGATCACCGGGACGCTTGATGCTGATACCTTGGCGATGATGAAGAAGCCCCGCTGTGGTGTTCCAGATGGCAACATTGGCAGTTTCTCCACCTTTGGAAACAACCTCAAGTGGGAGAAAAACAGCCTGACCTACAGGTGAATGATCTGAAAAAAGAAAATGTGGGGGAGAAATGTATTGTATGTGTAGGTCATTATTTAAGGATATTTTTCTGTCCTGCAGGATAGAGAACTACACACCTGACATGTCTGTGCCAGAGATAGATGACTCCATAGAGAAAGCGCTGCAGGTCTGGGCCAAAGTCACTCCTCTGAGATTCACAAGAATCTACAGCGGCACCGCTGACATCATGATCTCCTTTGGCCGCCAAGGTAACTACAAAAGAACTTTTCCCGTGTCTTCCTCAGTTAGATCCTCTCTCTGTGCTTAGTTCATTGTACGTGATGTCCCATAAGGCATCTGTGTCTTGAATCACATTGGATGGTTGCTGTTCTTGCTGTCCTCTATTTGATTTACAACACGTGACATGAATACGTTCTTTCCAACAGCCCACGGTGATTTTTACCCCTTTGATGGCCCTGATGGAACTCTGGCCCACGCCTTCGCCCCAGCCCCTGGCATTGGAGGAGACGCTCATTTTGATGATGATGAAACCTTCACTTTCCGCTCAAACACAGGTTAGTTTGTTAGTGATGCTCTGTATGGTGTCTCTTTTACTTACTAAGTACTCTGTCTGTGTATGTTTTAAATGGAGAGGAGCTGGAACTGACCTGTAGCTCTGTGTTTTCTGCTGTAGGCTACGTCCTCTTCATGGTGGCTGCCCATGAGTTTGGCCACTCCCTGGGCTTGTCTCACTCTACCGATCCTGGTGCTCTCATGTACCCTGTGTACAGTTACAGAAACCCTGACACCTTCGTTCTGCCCCGGGATGATGTCAACGGCATCCAGTCTCTCTATGGTGAGTACTAACTGGCTAGATTATTGATTTCACAAACAGCACCAAAAATGAATGAAATGAATGAAAAACTTCCGCACAACCTTTGAAAACGTCATGCTTTGTTGCAATAAGATGCTGATTTGATTTAACTTCCAGGTCCAAACCCAGACAAGGACCCTGTTCAGCCTGGACCCGAGCCCCCCACCACCCCTGATGCCTGTGACTCCACCATGGTCTTGGATGCTGTGGCTAGCCTGCGAGGAGAGATGCTCTTCTTCAAAGACAGGTATTGGAGACACACAGAGTGCTGGAGTCCATTTGGAGAGTTTTCTCTTCACACAAGAGCTGACTTACAGACTCATTTCTGTTCTTGTGTCTTCTCAGCTTCTTCTGGCGTAGCTACCCTCAGAGCAGGACACCTCAGCAAAGTCTCATTACAAACTTCTGGTCCGATGCCCCCACCAACATCGACGCTGCTTATGAGAGCCAACAGTCAGACAATGTCTTACTCTTTAAAAGTACTGTATTTGTTCTCTGTATCTACCTAAAGCTCCTAATATGACCATTTATTTAAGACTACATTATATACCTTTATATGCATGTCCTAAAAATCTGTTCTTTTAATCTCTATACAGATCGCAGAGTTTGGGCTTTCAATGGCTATGATCTTGTACATGGCTATCCGAAATCAATTTCAAGCTTTGGCCTGCCCAAAAGCGTGACGAAAATTGATGCGGCGCTCTATGATGTGGAATCTAGAAAGACTCTGTTCTTTGTAGGCAGTTATTACTACAGGTATGTTCAAATACTGTGATGTGGCATAGATTCAGGTGATTGACTTAGGGGTGGTGATGATTTACGGATGGTGAATCAGTCTAATTGCTTTCTGTGTATCCTCAGTTATGATGAGGCCAAAAAGACTATGGACGAGGGATTCCCTCAGCCAGTGGATCAGATCCTCCCCGGCCTGACCAGCAAGGTGACTGCAGCGTTCCAGTACAGAGGTGAGTAGCATTCAAAACTTCTGAGTTTTACAAGCGAAGACTACTGTAAACGTTTGCACAGAAAGTGACACTGAGCCTTTGTTCTGCAGGTTTTACTTACATCTACAGTGGACCCCACATGTTTGAGTACAGCCTGAGGTCTGGGAGGTTGTTCCGTGTGCTGAGGAACAGCTACTTCTTGTCGTGCACTAACTTCTAGACCAGTTTACTGAATAAGTTATTTATGAAGCTTCTCTGAATGACAATGAAGGCACCAGAGTTAGATAGACAGGTATATACTGGATATATGCCCTTCCTGAGCACCTTATATGTTTTTTAAAAGACTTTTTCATAATTATACTGCCTTTGGTATTTAAACTTAATTGAACTCTGTCTTTATTTTATTTTATTTATATCATATTCATGACTTAATCTATGCTGTTGATTTGATGCTGTTTTGATTTTGTGTTTAATGAAGTTTTACTGTGGAACACTGTTACATAAATTTATTCTAAAATTGTTACAATCAAACATCTGTAGACAGATGTGTACACCATTTTGACATATGAATGTATGCATGCAAACCATGTACTAGTAAAGTAAAGTTATTAAAGTAAACTTTTAAGTACATTTTGTTGTTTGTTGTTTCCTGTAACCTATGCAGAACTCAAAGGAAGGACTGTCAAAGGGGAGAACAGGGTCGGCTGTCACAGTGCTTATTACAGCTGAGCTGTTGGTATCAATCTCATTATTTGGTCATAATAATAATTTGACCTTTGAGCCTTAGAGCGCCGGATGAAATGTCACCAAAGTTATCACAATTCGTCCTGAGTGGAACATGAACCTCTGTCAAATTTCATGGCCACCCATCCAGTAGTTGTTTCAGTCTGAACCACAAACGTGAACCTCGTGGTGGCACTAGACGTGGTGGTGGCACTCAGGGGATCACTAAGTCACAAGGAGCGTTTATTTGGGAACCATGACAGTCTGTCGGTCATGTCTACCTTTGTGTCTATTATGTCTCTCATCTCATTTTACTGGGTGATTTCTTTTTCTAAACAAAACAGGCTGTTATGTCCAGAGATGCAACTTGCTTCTGTCAGTCTGGTTTACATGGTTGGCCAGGTTTCTGTCCAGATGTAGCATTTCTTCCGTTACCGTTATGTGAATAGTAGGAGCTGGTTCATAAAGATAAACAGTAGGTGGTGTTAATGCTTCAGTTGGTGCTATTATACCAGCGGGGGCAATAAAATAACATTTGAACTTCACTGCCTCCCTCAAGTATAAAAACCTTCTAGCGACTATTCTTCATTACTGTGCAGGTTTTTGTGTACCACTTGGAAATCCACATAAAAACAGATTTTCTGTAAAATTTCTTTTCTGGTGCCATGAATGCCTGGAAACATATAAATGACCTAAATCAGTGTTTCATATATCACATGCCAAACGAGATGTAGCAGCAGTTCCTGCAAAGTTCCAAAAGATTGTCCTCTGATTGATGCATCCCAGCTGGGCATTCCTGCTGTGTGCGGTACCACCACATCATGAAGATCAGGCAGATTCAAGTGGATTGGCCCGCTGACAAAAGAAGACACCTGGGACAGTAACAGTGGAATGTGGCAACAAAGCTTCATTTTATCTGCACAGCTTTAGGGTTAGCTGTCGGAGCAGAGTTAAAATCACACTGAGAGCTGTTTTTAATACCAAGATAGAGGAGGAGTGTTTGAGGGGTTTGGAGCTCAGTAACCTGTGAGAGCTGAAGACCTCCCTGCAACATATGTACATACTCACATATCTTATCCGAGACAACATCAGTGATTGATTTAAATGTGTTATTGTCAAAACACGCGTTTGTTGCCAGTTGTAACACAAAAAATGTAACACATAACAGCTGTTTCTTACTGAAACGTTACACGTCATGAATGCTGAGTTTACATTGTCTAACATCTGTGTGATATGTGATGCAAAACAGTAACACATGGCCAGCTTATAAAGAAATCATCACAATCAAACAAGACAGTGAAGTATTATTTTTGTATAGATTTGATATATAGAAGAAAATATGGTGTTTTATTTTTGTGTGTATGTGTGAGTGTGTACACATCCGGCATTATTCATATCATGTCTAATGATGCATTGGTCACTGATGAATAATGCAGAGCAGTGGTAAAAAGCAGGAACCGGGGTATGTAATACACTCTTGTGATAGTAACAATATTAATGTCCCCTAAAATAGATCCAAATGAGATACATTACCCTGGAAACAGAACTGCTGGCTTTGCTGGTGACAGTTAGTGATTCATTCAAAATTCAAGGCACACTTAACCAACATGGCTGCCACAGCATTCTGCAGCGACACGCCATCCCATCTGTTTGCTTTAAGCAGAACCATCATCAGTTTTTCTACAGGACAACGAGCCCAAACACACCTCCAGGCTCTGTAAGGACTATCTGACCAACAAGGAGGGATGGAGCGCTGCGTCACATGACCTGGCCTCCACAATCAACCCACCTAAACCCGGTTGAGATGGTTTGAGATGAGTTGGGCCGCAGAGTGAAGGAAAAGCAGCCAACAAGTGCTCAGCGCCTCCGGGAGCTCCTTCAAGGCTGTTGGAAAACCATCCAGGTGTCGACCTCATGAAGCTGATTTAGAGAACGCCAAGAGTGTGAAAAGTTGTCATCAACGC
Source organism: Pempheris klunzingeri (assembly GCF_042242105.1). Lineage (NCBI taxonomy): Eukaryota > Metazoa > Chordata > Actinopteri > Acropomatiformes > Pempheridae > Pempheris > Pempheris klunzingeri. The sequence goes on along the minus strand of NC_092025.1, from coordinate 2,424,176 downwards.
AAAAGGTGGCTACTTTGAAGAATCTAAAATATAAAACATATTCTGGTTTGTTTACCACATAAATCTATGTGTTCCTTCATAGTTTTAATGTCTTCAATATTAATCTACAATGTAGAATATAATAATGAAAATGAGACTTGCCCAAACTTTATCCCATAAGAACCCAGGGTGACACAGGTCTCACAGACCTTTTAAATATTCTGGAAATTTCCCCATACAGCTTTATCACTGAGTTTAGTAGCTGTCCCTCAGTGAGAGCTACTAAACATCCTGGTGCAGTCATGTGACCCAGTGTCCCTTTGTGTTCCCAGGACACCATTTCTAAAATGGTGGTCTGCCTGATTAACACCTGTGACACCTTTTGTTCTTAAAAAGTAAGTTTCAAACAATTTAACAATTCTAATACTGTAATAACATGTCCGAGATTACACGTAACCTGTCGATCGTTTTCATGATTTATGAAAAAGTTGATATGAAACAGTTTCTAAAACTTCTACATATAGTTAACATTTCAGATCACAGGCAGTAGGGGTAGTATCTCAAAAATAAGTTCAGAAATGTGTCCATTCAGTCTGTTTTATATCCCCCGTAATTTTACTTAAAGGAGAAATGGGTCTGGGTTCTTGGGGATTATTATTAGAGATATAGATATATTGATACAGGGCTTTTTAAAACGACTTGCATTTTGCTATTGCAACACTTAGATCCCTCCTGTCTGTGCTTACTCTACTGTTGATCCCTTTACCCGAGACATAAGTTGCACAACATAGACTGTAGTGCTCCTCCCAGTGTCCAGTGTTAAGAAATAGAGACCACAATATAGTTTTCCACTATCAGTATTGTACAAATGTCACATAAAGGGTTACACAAGTAGAACTGACATAGATAACGTAATGCAAGGACCCATGCATGAGATGATGATGACGCTGAAATGATTTATACTGACTAACAACCATAAACCTCATGTTGATAAGTGGTTGGTGAGTAATGTTGTACAGTGTAATGAGTGATCTGTGCCACCCACAAATCCTCTGGTGACACTTCAGGTAGGCTGTCATGACATGACACAGCTTGTCTGTGTTTGCTCCAAGGTGCATCACTGCCTTGTCGGTACAGCAACAGTAGCCTGAGGGCTCGTCTGACCTTTGAATTAGTGTCAGACTGGCTTAAAAATCTGAGTAGAATATCAGAATACCACTTTGAATATAACTTAAGCACCAAGTAAAGAAATCGACAAATGTTCAAAGTGAAATGACAAATGTTCAGTGTGAATGTTGCTCCTCTTCATACACAATACAGAGAGTTCACAGTGTGATGACTGGCATCTATGTTTGCACTTATTTATATCACTGGTTTCATTTCTTCGATGAGCACACAGAATATTCATGTTTATTTTTGAAATCTGTGGTTTCTGTATGGACATGTCATGTGTCATATCATCATAGTTATGTTCTGTTCTGGGAATTTTTTTTTGTTGTGGTCTGAGCAGTCAAAGCCAATCTTCTGTCATCCATAAATGGAATACCTGAGTCACACACTTGAGAAGGTAGTTGCTCAACATGCCCACTTCCCAGCGCTTCCTCTCCTCAGCATATATAGCAGCCCACTCCAGCATAGAAGCACAAGTCACAGTCAACAAGGAAGCATGAGGTCTTACAGTCTGTGCATCATCCTGAGCCTAGCAGCTGCAGTTTGCTGTGTGCCAGTATCACAAAGCACTGTGCAAGATGAAACTTTTGCAGAGGTATGTATGTTTGCTTTGCTTTGTCATGCATGTTTTCTCACTATGTTGCATTTAATATGTGTTCAAGACAAATTCTGAAGATCGTTACTGTCTAGTGGATATTAAATTCTTTAATTCTTTTGCAGAGCTACCTGAAGAAATTCTTCAACCTCACAGAGCAGAGCGGTCCAACTATCAGACGGGGGATCAGCCCACTGAACCAGAAGCTGAGTGAGATGCAGCAATTCTTTGGTCTCCAGATCACCGGGACGCTTGATGCTGATACCTTGGAGATGATGAAGAAGCCCCGCTGTGGTGTTCCAGATGGCAACATTGCACGTTTTTCCACCTTTGGAAACAACCTCAAGTGGGAGAAAAACAGCCTGACCTACAGGTGAATGATCTGAAGAGTGCGACACAGTCAGTGGAGTAATTCTATCTAATCTTACCCTTGACTATTTTTCTGCCCTGCAGGATAGAGAACTACACACCTGACATGTCTGTGCCAGAGATAGATGACTCCATAGAGAAAGCGCTGCAGGTCTGGGCCAAAGTCACTCCTCTGAGATTCACAAGAATCTACAGCGGCACCGCTGACATCATGATCTCCTTTGGCCGCCAAGGTAACTACAAAAGAACTTTTCCCGTGTCTTCCTCAGTTAGATCCTCTCTCTGTGCTTAGTTCATTGTACGTGATGTCCCATAAGGCATCTGTGTCTTGAATCACATTGGATGGTTGCTGTTCTTGCTGTCCTCTATTTGATTTACAACACGTGACATGAATACGTTCTTTCCAACAGCCCACGGTGATTTTTACCCCTTTGATGGCCCTGATGGAACTCTGGCCCACGCCTTCGCCCCAGCCCCTGGCATTGGAGGAGACGCTCATTTTGATGATGATGAAACCTTCACTTTCCGCTCAAACACAGGTTAGTTTGTTGGTGATGCTCTGTATGGGACAGTGGAAAGTAATTAAGTACATTAAATCAGCTTCGCACTTCTACTTCATTATGAGTCAAAGGGACATTTTACTCCCCCACATGTCTTTAACAGTTGTGGTTACTGGTTACTTTAAAAATACATTACAACATTAAAAATATGATCCATTTTTCAAATACAACATACTGTTAAAAATGTATTTTTTTAGCTTGTAAACCTGTGATTTTATATTTTTTGATCCTGTTACATGACATGAATTGTCATAATTGTACTTTTATTTACGTAAAGGATCTGAGTTCTTCCTCCATCACCTCCATGGGTGGATATTTAAAGAACAACTCCACTCAGTGTATGTTGACAAGAAAAAAATCTGAAAAATTTGAGCCTGTGTTTTCTGCTGTAGGCTACGTCCTCTTCATGGTGGCTGCCCATGAGTTTGGCCACTCCCTGGGCTTGTCTCACTCTGACGATCCTGGTGCTCTCATGTACCCTGTGTACAGTTACAGAAACCCTGACACCTTCGTTCTGCCCCGGGATGATGTCAAAGGCATCCAGTCTCTCTATGGTGAGTACTAACTGAATGGATCATCAATGCCCGTTTCCACAAACAGCACTTGAACACAATCTCTGATAATCTCTGATAATCTCTGATAATCTCTTGCACAACCTTCAGTGATGCTGTTCGACTGGCAGGGCTTTGTTGCAATGTGATTCAGTTTCTCAATACTTAGTGACTCATTTTGTTCAACCTCCAGGTCCAAACCCAGACAAGGACCCTGTTCAGCCTGGACCTGAGCCCCCCACCACCCCTGATGCCTGTGATTCCACCATGGTCTTGGATGCTGTGGCTAGCCTGCGAGGAGAGATGCTCTTCTTCAAAGACAGGTATCAGACAAGCTGTACAGTAGAATAGAAAACATCTGAATCCAAAGTCGGTAGGATTGTCTCTCATCATAACTGGGCTGACTTATGTACAAAATGGCTGAACGGGGCTGTTCTTGTGTCTTCTCAGCTTCTTCTGGCGTAGCTACCCCCAGAGCAGGACACCTCAGCAAAGTCTCATCACAAACTTCTGGCCCAGTGCCCCCACCAACATCGACGCTGCTTATGAGAGCCGTCAGTCAGACAGAATCTTTCTCTTTAAAGGTATGTGCTCTCCTCATCAACTCCAGGCACCAATCGGACATCAAAATTCAACATTTAAGTGGATCTTCTCCGTCCTGCAGGTCGTAGAGTGTGGGCCTTCACTGGCTATAATCTTGTTCGTGGCTATCCTAAAAAACTTACCAGCTTGGGTCTTCCAAGAGGTGTGAGGAAAATTGATGCAGCACTCTATGATGTGGAATCTGGAAAGACTTTGTTCTTTACAGACAGCTATTACTTCAGGTGTGTTCAGAGTATATATTCATTTTTTGATTTCAGTTTGAGTGATTGTTCTCCTTTTGCTTACACTGAACATGTCTAAGTGCCATCTGTTTTCTTCTTCAGTTATGATGAGGCCAGAAGGACTATGGACCGTGGGTTCCCCAAGCGGTTAGATCAGACCTTCTCTGGCTTGACCAACAAGGTGACTGCAGCTTTCCAGTACAGAGGTGAGTAGCATTCAAGCCTATCAGAGTCCTCCAAGTCAGATCTATTGAAAAGAGATGTTTACTGTGTTTTGAGTGAATCCTCTTTTAGTCTTTTAAGCCTTAAATAACTAAGTTTATTAATTACCTATAATATAATATGTGCTAATGTTGTGCAGGGGTTGATTGCTGGTCTACTTCTTAGCCATAACTAGCACAGAAAGTGACACTGAGCCTCTGTTCTGCAGGTTTTACTTACATCTACAGTGGACCCTACATGTTTGAGTACAGCCTGAGGTCTGGGAGGTTGTACCGTGTGCTGAGGAACAGCTACTTCTTGCGTTGCACCAACTTTTAGACCAGTTTACTCAATTGTTTATATAGCTGCTCTAAATGAGAATGAATGTACATTAACAATTTAGAAAATAGTACATTTTTATATATTTTTGTTATTCTAAAAATTATATTTTCAGCATTTTATTTATTTAAAGCTGTAAACATACAGTTTTGAAAAAGTATATGAATACGTTGGGATATTTGTATATGTTGTCTATACGTCTGTTACATGGACTTTGCAGCGTTGATGCTGTTTATGAGTATGAGTATATTTTCAGCCATCCTAGAAATCAGATCTTTACTAAAAAGTTAATCTGGAACGTTCTGGTGATGCCTCTGACAAGCAATGAAGCATCTTGCAGATGAAGATTACAGCAGGTTGGACTTGGATTTGACCTATTGCTGCTGGTAATATTGCTGCTGCTCCTCGTATTTGTAATCAAACGATATAACAGATGATCTGGAATGCTTTTGTGTAAGGCAGCTCAGTATCTATGTTACAAATGAATGAATCACTCCATCAATGACTTCAGTCAGAGCAGTTTGTCAATTGATATATTGTCAGCTGAATCTATAAATACAACTAATAGAGCATCAATATAAAAGTCCTCCATACGTCCTCCATACTGGATGTGTCATTTTGTATATGCATGTAAAACTGTAACAAGGTCCCAAATTAAACATTTGGTCATTTACAAATAAACATTGTTTTGCAAGACATTTGACATTTGACATTTGTTTGTGAAGATCTAAATGTATTAATATTATTGTTAAGTGCATTTCACACCTAGGCCTTCAGTAGTGCTCCGTCTGAATCAATCCACCCCTCAATAACTATTTTATGGTTATAAAAACCATCTTATTATGCAGAAATACAGTATAAAGAGCTGTTGCATCACAGATAGATAACTCCTGTAGCCACAATAAATGCCTTTACTGAATAAACAAACCAGGGGTGAACAAGTCTCCTTCTACTGCAGCGACACACATAAGAAAACATCAATAATAACCTCATAAACTTGCAATATTATTTAGGAAAATAGCAACATTTTACTCACCAAAAATTCGGATTATTTGTAAACAAAATCCATCCTCCTCTCTTTCCTCAAAAACAGTTTGTCGCACAGATTATCTGTGAGATTCAGCTCCATCAAAAAGTCCTTTTCTATCCAATCAACGTGTCTGAATACGGTGACGTCATCGTATGCCTGCTAGAGGGCCCTGGTGACACCAACTCAACATCTGATTGGTTGAAGCAACAGTTTCATCGACATTTATTCTGTGTTAGAGGGCCTGCAGAGCGGACTGTGAAGGCCTTCGGGCAGACTTCTTTGACTTTGACCCTGCCTGGCAACAAATGATGGCTGAAATGTGATTGGTTAAATGCTTTAATATGAAAATACATGTCTGGAAGCAGCACAACCATCAGAAAAGCTATGAAAGGAAGCGGACAGACCATTTGGAATTATTTAATAAGTATTCATGGACAAAATGTAATTAACATCAGTTTGTGATTCAGATATCTTTTTTAGGCCAGCAGACAAGGCCTTGCAGGCCCTGACGGCCCACCACTGTATTTACAGTGAGTGAGTGAGTCATTTTCATTTGTGAGATCTAAAAATACAGTGACAGCTTGTATGACAAACACATCTGTTGGATTCACTACAAATACAGGAATTTTGCAAATTCCAGCACACATTTTAACACAGTTTCAGCTAAAGGTCAAGGCAGTCATTCAATAGTTGATATCTAGCTGTCTGAAAAGGGTTCAGTACCAAGTACCAGCCTTACTTGGAGAACATTCTCACTCTTGTATGTGTTTTAGGGATCATCATAGTGCACTTTATCCTGTAGGGACTAAGACATAAATACACACACAATGGTGAACTAATAATCAAGCAAATTTATAAGAGCTTGTAATATTTTTTTATTTCAGTGGAAAATGAATTGCTGTGAAAATGCCACATATACAGGTATTCCATTGGGCCTGTCAGGTGCAGGGATCCAAACGTTTTGAGTGAAGTCCGTGAATCTGAAAATGAAGAGATACCACAGACTGAGGTGTATTGCACATCAACCCTGGATTGTAACCTGTACAAGCTGAACTGTGTGCTCTTATGGCTCCCTCTCTTGTTTTCTTTCCTGATTACATCCACACCTGTAGTAACTTATTTTCCTCATACCAAGCGCTCTCCTGAAAGGCTTGCTATTCTCTCTAATCTCTCAGCTTTCCTCTGTAATTAGAAAACATAAAAGAAATCTATAAAAGTGTGGTGATGAAGTGAAAAGTAACAGTAAATAATACAGTTAAGTGAACAATATTATAAAACTCAGGAAAACCCAGAAAGGACCTGATGTTAACTCGTCTGAAGCAAAACATGGTTCACATTGAACTATATCTACTGATCTAGATCATGTTCCTGCAGGCCCAAGCTACTCCAAATGTTCACCTCATCTTACTTCTCATCACTACCCTCATTATCTCTTTGCTGTTGTTCCAAATGGGCCTGTTCAGACAATTTAAGGAATGTTTTATCGCCCCATCATGCAACTTTCTGTGCTATTTACCTCGCAACCACACTGAAAATGAGTGATTCAGGAAACACCCAACTAGTGCATTACCACCTCGATATGTGAGCAGGGCTTGAGAGGAAGAATAAAGTACCTGGAGTTGTTCCTTCTTCTCTGTGGGAGGAAAAAAAAAGGAAACCATGGAAGGTGCACTGGCTGTGAAAACTGTGATGATGGTTGTGATTGTTGTAAACTGTGGAGCTGTGCCCACCACTTCACCCAGCCAAGAAGAGCTCTCTAAAGCCCAGGTAAACATGAGATGTTCAGTATATTTCATTAAATCAGTTTTTTTTTTCTGTGAGCACACACTCATATTTTCAGACGTGCTGGATGTTCTGTTTATTAGAGTGAGAGATTATACTGTGTGTGCATTATGCCCACTTATTGTCTAAGATAGGAAGTACCAGCAATTCACAAAGTTAGAAAAATGTCATTAATAATTCATCAAAAGATATTAAAGGATTTATTACTAAAAGAGAACTTGACCAAAGTTGCAGTATTCCTCCTTTAGATTTCACGGCTGATTAGATGACCCTCCTACCACAGGTCTATGGGCAACAAACATTTCTTGAGCAGCGAGTTAATTCGCAATACAACAGAATAGCAAACACACACATTGTCTCAAAGAAGAAGTCAGGTAATGATTGGGCTTTTTTCTACCCCTATCTGATTTCATGCAGAGCTTAAATACTACTAATAGAGCGTGAGTGATTATTGCTGTTTCCTATGTCCAGGCCTACCTGTCTCAGTTCTTCTCTGATGTGGGTGTCAGTGCCCCAAGCAGTGTCCTGCGCAGCTCTCTGGACTCCTTTGAGGAGACTCTCAAAGAAATGCAGAGGTTTTTTGGCCTGAAGGTGACGGGGCAGTTGGACTCCAATGTGATAGAAGTGATGGCTCGCCCCCGCTGTGGTTTCACAGATGTGACCAGATATGCTCAATTTGATGGTCGACCAAAGTGGGACAAGCCAGTGATCACGTACAGGTACTACACATGACCTCTACGTGCATACTGCAAGCAGCTCATCCAAACATAAAGCACAACAATAATAATAATAATAATAATAATAGTAATAACTCATTTTCACTGTCACACTGTTGTAGGATAACCGTCTACACACCTGACTTGAATCAAAGTGATGTGGATGCCACCATAGCCAAGGCTCTGAAACTCTACAGTGACGTCATTCCTCTGGATTTCAAGCAGATCCACAGCGGCACCGCTGATATTGTGATCATGTTTAAGGCTGGAGGTAAAGCTGTGCCATCATTGCCTTTGAGAAAATGCTTGATCTAGTGTTAACTTTACACTTCTCCTCTAAAACCCAGACCATGGAGACTTTGCTCCATTCGATGGGGAGAATGGGGTCTTGGCTCATGCATTCTCCCCTGGAGAGGGCAGTGGAGGTGACACCCATTTTGATGAAGATGAAAACTGGACTCTGACCTCTTCAGGTGCTGACATCAGAGGAAAGCTGTTATTGAGGTAATCCTACAGCTGATTATGTACCCACGATAACTTTATCAGTGTGTATCTGCAGGAGCCAACCTGTTCTTGGTGGCAGCCCATGAGTTTGGTCATGCACTGGGTTTAGCCCACTCTCAGGTCCAGACAGCCCTGATGTATCCCACCTACCAGTATGTAGACACAGAAGGGTACAAGCTACCAGATGACGACAGAGAGGGAGTACAGGTCATCTACGGTGAGAGATCAACTAATTCAAGGAGTGATTTTTCTCTACTTTTCATGAAAACACTGTCAAACTCTGACCCAAAGATCTTTAGCAGTGCCCTGTCTTTGTCTTTTGCCTCTCAAAGGAGTCAGAGCATCGTCAGCTCAGCCAACCGCCAAACCTGATCCAGATCCACTGCCCACCAAAAAACCTCCTGAACCCACATCAGAACCTCCTCCAGACAGGTGCAGCATGAACCTGATTTTTGATGCCGTAACCTCCATTCAGAGGAAGCTTTATTTCTTCAAAGCCGGGTGAGACTCTGCACCTTTTTTTTATTTATTTAGGCATGTAAGAACAAAAACATGCTGCTCCATTAGATACATCGAAAATGCACCTAGTACGTTTTTATTCCTCACTGTCATCCAATCATGGATTTTGTGTTTCTGTGTCAGATATTTCTGGAAGAGGCGCAGCTCCTGGGACGGCATCACTATGTGGAAAATTCAGTCTGTCTGGCCAGGAATCAGCAAAGTAGATGCTGCTTACGAGTATAAGAGAAGCAATACTGCCATTTTCTTTGAAGGTTAGAAATTAACAATCTCACGAACAGCATTTTTTTGTCAATTAAAAATGACAAAAGCATTAAAGAAATGGTGGGAAAAGTGATGAACATAATTCTGCCTTTTCACATCACAGGGGATCATTACTGGGGCATCAGAGGAAACACTGTCCTACCTGGTTATCCCAAACCACTCAGCGACTTTGGCTTCCCTCCATCTGTCACCAGCGTAGACGCTGCTGTCCATGTGTCATTTGTCAGCAGAACCCTCCTCTTTGTGGGGAACAAATACTGGAGGTGAGTACAGTCGATAGCCATGAACATCTAGGCTGAATGCAGAGGTAGAAACTGCATATTGAAGAACGCTTCCCCATATTACTCACATAGCTACAATGAAAGGAGGGGCAGAATGGATAGTGGGTACCCAAGATTCATCTTCAAAGGGCTCCCTGGGATTGGCTCCAGAGTGGATGCTGCTTTTGAGAACAAAGGTAGGCAGCAGTTGAGGTGAGTCATTTTAAGTTCCTGTTTGGGGTGATACTAATGATGCTTCCCCCTGCAGGTTCCCTGTTCTTTTCATATGGATCCAGACAGACAGAGTACAACTACCAACGAAGGAGAGCGCTGCGCACTCTGTTAAACAATGGCTGGATGGATTGCAACTAAAGAAACAAATACACACACACACACACACACACACACACAATGAGCGCATACCATGATGACTCTGGTCTACTCCACTGACCAGTCCTAGGTATCTTCAGGGGACTTTTCAATAGAGATCTGCATAGAAATTTATTATTTTAAAAAGAAATAGAAAAGAACAATATGAAATAGTACCATAAGGCTGTAGGCAACAACTACTTGTTATGTAGTCAATGCTTTTTCTTGGACATGCATCAATTTAATGAATCAATAAATGTGAAAAACATTCAAGAGTGAGTTAAAAGACTGCTTCATCAAGCCTGAGTTTGGGGATTTGGATGCACTGAAACAAAGGAAATCTAGCAACAGGTAATGTAATCCTACAGCTGATTAAGTACCCACAATAACTTTATCAGTGTGTATCTGCAGGAACCAACCTGTTCTTGGTGGCAGCCCATGAGTCTGGTCACGCACTGGGTTTAGCCCACAAATATTTATAATTATACAGTTATCATCTTTAGTTTAAGTGCCATAACTGCACAAGATTACGATACGTGGTGGGAGCTGATGAACAAAGGTGGATGCCGTGTTTATTTTCTTTATAAAAGGGGTTTATGTGACATCTTTGCATCTGTAGCCATTATTCTATTTTGAAAACTGTCACTCTGTTGTCTATTGACCATCAGGGATCGCTCAGTAGACAGATGTGGAATGTAGTAAACTACACAGTTTAGCCATGTGTGGGTACAGACTTTTATTTATTTTTTCATTTCACTGCAGCAGGAAATGTCATTGATGCAAAACACCTAAATCCGTGCCCAGCCCAACTTTTATACTTTACACCAGCAGTTCTAGACATCCAGTTCTGGACCTGCAATTCCAGTCTAGTCCAGTTATATACAATTAAAATATAAGAATACGATAAAGCTGAAAGTTAACTATATTTATATGAAATTAAACATGAATATTCTGAGGATAAATGTCAGCTGCAGCTCATGAACACAATTATAGAAGCGTGTTCTTAAGAAAAACTACAATAACCACAATGCCTAGCTGCGAACACACCCCTCACTGTGATTGGCTGATGTGTTTATCTGTCCGCTGCATGGCTGAAGGTGAAGCGGGTCCAAGTACGTGAGTCACAGTCCGGTCCAACATGTCACCCAGTGGACTTTTAACCATGCAGGCCCACGCCTGTAAACGCCTGGTAAGTGAGGGCGCAGCAGCAGCAGCATTGTCTCTTCTCTTGTTATGTTGCACAGGAACGTTAAGTCCAGCAGCAGCGCGGCTGAGTGTAAACACAAGGCCCGGGTTAAGTAGGAGCAGCCCGGCTAACCTCTTTGTGTCTGCGGAGCGTCCTTGACCAAACTAACCGAAGAGCCTGAAAACGCCCGGTACCCGCTCCAGCCGGCTCCGGTGCTCCGGCGGAGCTCTGACCGCTTTTTGGGGGACGGTGTGACAGCAAAGTCTGCTTCTCAGCTAAATAAGTGATAAAGTCACAACAGCAACAGTAGCTAGCTTAACTGGAACTATAAAAAGCCCCAAACAGGTCAAGTTAGCTCCATGTTGATAACCCTTATCTAAAGTAGCAGGTTAGCACCTGTCATTAGCTAGTGCTACCTGTTGGGGTCTGCCCGTGTTGTTAGCATAGCATAGCATAGCATAGCATAGCTAAAGTATGTCTCTGTCAGCGTGAGTTCAAACTTGTTTACTTTGACCCAAACTTGCGTCAAGGAGCGAAGAGCAGACTTGATTCAGAATCAGAAAGTTTTGTTGTCATTGCACCAAATGAGTTAAAATGAGCTTCTGGTCATGTGTGGAAGATGACTGGTCCAAATCACTGTCCTGCCCTCCTAGGCTCACAAGTACCTCTCCAGAACCTACACATCTCGCCCTTCACTCAATGTAAGTAACCCAACAGGAGCAGAAATGGCAGCTAAATGTGTTGGACTGCACATTTTAACACACACTTCTATTGCATGCAGGAAGTCGTCATTGTCAGCGCAGTCCGCACTCCAATGGGCTCCTTCAGAGGCAGCCTGGCAGCAGTACCAGCCACCAGACTGGGCTCCATCGCTATTAAGGGAGCCATAGACAAAGCAGGTATGTCCAGGTGCTTCATTTTGTTTAGAGGAAAGCGTTTTCCTCCACTAAGCCCATGTTACTAGATGTAGCAGATCACCTGAGGTGGATTAGTGCATGAGAGAGAAAATAGCTGCATAACTTTGGCGAGTTGACTTAATGTGTGTTACATTCAGGAATCGCTCCTGAAGATGTGAAGGAAGTCTACATGGGCAACGTGCTTCAGGCAGGAGAGGGGCAGGCCCCCACGAGGCAGGCCCTGCTCGGAGCAGGTAAGACCACACTGGTGTATTTTCACTGCCATCATTGCACGGGAGCATCAGTGTCCAGAGGCCAGCCGTACACATCTTGACGAGTGAAAACTAGTTGACTCGGGTACAAAAAGATGGCCTTCTCTTTCTCCTTTTAAAGCTGACTGTACAGTCCTATTCAGCTGCAAGGTGACACGCACGGTTTATCTTCAGCAGGTTTCCCTCAGAAACCTCTTATGTCGTTATTGACGTCATAAAATTTGGAAACTAATGGTAAAATATGTCTCATTGTATCTTCAGGCTTGACTCTCAGCACTCCAGCAACAACCATCAACAAAGTCTGTGCCTCCGGTATGAAGTCCATCATGATGGCAGCTCAGAGTCTGATGTGTGGACACCAGGTAGCTTTAGCATTGAATGCACTGTCACTCTTCTACCTGCTGAAACAATGTCACTGCATACTTTGTGTACATATAGAGACACAAATCTGAGTCTGGTCCTGACAAGATATTGAAAACTTTGTTGTGACCAAAAACAATCTTTGTTTGTCATAAGCTGCTTGAGAACTTGCAGCGCTGTTGCAGTATGGTTACTGCAGACTTAGCACTGAGACGCAGACACAGTTCTCTAAGAGCCTGGCTCTAATAGCCAAGTCCTGTGAAGTGAAATAAGTTAGAGGTTCAGTGCTAGGCAAACAGTGAGGGATAGAGTTGTCACTATAGATAAGTGCATGCCTGAGTGTGTGTGGTTTTAGGACGTGATGGTGGCAGGAGGCATGGAGAGCATGTCCAACGTCCCTTATGTGATGTCCAGAGAGACCCCTGCCTACGGAGGAGTGAGGATGGAAGACCTCATTGTCAAGGATGGACTCACTGATGTCTACAACAAATTCCACATGGTAACTATTGGCCTCCTCTTAAATATTACCTCACGGAAAGTGTTGAGACATTATATGTTTTTCCATAAATCTAGTTATGGAGCTTATGTTTGAATATTTTAATCATTTTGAATTACTGCAGCCTCTGTAAGAAATGGTATATTAAATGCTTTCACTGTAATTGGATGTATATTTCTCTAATAAAGTTTGAGTTATTTGATTGGGAAACTTTATTTAAAACGCTGATCTATTGTTACAATGACATGAGAAATTGGTGCATGAGGTAAAAAGTCATTTTAGATTTGTTATACAGAATATCATGAAATGTAAATAGATAATTTGTATATCCTAATATATTAATGTGGCAAACGCAGTGTGAGTGTGTGAAACAAACTGTGCATTAAGTAATCTATAACTTCTTGCACTGTGTGTTTCCCGAGCATGAGTTGGAAAAGGCCTTATTAATTCCTCCTTGTCTAATTTTTCATCACTTAAAGTAAACTTCATCGGTTTTGTATTTGATGCCGTACTGTCTCAAACAGGGCAACTGTGCAGAGAACACAGCCAAGAACAGCAACATCACCAGAGAGGAGCAGGACTCGTATGCCATTGGCTCATACAGCCGCAGCAAAGCAGCGTTTGAGTCTGGCATGCTGGCTAAGGAGATTGTACCAGTTGGCATTCCCCAGAGAGGTACAGCAAGGCGGCCGAGGGCCAGTGACCCTGGTTGTTGTCTTTACAGAGCACAGATATGCTCTACTCGATGTGCTGTCTGACGCTGACGTGCTTTTGTAGGCAAACCTGATGTGGTTGTGTCCGAGGATGAGGAGTGGAGGCGGGTCGACTTCAGCAAAGTTCCCAAACTGAGGGCAGTGTTCCAGAAGGAGAACGGTAATCACGCCGCTATCATGGCTTTTATTCTTTCAATAGTTATTTGAGTTTGGGTGTAACCACTTTTTTCTTCGATCATATGTGAACATTAATTCTGCTTCCATGAAATGCAAAAAACCCACATTTCCCACTCCTGTCAAATTCTGTGCGTACATGGGTTTTACCTTGTTACTCCTAGCATGTTTTTCACATTTCACACTGTTGTTATGCACGTTCTGCTCTGATTGGTCACTTGCTTTTTAGGCACAGTGACTGCAGCCAATGCCAGCACGTTGAACGATGGAGCAGCTGCTCTCGTTCTAATGACAGCCGATGCTGCAAAGAGACTCAACGTCACACCACTGGCCAGGATTGTCTGTAAGACACACACACACACATTCTAAGCTGTGCTTGCAGAAGTTCCTTGAAACTTGAGGTTTTAACACATGGAGGACCTACAGATGAAACACAAGACTGTTGTGTTGCATTCATTTTCCAAGGTAATAGTCAGATCGGTAGTTTAAAGGAGTCTAGCTATCGAGGTCTTTTGTCATTCTCCAACCCAGGGTTGCACACCAAAATGAAAGTTGTAGTTCCTAAATGCTACAATAATATAGAATATATTTACAAATGATTGCATTTAGAGTAGAATAAGATTTAAAAAATCATAAAACCATATGTACATTTATTGATATTATATACATACCTATACACATGAAATAATTCTGTAGTGGTTTTTTTTTATTTTTTATTTGTGTGCGGGGGAATGTAAATGTCAGAATGTGAAGATAAAGACCAAATTATCAACACTGGCTTGTTGCTAAGTTCAGCATCTGGGAAACCAAGCGTCACTGATGTAGTCCACCTCCCTTTGTAGTGCCACGGTCTGTGGGCTCTGAGTACAGTCCGCTCGTCAAGTGCAATAGCTGGATCTAGGATGTTGTGATGGTGAACATTTACAAATGTTCAATGAACAACTCAAACACAAACAATTTTAGAATCCCTCATAAGAGCACTAACTTGCAAATCAGGTGTTTTCTCAATCACACCTGATGTAACTAATCAAGAGCCTCATTAATTACATCAGCTGTGCTTGAGACAGAACTCATCAAATACCCAGACAGGGTTTGTTCACTGACTCTTGGTTGCATGTTAGAAATATGGGTATGTCAAGAGAAACTAAAAAGTTAAGAGAGGAAATTATTGCCTTGTACAAACAAGTTAAAGGATACAAAAAGATAGCAAAGGCACTGAATGTTCCTAGAGATACTTTTGGAAGCATAGTTTGCGAGTTGAAAATTAAAGGAACACTGGCTGCTCTACCTGGATGTGGCAGAAAGAGGAACGGCTCTCACCAGGTTTCTGAGGAGGCAGGAGGCTTTCCTTCTTCTGGCACTGGAAACTTGCAGCATTTGGAGGACAAAATGGATTCAATCAAATATCAGGAAATCTTAGGAGAAAACATCCGGCCCTCTGTGAGGAAGCTGAAGCTTTGGGGTCATTGGACCTTCCAGCAGGACAATGATCCCAAACATACCTCAAAGTCCACCAAGGCTTCAGAGAAAGTCCTGGAAGATGCTAGAGTGGCCGTCACAGTCACCTGATTTGAATCCCATAGAAGATCTCTGGGATTTAAAGAAGGCAGGTGCAGAATGCAAACCAAAGAATATTAGAGAGCTGGAGGCTGTTGCCCATGAGGAATGGGCTCAGATTCCTCAGGAACGCTGTCAGAACCTGGTGTTTGGCTATGCATCATGTTTGCAGCAGATCATAACAGCAAAACGGTGCTTTACCAAGTACTGAAGATGCTTGGGTTTAATAACAGAGCTATTAAAAGCAGCATGTTGAGTTGAACTTGGAGAAATCCCCTATAATAGTATTTGTGTTGAACTATTTCAATTGTTCTTGTTTGAGTTGTTCATTCAACACAGCTGAAGGTTTGTAAATGTTGCCAATACACATAATTTGCAATGGGTGTAAGTGTAAGATGAGGCAAAGCCTCTCTCTCTGGTTTCCTGTTGCTTGGCCAGTCCCATTTTGTCCGCTCCAGTTTTCTGCACCTGGACATTAAAACACAACAACATGTTTCTGCACATACTGGAACAGGTGCAACGTAAAGGCCACCATCGGACTAAAAGAGGGAAGATAAAGAATGGATTTTTTCAGTCTTTTGCCAACTTGAACTTGTAAGGTTTATTTTGTCTGATTACATTTCCTAAAACAAAAAGGGAGAACTGTCTGATTAGGAATAGGTGTCTTGAAACGGCTCTTGTTTGTTTCCTGTTGGCACATCCTCAAACAGGATACATTTTAAAGCTGCACTGTTGTCATGTTTGTTTAATTGCAGGACTGATGTGCTGTATTTTTCTTTACTCAGCTTTTGCTGATGCTGCAGTTGCACCCATTGATTTCCCCATCGCTCCTGCATACGCTGTACCAAAGGTGAGTGTGAGCTTTGGCCCCAATCCGAGTCCTTTTAATTACCGGGGAACAGCTGATGCTGAGTCCAATTCAATACCTCTGTTTACCTGAATGTCGGTTAAATGTGTATCTGACACAGTGGAGTAACAGTAACAGTAACTCCCACATCGGACACACCTTATTTGTCACGGCTACTGAAGGTCCTGATTAAAAATGATTCAGGTTGTAATCTTAAATTATTGATATGATATGAAAAAGTTCTACTGGGAGAGTGTGAGTCCTGAAACTAATTTGGTGGTCTCATGAAGTGTGGCAGTGTTTGCTGGGCAGTGAACCTGAAGGGTTGTGTATTTGCTTCTCTCAACCCTTAATGTATGTTTTTTGCATGTTGTTACACATTCGCAAAATAAAGCTGTACAGTCAGAATGTTATGATCCAGGTTTAATTGATGTAGATCTGGCTCGAAGCAATGGAAAATGTAACGTATATTTTAATGTAAAGGAGTAACAATTATGATGAGCTCTCTCCAGAGCCACACTCCACTTTGTTTATGGGTGTTCTGCTGTTGTTCTAACTGTGTGTCTGTCTGTGTGTCTGTCTGTGTGTCTGTCTGTGTGTCTGTCTGTGTGTCTGTCTGTGTGTGTGTGTGTGTGTCTCTCAGGTCCTGGATGCTGCAGGGCTGAAGAAGGATGACATCGCCATGTGGGAGATCAACGAGGCATTCAGCGTGGTCGTGCTGGCCAACATCAAGATGTTGGACATTGACCCAGCAAAAGTGAACGTCAACGGGGGAGCAGTGTCGCTGGGACACCCCATTGGGTAAGCAGCTGGGGGCGACTGGTCGTAGGACGTGAGCAGGAATGAAGCGATGACATCAAACATATTACCACTGAGCTGAGAGGAGGAACAGAGAGTGTCCTGTTTTTGAAAAATCTCTCCGGTGTCCTTCTTCCTCTTCTCTGTTCTGTAGGTAATTTGTTTGTGTTGCTGCTTCTGATAAAGTTCAGACATGATTCAAGAATGATCCTTTGTTTCAGTACATATATTTCCAACATGATGACCATCTAACTGCTGAATCACTTTGTTGTTTCTGAGCTTTGCAGAACGTGACAAAATTAGCATTTTGTTTATCCAAAATATATTTATTTATGTTATGGTGGGGAAGTGGAGGTCATTGCATCATCAAAAGCCCATGTCCTCTACTGATAAAGTGGCCTAATCACACAGTACATCGCTCACACAAATGGTGAACAGGTCTCTGTGGCAGCTCCTCTCGTCTCCTCTACTGGAATTGCAACCACTTGGCAGCCAATTCTGTGTCCAACCAGAACCATAAGCACTCCACAAAACTCCACATGCATCCCCTCCTGTGCACTTTCAAAGAAAATATGTAGTCAACAGCTGCAAGATGAGTCAATGTTCTCTTCTGTCTTTTCCTCCTGTCAGGATGTCTGGGGCGAGGATTGTGGGTCACATGGCCCACAACCTGAAGTCAGGCCAGTACGGGCTGGCGGGCATCTGCAACGGAGGCGGTGGAGCTTCATCCATTCTGATCCAGAAATTGTAGCAAACTTGAGGGGAAGTTGTCTCTCTTTGATACACTCGATATACTTTGATAACATGGTTAAGACCTCTGCAAACTCCCTCTTTCCTGTGAAGAATGCATCTGTTACAGCTCTAATGTCAGTGGCCTTTACCTTTTACTTTAAGCAGGACTCCCATGACATCATGACTCCAGAGTTTAAAACACTCCTTTGTTTGTAACGTTTGTGCAAAAAATGGATTAATATTCAGCTCTGAGGTGAAATAGTTCAATAAATAGTTTTTATGGAACCACTGCTGTGTTACTGACTGATGGTTACTAAAGGTTTGACCTGTAATACTTCAGGTTTCAGGTTTAATATCTTTATGCTGTAGAAATGTTTAATGGATTTTGGTGCTGTCATTCTCAAGTTGGCCACTAGATGCTGCAGTTGTCCTCGTCATGTTGGTGCACTTGTTCATGCTGCAGTCGAGAATGTGGTTTCTAAACTGAATGAATCAAAACCGGGACAAAAAACTGAACTCCTCCAAAAATACCCGACGACCTTCTCTTCACCAAAAAGAATCACCCAACCCTCCACCTTTTGTGTTTTCATACTGTTCCCAATCAATAAAATTCATTTATATTTGTATGAGGCTGCTATGACGACCACAAAGACCTCAACTTCTTTACATACTTTTTATGACGCTGTTATAGTTTAAATGATTTTTTTTTTTTCATGAAAAGCATGTTTTTGGACAAGCCAGCAGCTGAGTCTGAAGTCTGTGAATTGAGCTGATGTCACTCTGTAGGACGTTTTGAGTTCTTACTGGATGACTCTTTCATTCCTTCCTCTTGCCCGTTAGCACAGTTAAACATTGAGTTGAACATTAACAGGGTCTGAAAGTACTTCAGCCATCAGTATTTGAAGCCTGTTTGACCATCTATTCGGACCTCGCTGATCAAACACTGCAGACACTTCTCTGGAGGTGGCCGAACAATAGCGCGCACAAAGTAAGAATCAAGTCTCTTCTGCTGTTTCTGCTCTAAGGGCCTGTCTGGGTGGCAGCTTTTGGTATGTCAAACAAGCAGTGACCCTTTGTCACCTGTTGACTCCTCTCAGTCACAGTGATCACAGCAGGAGAGCAGCTGTGGTTGCTGGAGAGCGTTCAGTTGTGTATTTTTTGTACAATATGTTTGTGTGGGTTTGGTCAGAAAGCTGATTTTATAAAAGCAGTTGCAGACGAGTTTTGAACCAGAGTGAGAGAGGAGCAGCTCTACAATACAGTAAGGTACACAGGACCATGATGCGTGTAAATCACAGGGTGTGTATCATCACACTGCTGGATGGACACAGTCGTGTGCGCTTTGTTTTTACATCATTCACCTAATCTGAGAGGCTGGTGGTGAAGAGATGATAATGAGTATCAGTGCTGACCCTCCTCAGTATCTCCTGTTTGCCCATGTCAAGTGTAGTATAAATCAAGTGGTGCACAACAGGCGGGCTTATGCACACAGTGGAAAAGGTGTGGTCATGGCTGTTGATTACATGGAGGAATGGTGTGAACATGACAGAGAGAGACAGGCTGGGAGTGGAGGGACAGACAGATTCAGAGCGCTGAAGGAATCTGTGGGCATTTCAAGGTAGGTGAAATTAGTGACAAATGTGTTTGTTAAATCAAAGTTGGTGTATTGTTGGATGTGAGAAATGTGGAACAGTTGTCAGATCAGCTTGTAGCTTATTTGTTTTAAAAGATCCACATTGTCAGTGTTTTGGAGTGTTCAGCTTATTCACTGCACTTTATTCATGTGGTGTTTCACACACTGTATTCAGTACTTCGTTTTTATAAAAGAAAACTGTGTAACCTTTTCCTGGTTTGACCGTCTCCCCCCTCCAGGCAGTGTAACCAGTTTCAGTATGAAAAATAATCAGGTAAGTTCAGTAACAGTAAAAGGCAACAGCTCTTTATTTTAATATCACTGCTCACCTCATTTGCTGATATGAAATGAGTAATTCCCCCGATTAAAGGTGGATCCCATGTTTACCTCGTGTTATCTATAAAAATGTTTCTATTCCTATCTCTCTGCAGGCGCTCCAGGCAAAAGGAACCATCTATGACAACTTAGGGTTTCGGCTCGAGGAAGGGAGACCCCCTCCACATACCCAACAAGAAGGCATATGCCCCCCCCTGCCTCAGACCCCCAGCTATGTTGCCGTTGCTCCCAAAACCATCGACACCCACCACACAGTAACATCTGGAACGCCACTTAGCACAGGACAAAAGAAAGGTACGGTAATATTTGATCTGTGTTCTGCCACCGGCCTTTTGCGAGGTGTGAAATAAAAAGGTGGGCAAACACCGACGTCCAGTCACAAGGCAAATCTCCTCTCATCTGATGAACAAATCCACTGCAGTTTCACAGAATCATTACCTTATTTTCATTTCCCCATTCAAGACGGGAAGTGTCTTACTTAAAGCAGGACTATGTAATGATTTAAATAGGAAATATCAACTTCTCCCTGTAACACATTTTTCTTTGTGTTTCCAAATCAATACATGTCATTATAATTGTTATGAGGCTGCTATGATCACAGCTACAAAGTCATATCTGCTCAACCTGATATGCACGTGTGAAATCAGTTTGCATTGTATTTCTGTGGAATGACCTGTTTTTGCCTCGCAGGAACACAGAAATGTCCGTGGAAATATATACTGTGTGCATCTGTGTGTGTGCTTCTCATCCTGGCAGTGGTCGGCCTCTTGCTCTGGTACTTCTGTAAGTTAGATTTCAAAGTCTTTAGTGACTTACGCCATCCCGTGAATTGTGTGTGTTTTCGGTGCTTTTGTGTGTGTGTGTGCTGTACACGGTCTGCATGTGTTCACAGTGTACTACCAGTGTTTGATAGGGAAGTTGTGTAGAAGAGGGGGGAAGTGTCTGAGCCCCTCCCAGTGGTGTGATGGCGTCACGGACTGTTCTCACGGAGAGGATGAAGCTCAGTGCTGTAAGACATTCAAATGAACACCCCAGTATTCCACACACACGTGCTGCATCTGCCCTTGTACGCATCAGCGGACAGCACCGCGGCTGAACGGCATTGTTCTCTCTGCTCCACAGTTCGCCTCCACGGGACCAACTTCATACTGCAGAGTTACTCAGCTGACAGTCGGACGTGGATGCCGGTGTGTGCCGAAAACTGGGACAACTACTATGGGAGAGCTGTGTGTGAGCACATAGGGTACAAGAGGTGCTGATGTCTTCTTCACTATTGTTCATGTCCCACTTCTTCAGGGTGCCGCTGGTACCTCAGAAGTTCTGTGCAAATATTACAAGCATTTACTGTTTTTCTCTTTATGTGTTCACGTCAGAAAGGAAAAGCCTCTGACAGAACATTTAGACTTTCAGAGTAGCGCCAACATAAAACAGAGATAGCTACATATATACATATTAATAATGCCATGCATAGTTTAGGTGCCTTGGTTTTCCATCACTGACAGCATGTTTGTCCTCGTGTCCATCCCACAGGCAGGATTACATGTACTACACCCGAACCAGTGCAGGTTCTTTGGCCTCCAAGGGCTACATGACGCTGAAGCATGGTAGTGACCATGCATCACGTATACAGTCCCAGCTCACTTACAGGTACTGTAGTAGAATCCAGCTATCACTGATTAATGACCATATACACAGTACAGCACTGGTTAAATTCCCACTGGGAGCTGAGTCAGTCTTTGTCCACACTGTGTAATTCAGAACTCCTAAATAAATGCTGACTATCTTGGATTTGCTGTCTTTGATATCAGCTTTTGACATCCGTTCCTTTGCAGCCAAAGTTGCTCGGTTAAAGCCATCAAGCTTCACTGCATAGGTAAGCTGCTGTTTTAACTGGGACGTCACTGCACCACTGAAATATGTATGAATTTAAATGATACCTGCAAAGCTGTGGGAATGGGACTGTACTAGATAGACTGTGGCTGGTGGAACTTTTATTTGACATAAAGGAGTTGTAGTAAACTCTTCTCCCCCATTCTCAGATTGTGGGAAGAGCTCAGCACCCCCCAGCACTCGTATTGTTGGTGGGACAGAGGCAGTAAATGGGGCCTGGCCGTGGCAGGTCAGTCTCCAGATCAGTGGTCAACACTTGTGTGGAGGCTCCATCATCAGCCCTTACTGGATCCTTTCTGCTGCACACTGCTTCCAAAAGTGAGCTCCGCCTCTGTACACCAGTTATGCCATACACGCTTGTTTCTTACTGTCTGATGATAGAGACTCACGGAAGAATCTGAGATTTGACTATTTTACCTCCTGACAGACATTCCAGTCCTAGTATGTGGATGGTATACTCTGGCGACGTGAGCTTGATTCGAATGAGCTTTGGCTCTGGCAAAACAGTTAGCAAAATCATCAGTCATGAAAGATTTGACAAAATGACTAATGACAATGACATTGCTCTCCTGAAGCTCAGCACACCTCTGACATTTACAAGTAAGTACCTGCCATTACAGTTCATACTCCATTAAATGAATGTTGCAAACTGTCAGGTCATTTCCGCTCTGATGTTTATGTCTCAGCGACGGCGAGGCCAGTGTGTCTCCCCAACATTGGCGTGGATCTCTCTGCTGGACGCCAAGCCTGGATCACAGGATGGGGATCCCTGCGCTCAGGTGGTGAGTCAGACCACGTGAGAATATACACGATGTCGACTGAGAACCACTTTTCATTCCTCCCTGTAGATTATTTGTTCAGATATTCCCAGGGTCACCTGTACATATAAAGCAAAAGTGTTTTTAATGTTTTACTGAGTTAACTTTGGGTCTACAATCATTACTTATCCTCAGGACGGTCCCCTGACAAACTGAATCAGGCCCAGGTAACCATTTACAGCAGACAGACCTGCAACAGAGGTCCGGTGTTGGAGGGAATGGTCACTGGGAGCATGATCTGTGCTGGCTCACTGCAGGGAGGAGTCGACTCGTGTCAGGTTAGTGTCCTTTTGTCACAGTCTCTGTGTCACACACACACACACACACACACACACTAACCTGAGGTATTTATTCCTCCTGGGTGCTGCAGGGGGACAGTGGCGGGCCCCTGGTGGTCAAAGAGGGAGGTGTATGGTGGCTGGCAGGGGACACTAGCTGGGGGATTGGATGTGCTTCGATGAACAAACCAGGAGTTTACGGGAATGTAACCTACCTAATCAACTGGGTATATGAACAAATGCAGGTACAGTATGTTTCATGCAACAGAGACGTTCTCTGCAGTCACACACTCAAACTTACAGCTGCATGGCTGATGGTGTTTATTGGAGGAGGGCAGAGAACAAACAGGGACTCTTGTCAGTTAATTGGCCTTTTATGGTAAATGTGTTTGCAGCCAATAGAGGCAGAGAACATGACTACTGTGGTTCATTTCCATATTATCCAGGAAATTATTTTGCCAGAGTACAATAGAACAGTTGAGGCAGTATAAGTGTAAAGTGTCTAAGTGTGTTAATATACAGGGTTCACAAAAAGTTAGGGAGATTCGACTTTCAGGTGAAATTTATGGAAAATGTAAAAAGTGAATGCTACAGTGATATTATATCATGAAAGTAGGACATGCAATGGTAATTTCTTCATCTTAAACAATTTATTGAAAGAAAATCTAACAACAGTGGAGGGTAAACGAGGGTAAACGTAAAATTGGGATGTGGCCAAAGGACGTCCACTCCTCTCCTTTCTGTGACTCTTCCAGTCTCTGTATCACTGTTCCAACCTCCTGATGACACTCTGTGACCCTCTAAGCTCAGTGAACACCTCCGTCTGAGGACTTCCTGTTTGAAGCCTCCAGTGTTGAGGTGCTGCTGATCAACTGTTAGGTGTCGTCTTGGTCTCATGATGTCAGAATGTGAACAGCAGGATGAGGAGGACTGTTTAAATACCAATTCTACCTGAAGCAGGAAATGTATTGGTGGTGGTTCATCCTGAAATTTCACCTGAAAGCCGAATATCCCTAACTTTTTGTGAGTAGTGTATTTTAGCCTCAGGATGGTCCACCAACCAAAGTCTAAATGTGTCCCTCAGCCACGTGGACCTGCTAACCAAAACAATGGTGTGAACTGCACTGAGCTGCAGACTGGAGCATTAATCCTCAGTGAGATCAGTTGTACCAGCAACCTTGTGATATTACATAGAATCATTTGATCCAGTGTGATCTAGTGATGAATATAAATGGAGCCCAGCCCTGCAGGATGTGCTATAGACAAGTGCACATTTGATACAACAGCAAGCAACAGACCAAGAGGTTTAATGGGGCATAAATTATTCTAATGTACAGATTAATGTGACTAATTCTTTGTATCTCCACAGAATGAATGAGTGACAGAGTGAAGCTGAAGACAAACCTCTTCCATTAATCAGCTCTACAGCACACACTTGGCACTTTAAATCTGAAGCTCTGAGGGAACCTATTGATGAAGAAGATACAAAACAAAATATCCAAATAAAGCTGATGTATGATTTCATTCTTTTTATATGCTAGTTATTAGAACAGACTGAATGTTTGTATTTGGACAAAATCAAACTATTTATTTGGTTGCAATAAAGAAACTGTTGCATTAAGTTTGAGTTTGACGTTGTGTTACAAATGTCCCGTGGAAGGAGGCAGAGAACTCACTTGCCTGCCATCTATTTCATTCTCACCGCAGAGCTGATGGTACACGGATCAACACTACAGTGACACATATTCAAAATGAATGACCTCGATTTATGTTTCAACGAATGTTCACATAGAGTCTTTTCACACAGTGTTATATACTCTTTAGGGAACTATTTGTCCATGCTTTGAATTATGTCGTGTGTGTTTTTCTGTTTCGTTGCACTTTATCTCTTTATTATCGTGTAACCTTTTGTGATGTCGTTTGTAGAAAGGTGCAATAGGAGCCTGGTTAAACTTTACTGAATATTATGAGTCCTGGAATGTTTATGATCAGCTCTGCAGAGAAATAAAGGTTATGTAGATGCCAAACGGAAGTGATAGAGTCAGAATGTAGTACAATAAAACAGAGAAGGCTTTGCTGCTCTTACTGTTTCCCCTGTGTAGCTGCACATGAACATACCAGAATCGCTTTTTGGTCCCTTTCTCATCATCAAACGCATCTGGTTAGGTAAATAAATGAAAGTGCTCTTCTATTAGATTAGCCCAGTATGATCAAGGACAATACAATTCAGGCCACTTTTCTAACACACATTAGCCTCCCAACGTGGGGATGGCACGTGTAATTTCACATCCAGGAAGTCTATGTTTGAGCATGTCTCTGAGAAGAACGAGACAAACACTCACTGTAGATATATTCCACTGATTCCACCATATGAGCTGCTCCACATTGTGCAGTATTATAGAATTACCAACCGACAGCCTGAAAGGTCTTTTCTCATTGCGTTTGATTATTGACAACTAATTATTTTCAGTTAGAAATCTTGTCAGGCAAAGTGTTTTCATCATAGAAAAGGAATATTGAATGCTACACTTTGTAATCACGGCATGATGTTCTGACAACATTCCCCTGCTTCTTGGTGCACGCCTAGTTCCTCAGTGCTCCTGTTCTCACGTGGCTGAATGGACCGAGCTGAAGGAGTAACACAAGTCCAAAGTGTTGCCATCATTTGATTTGAGAAACAGAGAAGGGATTAATGTTTGTGCTGTGAGCAGCAGGGGAAGGCTTGGCTGTGTCACAGGCTGGTTGTCACAGTGTTTATTACAGCCAAACTAGAGGGTGCTGTTCCATCACCAACATTAGGTGTGTTGTTATGATCATTTCTATCTGACACAAAACTTTGAGGTGAGGACAAATTTATGTGGCAATGTAATTTATTAATGTAACTGATGTTTTTGTATCAAAAGTCTGAAGGCAATTAGGAATTTAATCATCAAACACTTCAAATAGCTGCCAGGTTGGCAGCGTAAAACCTTGGGAGGTCAGGTGTGTCTGGTCGTCTCACCTGTGACGTCCATTAGATAATACATTCATTATGAGTTGTAGTTTAATAAAAAGCTAGATTTTTTTTAAATTCCCCCATTTTACTTCTCATTACAGAGAATCATTCAAACAAATAATCAGTATTCACATTCATGGTTTAACCTATCAAACAAATAAAGTGAGTATCATAGAGATGGTCATTCTAATCATTTTAAAACTGATTTGGTGTCTCAAGCTTAAAAAACTTCAAAGCTACAAATGTTTTTTTAAATCACATTGCTGTTAAAATAAGTTATGAAGATGACAGGGAAACCCATTCCAGCTGCGTCCTAATGTAGGAATGACAGCTGATGTGTTGTTGATGAGCGGTTCACTGGAGAGTAAAGTGTAGTAAGTGTGCCCGGTCTCCCCTACCCTGATGCTCCTGTTTGGAGTGCGGTACAAATAAAATGAAAAAGTGTTCACTCTTTTTATCATATTTCTCCAGCTATGAATGTACTCCTTCTTATTCCTTCCTAGTCATTAATGACTTGCTCACATATGTCTGCTGATGTAGAATTTTACTTTGACAGTACACGCAGAATGACTGCCACTGTTATCTTCATCTTCATCCTTGATGTGTTGGAGCTGCTCAAATCAGGAAATAGACCTGTTACAAAATCGCCACCAGATAACTCCAGTATTTAGTCTTGTCAAGTTTGTTAAGTTAAGTCAGTGTTTTTCTGTTACTTGCTGTTTTATTGTGTCTTAAATGCAACATCAACCCAGTCAAGTAGTGGAACAGTGAGCAGATACTGGCAGCTTCCTGTGTGTGTGTGTGTGTGTGTGTGTGTGTGTGTGTGTGTGTGTGTGTGTGTGTGTTGCTCATGTTAGGGTATCATCAGAGAAACTAAGCAACAGTAGCTACTGAACCTGCTGTCAGACAGGCAGGCTGATCTACAGCGGCCAAGCTGAGTGTGTTTTATCATGATGGACACATCAGGTGCTGAAGGAGACAGAATGGAAGAGCACAGCTACACTCCAGCACATCCACACAAAGGCTGGGTGGTTTATATCATTTTTTGATCTATACCTCTATGTTTCCATTGTCCTGAGAGGTTACATAGCAGCATATATGGTAAATAGTGAAGAGTCTTGTATTAGTACAACACCTTTCTAGTCATGTTGACCACTCATTGCACTTTTACAATCACATTCACAGTCATACAGGAGGGACCTAAGTTGGAGGAGACTGATGGACAACCTGCTCTTCCTCAAATGTTACCTACAAATGTTAGACAGGTCTAATTAATCGCTGTTTTCAGTTCACATTTGCTGTATTGGTCATCAGTATAGTTGACATGTTGAGACATTTTACCATCATAACTCACAATGTAGGAAACAGTCCTGGCGTGCTGCTACACAGCAGCTTCACCACAATAAGAAGAAAACAAACAGTTAAAAACAAAATGAACTAAAATAAAGGAGAGTATAAAATGATGAAAACGTGTGTGTCTCTTGGACGGGCGCGTGCATCAGTGGTGCCATGGAAACGGCTGGAAGGCCCAGGTCATGTTCTGCCCTGAACATTCTCACTCCACACTTTGCACTTGAACTTGGACACGAGTTGACCTGTTGCAAAACCACTCTGTTGGAAAGAGAGATCTTGGAGAAGTGAAGCGCTGAAAAGTGATCTTGTTGAAAAACAAAAGCATCACCGGAGAACCGAAGAGGTTGGAGATGGCCCCCAGCCGACCACTGATGCGGGAGGAGGAGCTGCGGACGGGAGCCGCCCATGAGTTGGACAACAGCCGGGCAGGTAAGACAGCTTCTTCGTGGATTTGATAGAAATCAGGCTAACTTTTTAAATGTAGAGGTGGACAGTTAGGCCTGTTGGAAAAACACAGAGTGGGTGAAAACAGACTTTTATCAACTAGTTATTTCTCCATTTGAAATAATTCATTGGTGGACCGACTGTCTGAAATATCCCGGGACAGGTGAGGAATGTGTGTGGTGTACAGTGTAGTGATTTGAAAACAGTTATTTTGGTTTGAGCGCATCAGATTATCCAAGTTAAATTAAGTAAACAAATCCTAATTAGACTAATATATATTATTAGTTTAAAAAAGATGGCGACTGGGCCAAATTTCATATAAAGCTAAAAACAAAATACTTTCAGTGCGCCATGGAGACCATGGAACGTCAGGACGTCAGGACGCAGAGGTGTAATCTAAGCAGGGCACGTTGTTCTGTGGGGGGGCTTTGTTTTGGTTGTTGAAGCTGCACTTGTTGGGCTGATGCCGAATCATCTCGTCCTTCTAGCTTCAAAGTTTATTACATTGACTGCACTTCTACTCAGTTATTCTTCAAGACACACCAGCAGGTCAGAGTTGTTGAGAACTTGAGTGGAGCAGATAAGGTGAACGATGGCTGACTGGTTTTGGACCTTCAGCCTGAACTTTTGTGTTCAGTCATCACACGTTTCGTACTTGACATGTTGGTGTGGTCATGACATTGAAATGATCTTGTCCCCGTTATTTTATTTTGGAGAGAGGAGAGCTATTTGTTGTGGCTCCATCTCCTAATCGGCCTGTGATATGCAGCTGTGAACTGTGAGGAGGTTAGAAGCACTAGTTTGGTCTGTACAGATGTGCTGAGCTTTGTGTGGATACGTTTGGAGAAACTAGGTCGTTGGTTGCACCATGATTTAGTCAGCGTGCGTCCACTGTGCGTAATGACGCATTTAGTGCAATATACAGTGTTGCCCATAAAGTTGGAATAAAATGTTTTTTACCTCTTCTCATGAAATGATTGTGACAATGTGATTTATTCTTGATAAATAAAGTGTATATATTCTCAACTTTATTGATCAAACTCTTCCAAACATATCAGAGTGAAACTTAAACCACAATTAACCTTTGTAAACTGTGTGTTCAGGCTTTAACAAGATTGGGGGTATTGAACAATCATTCCAACTTCATGGGCAACAGTGTATATTAAATCGGTCTAGGTTTACGCAGCTTAATGCAAACCATCACGAGTTTGTCCACATAAACCGAGATGTCCTTACAGTGCAAAATAAGTGCGTGCCTTTACGCAAAGCCGTGCGTAAAACCGAGCTCCTCCTTCTCTCCTCCAGCAGTTACACAGCGTTGCTATTATGGGCCTGATTATTAACAACGTTTTTATTACTTAGGGCATATTAATATCACTGTTGTTATCCTTAGTAGTAGCAGAGGTAACTTTATTAGTATTTGTCATGTGTTCTCAGTTCAGGAACCCTTAAAAACCATGTCTATGGCCTCACTAGGAAAGACCAAGAAATACTCAGATCTAAAAGAGTTAAATGTTATATTTTTCGATCCACTGATGTTTGTCATCACTGTCAAAGCAGCTGCTTGAATGTGGTCTGGCTGGTGATTCTTCTGTTGTGCTCACTTTCTCTGAGCCTACAAATATGGTTTCTCAGATTCTCAGTGCTGTAAAAAGTTTGTGTCCATCAGTCATGTGTGTAAATACATCAGGAAAACAGACTCATGTTACCTTACATTTTCACTGGTGTTTAGTTTCCAAACACAAAATAGTAGATTTTTAATTTTAAACTCATACTCTTGAGCCATGTATGTGAATATAGTTTGAATTTATATCATTGATGTTTCCATTGTTGTGGAAAAGTTTCCTCCGAGGTGGAAACATTAACAGTTACACATCTTTAAGTGGAGTAAATAATAGTTCTAAGGAAAACAGCATGAAATGATTCGTATTCTGTTCAAACTAACAGAGAAAAAACTACAGTATTTGATGTTCCTGTTCCAAGGGGCAGCCTGTGCGTCGGTAGCTCAGTGATACTTGTAGTGCGGTCGTAGTTAGCATGTGCCTAGACTGTAGCTTTCCCAAACTTGACCTTCGATTGGTGGTTCTTTAACCTGAAATATTTCATGTCCTGAGAAATACTAAGAATTCAGAATCAGGTCTTCAGGTGATGTCACTTGTTTCCCCTCAGGCGGCGTGAACTTCATCATTGAGCGTCCTGCAGGAGATGGCCTCCCTGAAGTCATCAGAATTGTCGACCACGATGAAGGCAACAACCTCCCCATCTACATCTCTTCTGATGAGGAAGAGGAAGGTGAGTATGAGGTAGGTATTGAGGGTGAAGGTCTGGGCATTCCCCCACTCTCTTCTGATGACGAGGTTGAAGAAGATGGTCATCAGCCAGTGGAGGAGGAGGAGGAGGAAGAGGAGGAGGAGGAGGAGGAGGAGGAGGAGCAGCAGGAGGAAGAGGAGGAGGAAGAGGAAGAGGAAGAGGAGGAGGAGGAGGAGGAAGAGGAGGAGGAGGAGGAGGAGGAAGAGGAGGAGCAGCAGGAGCAGCAGCAGGAGGAAGAGGAGGATGAAGAGGACACGGATGATGATGATGACTGGTCTAACTCGGAGAGTGAAGATTCTGGGTATGACACGATGCAGGAGGTTGAAGACGACTCTGAAGATGACCATGATGCCCTCGTCATGATGCCCCCTCCTGTTCCCGCTGCCAGGAGCCCACAGGTACCTGTTCCACGTCAGGAGCTTCCTGGACCGCGAGTGGAGCCGCCTGAAGAAAGTCTACCCTCCACCTCAGGCCCCAGCTCGTCCACAAAGAGGAGCAGGGAAGAGAGCGACACAGAGCAGGTGAGTACGAAGAGGCCCAGGTGGAATGGTGAAGAAAGCCCCGAGGAGTCAGCGCCCTCAACCTCAGGCCTCGGACCCTCCACAAACAGAAGATACTGGCCGGGTCCTTTTGAGCGCCAGCGGTGGACTGATGACAGCGACTCCGATTAGGACAGACAGCTCTGTTTGCTGCAGGATCAGAAAACTGTAAAACCTTTGCACCTGGCAGGGCTGGTAAAGCCCAGGTACTCTTCCTGGTAATGTATAGGGTAGCCTTTATATCCAAAGCACTTTCTTGATTTATTTAAGTAAACAGTTGATGACTGTAACCCTCCTATTATCTTTGGGGTCAATTTGACCCCATTCAATGTTTAACGTCTCTAAATAAATATCAGACATCATTTTTTCCCCTAATTTAATGGGAACAACTGGGTAAACATAAAGTTAACATGATGATATGTTTTCAACGTCCTGTACACATGTTGTACGCATCAGTGTTCTTTGGGGTCAATTTGACCCCAGGCTGTTTTAGCTGTATAAAAAGAAATATCAACATTTTACACACTTTTGTTTTGGTTGTTTTAGATGATATTGAGGTCACTATAACAACATTTTATAATCTTCAAGCATTATGGCCCTAACCTAACATAACCACAACTGTAGTAGTGAGAGAACCATCAGGGCATGCGGTGGTACCTGACATGGCTGAAGGACTGAATGGTCATGACATTACATCTGATCATTTCTTTACATCGTACGCCCTGGGTGAAGAACTGCTGTAAAGGAAGGTTACCATGTTGGGGACAGTGAGGAAAAACAAGCCGGAGCTTCCCTCTGAGCTGCTTGTGATGAAGAACAGGAAGGTAACATCTTCAATGTTTGCCTTCACTGACAGAGCCACTGTCATCTATTGCCCCAAGAAAGGGAAAAACATCCTGCAGATGAGCACCATGCACAAAGATGCTGTCCTGAGCACCAGAGAAGACCGAAAACCACAAATGGTCTTGGACTACAACAGACAAAGGGAGGGGTTGATAACCTGGACAAGGCCACAGCCACATACAGCTGCAGAAGCATGACTGCTCGTTGGCCCCTTGTAATTTTCTTCAACATCATTGATGTGAGCGCCTACAATGCCTTTGTAATATGGAGAGAAATAAACAAGGACTGGAACAGCGGAAAACTGAGTCGAAGGAAGATTTTCCTGGAGCAGCTGGGTTACGCGTCGTTGAAACCTCACATCGAGAGAAGACGGTGCCTTCCAAGAGCATCAAGAGATGCTGCAGCTGTTGTGAAGGACATCCAAACAGAGACACACACCCCAACTCCTCCAGTGGTTCAAACTGCAGGCATGAAACGTGGCAGGTGCCAGGTCTGTCCCGACAGAAACGACTGCAAGACCAGCAACACAGAACTACGTCTGCACACTCTATGCATATCATGTGTACAGCAGTGAAGGCAAAAGGCTGGAATGTACCTTCTGGTGGCCCAAAAGAAAATAATATGCTGTGTATATCCTGTCTGTTCATATTCTGTCTGCCTGTCTGTAAACTCATTTTAGTGACCATGACCATTCAAATGTACTTTTTTATAGGTTTTTTGTAACCAACATAAAGTACCTGACAAATAAACTTGGGTAACAATTTTAATTCTAATAATTTTCTGGAGGTTCAAATAGCTGGGGTCAAATTAACCCCAAGGATAAAAGACAGGAGGGGGAACAAAACTGCTGTGCATATTCAATAATAGCTGAGCTGTACTGTAACACATTATTCTGTATGAGGTGTAGATGACTGTACCAGACAAAGGTAAGTTCATACTTAATAATGCCATAATAATAAGTGACATGAGGAAAATCAGTTCATAGTTTATAGTCTGTTTATCTGACTCACTTGAATGTTTTTTTTCCTGCAGGTGCTGATAGCTGTTGGCAGGTGGAGCTGTGGAAGAAGCCACGACGTGGAGGACCGAGACTCGACATCCACGATTTCCCTGAAGTCAGAAGATGTGCTGACCCCGGAGCAGATGAGAAGCATGGATGACTACAGGAGCAGCTGGAGAGCGGTGGAGCGTCTTCTATCAGTCGGCTAAGTAAGGAATCCCCTCTGAGAGGCTAGAAAAGTAGCAGCGCTGACATGGTGACAAGCTAAGGTTTACTTTACATGCCTGGATTATATTCATTACAGGAACTTTCTTGAATATTATCACATTGTTTGTAATATAACCAATAAATAATAAATAATCAATAAAGCTACAACAATGTAAAGGTTGTGTCCAAGCTTCTAACTGACTTGTGTTTCTGTTTCACAGGGCAGGACTCCTCTGTGTGTTTGGCCTTCATGTGGCAGCTGAGAGTGGACGTCAACCAAGCGATTACCTGAGGAAGACCCAGCACCACAGCAGACCCCTGAACCACTCTCAGCACCCTACTTGCTTCCAGGCACCAAGCCCCTGTCTGAGGAGCAGTGAGTAGAACAAGGAGCCCCCCTGCCCCTCCAGCCCGACCCCCAAACAGCACCCTCTTCACCCGCCAGCCAAGAGCATGAGGAGCACCCTCGAGATTGCAGAGCTCCTCACAGTGCACTAAATGGAAGACAGATGCCAAATATTCCTTAATGTTATCCTACAATATTATAACCTTTGAGGTATAATTCAGAATGTGAGACATCCTAAAGAAAATAAATTAGGATTTTGTGTTTTTTGATCTTTGGCTCAAAGACATTCCTGTTACAGGTGTAACTTTGTGATTTTGAACACTTTGCTAAATATACAATAAGTATTAATACTGAACTACAGGTGAAATACTGATGATGAACTCTGTCCATGTTACCCACATATATTTTAAGTAGTTATTACTATTTTATGCCCTGTATTGCCTGCACTCCTATTGTTTGACTCATTTGGTGGTTTAAGGTCAATGTTAGTTCTGGGTTTTATAAAAGAGGAATAATCCACCATGCAGGGTAAGAACATAGAAACATAGGATAGGACCTCCACAGGTGAGAATCAGGTAAAATGGTCACTGCAGCGTTACAACCTGCACTTGACCAGCTGGCACTAATAGGTCAGAATAAACATTTCAGTGGTTGAAGTCATCGTATTTAAAAACAACAGGAACTTAAAGCGTCTGACTGACCTACCAAGTGATCCTCCTCCTCTCTACTTTCCACTCAATCATCCTGCAAAGGACAAGACAAATGTCTTGAAACTGCTCCTCCATGAGGAAATATCCTGCTGTGTTTTCATGTGCTGACATGAGGATATGTGATTAATATGAATAGCTTATTATTTCGTGAAACATTTTCCTATTGTGTTGTGTTACAGTAGCAGGTGTGAATAAAAACAAAGCAGTGTTGCCATCCTGCAAGCAGTCAATTTAGTTCATAGTTCATTAACCAATAGTTCACCACCAAAGCAGTCAGACCGCAGTACCAGTCACTGGCCAGCAGGTGTCGACGTCGCTGCGTCAACCGCGTAAACGCCTGGAGTGAGACAAGTTAGAGCACGTGACCTACCTCATGTAACCATGGGGATGAGCAGGGAGGAAAAGCAGGAAACGCTGCTGACAAACTAAAACCTGTTTTTCATATTTGACTGGTTCTCAGGTGAGCTGGTCACGTTAACTGTGCCTGTATGTGAGGTAATGTTTGTTGCTTTACTTTGGCCGCTTCACGTCATTACTTACATAACGACAGGCACACTTATTAATTATGAATGTTAGCGAGCTAGCAAACCAGCTCCAGGTGCCCCTAGCTGCTTGTTCATTTTAGAATGATCGTGTTAAACAGAGTGAAGTATCTGGCTTGAGCACTGGCTGTATAGAAGAGGTAGACACAGCCACCGTGACCTCACCTATTGGTGTGTGGACTGCCGTTTTGATGCTCTCACTGTGGCCTTACCTGCGTCGCCATTCAGGTTTCTCGGCCGTCGCCATCTTGTTTTTTTGGAGCCAGAAATGTCGAAGCCCGCCTCTGATTGGTTAAACCGTAATGACGCATCCTCATCGTCCATTTGACCCTAAACTCACTGGGAATGTGTTCACTGAGGAATAAGATGTAGCGAGAATTGGGCGCATTTTCTCATATTGTTTTATTTTTATACTTCCTCTATCTTAGCTACACACATTTTTATATCTCCTGTCTGCTGTGACATTGTAAATTTCCCTATCGTGGGACTGATAAAGGAATATTTTATCTCATCTCATCTCATCTTTGGGAGCTTCGTCCTCTTTTTATCCAATCTATGGTCCTGAGCATGGACTGTATATAAGAAGTGAAGGCTCCTTGACGTCACCCATTCGCTTGTGGGCTGCCATTCTGAAGCCACAGGGTTGACATTTTGACCCACGCCAAATAAATCAAGGCAATACATCAAGTGAGACGGTGCCTGAAGCATCAAAAAGTGCAAAGGAATAAGAAAACGGTTTGGGTTTCCACACACATGAGTCTATTCAATGTAACACTTTATTTCTGACCTTTAGTCCACACATCTAGTGTTGAGCTGAAGTAATCTCAGCTGAGTCTGTTGTTGATGATGTGGGATATAATTACACGGGTGTTTTCATTTCATCTGGTTTATCATTCCTCTGCTCAGGATAAAGTTGGGTGGAGATGTGTTGAAAATCTCCAGTGTCAACATTATCAGTAAGGTTAGACCTTGTTCTAGTCAAAGGCACGGCTGTACATAGTAACACTGATTATGAATTGTTCCACCTGGGTTGCAAGTGAGAAGGCCTCAGTAAAGACACCTAAATGGAACAGTGCCATGGTTAATGTTAACAGTGAATAACTGCTCTTGCCTTGGTAAGTCAAAAGGTCTGTTGTCAAAAAGGTCTGAAGGAGTGCTGAAAGTGCTAAAAAGTTAGGCTCATTTATTTGTCATTCTACATACGGAGTCAAGGACATTCTGTACATGCCTCTGCTGCCCTGAGTGGGTATTTAATCAAGCAGCTCCTATGTGGGTGAAGAAAGAGTGCCCAGGGCCTTTAAAACTATAACTATAAAACTAAAACTTGATTTTCACTTTTTGCAGGAATAGAAAAACATTGCTCCAACGTAAAGCCTGCGTGACTTCATTCTGTGCATCATGACATGGTTTGACGAGCCAGGAGGAGGATCCAGCCATCTGGTCCACCCAGAAGAGACCAGCGTAGGTCAGCATCACTGACAGAATGGAGTTCTGGAGCCGTTATTGGACGTAAGGAGTGAGCCAGGTACCTGTGTTTTATAGATAAGTATATCAGATTATGGTTTTTGACCATGTAAATAGTTATCTGGACTTGGGTGCTGATATATTGTAGTGTAACTGGTTGAGCCTGAAATTTATGTAGCTCAGTTTGTGTATTCACAAGCACAGAATCTGTGGTTTGTTCATTTTTAGCCACGCTAGCAGCATTGCTCGAGGGATGGCAATGCAGGCTGCAGCCAATTACAACACCACACAGCCCATACATGGCCTCCGAGGTGACAAGTTCACTTAAAGTCTTTTTAACATGTTGTAACACACCCAGGTACGGGACACTAAAATGGGACAGGATGTGTATTATCAGAAAGCAATGAAATCAACTTGCCATGCCATTTTCCCCACAGTGATCATTACTTGTGATATTCGTCCATGCAGACTCGCCGTTTTTCGTATCAACTGAGTAATTTACACAAATCTTACAGATCCAAAGACTTTTTCAAATTGGGAGGGGGAGAGATTGTGTAAAGCCACTTAATAACTAATATGTACACAGGTAATGTACCTAAGTACTAATTTGAAGTACTTATACTTTACTTGAGTATTTTTGTTATCTGCTACTTTATACATCTACTTCACCAACGTTACACCTGACTATTAATATTTTACTTGTCAGTCAACGTATCTCTGTTAAACGCCACAGTCATATAAAACATATAATCACAAGTAAATCAGCCGCCACAAAGGTAACGTTACCTTTAGCTCAGAGTTCCTGCTCACTGGACTCAGAGGCTGAGCTCTGAGCCGTTCTCACTTCACGAGAGCCTGTCACCAGTGTGTGTGTGCTTTGTGCTGATAACTCACAACTGTCAGTACTTTCTCTGCCACTCTTGTACGACTAGCTCGCTAGCTTTAGCAATAAGAGTGCGTGCAGATTTGTAGGCAGACATTTCATTCAAAATCATTTCATTCGCCGAATGACATGATCCGACAGCCTTTTGCAGGCCTGTGACAGCTGTAGATACTGGATTTTTTCTGTTTTTGTCAAACCATTTGATTTATTGATTGCTGTCAGGTTGTGACAAAAATGCTTCTAAAATAAGTTAAACATCCTACCTTCAAGAAACCATGGAAATAAATTCTTAACAGAAAGAGTCTAGGATTGTTTGTAGCAGTCTTTGAATTTTTGAATTTAGACTAGTCGACTAGTCTAAAAGTATTAAATGATATGGTGTGGCTAGCAGTGCTAGCACCAGCAGCCTGCAGGTTAACATCCTCATGCCTGTGCTGAATGTGGTTACTCATTGCCCCGGTCAAGTGGTTACATACCAGTATTTTCTGACACACACACATTTTCTCAACGTAATCAATAATTATCAGGACGTTAGTATGACCGTGACCATGACAAACCTCACGATGCCATTGACTCTCTATCATATTATTATTAATACAGTCTTTTAGAAAAATCTGTCAGGCTTTTAGGTTTGGTTGCTTATTTCCGCCTTGAAGTGATATTATTACCTTATTTTGGTGATTCGGTTCCTTAAGCAACAAATCAGTAAAGACACAAATAATTGATAGAAAAGAAAGCTATACATAACTTTTACAAAAAATGCAAAATGGATGATATATTCATTGGTTTGTCTTTCTCTTTTTCCAAGCTTTCTCTTTATAAAGTGTCCTCTCCTCTCCTCTCCTCTCCTCTCCTCTCCTCTCCTCTCCTCTCCTCTCCTCTTTCATCTCTCTCCATCAGCTTGGCTGTCTAATCACCGCTCATGGAGGTTGGCTCACTAAATGGCAGATGCTCAATCCCAGAGCCTACATCTGCTACCTGTTTGTACCAATTAACAGACCCGTGATACAGCACTGACACCTCTTCAGTGGGTTAACAGATGCCACAATTAGCCACTCATTTCAATAGCTGCCTGCTTAGCAAGAGGACCCTTGGTGCATCATCTCCAACTGTGGGGACCGCCTTTCATCTATTTGCCTTTTTCTTTCCTTTTCTTTTTGCTGCCTCTCAAATGAGGCGTGGGAAGGCCAGGGAACCCCGGTGTGTTGAGGAAACAGTCTTTTCACCAGATCCCTAAATTAGCTCTCCAGACTCACTGTTGCAGCTGAGGAGTAGCTGTGCCGTAAAGTTGCATAGCAAAATGCACTGCCTACATGAAAGAAGAGCTGCTCAGTGGTCTTGCACGTGATCACATTTGACTCATTTCAGGCATGCTGTGCTTCTTTTAGTGAGAACAGGAGATGATACTACCTCTGTGTTCCACGATGTTCCACGTGTACAGTTGGTCAGCGTGTGACAGCTCCTGCCTGAGTTTGGTCTGTGTTTAAGGTGCCAGGAGAGCCTCATTATGCATGCATCATTCCATATGCTGAATGCATCTGTAGCATGAGCCATTCCTAAAGTTTCAAACATCTTAAATTCTTTTGCATCATAATCTCTTTGCATGTTTACTAAAGAGCACTACATACCAGAGATCAGGATTATTGCCTCATGTTTACTCAAGCATTGTTTAAAGTTCTGTTTCTCACTGTGACCTTTGTGGTTTTCATGTACAGTGGATGTTGAAAAATTCAAACCTAAAACCTAAACAGACCCCTGATTGTTCAAGATATAGAGAGGCATAGGTTTTTTATAGAGCTGATTGATTGACTGGTTGATTGATTGCAATAAGCAGGGTGACAGTAGTCCCAGTATGACAAAACTGACATGAAACTAATAAATGATGAAAGTGAAGGAGCGCTGCACGTATACATCACGGTGCACAGTGTGTGCACAGCGTGAGCATGTAATGGTGTAGCAGTT
The DNA here is from genome assembly GCF_042242105.1 of Pempheris klunzingeri. Lineage (NCBI taxonomy): Eukaryota > Metazoa > Chordata > Actinopteri > Acropomatiformes > Pempheridae > Pempheris > Pempheris klunzingeri. The sequence goes on along the minus strand of NC_092025.1, from coordinate 2,385,560 downwards.
TACCAAACAATCCATGCATGTGTTACCGTGTTCCACAGATGAAGCGGTCTGAAGCTGATTATTCTAAAAATGATTATTTATTATATCAAATAATTATTACTGTGAAGTGCATCACATTCATACTGAACTATGATTGGCTTCCAAACTAGCTGTGATGTCACAAAACACTGCTCATATTTAAATGTGTTAAACTGAGATTCAGGGTGAACACAGAAACATTCAGCAGATGAGTGTGCAACCAGTCTTTCTTCACACACGTCATTCTGACAGTAAAGCTCAAACATCCCAGTGAAGTAACAATGTGTAAACACAGTTTAAAGTGGAGTTAGACTATAATGATGGTACAAAGTCAAAAGTGTAAATGCATACATTTTGATATTGGCCAATAGAGAAGAATATTTAGAATCATGAGTCTTAGCGTTAAAAGTTGAAAATCATTTTTACTATGGTTGTGTTTTTTTTTTAAACTTCATAGTTCTTGTCAACACGGTCACGTAGTTCCTAGAATCTGACAAAATGAGGAAGCTCCTGTGTGTGGTCAGCTAAGACTCTGAGGACCCCTTCATCGTGTCCTGTTTATGGTTCTGGTAGAGTTTCTCATTGTCCTTACATTTCATATGTATGATATGGATGCTGCTGTGGTCCCAGCTTTGACAGCTTTTCTATCACATCATTATCATCAAATCTTCAAGCTATTCTATGTTTTGAAACTTGATATGTAATCACCATGCGACAAAAACATGCTGTATGCTCTGTCATGCTATAACGGCAAGCTCTTCATATTTTTAATATTATCAGTGTCCAAAGACCAAATCTTACAGTTCCTATTGAGCGGACATAAAGAAGTATGCAGTAACACACATTCTGTGAGTTCTTCAGATTCAAGATTCAAGATTCAAAGCGTTTATTGTCAAGTGTACAGTGCAGAAACGGGTTTCCCTGTACAATGAAAATCTTACTTTGCCATCCACACTGAATGCCAAAGAGTAAAAAAAAAAGAAGAGGATAGAATAAAATATAAGAACATATAAATATAAACTACTATTGCTAAATAAACTGCTATTGCTTAACATATAAATATATTTACAAAATGTGCAACTTAACATGAAGTACAGTCAATGTGCAGATGAATGTGCAGTACAGTCACATTCTGTTGTATTGCTAGTCAACCTGCACACACTGTAGCCACTGAGGCCAAGTGGACTTGTCGATTCTTTTATGATTAATTGAAAGAAAATCATCAGATTAATCAATGATGACAGTACTCGTTAGTTGCAGCCCTACATCCTTTGTTGCCAGATGATGTTCACAAAAGTCCTAGTACCAATCATAAGTTCATTTACCATAAAATGTCATTTTTTTCCAAAGTTTGATTTGATAGGAAATGGGAAACCTGTCTTGTCCCTCTTCTTGAGACTCAGTCAGCTACAACCCAGCCATGGTTAACATCATTTAAAATGTCTTTTGACTTAAAAAGTGAGAAAACGTCCATGTTGTTGGAAATTTCATCTTAAATAAATGTTCTTAACCAAAAGAATAAACTATGTGCTGCTGCGAAAAGCAGCCAATTATGGAAGAGGGAGTAGTGTTTACATAAAGTATGAACCACGGTGGGTGACGTGTAACAACAAAATGACAGCACTGTTACTAGGGGCTAAGTGCTAATCTTGGATGGGGGAAAACTGAATTCTCAGTAGATATTTAAGTAAAAAAGAGGCTTACTGGCGTAGTTCTGCCCTAGTTCTCACCAGTACTCTGTCAGTGTGTGACTGTGAGATGTGTGTATGTGTAATTGTGTGTGTTTGTGAGGATGATAGTGTGTGTGTTTGTGCACGTCTAAGCCTCAGACCGTGCATGCGCACTCACAAACTGCTGTGTGTGTGAGCATGTTACTGTAATCCTGCCTGTGTGTGTGTAGATCAAAACCTCATGTGTCATTTTTGCACAAAGAGTATGATCAATGCAACATTCTTCAGCAGCCAATGAGGAGAGAGCCCTTGTTACTGGGCAGTTATGTGTTTATTCCCCCCCCCCCCCGTTCTTTCGTGAGGTCGATGTCACGCGTCAAGCCTCATAGACTCTCAGATCAGCATGAGTCTTTACGACACACCAGGGTCCTGCGGTTGTGATGAACATCAGCACTCTCACTGGTTTTGTAGGTCAACCAGTATTGAGCTACGGGTACAGCCCAGCTCACAACACATGTACTTGTGTGCGCAGCCTTTGTACACAGAGCAAAGGTCATATAGGAAATTCTATTCACAAAAATCCAGGATATTGGCTGGAGTTTGTGATGGAAAATCTCCATTGATTTTTTTGACAAGAATCTACAAATCTAATTTCTCTAATTTCTTAGTAACTAAAATGAGCTCTTTCACAAGGTGAGGACACTGTTTCCAGTGTTTCCTCAAAAGCATTATCAGTTTTTGGTTAATATTGGGGGATCACTGTCATGATTATCACTGTCGACAGATGAGCTACATTCTTATTGCATTCCATATTTGCTGTAAGTTGTGACAAAATATTGGCTTCAGTACTCATTGCCAGTGGTGGAAGAAGTCCCGAAATCTTTTACTTAAGTAAGTAACGTAAGATTTAGCACAAACTTGTGCTTATATGACTGATGCCTTAATGTGCAGGCTTTATGAACTGCTGGGTGGTTTCATCTATAACAGGCTGTCATGTTTTATTAGCATATGTTCTTTGAACTGTAACAAATTGATTTGCCAACTATTATATTATTAACACATATATAATAATTGCTGGTCCCACCCTCTCAAATGTGAGGATTTCCTGCCATTTTCTATTTTATATCACTGTAAATTGAATATCTTTACATTTTGGTTTTGAACTCACAACATTTCATAATTTATTCATTGATTTAACTGAATCTGGTTAATTAAACTGGTAATCCTAATGTAGGATACTGAAACAGTCAAGTTTGAGATGCTGAGATCATGTCCTCAGTGTCCCCAGTGGTACTGTAGATACAGCACTGGCTCTGGATGCTTGTGATGGCCATTTTTAACTGTTTTCCTGCATTTTATAGTTTATACGATTAATGAAACAAATAATCAACCGATCAGGTGATAATGAAGCTAACTAAGCTTTACTAAGCTGTTAGTTGAGGCCCTAATGATTTGTATGAAAAAGTATTGATAATGATGCAAGTCTTGAAAATTGAACAGCAAAATGTCGATGAGTAAAAAGAATACTTCCCTTTTAAATTCAGCCAAGTTCCAATCAGTGTAGTACTCCAGAAAAGTGTCTCAAAGTTGTACGGCAGTACAGTACTTGAGCAGATGTACTTATTTTTTTGCTTTATTTAATATCAAATATATTGCATGTAGTGGTTAAGTGATTAAACTCTTTTCTAAAAAAAAACTATATTTTCAAGAGTACATTCTCAGAGTCGTCTATTCTTGTAAAGTTTGACAAGTAACACAAACTGCTAACAATTCTGAGCTAAAATATAATGCTGTAAACTTGAGCTTTATGAATTACCACATGTAAAGAAACTAAACAATATAAAACACTTGATTACCAGTCCTGATAGAGCAGGACTCACAGTGCTCCACCAGCAACACCACCCCTGACCACATGGTGGCAGCAGTCCTCACTGACTCAGGCCTTGAATTCAGCAGCAGTGATGAGCTGAATGGAGAGAAATCCTCTTTAGTGGAAAGGTTCAACTTTAATCTTAACAATCTCTTTTCACCCTTCATGTAAAAACCATAAGTCAATAACAATAACAATAAGGCAAGCACATCTGTCTGAGCCCCTCAGACAAGTAAACAGGAGGAACAACAAAGGGATTTACAAATGAGCCAGCTAGTTACAGTGCTAGGAACCTGATCTCCTTCTATATTAACGTGTCCATCTTATTTACTGAAGATAAACACATGTATTTTACATACACAAAGGAATAACCTTATTTTGTGTACTGCTGAGGTTTCCCACCGGGGGGGTGAATTTGTCCTACTGTATGAAACAATGAAATAGCCATTGGAGACATGGATCCCCAGTTGAGGTATTTTAACTGATGCCGTTTTTGCAGAGTTAAATGTTTGTGTCCCCAGTGTTCTCCTTTGGTTGGTCAGTGTAGGATTGCTGTTGACAATTTTGAATTTAGGTCAGTGTGGCCCCCTCAGGGTCTGACAAACCACTTTCTCCCTGAGTCCCCATGATTGACACATTTTCTTATGCCAAATGAAGTCTTGCTCCTCCGGTTTTAAATTCTTGATGAGTAACATGTTATAAAATGCAACACTAAACGCTGCTGTTGGTGCATTCTCATTTAGATGTCCCTGAATACCATTTAGTTATCCCCCCAATACCACTGATAATAGTACTTATAACAATGCCAATAACATTGGAATGATCTAACAAGCTATCTGTCTATCTGAGCGTTGTATTCCCTGAATGTTAATCTCATCACTCCGTCATATACTACAAACAGACATATGTCCCCTTTGGGTCTTGAAGATCGTGTTTTGCTTAGACTGGAGCACCACGTGATCCAGGCAGCGAAGGCTACCTGTTGTCCTCTGTGCTGCCTCTCATCCTCACCACTTCTAGACACTGTGGTAATAATCAGCAGCCTGACAAAAACTAGAATTACCAGGACATCCTCTAAGAACATAATGCCTGTCTTAGACACTGGGCATCTGTTGGCATTTCGTTGCGTTGTTCTGGATACAGGGGAGGGGGTGAGGTGAGGAGGAGGAGGGAGGAAGGGCGTGGGGAGGGAGGGAGGGAGCTTCATGCTGGGATTAAGGGGGAGCTGTGAAGGGGGCGAAGAGAAGGAGAAGAGATGACCTGACCACATGCTCCATCCGTAAAGCGCTTTTCTTCTGTGCTGGTCCTATGCCCTGGACAGCCAGTCCAGGTCAAACGCAGAGCCCCCACTGAGCGATGCCCCATGCTGCAGTCAGCAGCCACTGTGATCTGCAGGGCTCCCAATCGGCCTCCCTAGTCTGATGATGCGGTTTGGGGAGGATCTTGGGAGGTCTGCGGCTTAATTCTTCACTCAGTGCTCGGCTAAAACATTGTGTTGAATTGGTAAGCATAAGGGTAGAGGGTGATACGATAGAATACACTGGATTTTAATACAATATATCTGCAACTGGTTTGGAAACTACTTCTTATGCAGCACTAGCAGTTGTAACTTAATGTATTCATAAGAGACTGATCTGATTGTCTTTGAATAATAATTTGGTAAAGAAAATAAATACATACAGTATTTATCTATACACAGCCCATATAACATGGAATAAGTCCTAATTCAGTGTAATAAGTAAGCTAATTTCTATATTTTTACACTGTCATCAAAGGTGCAAGCTCATCTTGTGACAAAGGGGAGAGTTAACACTTCAATACTTTACTACATGTTGGATTTTAATAAGGTCAGAAGAAAATAAAAGTTGTTTAAACCAAAAAAAAAAATTACTCATTAATTTGCCTCTTATTTTCTTACAGTCTAAAAAAACATATTCAGGTTCCTATATTAACTGGCAAAAGCATCACATCCTCACACTTGGGAAGCTGACGCCAAGCAATGTTTGGCATTTTTACTTGAAAAATAATGTTCTGAAAGTTTTGCTTGAAACATTTAATTGATCATTAAGATAGATTGATCTTCTGTCAATCGACCAATCATTGCACCTCTACACAAAGTACTGGGATCTGTGTGAACATAAAGAAATGTGTATCTAAAGAGTCAAGTTAAGAGTCTATTTAAATGGTGGACATTTTATGTAACCACACAGGCGTGCATGGAAAATGTCATGTCAAAATGACACAATCATCCTCAATGGAAGCCAAGCTCCAGAGACATTTATCAGGAAAGCTGGTCAGCGTCTGACAGTAACCCAAAACAGAAGGGCTGCTGTGTTAAAACTATTTTTTAAATACATTTCTTCAGTAACGTTCAATCACAATGCTAACTGCATCGTTTTTCACATTGGTTTCTAATACAAAATCCCTACATTTAGTGGTAATTATTATCTTTGTCTCTTTTACCAGCAAATGATATGAATCAGGCTTGCTGGAAACTGATCACGGTTAAACACACCTTGCTGTACCTTATTACAGTAATATGTCTGCTGATGCCTTCATGTCACTCTAGGAAGACTGTCTTTTTACAGTCAGTCAGACCATTTTCGAGAAGGCTGAGCAGCACTTAATTGAGCACTGAGCTGATTATTCTGAACATTTCTGGAAATTTGATATTTGGCTGTTCATTTATTTGTCCCTGAATTGGCCCTTAGAACAATGATTTAGGAAAAAACATTTTTATTTCGCTGTTGCGCAGTGATGGGGGGTGTTGGCTGTCTTCTGACTGTTTGCGTTGTTTCTGTTTGTTGAACCGAATAGATGGATTTTTATTCCCACTTTGTGTCCCTAGGAAGCTAGTGCAGACTACGAACAACAACAATTTACAGGAAAAAAGAAGAAACATTGGATGTAGAACAATATGCAGTCATTTTGTTGCACATACTGGGCTGCATTCTCTGTACATATTTATAAAGAGTAATCATAGTATGTCAGCTATACCCAACATGACACACCACATGAAAAAACACAGCTGATGAGATGAAACCTCTGGGACTGTTCTAAGACTACAGCATATAACCTGACCAGAATCAGGGTCGAGCTATGGCAAGCTGTTGCCTTGGGATCAAGTTAGTTAGTTCCCATTCTTGTCCTTCCACTGTCTGCTGAAACTGCCCCCCCCATCCCCCACCCCCCACATTCAGCTCCAATGAAACCACCCAGAGAGTACAACGTTTTTGCGCAAGGTGACTTCCAACTCCTGACAGGCTTTCTGTCGAGTAAACGTTGAAGATGCCCCAGGGCAGAGTGCCAGCACCGAGGCCAGATGGGAGCCCCAGTCTCTACCTGCCACCCCCCTCCACCCAGTGCCAGTCCCCTTACACCCCCTCCTGCCATCTGTGCCGACCTGCCCCTAGCTGTCAACAGTTCAAGAGCGGGTTGTGGCGTTCCCGTCTGCGCGTGGCAGCCGACAACACAGCTGTGCAGATGTTGTCAGGGCAAAAAGATGGCGACGGCGGCGACAGCAAGGCTAACATCTGTGCTCCCTGTGGGAACAACAGAGCAGCACTTTGCAAGAAAGCCAGTCGCTGTGATACTGTGTCAATGAGCTGACAGACGTGGCGCTTAACGTCCTGTGTGGAATCATCAGCGCTGCTCCTGGCTCATAAAGGCTTTGGAAAACCCCACACAGTGATACTCAGGGCCACCACAGCATAATACTTTGTCAGTTCCATAAATATGTTCTGGGGATTAAACCCAGATTAAGACACTGTAAACTAGACAGATTTACGTCAACTAAGTAGATCACAGTGATGTGATACTGAAAACACCCCAGATCATAGGTTACACAACACGTAATCCAAATATCATTATGTTGCTTTAATCTGCATCCCTTGCATGTTTTTTATCTTTAGTGGCATGATGAAGATGTGAAGCTGCTGTAACACTTGCATCCTCTGTTTTCCTGTGTGACTTGTGACTGTGGCTGATTTTCCTGTCATTGGATGCTCTCCCCCACCTCACTCTCTTCATGCTGCTTGATGCAGTTTGTGGCATGTGTCAGGTATAGCCCTTCATTACCACCCTGCTGCTCCCCCCCCTCTCTCTCTCACACACACACAAGCAGAACACATTAGGATGTGTTTATCTGAACTGTGTGTGTGTGTGTGTGTGTGTGTGTGTGTGTGTGTGTGTAGGGTGGGAGGGGGCGTGTGGGGGTGGGGGAGGGGGTAAGAGAGAGAGCACAGCAGAGAAGGGAAAATGAATAAAAGGACTTCATACATTTTTATGACCGTACCGATAAGGTCAGTCATGTGCTGTGGTTACTAAGCAACACTGCCACCCCATGTTGGACAGTTACGGACCAGAAGAGTCAAACTCCAATACGTTTACTGTTGCTCTGTGAATGACAGTCGACCAGCCTCTTGCGTCTCTGGTCAGTAGTCTCACAGTCATAATAAGGTGAACACGGATAGCATGAACATTACATAAGCTCATCCCAATGCTGTGTTGTATAAAATTATAGAAAACCTCTACCGATAAATGAACCACCACAAGCCTCCATGTGTGGGATTTTTCTAACAAGCCTCAAATTGATCTTAAATCACTGTAAATCACAGTTAAATGTTGCTCAGTTAAATCAAATATGTGATGTGATGTGATTAGACTGCCGTATTGGTTTTCCCAATATATTGGCAAAATGTGTGTTTTAATGATTTTTTAAAGATCCATCTGTGATGGAAATTATGAAATTTACATACATATCTGTATATTAATAATAATAATTTGTTGACCAAGATTCATTGTCGTTCATATAGACTTTCTAGGAAATACTTTTTTGCTGTTTAGCCATTCTGGCTGTGAATGTCAGGTGACCTCAAACCTCTGGTTATTCCAGATTATTCAAAATTGTTGCAGGGAATTAAACCAAATTAATGATTAACTTTGATTGATTTGAACTTTGATCACTGTAAATAAATTGATTTCATTATGGAATATGTTTATCAGCTTGTTCGTTTGTAGAATCACATAATAACACTTATACTAGTTGTTAGTCATAAGTACATCTCAGTATCTTAATGAAATTATGCTTCTGTTTTAATGTTCAACTTTTCAATATCTTAATTAATGTGCATTGTACATCAGTATGACATTAGATTAGGTGGCCAGATAGATTAAGATCAAACTGCAGTACAGTGTACATGTACGTGTGAATGTACAGACTCTAAATGTTAATTCCCTGTAAAAATCAGTGCATCTCTCCCCATTATATTTACATTCCTTGGAGCCAGTTTTTGTGGATTAACAGTCCAGAGATAGATACTGGATTGCAGTGTGCGTACAAAATGGGATTAAGTTTTATGCATCACTGCGTCAATAATCAGCTCAGAGCACACCAAAGTTATGAATTCTGCTACTTAAATTCAAAAGCCTTGAAATCCTAGAATTACCTCTGGATGACCCTCCTGTCCACTTAATCAGGACTGGACAGGAGTGTATTGAGCCATGAGATGCAAAGTAGTCAATGAGGAGAATCAATATATAGATTAACTCAGGTGGGCCATCAAGGAGCTCTGCTTTGTCCACTCATTTGGTCGCTACCATATGAGGCAGGGTGATTATGGAAACCAATAAAGGAAAATTAGTGTTTTTCAGCCCTTTTAACCAGGGCTCTACCTGGCATTTAGTTAGCTCTGCGTTCCTGAAAAGAAGTGTCATGTATATTAGGATGACCACAGCTAATTTATAAAAGAAAAACAAGTTTAAGTCCTTGCATCTGTAACAGAGTGGTATAATTTGTGAATATCTCTCAGGAACATCCCGCTAGTCAATCAACATGCAAAAAGAAAAATACATTAAAAGTGTATGAATCTGTGTTTATTTTGTACAGTAATGCTATGGATAACTGCCGTCACATGAGACGTATCCATGTTCATTTTAAACTGAAAGTTCTTGAAAACTACACAAGTCTATATATAATATACTTTTTCATACACATAGTAATCCTGAAACTGTCACTTTGTCAGGTTTGGTCTCTCTTTTCCTTTTTTTAGCCATGATAGTGGCCTAGCTCTACATTGTAGATGGCAGGGTCAGTCTAAGGCTTTGGTGGCCCCTCAGTCCACCACATTGGTCCAGACTAAAATATCTTGACGACTTGAATGAGCTGTCATGAAATTTTGTACATTCATGGTCCCCAGATGATGAAAGTATTTTTAATCCTTTTCCTGTGTTTATCTTCTGGTCTGGGCTAGAACAGCAACTGTGAGTGTCATGTTTTCACAATTTTTTATCAATTTCGCTGTAACAAATGCATCACAGATCATAGAAGAGGAAGAAATATCCTACTAAGTTCCCTTCAGCAGTAACCTCAGTGGAGTTTAGGAAAAGGCTGCAGATGTGACTCTTTCTTGATTGGAAGATCATCAACAGATAGATGACAGTTATCCAAGGCTGAATTTGTCTTTTGAACTCTTTGTTTGTTTGGCTTTCAGAGCAGAGTATCAGCTTTTGTTACACAAAAACTGCAGTGCCAAGCTTATGGCACACAGCTTATTTTCAAGCAGACACAGCACTTTCCACCCTGTAATGGCGAAGAATTACTCTCAAAGGGAACACGTTTCCTCCATTTCTTTATTCTGGAGCCATGTCGACTCATTAAACTTGAATTGTGACTTTGTCTCACATTCCGCTCAGAATTTATGGGCAGAGAGAAGGATTCAAAGATGATCTAATAAAACGAGGGTCTCAGGATGTACATTAGACTACTGTTGCTCCATTTCTACCTCATAACGTGGTGTGAATTATTCAACAGTCTGACCCAGGCTGCAAAGCTCTCTTATTCCTTTTGAGTGGCAGATTGAGATGAACATGCCATCACTGGTCGTCTTTAAGACATTATCAGATATATATTTTATTGTTTGAATAGACTCAAAGTACTTGAGAGTATTTTGTTAATAAGAGCCATAAACGTTTCCCTTGGGGAATCCGGCTCTTTGTAGTGAAGATTAATGGTTATTATTATTCCCTATTGTATACTGCCGTCTTGTTGAACTCGTATACATACATTATGTTGTAAATGAGCCCCTACAAACCTGAGCCACACAGAAGAATGAAAGTAAAGAAAGCAACATTAATATAAAAATAGCTCAGTTGAACATTATTTTGCAAATCCTTAATGTAAAGCTTTATATAACGAACATAAACCTGTCCAAAGAATCCATCCATGGCTGCCAGTGGAAGTAAATGGTTGTGTTTTTGGTCGAGCCCAAATACTCACAACCTGAAGTGTTTGTCACAATGTGTGCTATGTGGGGTATTTATAGGGCTTGTGCTGGTCTCTGTGTTTAATAATAAGTACAGGCTCGCTGTTGTACTCACATTTCACTCACAGTGTTAATGTTCTCCCATTGGAGGATCTGTTCCATCCACTGACAACATAGTCTTTTGCTGCAGTGTTCTATAAGCTGAAAACAACATGTAGCTATGCTAGCAGTGTGTGGATTTCAGTCCACCACTCTTGTCCAGAGTGAAATATCTCAGCAACCAGTGGATGGATTGGTGGCGAATTTCTAACGATGTATCCTTCGGACTTTTTGATCCTGTGACTTTTCCTCTAGCATCACTGGGAAGATATTTCGGATTTTGAGTCAATCAACTATTGGATGGATAACCATCAAATTTGGTTCAGACATTCATTCCCCTGAAGACAAAATGCAATAACTGTGTTGATGCTCTGTATCTTCATCTAGCTAGAGCAAAACAAGGGCTGCCCCCTGGTCAAAGATTTTCCTGTAGTCATTAGTAGTCATTAGTTCAAGCCATTTGTAGACTAGTTGTTGCATGTTTGTGATATTAGTTCAATCATGAAGCTTGGGTCCTCTACCAGAGGCCTTGGAGTTTGATTGTACTGCGGAGTTTCTTAGCTGTTCCCGTGATTGCGCTCTTCTGGACAGAGACCTCAGATGTTGTACCAGGGATCTGCTGGAGCCACAGCACCACTCTTGCCTTCACTCCCCACTTCTTTTCCAGCTCCTCTTTTAGGCCTCGGTATTTTTCACACTTCACATGTTCCTTCTTCCTGATGTTGCTGTCACTCAGGATTGCTACGTCTATCACCACTGCCTTCTTCTGTTCAGTTGTTAGAAGTGACATTGTTAACACTGTGATTCCCTACAGAGTACAAGTCTGTAATAATGAGCCTTAAATATAAATTTTACAAGCGCACACAAGAAGTGAGCTTCCTGATATCCTGATAATGTGTCAGGATAATCCCCTCCACTCCTGTCTTCTGTCAACTTTACCCTGACTAGCACCAAAGGTAGGCTAGCATGATAATTCAAACCTTTCCAAATAAAACTCTGGCAAAACTGATTGGATTGGGCCATTTTTTTGACTGCGGACTCAGTAACAGGGTGTTCTTTGTGTGGACCCCATTCCAATATCATCCTGGCCCTAACAACAAGTTGCAGCTCTTGAGTGGAGTTTTTTCGATAATCAAACGACCAATGAAACCTTGGTCAAGAGTCGCTTCTCACGGACTAATGGTTGGGACAACTATTTGGGGACAGCCGTATCCCCATCAGCCTTAGCTGTACTTTGAACATAGTAAGCATTACACCTGCTAAAAGCAAGTTAGCATTGCCATTTTGAACATGTTAACATGGCATACGAACACCTCAGGTTCCGTCTAAACACATTAAATTCACCATCATAATGCATATTGTAATACCTGAATGAAGTATTCATTTTGTATGGAACAGTAAGGTTTCTGACATTTGGTGATGTTGGAAATATTCACAAAGTTGTCATTCATTTGCTTTTTATTTTTTACCATTTATATATTTTGAAATAATTATATATTGTAACATTTATAGTAGTTATATTAGACTTTTTGTCTCAGATTAACAGCACAGTACACCTCTTTATCAGTGCAGAAAAGAAGTCCCAGAAATGTCTGTAAAGGTTTAATATGTAAATAAAGGAAGGGTTTAAAGAGGATCATTCTTTTGATGTGATCATAACCTCACAACATATCATGGAGTTAAAGCGAAGATTAGAGAAATAGGGATTGAGCTCTTTATGACCATGTAGCCTGTGATTGTAATCCAATCTCTGGTCTGATACAGTCAGCTGGGATGATCACTGAAGAGAATCATTCACCATATGGCTGAATGAGTTGACATAGCAAAACAAAAACAGCCAACGGATCAAGAGACTTGGCTTCTGTGTGTATTTTATCAATAGCAGAAACCAGCAACTATGTATCTGCTGCAAATAGGTCACATTTACTTGTTTGGATTTTCTTCAGTCACATACATTTGGTCATACAGTAACCGTTAAATTGTGTATGTCTGGGTTGTGATGTTCTTTGGCATCAAATCCAAATACATTTCTGACTTGCAAAAATAGATGAAGAAAAATGTGACCATCGAAGAGTATAGCACTGACATAACAGAAATGAAACTCCAAAGTGTGCAGTAAAATATGAGAAGCTGTCAACGGGAAGGTTCTCTCATATTTACACACCGTCTCAGTTGGTACTTTACCTGCCTGCAACTGGAGCAAAATGTGTCCAGTGTAGTTTCTAAGAATAATCCATTTAAAAGGGTGGTGAGGTGTTGAGAGTGCCAGACTGCAGACCAGTGCTACAGTGGCAAGTAGAGGGAGAGGAGGCGTGCACATTAGAATGAACACAACACCAGAACTGGAGGAACAACAAACCCCCTCACTGCTGGGAGCCAATGAGACTGACAGGGAGGGGATTAGGCAAATTCAACACAAACAAAAAAATACTTTGTATTCAATGTGTGAGAAATAGCGCATGTTTTCCTCCCTGCCGCCTTGGTTCGGATGGTTGGAGTCAGTGATAATGATCTGTTTTATTTTGGGGATGCCTGGCTGGAAGCACATGCAGGGGCCAGACAGGCGGTGACAGGTCCTGTAGTCCTGGTGCAGAGCATGCTCATGTGCAGGTCTGATGTGGATGCTAAGTCTAAGAGACAGACACTGTATCTAGGCGGAGGACTAAAGCCTGGCTCCGGCTCGCCTGCTACAGTATTTGAACATAAATGGGCCACGCTAAATTCAAACAGTCACATGGCAGCGGATGTCACTGCAGTTTCCATTGTGTCAGTGCCTTCAAAATCATTTCAAATTCAACATAGAATGCAAATGTGACTTTCTTATCACAACACCGTGCCTGAGAAACATAACATGGATGTGTGCTCACTGAAGATTGAAAAGGAAACATTTATCCTCTGTCTTTCCCCTCATGTCTGTTTAGTAAAAGTGATCATTTAAAAATAAACGAGGTCCACATGTGACATTTTATTTTCATTAATCGTCGTTATATATTAACATGGAGGTCACACCTCATCGTTTCAAATAAATTATATTTACACCACCAACTAGTGCAGTAGTTGACTTGTTGAAGAAATGAGTGGAATAAATACGAGGAAATAGTGCGGCTAGAGAGGAAGAAAAGCGCAAGCTTGGATATTGAACGGAGCGGGGCGTGTGGATATTGGCTCTCATCTTTTCCCAACGCATCTTGAAAGCATGGGGCGCTTTTGTTTTCACACATTAATCCACAGCCTCCCTCCTGTGTGGCTTGAATGGAGGTGAACTCGTGCAGGGGGCTGTGGATGCCTGACATGGCCGCCGTTTGATGCCCCCTGGTGCATTGGGGGGGTCGCTGCTTATATTTGTCAAGGTCAATTAATGAATGCAGGGGTAAGGCTGCCAGGATCCCCAAAATGCCCCTGGGGCTCATAAATTATACAGAAAACACATTAAAAGACAGGATCTGATCTCCTCCAATTAAGATAATTTAGCATTTTTTCCCTCACCAAATCTCTACATAGTATCCAGTCAGGTGTAGCCTACATCACTCCCTCCCCCTCCCTCCCTCAGCATCCATCCTCCAGCCTGCTACAGCACAGCAGTGACAGCAAACCACAGAAGGACGTCCTGCATGGGCTAATTCTCTCTTGTTTATGTTAATGCACAGTTTCCCTCTCTGAGTGGGACACCGTGATCCGTCTTCACTGTGTTAAAACAAAAGAAAGAGTTGGGTTTTTTTTTTACCGCTCCTTAAGCTGTGCGCCCCCTCGCCCCCACCCCACCCCTGCACCTTTAAGGCAATGGAGAGGGAGAAAAGCGGCTGCGGAGAAGGAGGCGAGGGTTTATTCCACAGTGCTCTAAGGCAGGGCAGGTTTTAAGCGCAGGGACTAGTGTGCGCAGTTTGTGTGTGCGGCTGCGGGGGGAAGATGCGTGTGCTTGTTGCTCGCCGGACGGAGAGAGGCGGCGAAGAGAGAATGAGTTTTCAGCGCAGCTAACAATCAACTCCATGCGCTCCTTAATCCTCGAAATATATCCAACTTTTACGCATTTTTCCATATACCTGAGATGACGCGTCTGGCTGTTTTCAGTGCATAGACTTCTAATTTATTTATTTATTTATTATTGATTGTTTCCTTTATTCCGATTTTGGAGCTTTTTGTTTTTCGTTTTGTTGTTTTAATTGCTTAACCGTGGAGTTGGGTGTGCGCAGAGGCAGTTTGTCCTATGCGTCTCCAGCCTCTGACTCAGCAGCAGCAGCAGCAGCAGCAGCAGCAGCGGCACAGCTCACCTGGATCGGAGCGCACCGAGCCGAGCTCCCTCATGTTCCACGCAGAGCAGCGCTCCGACACGGGGGGACGGCTGCGCTGAGGCCCGGCGCGGTGCGGTGCGGTCAGTCCAGAAACGGGGAGACGCACAGTTGTGGATCATATACAATCTCCCGCCGTACCAGGAGACAATCAGCAGCAGGAAGAAGCTCAAACCTCCTCCTCTTCATCTTCTTCCCAACGTGAAGGATTGAGGGAAAGAGAGGGAGAAAGAGAGAGAGAGAGGGAGAGGGAGAGATATTTGCAAGCTCCCTTTTCTTTCATTGCAATTGACTTGTTGAAGAAATAAAAGGAAGAAACAACAAGAAGAAAGAGTGTGGGGAGAGAAGAAGAAAAAGCATAAGCTTGGATATTGAACGGAGCGGGGCATGTGGATATTGGCTCTCATCTTTTCCCAGTGCATCTTGAATGGTAGGTGATGCATTTGTGCACAATAAACTTCAAGTTTGTGTTAATTGGCCCACCTGACTGTGTGTACTAATAATATCCTAAATAGTTTGCAAGCATTTCCACATTGAAAATATTGATTTTTGTTTGTCCTGGAAATTTGAACGGAAGAACAGGCTGTTGCTATGTCCTGACACAGGCAGAGGGGTTTTTAGGGCTGTGATAGTTGCATCCACGTTAGCCTTTTCTAATGTAACAATGTTTAACCACTTGTGCAGTTTAAAATTTAAGAGTAACATTTTATCAAATAAAGATAGCCAGAGATACAGAGAGGCAGAGAGAGAGGGGAGAATTGTAGGTTGAATGATAGGTGCAGCCTGTGCTGCATGAGGAACAAGGCATTTTTAATGTTTTTTTTTTTTTCTTTACTTGAATCTTTGTATAGTGAATTTTTAGGAAATTCTAGGCTTAAAATAAAATCTCACAATTATTTAGTTTCATTCTCAGTTTGTACCGTACAGGATTATTTATCGTCTCTCATCAAACTGCATTGGGCCTCAGTCTGGGTGGATTTTCCTACATCATTTCTATGTGCTTAATGTGCACATTAATCGTTTTCAAACACTTTCCTCTGAATATAGCTTATGAAAAATGATCTTTTAGTAAATCATTTTGTTGCAACACATTGGCATGTTGACCTGGTGTATTCACACATTGTGTGCTTGAATCTCAAACCTGCCTGTAAGTTGCATTCATACAGAGCAATTATGCACCTAATTAAACTGATATAATTTCTCAAAAGACATTAATTTTTGATTCAGAAATCCACTCCTAAACAAAGACGTATGTTAATGAAAAATGTCGAATATTTACTTGCACGTTAGAATATAAGTAAATATGTTTAATATTTTAAGTATTAAATAATTTGCACATATGATTGCATGTCTGCATGCTTTCTCTTAGATCTATAGAGTATCTTCTAGAAAAAGGATTAAATAGGTTGGCTGTGCTTTTTTTCTGGCATTGCACCCGCCATATTAGAAGCACAGACATGGAGTCATTTTGGATTGGAAAAAAAGAGACAAGCCCTTATCACCCTTGCCCAAGTGCACATCTTGCAAAATGCATCCAGATCGTATTTTGTTCAAGGTGAAATCCTCAAAAGATTGGTTTGATAAGTGCCAATTGTGTTTGTTTTTGGACTAAAGGTGACTGATTTTTACAGCGAATACAAGAAGGGTGTGTGAGGAAGGGGGGCCAATGAGGAGGACAAGGGGCTGTGGGGTAGGGGGTGGGATGTGCGTGTGTTGGGGGGCAGAAATCAGCTCGAAAGAAAATTGGGGTATTTAGAAGATTTAGAAAACGGTAGACGATGGGAGGGGGGTTAAAAAATCCAAAGTGGACACAATGTAAACTGAGAGTAGAGGGCGATGCGTCAAGCAAAGATGACAGGAAAACCATTTTGTGGCCATGCTGAAGGGTTCAATGAAGGCAGTGGTTATTTATAGGAGAGAATGGAGTAAAAGCAGTGACGGTGGTGTAGCAAAGACACCTTTCTGTAACTGAGGCAAGACCATTTCTAGAGACAGAGGACACTGATGTCCTTTTCACAGCTCACTCAGTGCTGACTGTGTTTGCTGAGGACAATTTATTGCTTTGCTTTTGAATGGCTTTTTCAGTCTCTTTGGTCCAGGCAACAGCGTTGCAAAATGGCTGCTGCTACAGACATCTACATGGAAACTTTGAATGGCAGCAACAGCACTTGTAATTGTGGCGAATGCTACGTCTGTTGTCGCTGCTGATGCGGTGCCATTCATATCGACAGACTCGGTTCATTTGACAGTGACCTTTTCTATTGATGAAAAGATTCAAATGTTGGTTTTGCGGCAGAATTTAGAATTGCCTGGAGTGCATTATGACAGTCCTGTCTTTGTATTTTGTCTCTTTCTGCACCATGCTAAATTGAGTGAAGGCAGAATAAAAGGGCCATGATTGTTGATCTTAGACGGTATTCTTTCTGCTGCACGTTTGTTTTCCCTGAACAGACCTGCAAAGAAATCTTAATGAGCAGCTTCCATCAGAATCGTACATTTTGCACCACTTCTGGACGGAGAGATGTAGCTTCCTAAAATAAAGGCTTTTAGGGCTCTGGTCCAGTACAGGCGGCTGAGGTTGTCTCTATGGAGACCTGGGTAATGAGTGTTACTGCAGTGTGGGCTTTGGGCTTGAGCAACACTGCACTCTGTTCAGGTGACCCTGGTAGTGCTTCCTGATAGATTTCAGCCTGGCACTCTCCGGATAATAGTTATGGGAGTCACATTTCATTTCAGCACTTGATCTGATTTAAATGTTTGATTGCTCAAACGCATAAATAGAGTTTTGTCTCTTTAGGTTATCCTTTTACGGCTGTTTATGTAGACATTGATATTTGCATTGCCTGTTAGTAGAATATATCTTTAAAACGGCAGCTTTACTTTTTCGGTGGTCATTTATGAATAGTATCAACTGTAGAAGCTCCATTTTGCTCTGAATTGCCAGTTTGAGGACACATTTGGAAGCTCATCTACAGTAGATATAAACAATTCACAGCGATAGAGAATAAAATCTGCTGTAGAGTTCACTTTGGAGGTGCTTGAGCTTTTAAAGTGCTCTTGCAGAAGTGTCTATTAAAACCTAAATGGAACGGGAACAACATATTCCAGTTATGAAGAGATAAAATTGGGGAAATGGCATAATGTTGTTTTTGCTCAGCTACGCCAGGGGGGGAAATCTGACACATGCTCAATTGGACACTAATAAGCTGTGTAAATATACAGCAAGGCTCCCCAATTGGCTCTTAGTATCACTCTGTGCATGTGTATTTTTAGCTTTCAGTTTAGGACGGCGAGGGGCTGCTGGAGAAAAGGTACCTCTGCTTATTAAAACATAAGCATTTTCAGTATGACTTAATCCAGACTTCAAACATGATTAATGTAGAAGCAGAATTTAGTTTCTCTCTACATTTTTTTTCCACTTCAGCTCATCATAGCAACAGATTGAACACAGAGCTGTCTCCTAGCTCCTTCATGCTGAACAACGATTTTTGAGGATTAAAGATAGAAAACGCCTGAGCATCTGCATACCTGTCATCAGCAGTTAGACTGCTCGTTTTGATCAGGAGTAACCAAGGCATGGTATTAACCCTGATAAGGACAGTGATTAGAATCAATCAAGCACAGAGAGCAGGTTAGTTTGTAATGAATCACACAGAAGAGCAACTGATTTTTATACCTTTAGCATGTGTATCAGGTTACAAAACCTGTTCCAAACAAATTACAATGATATAAGACTCATTTGTTTTTTATCATTGTAATGAGGAAATGTTTTTAATGAAAGTGTCTACCAAGTTGCAGACTGTTCATGCTGGTTGTACCTGCACAGCCATCACTGACCAGGTGTTTCCTCCTCCTGGATTTGCTCATGCTATACAATGTTAGATGTTAAAAAAAGATTGTGAAAAGTGACTTAAAGCCTGATGCAGGACAAGTTTACCACTCACCACCCCCACCACCTTCTTGCAACTTCAGTGGTACAGAAACGCAGCACTTTTTCACTCAAAACATTATTTTTGCCGCTGAACATAATCCAGATTAGTAGTATAGAGTATGATCACAATTTCTAAGAGACAGGGTTATGTCACCATTTTAAGAGCCTCGTTTGTGTTTCTAATCCCGTTTGATCTTTCTTGGTGCTAAAAGTGAAACATTTGTCTGTATCTTTGCAATTTAATGTCGTATACCAAGTTTGGCTATATTTTATGGTTTAACCAATTATCACCAGTCAAAACAGCGTCGTTTAGAGGTCACATTAAGGCCAGTGGGAAACTAGGTCTGCGCAGGCTGGTGTCTTTTGGTATACATCTGTCACTTCACATAGAGCCAGGGCGGGTTGACAGAGTCACAGCAACACACATCAGCAAACAACAACTGAGCTCAGCTCCTCAGTCGCACATTAATATCAGCACACCAGTCAACACAATGTAGGCCACTGGAAATGCTGCAATTATTTAAGTGAGAAGTAGTTCTGCTTTGATGTGCTTTAGGTCTGAGCAAATCTACAGTGTATACATCACATAATGATTTTTCATATTGGTAGATTATTCATACATTTCTTTAACGCACATTTTTAACATCACATGTGATGATAAGTTGTAGTCACCACTGGCAATCATTGATTCACTCTAGTGCAGCTTAGTAATGAAAACAGACCGACTTTTCTCTATTGTTAAATACATGGAACTTCATCTCATATGTAGCCACTAGCCAGACTTTTCTCCCTCTACCAAAATTAAGCTAAATTACACTTTAAATGTCCTGGAGATTTTTCAAAGTTTTAGATTATTTTATAATAATTTCACAAAATGTTTTACTTGTATTCTGATTGTTTGAATCCAGGTTAGAGCTTTGATTCTTTATTGACTTTATATTTTCAGGCACTTAAAGGTTTTTAATTTAGCATCAGGCTTAATATTAGAGGGTATTAGTGACATGCTGTTTTCATGGACTCATTAATCACACCAGGATTTGTCAGTGCCATCAGGTCAAGATTTTTGTGTCACTGCTCTGTGTGTTCTTGCGCCTCAGCTTGGCTGTTCAGACGAGAGTAGACTCAAGCATATGTTAATGGGTGCACATTGAACTGTTAAAGGTTTCATTTAACCCAGACCAGAATGCTTAAGGAGATGATAGTGTGTAGTGAGGCAGAAAGAGAGGAGGAAGAGAGGGGGAAGAGGGACACAGAGTCAGCTTGTGTTATGTTGTATCTAAAGCTCAAAGACTCATATCAAATCAGCCTGGTTTTCCATGCAGACACACAACCATTATAGGCACTTTCCATTATTCCAGTATATCAGTTATAAGGTTGGACAAAGACTAAGGCTTCATAATCTTGATGTTATATGCCATAGGAAAAAACACAGCTTGTACTTGTGTTACCCGTATTGAATGCCACAATCTTCTTTTACTGGTATAAATAAGAAGCGTTGCTGTAGCCCTTTATTGCTGTATACTATGGTTAGATAATATTAAAACAATGCTTTCTACTGCATTTGCTGGTGACAATCTGTGATGCAACTGATATGAGAACAGCGTGATGATTTATTAAATGTCAGCAAAATATGAAATTGAATTTAATAAGGTCAAGGCAAATGGGGCAGAAACATGCTCTGCAGTCATTAGAAATCCAGTTACTACAACAGCTATTAAGAGACTTTGAAGCTTGTGAATGTTTTATAGATAAAATGAACATTGTTATAGATCCTTACTAAAATCTGGCATTCATCAACGTCGGCCACTTCACATGCATCTGACAATCACAGATTACTGGTCTTTAATTTGTTAATAACTCATCAACTATAACTGAATTTGCATCAAAAGCCAGAAGGCCCTCTTTTACGTTTTCTGTTTGAATGAGACAGTAATTGGCTGATGCATCACAACAATTTAGTGAGAGAGCAAAGCTTAGGCCAGAGTTTATTTTCATTTTGTGTGACGTGTATTTCCTGTGCAGAATTGCATTGCATGAATGTATAATAGTACAATAAGACAAAGTATTGGTGAGTAAACTATGTAAAAAAAACATGGATGATGGACTGTGACTTAACAAGATGACAATTAGTTGCGTTGTTTGTGTCTGTAGGCTTTCTTCATAAAATAGGGCAGTAGGTTAATGCTGCAGCCACGCAGCAAGATGTGAGCTGAGCTCAGGCAACTCTATAAGTAAATGCCATTGCCATTGCTATGTACACTACACTGTCTGGTTTAAAATTCTCATTGATGTACCAGCAGGCTAATTATATTTTTCATTTGGAGAAACTAAACTGTTCAGACCCTTACAGTGACATGTTTGGGCTAGATGGCAGCTCCAGCTCAGCTAAGATGACCCACTGCAACTATTCAGTACAACTGTGAGGATGCAGTGGTCATTTAGACTAACCTCAGCACATAATGTGTACATGTAAGGTACCCTATTCTATACAGCCTGTATCTTTACCCTGCTGTGGAAAGAGCCTGGAGCTTTGCTGTATTCACAGATGTTAGAGCAGAGATCAGCTCAGCTGCTGTCAGGTATGAGGTTAGTAAAATCAAGAGGAAATAAGAAGAGGAATCAGCTTTCTCTAAAGTTGTCTGCTTAATGAATGTTTACTGGCAACATTCAGAAACAGGGTGACAGTCATTAAGTTCTGTGAAATGGGTGAACACAGTGCTTGACCTTACTCCGGAGATCAGGGTTTGTGTTCATTATATTGGAAGCCAGCATTAATACTTCTGTATTCAACCAGAGGATATCTTTTCCTTAATTTTACCTAATGATTTTAGTTGAGTAACCCATATCATGCTTTAGTTACCTCGAGCACATTTCCTTGGAATTAAAAATTGAGATTTGGTGGTGCATGGGAAAATGTTGTTTTTGTGTATCTATATCTTGTGTACCTCTTTTTACTTTGAACATATCTGCAAAATATGTCGCCAATATGTATATATATATATATATATATATGTGTATATATATGTCATCAATGTTATTCTTAGGAGAAAAGAAAAGGTGATGGAGTTGTTGCCAAATGACCTGAACAGAGACTCTGGCCATTGGGTTGTCGGCCTAATATGTATTTTATAGCTATTTGTGTATGTCTTTGAATAGAGGAGAGGGGAGTGAGTAAAGCACTGATGCAGAGACTCTTCCCTTTTCTTTATAAACCCCAAAGAGCTACATACTACATGTACAGGTAGATGATGCTCTCTAAGCACGTGCTATTCCTCTATAAAAACCTGCATCAGTTCAACAGAGGCTTTTAACTAGCATGATAATTAGTAATAGTAACAGTAGAAACGTTTGAAGCCTAACGGTATCTGGCACTGAGTTTCTCATCATCATTCGTTTCTACTGTATAGAGTGGTATCACTGACAACATACTATACCCTGTGTCAGTGTCTCCTCTAACTTTGTGTAACCTTTGTGATTGGGCCAATGTAAGACCCAGACTCCTGCTGAAGTCCAAACAGAAGATCTTTGTAAAAGATATCCATGTAAAGATTCAGACATTTTAAATAACTTTTCTTCCACTTTAACATAATTCTTACACCTTCCGAGATGTAAAAAAGAAAAGGTTGTCCTGCACTGCAATGATTACGACCACTACACACCATTTATGTATATTTCAATACGATCAAACGTGTGTAGAGCATAACAAATGCAGTAGCTTGAAAGGTGTTTAAGCAACACATAATTCACATCAGTGATATTTTCCATCTTGTAAAAGACTTCTAATCTGTACTAGAGAATTCATGCTTATAACTCAGTATTTGTTCCTCAACCACAGACTAAAAGCAAATCAACAAGGCCAATAATGACACACACGATACTATAGCATCTCACCTATTTATTCTCTGTATCACCTGTTCATAATACAAGTTGTAGACTACATAGAATGTGATTTGTTAATTGCTAAATATGGATATCCCATTAGACTAGCCCTCAAATGTAAAATGTGAATGCACAGCCCCTTTGTTCTCTGTGTAAGTGGCCAACAACCAGGAAACTGTTAAACTGTTAGACTATTTATGCAATTGTTTTATCAACAAATGGGTAAATAAGGACAAGAAGCTTCAGTCAAGACATATATAGTGTAACTGGTGAAAACACAGTACATTTTGAACTTGGGACTCTCAAAAGGTCAAGTCCCTTTGCTCCAGTCTTTATAACAATAGGTAGAGTTACCCTGGGACTGCGACAGTAACAAAACATTGGTTGAAATACTTGTAATATGGAGCTCTACAAGGGCAAGGTGTGGCTTCATTAGATGGAATAGAGAGAGCGGGAATTAAATGAAAATAACAAAAATTAATGATAGTATTAAATGATAAAAAAAATAAATGTAGTAACAATCAAAGCATAAAAGATGTTACCAACAAGAAATTATAAAATCAGGCCCTCACTGGCAATCTCTTCCCCTGTGGCTGACTGTTGGACGTGTTCAGTAGGCATAACCAAACCTCGCTGATTAGCATTCAAAATCCAGCTCTGTTCCTGTAGCCTGAAATGTGTAACATTTTCAAACATTCTGGCAAATGTTTCATTAAAGTGTTGCTAGCCCCCAGCTCCATTCCGCTCCAGTCTCCACTTTATCAGGCCTTCCCCAGAAGTGATTATGCTAATTGCTGTTTGATCAGATGATTAAATTATAATTTGATTAATCCCAGGCTCTAAACGCTCTGAATACGTTGATATGTATTTTGCTGCCTGGCTGTGTTTGCAGAGCCCCTTGTCACCCGGCAGGCTGTCTGATACACACAATCCAGGTATAGGACAGAGAGAGATGAATGTAAGGCTGCATTGGGAGGTAGTTATGAACAAGAATGAAACACTGTTCTTGATGTACTGTGGTCGAGTAATCACACAAAAACATGATGATTAATAAAGGATCACTCTCGTCTGTGTGTGCAGATTGAGTGCAGCTCTAATGCAGATCGCTGCCATTTTCTCAGCCATTGCTCGTCTCTGTTACTCTCAATTGACTGTGTATCCATCAGGGTGATTTATAATAGTGCTGTATAGACAGGCTCCTGCAGGACTAAATAATGAGGGTCCTATATTATATGTCCACTATGGGATTCAATGCCACTCTGGCATCACAAGGTCTATTTTAGTATGACCATTCTGTGATAAACTGAAGAGTTAAAGACATGTTTTCACATTTTGAGATTTTGATCCACATATAGTAGCAATAAGGGAGGACTGTTTCCTGCAGTGGGGTTACTGAAGATGAAATACTCTCGCCTTTGAGGCAAATAGAGGGCTGTCGAGGGGAGGGGAGGCAGGGATGGAGGGAGAGTGTTGGCGGGAGGGTGGGGGCTGGGGGGGGTGATATTTTTCTGAGGCACAAGAGGATGGCTATGAGCGGAAAGGCAACAGTGTCTAGTCATCTGACCCACAATCCCATTTAACCCCAGGACTTTGATTTGCCCTCCACTGTCAACTGCTTATTTCGCCTCTTTGTTTCTCTCCTGCAAATGGCTTTTGTTTTCACCACCCCGAGATGATGCAAAACAATGCTACAATAAAGCACATTTGGAGCTCATTACAGAGCTAAAGAAAGAAAAGCACTCCAAAATCTTGGCGCTTTTAAAGTCACCAGTGATTTAGGTAATACTATATTCTGTTTATTCACTGTGATAGAATTTTTTGTAGTTACTTGGTAGTACATTGCATATTAAACACCACTATTATAAAGATGTAAGCAAATGTATTCTATGTTTATCTCTATAAATCAGAATCAGAATTCCTTTAATAATCCCCAGGGGGAAAGTGCTTTTGTTACACACAGCTCCAAAAAGAATAAGAACAAACTTCAAACACAAAAGTAAAAATATAATCTGTAAATGATTGTAAGTAATGCTTGCAACCATTGAAGGCAAAATGTGTTATCCAAAATTTGTATTTAAGTACTAATGTTTGCATGGACATCTCGTGCTTTATATACGGGTGCTAGATGCACAAAACCACAAAATAGAAACAATAAAGGCATTTGCTTTGAAATAATATTGACCTCTACCATGCATTTCTGCATTACTAAAAGGATTCAGTCACCTACCGCCTTCGTCTCTTTTGCATGCTTTGAGAAGGTGTGCTAGAAAAGTACACATTCCAAATGGGCCGTTTGTGTACCAATAGAGCATCTCACTGCTTCCTCAGTATGGATTATTGGTTCACAATCTCAAACAAGGCCCTCGGAAGCTGATGTATGTGTGTTATATAAACAGCGTTTTCATATCCCACACACTTGTGTTAGTGGCGAGGTGCCTGGCATGGAGTATTTGGCAGGTCTGATGCTGCAGCTGCACTGGTCACACAGGAATATGAGTGAGAGCGTTGCTTTATCTTGGTTTGTTTTGGAATTGATTAGATTCAAGAAAGGCCTCTTCAGTCCTACGAGTTCATCCTCTCCAACATTTCGTTGCACTTACTCATTCATGTCAACGTGTTGTTGTGTAGTCGATGCGTGCCTTCAGTCATATGCCAAATAAAGTCAAACTTATTCTAAAGAAAAACTATTAAAGGAAAAACAGGTTAGTCATTAAGAAGATTACTGAGTTTTCTTACAAGTGACCATTAGAAGAAAGCTTTGCTGACACAGCAAGTATTTTTAATGGCTAAGCCCATCCTCTAAAGCAGAATTCAATAGATTTCACATTAGTTAGTGCCCTGCTGCACTGTTGGAACTCCTGCAGGAGAAATAAACTCAAAACTCTCCTCAGATTTGTATTTAATATTGTAATTATTCTACCCGGGTGCATAAGGTATGTATATGTTGGCTATAGGCTCCTGCGCTGTGCTGTAATAATATGTAGATGATCTTCAAGCTGTCAGCCTTCCTCCTTCAGCTAATCTCCTCGTTCATCCCTCCCTGCTGGGTTTAATGTCCTTCCTCACAGCTCACCTGAGATCCACCTCCCCTCTCCCTCTCTCTGTCTATCAGCTCAGTCAGAGTTGCACTTGACAGTATAGCAGGCAGAGGTGGGAGGAATTTTACCAAAATAGAAATAATGCCTCTCTTCCACTCTCTAAAAGCATGAACAGCACAGTGTATGTTGTGCTGGCATATATTACACACACATCTGAGTCAAGCACTGCATAACTGTTCAGACAAAAAAGTCAGTAACTAACAGTTAGAACTAAAAATCCTCACACACTTGGTTGAATGACAAGACAAGACTATGACATCAAGTCTACATTGTGCTCATGTTAGCATTCTTGCCATGCGCAGGACAGTTAATCCATCAGTAATTTTCAACATAATCTTCAGTCATGTAAAAACAGAAGGGAATGCTCAAACTAATTTACTAGAAATAAACAGCTGGTTAGCCTAGCTTAGCGCAAACACTGGAAACAAAGGGAACAGCCTGGCTCCTTTTGAAAGGTAATTTAGCATTTTGTAATTAGCACTTAACACAAAGTACACTTGAGGCTGAAGGCAATGTTATTAGTTTTGCAGGTACTTGGTCATGAACCTTAACACTGCCCTAAATGATAAAGAAGAGGTCATGAATGGGAATGAATTTCATGGAAAGCCGTCCTGTAGATGTTGAAATATTTTACTGAAGTGAATACTTTGACCTTCTGGTGGCACTTGATAAAAAGTCAGGGGATCACCAGAGTCAATACACGCTATCCTCTGGGGACCGTGAATGTCAGTATAAAATTTCTTGGCAATCTATCCAGTAATTGTTGAGCTATTTCACTCTGGACAAAAGTGGTGAACTGTCTGTGCGTAGAGTCTCCAGCATGGCTTTCAACCTGTGTGAGGGGAACACAGGGATTAGTTATGATTAGTTTTTTGCCTCAGCCTAGACTAAATTAAGAAGATTTCAATCCCACAGACAAACAAGTCTCATGCAGTGTAATGTGTCAGAGGACAGGCACACATGGCTAGTGTATGTTGTGGGTTTAAATTGGCCCTGCAGTACAGTATGTGAGCTAACATCTGTGGCTCCAGAGCGCTGGAATGTAACCAGCATCTACATCAAGCTCTGATTCACACTTTGATATTCATGTGGAATAATATTAGAAGTTGCTACATCGGGTACATCCTGTCGTTTCAATGCTGTGTCACTTAGGAAGGGTAATGGAGCATTATGAATGTCTCATATGTTATTTTTTTTACCTCTTTCTCCTCTTTCTCTTGATGTGCCTTTGCATATTAGCTTCAGTGGCAGCAGCTAGAGTTTGTTTACTCACTCGCAGGAGTTTCTCCTATTCACTCTAGCCATCCCGCTTTCTTTTATTTCTCTCTCTCCCTCTGTCTTTGACGATTTGCAGTATTTGTCCACTTCCACCCTGGTGATGTAACTAATTAAGGTCTTCAAAATACCCAGCACATGGGAACTCCCTCCTCTACTGGTGATGCTCATGAAAATGAGCATTCATATGCATCAACTAACCCATTCCACAGTGACTCTCGTCTGGCCCTCCAGAGAGTTGACATCAGAGGAGGGTATCATTGGTTTTACATAGCGGCTGCATGGCACTGAACGCAATCCTCAACATTATTCATGAGGGCAAAATGGGAGCCAGTGATTTGGGAGTGAGGGGACCCTGTTCTCCGATCTGCATCTCGGATCAGCGCAGCACTTCTCTTTACTGCTTATTGTGTAAGCCCCTAGGGCAGGAGAGGAGGGGGTGGAGGTTGTGGGGGCGGAGGGGGGCTTGGATGCTTACTCACTGTCATCATGAGGCCGTCCTGTCCTCCACCCCATCTCCACCCCTCCCTATTCCTCCCCCCTTTGCACTCCCCACCCCCCACTCTGCCCTCCCTAGGCAGTCTCTGCAGAGCTCTGCCTTAATTACCTGCATTGCCTGCCATGAGCTGTCAGTGTGGCTCAGTGCTTGTTTGCCCCAGTGGAGTTGCCCTAATGTCTTGATGCCCGGGTGCCCACTGTAGCACCACAGAGATCTCTGACCTGCTGAGGGCCACACTGTGGCTGAGAGCCAGTTGGACTGTAATGTTTAAATACATTAGCGGCCCTGGGCACTGCAGACATGTTGTGGCTAATAGCTAATTCAATGTGATAAAATCACAGGAGAAAGGGTGAATATCAGGCTGTTGTTGCAGAAAGCCAAGCAGTCAATGAGGACATTATGAAATAATGTGAAGCATCAATGAGTTTTTTCATCATTTCAACAAGAAAACAGGAGGCCCTCAACCACATTCATGTAAGGCTGATTAATGGTGTTTGGTTGAGGTAAACACAGGCCGAGCAAAAAGCCCCTGACACATCAGTGGGCTAATGCACAGGCTAATGCATAGGCCTATTTATGTTGTGTGTTAGTGGGACGCCTATTGATCAGACATTTACTTAAATAAATTGCCTGGGTGATTTGGAAGCGACCACTGATGGGCATTGTCAGAGTGGAGGTTCACCGGTCTTACTCACCACACATCACAGGAAAATAAAGCCTGGTTTGCTTATTGTGTTGGAACAGGAATATTAATATGGATCTTTGCTACTGGTGCTTTTTCAAACCAGTGTCCCGATGTTTCATTATTATATAATGTGTTTGTCTACATATATCTACATGTATATTGGAAGAAACATTAAAAATATTCTCTGTAACAGTGGCAGGCTAAACCAGCAACATTACTAGCTGCACTGACTCTCACCTGTCAACCAAGCCCATGTCAACCTCTATGTTCATGGGCTCCCAGACATTAGCGCTCATCCCCCCACATCCCTCTGACATGCCCGCGTGCACTCTCTTTGACCAAAGTGTGTCTGGTGCCCTTGAGCTGCAGCAGAGGCTCCACAATGGGAGGATTGCATTAAGAGTCACCTGTGATCCACGATTAGACGCTTCAGCAGGGTCTGCCACCAATACATGCTGACATCTGGGACTGTGCCAAGCATTATTTCACAGCACACGAAGAAGGGACCACCCTCGCTGACCCAACAGGATCCGCTTCCTGCCCCTCTTCTGAGCTTTGCTAGGAAAGAAAACACAAAAAAAGAGAGTTCATCTATTATACATGTGTGGGATTCATAATTGAACAATATCACTTTTCCCTCTTTGTGGTTTTGGCTCATGGAAAACTAATGTCGATTAAGACAGGCTCTGCCACAGGCGGCCATATGGTGGCTGCTTGTGAGACCGTGTGTGTGTGGGCATGATAGGCATGGGAGTGCGTTGGTGTTCAGCATATTATTGTAATTGTAAATATTGTATGTGTGAGATGCCAAAGCCACATGAAGAAGGCTGACATAGAATGAGTTTAAGGATTCGTTCAGTTTGTACATTTGAGGAATTAAACATACTGTAAAAATAGGAGCAATAACTCGTTTTATCCTAAATCCATTCAGTCTGCACTGTGGGACAGGACACAATGAGGAACTTTAAATAAAAGGGAGGAAAGAAACAACCCAGTCATAGTTTTTAAAGTCTATTCAATAAGCAGCCAGAACATCCAAAGAAGATAAATGATTTTAAAGTAAGATTCATTCAGAAGACCAACACCATCAACAGAGACAGAGCAATCCTTTGAGATGTGGACCAAAGCGTTGCAGACTGCAGCCTTAATCTGCCAACCAGGCTGACGGCTGACCGACTATCGATAGGGTCCACATAAATCTTTCATCTCCTGTTTCAAGACTCAGTCTGCTCTTGTTTTGATCTTACTCCTGTCGTGTTCCCAGCATTATCAATAGATCCTCAAATGCGTACCTCTTCCCGCTGCAAAGCAACGCGGTACATTTCTCCCAGATGCACATTTGTATTTCTTACATCTTACTATTTTATGACAGCCGTTAATAAGATTATTGTTTAACGGTGCTGTACACAAACACACTTGATGACAGCCAACAGCCACCCACATACTGTCTCCTTTGCTTGCAAGCATTATGAGAAATTGGCCTGGTTTGTCTTAGGCCATTAATTTACAAATGAGTATTCAAATAATATCCCCCAAAAATACAAACTATGTTTATGTCATTTCTGTTTTATTAGATAATTCTCAGTGAAGGAAATCTACTCAAAGGAGTGTCTACCGTTTACTCTTTAACCAAGACTCAGCAGAGTGGATGTGATGTTTTCAAACATCTCCTACTGCACTTTCTGATTATAGTTGCAGGGACTTGTGATGGTCCAGTGATGGTAAACACAGATCAGCAGAGTCAGACCGTGGCCGGCTGGGTGCGGTGTGATTCGCTGACTTCCTTTCCACCTCTTCACATGCACCGTGTTTTTTGCACCTGCATCCTCGTGTAAAGGTGGAGCAAGTCAGAATGTGAGAGACAGGGCCAGAGGAGCGTGAAGGAGACCCGAAGGTTAGAAAGGAATGCCAACAAACAAAGCAGAGCTTGCAGAAAGAGAAGGAAGAGAAAAGGAATCAGGGGAAAAAATAATTCCTTTTTATGAGGTTGTGGAATACAACAGAGATGGAGCATGCCTTTGACCTCTGTCATGGCATCTCTCCTATCATTCTCCCTTTTCTTTACATTCTCTTCCTGTCTCTGTTAATAGCAGCGTGCATGTCGGTGTCGAAGTGCTTTCCAGCTTTCCCGCCTCCCCACTCAACCCCCACCATCACTGTTTTCCTTGGCACTGCACTGAAAAATAAATGCACTCCCACTGTATCTATCTGAACTATTGGGATCTGGCAGGGTTCTGCGTCCATCAGGCTCTCTCATCTTAAGGAATCAGCCACCCAGAAATGGGTGGTGGTGGAGGTGGTGGGGGTCTCAATTTTTTATGAGTTGGTGCAAAGCGGATTTAGACAAAAGCAGTTATGGGGCAGCCTCTTCTTTGCTCAGTCACCTTTCAAACACACTCAGACCAGAGGCTGCATGATGGCTGTTTGTCCTCATTTAGAGTGTCAGCTACCGCAGCACCCATCACGCTGCCTAAATAGATGTCCCTGATGGATGATTACAGTAAAACGTGACTTTTACGGGTCCAAAATACTGTACTAGGGATGTAGATGAACATGGATACATGATTGGCAGATGTACAGATAAGATTTGTGTCAGTTTTCTCATTATTTTTCATAGACACTTACATGCAAACTTTATTTTCATTTGGACCTCCTCCCATTGCATATATAAAAGTGCACAGTAGAGTGCAGATCTCTGCCAGGAAATCTGAGCTACTCCTAACGATAACCTAACCCAAACCTATAACCACTGTCAGCTTCACAACATCTTTTTGTAATCTTTCTAATTAAAACCTTTGGTCCTCCTGGCATGTTTGTAATTGTAGATTTGTACATGGTGTCTTAAATTTCTTGTATACTATAACTGTTTCAGATGAAGTTGTTAAGAAAAAGTACAGCCAAGATAGCAGTGAGGACAACAGAAACAGGGATTTAGTCATGTTGTATTGTTCTTAACTTCAGTGAATCAGTCCTTTCATCATATTCATTTATCAAATGGTTTGTCTATGGAGATAAGAAAGTAGCAAGTAGTTCTAAGTTATCTGTACAAATGAAGATTAATACTCAGCATGGACGTTTTGTAACATGTTTTTATTGAACCTTGATGATGAACTGATGATTACTTAGTGAGTAATCATATAGCTGGCCGAACTGGCAGTCAGTAAAAAATCCTCCAGAGCTGATGTGTGTCATGGCTCATCTGCCTTTTCTTACTGCCTCTTGGATAAAAAAGTACAGTCTTGTAGCCGTCGACAACTACAACCATTTGGCTTTCAACACCTCAAGGCCTGGCCCTCAGAGTACTGCATGTGTGAAGTGAGTGCAGCTCGAAATGTGCGGAAACATGTGTACACCGTGGTGTTTGTTTGTCGTAACAGGTTGAACGAGCAGTGGGTGGAAGTGGCCGGTGATTTGAGCGTGCTCATTAGGAATTTATGAAGCGCTAAAATGCTTGGTCTCCGGGGAGGGGGGATTGGCAGCTGTCGCACAGGCAGGCAGGCTGGCGACAGGAGGGAAGAGTCCACAGCAGAGAGAGCAGAGACTGTAGAGATACAGTAGAGATGCCTCAAGTGTTTACAGTGGGTCACTGGAAGTGGCTGTTCACAGATTACCACCATTAGCATTAACTTTAACGGCCAATACTGGACTTCTTGTCACCCATATCATTGCTGTGGAATTATCATTTGCAAATTAGCATTTTTTGTTTGGTTTGCCCTGCGGACGCAATTGATTTCAATAAAACAAGCCTACTAAACAGCACTTAACAGTGCAGTGTGTAGACACGCCTCAGTCAAGTTGTTTAGCTCGGCCATTCAGGATTTGTAGTATTTCAGACAAAGAGCTATTTCTAAAATGTGATTCCTCATATTTTTCTTGTAGTACCAATTTGTCATTATCCTCGTTTAGCCTTAGAAATGCAGAATTCAATCAGATCTGATCTTCTAATCTTCAAAAGGTTACTAGCCACTGTCACAGATATTGTGGTATGCCTCAAAGTGCTACAGCGAACACAGCTTTACATTGGGGCACATTAGAAAGGAGAAAACACAAATAGAGAAAACATAAGAAAATGCCAGAAACATCACCAGTAATTAGCATTTAGAAAAAATGCTGCAAACTGAGAAGCACATTCTCACAATTAGACAACATGCAGCACAACAAGGCACCCTGCAAATGTAGAAAACACATCCAAATACAGAAACACACCCTAGTTTCCTGCCCATCAGTGGGTTTGGAGAAAGACTGGTTTAAGTTGAATTCAGTTTTAAAATTCAGATTGAATGATTCAGATAATATTGCAGCTATAATAGAGTGAATCTATTATAACCTCAACCTATAACGTCTGCTGTGCTGTTGAGGGGGTCAGGGTCTCTTAAATGGAGTGGACAAAATCCACTCCAGTTATGCCACTGAGGCTAGGCTGAATACATATGTATTAGACTACGTTAGCTTCAGCTAGGTGTACCTAATAAACTGGCACCTGAGTGTATGTTTATAGCATGTATGTTGTACTGGCCAACATAGCCTGTATTGTGCCAAGAAAAGTGATGCCTTGAGGCACAAACCAAGATGACAGCTAGCATGTTCCAACGTGTTCCTCAATTTCTTTTGTTTGTTCATCAGTTTCTGCATTTCTCTATATGCTTCTGTTTTCTCTGTTTGCAGCTTTTTCTTTTGCGCTGAGTTGTCAAATAGGGGAAGATGTTTTCTTCACTGGATTGTGTTCTCCTCTGTTCGCATGTGTCTTTTCGTTGCAGTGCGTTAAGCTGTCAGGGCCACCATACATTAGGGCAAGCAACACGAGTAGTCAGCCTAAACTGTAGGAAAAAATGAAAAACTTCTGCAGAGTGTAATTACAACAGATTGTACGTGTTCACCTTTGCATTTACAATCAAATAATTTGGTTTTGAGCACTGGGTTAAAACATGTTTTTGTCTGAGCACTTGCGTTCTGGTCCAGCAATGTTACTGCATCCTCAGATCTCAGCAATTAATTTATAGATTGTTGTTATAAGTAGCATATAGGACAAAGGACTAATGGTAAAAAACTATGAACATAGCACCCTGGTTGTTAAAGGTGTTAATATTAATATTTTGCACAAAGTAGGCTACACTAATGTCCTTTGTGCATTCAGTCTTTCCAGGTACAGATCTTAACTACAATAAGTGACAGCAACTGTACACAAAGAGTTTTCAAAATGGCAGACTTCTAATAATGTGCTATAAACAGGGGTCTGCAGTCATCTCATATGATGTTTATTTTCTTCACTATTCAAACAACAGGCAAAAAATGAAAAAGGCAGTGGATGTACACGTCCTCCATGGTTCCTTGGGATCCAGCCAGTGTACATATCCTGGCTTCATGCCAGCAGACTGGGCTGTCCATTACAGCAAAGAGTTGCATTGTCAGTTTTTATCCAGCACAGTAACTTACTACGGTGGAAGTGCATCACATTACACTGACTTGCTTCATTAGTTAAGATGATTCTGCTGTACACTGTGTAGATGGACATGACAAATTGACTGCATTTCAGCTCTCAGGGCTTTTTTTTGCCAATATCCAAATTTTAATCATGGAAACTGATTCTCAGTGAGTGTTTGACACCACAGCAACAACATAATTGTCACAATGATCGATTACTTATTTAGATCAAAGATTAAACCTTTTTGGAGGCAGCAGAATCTATGACAGCTTTTAATTCTGATGAAAGCTCAGATGCAAATTAGTTTGTCAAGAGAGAATGTATGGTTGTTTGTCTCTGAGAGGGTAAACACAAAAACAGTAAAAAAAAAAAGAAGACAAACACCATCATGTGACTTTGTGAACATTGATGCTCACACAATACGTGTGCCACTACTATTATACATGTACTGTTTGTTTTTGGATGATTACTTAAGCTTGAATAATGATGCCTCTTTCCTCCGTATGTTTTCCAAGAAATGCCTCTATTGTTGGAAAATTAGCCCTGAAGCCACTGACAACAAGCACTAAGTGGATTTCTGAGAACTCTGCTGGGTGGTGTTTGCCCTTAGAGCTCTTCAAATGGTGCAGCAAAGGATTGAGGATATTTTTATATGTGTGTGTGTGTTCGGCCAATAAACAGCCAAAAACTAGTGAAAAAATGCCCATCACTACTTCACAAGGTGACATCGTCAAATGTCTTGTTTTGTTCAACCTAAACCCCTCAAATATTCAATTGACAATAATAAAGCAAGTAAAAGCAGTAAACCCTTTCATGTGAGAGGAACCAGGAGCCAGATGATGTGTGGCATTTTTTTCACAATTTTTGCTTGAAAAATGACATTTGATGAATGGATTAGTTCTGTTGTGTGCCGTATGCACTGATGGGCATGTTTCAGGGGAAGGGTGTGGCCACAGACATGCACGGAGTGTTGTGAAGGCATGTCTGCTGCTGTGCTGGCTCTGTTATTTCACATCCACTGCTGCTCTCCCAGAGTTTTGCTGCAATGTCTCTTCATAGACAACAAGAGACGCACTCCTGCAGCCTCCCTCCACTGCAGTGAGCACAAACACAATGGTCAACCAGGGAAAAACACACGGCCTAAATTCAAAAACAGGGTTGCGGGATAGCAGCACAGTTCTGTCGGATGTAATAGTTATTCTGCTGTTTTGGGGTTTAGTAACAGTGGGTACAGCATGACAGTTTAATTATGTGAAGACTTCCTCCTTACAGTGTTTAAGTTTGGATAGGATGTAAAGAACATCTCATTGTTTGTCTAACATGTCCGTTCGCTATCTCCTCTTTCTGCAGTTTTCTGTGAAGATCTACGTTCCAGCTTATATTTTGTCAATGCATCTGTGCAAGAGGTAGTGTTTGCCAGCACCACAGGGACATCGGTGCCCTGTCCCGCCGCAGGCGTGCCCCCTGTCTCACTGCGCTGGTACCTGGCCACCGGCGAGGAGATCTATGATGTGCCAGGGATCCGCCATGTGCACCCCAATGGCACCCTTCAGATCTTCCACATCCCCCCTTCCAGCTTCAGCAAACTCATCCACGACAACACCTACTATTGCACAGCGGAGAACCCCTCAGGGAGAATCAGGAGCCAAGATGTCCACATTAAGGCTGGTCAGTTTCTCTGCTCATCAATGTCTACACTACCCAAACAATCATGGTTCATTATGAGGAGTATCTTGTCTTAGCTCAGTATTAGCAGTACCATGTTATACACAAAACACCTCTCTGTCCCCTCCTCCCAGTCCTACGAGAGCCCTACACTGTTCGGGTGGAGGACCAGAAAGCCATGAGAGGCAATGTGGCGGTCTTCAAGTGCATTATCCCTGCCTCAGTGGAGGCCTACATCACTGTTGTGTCCTGGGAGAAAGACACAATGTCAATCAATGCTGAAAGTAAGTTATGACACCTTTCTTTACTACAGTAACTACTGCAGAATGTCTGAAAGGTTGAAGTCCAAGTGAGCATATGTGGTAGTGTGGTAGTTTGAAGCATCAGTGTTTAGTCACTGTTGAGGTTCTTGTTTGCCTCCTTGCTGAGCTGTTCTTTTAAGATTTGTACCGATGACTCATTGATTGTTATAGAGAGATTATACTAATGAACACAGTCAGGATTGATTTGATCTGGTGTGATTAGATTTGATGGTGATGTATTGTAGAATGCATACATGGTACCACCAAATCATTGTGAGCCATCGGTTCAGATGCGTTGGGAAATCTACTGAATGGTTTTACATCATGAAAGGTGATTTCTTTTATAGTATGAATTGGGCTACTGGATGGAAAAAGTGAAAAGTTGGTGGTAAACATGGTCTTATTTTTGAGGAATGCCGTAGCATGAACAGTACTGCAGGGGGGAGCATCTTTTGATCACAATCATACTAGAACATGAAAGTTAATGTCACAGTGTTGTGCCCTAAAAAACACCTTTAATGAAGTGTCTCCTGGCCGAATGACCAGTACAAGTAGTGTTGTCATGCGATGAGCATTGTGACAGCAGAGATGTGTGTGCTGTGAGTTGACCGTACGAGTCCTTTGACATGAACCTACACAGAGGCCCAGCTTGTACCAGCTAGCCAGGCCCATTCTGTGTGCGTCTGTGTCTGTGTGTCCACGTCTGTCTGACCCAATGACAGTGAGGTCCCGCTCCTCTTCCTCTGCCCAGTCTTCCACGAGAGCGCAGGCTGCCAGCCATGTCACTTAGTCTCAGTGTATTGACCCATTTCTCTGGCTGATAGGAAGCACTGCAGCACTCCGATCATTCAAATCACTTAAATGGAACGCTCGCCTGCGTGATTGTTTCCCAGCCCTGGGGGGCAAATTCACTTTATGTGGGGCATTTAGCAAACTCAATAGACAAGAGCTAATGTCATTTCGCTTTTGGATGGAGGGCAAATGCTGGCTAGCGACTGCTTTTTTTGTTGACGTTTCACATTTGTCCACTGAGGCGAAATCAGCCATGTTGAAATCTATAGCAATCTCTTTAATTGTCCATAAATGGATTTGCCGCAAGCATGTTTTCAGATATGGGTATGTCCAAGGGTTATGTTGCTGATGGAATATATACTGTAGGTTTCCTCATTTAGAATACATTCATGTGTTTGTACTTTTTGAACTTGTCACTTGAATTGTTGAATTGGTGTTTTACAGCATGGCTATAGGTTTTAACTGAACATTTTGGAATGCTAGGTCTATGAGAGAAAAAAAAAAGTTTCAGCACTGTCAAAACAAAGTGTTAGTATCTTGAGCGGTAAAAATCATCTGTAGCCGTCAGCCATGTAAATGCTGTCAGAAAAATCACCCAGCCACCAATCCACTGCTCTTCTCCATGCTAAATAATGGATGACGGAAGCCTATGAATCCATGAGCAAATGGTCTTTATTCACGTCTCAGTGCACGCATCCTACTGACGCACCGTCCATTCCCCTCATCCTCTACTACACACGTTTTAAGTGCACTTTGTGTGTGTGTATCCATGTCTGTAAGTCTATATGCACACTAACTGACAGCTCGACGCAAGATGGCTTAACCCCTCAGCTTGATGAGCGAGCTTCGACATTTTAATTTTTTATGAATAAAAATAATATCAACACTTGGACTTGAAACAAAAAACTTTGTGAAATATAGCTTTTCTGTCTTTGACATGAATAATTGAATTAGCTTTTCAGTTTGGAAAGTGTAGCATGATGTGCAGGGCCCCTCAGACAGGTCCTCTGTAAGTCTCACTGGACGTAGACCTTTTTAAGTTGTTGCAGGGTAGACTAACAAAGCACCACTTAAAGAGCCCTGGTGTCCATTAGAAAAGAATGGAAAATTATAATGAAAAATGCATTCAGTCAGTCAGGACATCCAATAAAAGTAGCAGTACAGTATAGCTTTGTGATGTAGTGGTTGTATAGTGGTCGGGGGGAGAGCCCTGCGCAGGACTATTTTTTAAACTCCACACTCCCCAGTCCCGCTGGACCCATAGAATCCTAACCCCATTGCAGTCCTGCAGTCCACTAATGCCTTCCTCTCAGTAACAGCAAAGCAAAATTACATTCTCCACCTCTACATTTAACTCACTCACTCACTAATTTCTACAATTGTCTATGTTCATGCCCATAGCAAAGTTTAAACTGCCCATTCCTGCAAGATCTGTATCCCTCTAGTTTGAGCTAGTTCATGCTCCAATGTTGACTCTTACACTTGTTTTTAAAAAAGATGATATCTGCTAATGAGGCTGGACAGTCTCAGTTTTCTAATGTATTTTTCTTTTTATAAAGAAACTTTTTGACAAATAGTTTTTTTGTTTTTTTTTTTGTTTCCACTCATTTCATACAAGACCAAAGTAAATCAGTTGTTTCCACAGATGAATATTGTTTTGCATTCTATTCTGTGCAACAGCTTAAGCAAATGTGCGGAAGGAAGGATTAGGCAGTACTGTTGTTCGCCATGACTGTCCAGCTAAACTGATTCTTGGACTTGTGAATCACTTGGTCCAATGTAATTATTTTACACTTGTGATTGGACCTGGGTTTAAACACTGATCTTAGCTGTGACTAACTATAAACTATAACTTGTATCTGTATTCAACGATGTAAAATGTTTGCACCCATTTATCTGTGAGCACCAAGGCAAGTTGGGGGAATGCATCAATTCAAAACTCACCCAACTAAGAGGATTTCAGTTATTGTTTAAAGAGGGGAGCCAATCAGGACCAAGCCTGATTGTGATGGGTTTACTGCGATTTGTGGACACAATAGAAGGATGGCTGTTATTGTATAATAAGGCGCTGAGAGAAAGTCCGTCATCACGAGGGATGAAAAAGGCAAAGTTGACTCCAACATGTGGTCAATAGTTGGTGCCACCTATGCATACTGTACACACTTGATTATTCATTTTAAGGCAAAACATGGATGCCAGGAAACACATAATGTATATTTTCAAGCTTCTTGCTTTAGAAAACCACAAGTTGCTAGGAATAAGAGTTGATGTTTTGTGGTAATTTACTTTACCACAAAATTCTAATGTACTTTTTCACTGCATTTCATAGGTCTTAATCATATACTCCAGAGTAGAAGATGAATAAGAATAGCACATGATTGTATTTATTTGTAAGTCTGGGTTTATGCTGAGATGGTGCTGAGAGACTGTCCTCTGCAGTCTGTGTGTAACACAGCAGAGCTGTTTTGAAACAGCTGTAGTTGGTAATGGTGGTATGCGTGTGTAGGTGATGTGTGCTACTGTGTGGTGGATGAACCATGTGTTAAATTACCAATGGCTAGCTTGCCTTTAAAACACTGTCTGCCATTGAAAAAGATGAGAAGGCCCGGATGGTTACTGTGATTAGATTTTTAGTGATAAGCAACAACATAGTTCACCAGGAGGAGATTTAAATGTTGCCTCAGAAAAAAACAAACTGAAACCTTGCACTTAAGTTATGGATGATGGTGAAAATATCTGCGCTTCCTGTGGTGTTGCTGTATGGGATGTGTTGTGATGGACTGTGGCTGTGTTGCTGTGCAGGACCATTCCCCAGGTGCAGCCTGTGCTGCAGTCACTGAGGAGGCCTTGTAGTCATTTGCCTTGGCCTAGCACTGCCTGCTCTGCATTCAGCACCAGTACGGCCAAGAGGGGGCCGACCCCCCAGCACTACTGCAGAGACACACACACACATAAAAACACACACGCACGCACACACACACACTGAGGCTTCTTTTTATTCAGCACACGAGCAAAGCACAAGGGCCGTCGGCCATCACACAGATTCTCTTTGCTCTGCTCAGCCCTCATCTTTTTTCTGTTTCAATCTCTTCTTTTTTTGCACACGCTCCCTCTTTGCACTCTGTTCCTATGTTATCTCATACATACATGCTGTCTATGAACTATTACACTGTGAAATATGCTTGTGAGATCTCCTTATTTCCTCCACTACACTGAATGAACACCAGTGATCAGTGTTTCTGTTATATACAATTTGCAGTGGTGGCTCACCACTTCAAAGTTATTGCTGCCACTGCTTCAGAATTTTATGAAATATAATGAAGTCACAATTATGCAACTCTGCAGAGCTGTCTGCTCCACTGAACTCAAACGAACGGTCGTCCCATCTCTCCCCACTTTTAGGATGAGTAACTGGAACATTGACAGGACGTCAGTCAGTCGCAAAGTCATGACAACCAAATAAACAAGAGCAAGAGCAGCATATTTCCTCAGGCAGAATTACAAGCAGGACAGAGGTTAGGATTTCACTATGAAAGAGCTACAAACCACCTAATGTTAAAGCAACTGGACGAAAGTGTGTTTCCCAGAATTAAGTGTTGGAAAGATGCAGATCTGGTTTGTTTTGCTCGACAAAGGCAGCTAACATTAGCTACACTCAACCAACATTAGCTGAAGTGTTAGCTAGCTGCGTTCTATCCACTAGTGTAAATGTATATACTGATGTAAAACCACGCCTTGCAGTATATTTCATGAATAAAATAAAATTAACCACAGTTCTCTCCACCTGTTGAATGACCCATCAAGGTTGACAAGGCCAGGATCACTTTTTTGGCTAAAAAGTGATCCTGCCCCACTCTTACCCATAACCACCAAACATAATGTCAAAAATAAAATTCTCTGTGAAGAAATCTTCTCCTGCTTCCTTTTCAGTTGTTCACACACCACTCACTGCAAAGCTCGGCCTGGGAAAATGTAAACATAAGCTCTTTCAGTCTGTGAGCTGGAGATTGTTTCATCTAATTTTGTTGGGAATCTGACCTGGGACAGGCATTTTGAATGACATAATAGAAATAGGCAAGCTTCTTGCTCTTATGGTCTGGAGTCCTTGTAGCTGTTTTAAATTAGATAGATTTAATAAACATTCGCAATGTATTCTCTATTGATGTTCATGGCTAACTAATTATTATTACTAGATAACTATATGAAAAGATAGATAGATAGATAGATAGATAGATAGATAGATAGATAGATAGATAGATAGATAGATAGATAGATAGATAGATAGATAGATAGATAGACAGATTCCTGATTACTATTCCTGATTGCATTTTCAGATGATTTAGTCAAAATATTTCTCCAATATTGCCCGCCCCCGGCCAAAAAACCTCCTAGAGAAAACAATGAGGATTTTACAGAAGACCCATTTAATGTCTTGTATTAACCGTCGCTCAGTGCTGCTGGGATGCTGGGTGCATGCAGAGACAGTTGTTTAAGGATATTGCAGATTGCTCTAACACTCTCTGTCTGGCCATTTACTAAAAGCCATCTTGTGCATTTCACACTTTCTTTCATGTTTGTTGACATTTGGAATGTGTGTTGGAGTTATTTCTACAGCCAGTCTCGATCCCCGCATGCCAAGAGGGAGAAGAGCCAGCCACACTATGTCGGCTTAATTGGCTGTGTATAATGGGCCTTTGAAGTAAATATCAAGAGTTACTATCAAAAGGCTGCTGGACGTTATCATGTGTTTCCACAGTGCCCACTGTTTCTCTTCCATTCCTCCTCCTCCATTTCAAGGCAGCTACAAAGCCGGGCTGGTATGGAGCCATGCAAATGTCTGTGGGTTTGGGGTTGCACAGTTGATGGCAGTTGATGTAAGGAAAACTAAGCTGACCTGTGTGTTTTCAACTCATCCCTGTCACTATGGATTCACTCAGTCAACCCTGAGGTGTCCTGAGGCTGCTGTGTTTGACCACACAGTGTTAACAGTAAAAATGTTATCAGTTAGAATGAATGCTTCATTAACATGTAGTAGTGACATAAATGAAAACAGAAGGGAGTTTATGTATGTTCATACTCTTTGCCTTCCTGCATCAAAGCCAGTGTGTATTTTTAGAGGGATTGTGACTTTCCTGTATCACTGCTGCCCTACTGTAAACATTTGTCTGGAGGGCAGAATGGAAGGTAATCATTTGCCTTATACTGTGTGTTGTAGCCTACAGGTAGTGTGGTATAATGAATGTCTTTTGTTGGTAGCAGCCTTGCAGCTCACTCGCTGTCGGTTTTGCCCTTTTCTTAGAATGCTATGTAGGAAGCGCAGCCATTGGTGCAGCACAACCTTGAGCTGGGGGCTGGGGTGGTAGGTAATGGTTTTACTGGTCTCTGTGTGGTAGAGATGTGAAGGGAGAGGGAGGGGAAGGTAAGGAGGGAGAGAGAAGAGAGAGGATAACTAAGTCCCTCTCTCTCTCTCTCTCTCTTTTCCTCTCCGTCCCTGCCTCGCTCTGTCGACAGGCAGGGCTGGGACGCTGACGTGTGACAAGCTGGATGTAGAGTCTTTTTCCAGCATTCGCCATTCTGTCTGCCCATGATTGGCTGGAGTATTGTTATTCACACAGAAAAATGGGTCAGGTGGCCTGTGGAGAATGGAGTGTTTGTATGGACGGATGGACGGACAGCACAAACACACACACACACACACATATGCATACCTACACATGCATCCCACACAGAGCAGGATTATACTCTGCAGCAGAGCAGTGGCGGCAGATAAATAACAGATACATGAAAATAAATCCAGGTTATGTGGTACGCGTCTCTCGTGTTGAATTCACTGTGTTCTTTCACAAGCTGCAAGCTGGTTCTCTCCTCACACCCAGTGGCAGGGGCTTAGTGAGATAAATAAAGGGTTGCACTGAAGGAAAAAAAAACTGGGAAGAAAATCAATACCTGTGTGCATGAATCTGGCTGCAGCTGCCACAAAGCATTATGGGAACATGACGGCTAGATACATTTGGGCTGGGCAGTGTGTTTGCAGCATGAAGAGCTGTAAGGGTAAAAGAAACCCAACAAAAACAGAGAGACACAATTTGACTGAGCCCCATGAAAATATATTATGTGAAATTATGTCACCTAAAAATATGATATGTTATAGTCAGTGCAAAGATAGAGAAATGATTACTTACAGAGTTAGAAATAACTGATTAGTATTAGTTTTGTTTAATATGAATTATTGGTGGTGCTGGTGCAATGATAGAATTCTATATAATAGAAAATATAAGATAAAATAAGCTTATTATTCATACAGGTAATGCGCATGCATGATTTTTAGCTTATGTAATAACATAATGTAATGATTGTACAGAATATGAGGGACTTTCTGGAAGCAGAGCACAAGCAATGTCTATTTTCTTTAGTGCCCCCGTATTGAAATCCAGGCAGCTGTAGTCATTTCAGAAATGTCTAAGTCATGTTTGGTGTGCTGTCATGGTATCAGACCTTACATTGCAATGAAGCATTGCTATGAATGCTACATTAAACCACTACAGGTAGAAAACGTGCATGAGTTTGGAGTTATAGTATTATAACATGCTCATCAATATGTCCAGTAACACTGTAAAACACCAGCATTAGATTATGCTCCTGCGCTCGCTACATCTCTCTCCACACAGCCTGCTGCTCCAGTCTTAGCCTGAAACTGACAGAGATATTATTTAAATTGGCTCATGCCCTTTCTCTCTCTTTACTGCACTGGCGCTGCAATGATCACACTCCCACCTCCGTACTGTGCTGTTTGCTCACCAATAACCGCAATTTGTTCTTTATTAAACTCTCAGGGCTGGGAACAATTAGGGTGTGAGCTGGAGGTGGTGTGTGTGTGTGTGTGCGTGCGTGTG
This sequence comes from Pempheris klunzingeri, assembly GCF_042242105.1. NCBI lineage: Eukaryota > Metazoa > Chordata > Actinopteri > Acropomatiformes > Pempheridae > Pempheris > Pempheris klunzingeri. The sequence goes on along the minus strand of NC_092025.1, from coordinate 2,341,914 downwards.
TGTGTGTGTGTGTGTGTGTGTGTGTGCACGCATGCGTATATTTGAGAGCAGGCAGGAGGAGGAGGAGGAGGAGGAGGAGGAGGAGGAGGAGGGTCGGGGGAGAGATACTAAACACTGCTTAATCTTTGATAAACAGTGAGGTCTCCTTTGTGCCGCTGCAGTTTGGCACATCTTCTCCAGGCTGCTGCGCGCTGTGCTGGGCTAGCTCATGGCTGCTGCCTCCGCGGCTCCCAGACCTGGATGGAAGCCAGGTCATGCGTGGCCCCCTGCCAAGATACAGATTAGCTATAAGCGCAACATGAGCTAATCATGGAAGGAGCCACCAATTAATTGGCACTTAGACATTCTGTGGACTGTATGGATTTGGGGCTGAATGTTATCAGTGCATCAAAGTGATTGGCATGGATGTCACTGGCTGGTAGAAATATTCACATGTCACATACTGGGAAAAAACGATGTGTTGTGTGGGTGTATGTGTGATAAGGAGCTGAGGTTCCAGCTATATGTAAATCACAAGCCTGAAAGCTGGATATTAAGCCGTTGAGAGGGCTGGGGCCGGTTGTGTGCATTTGAGTTTGTGTGTGTTTGTATGGATATCATCCCACAGAGATGACTTCCTGTCTGGGCGGGAGAAGGCAGCATGACATGGATGACACATTCAGGCCTAAATATCTTTGGACTGTAAGGTGACGTAATGCAAGTTATGCTTTTGGTGCAGAGACAATGATCTTACCCAACTTCATAGCAAACTGTGATACACAAAAGACAGTCACAGAAGTTTAAACATCCTGCTGTCGTTATGGAACAGTCGTTATCAGGCAGCTCGTTTTTATATTTACTATCAGCAGAGAAGGCCAGATAAAATACATCTGAAATCAGCGCAGTAGAAATGCCACTATTGCTGCTTGCTGATTGCTCTATGTCAGCGATAAAAAAAAAAAAAAAAAAAAAAAGAGGTGATTCCCCCTACACCTCTATCCCATCCCTGTTTAACCCTGTTGTACCTTGATGTCAGAGGAATATTTGGAAAAGAAAAAAAAAACAACACAAAATGATTTGACTCTTGACAAAGGCTGCTTGAAATCGCAGCATCTGTGTAAGAACCTGCAGTGTGGCTGATGTGTATGTGTAAATGTGTGTGTGTGTGTGTGTGTGTGCGAGCGTGCGTGTGTGCTAGAGAGAAGAAACAGTGTAGTGGTGTGTGTGTTGGTGTGTAGGAGAAGGAAAAGGGGGAGTTGGCTGTGAATGGTTGCTCTTATCGCGTGCATGCAGCTGCTGCAGTGTCTTTGAGAGACAGAGGGGCTGTCCATGCATGCCACTCACTCTGCCTATTCACAGCCTCCCTCCCTCCCTCCCTCCCTGTGTCCCTCTCCCTCTCTCGCTTTCTGTCTGCATTTTATGGCACGGAAGTGAGTGAAAGAAAGGAAAAAAAATCATGACTTGAGGTTTAATGCAGACTCATGACGTGCAGGCCCTCAGTTTCACATCCTCACGGTGATTCTTACAACAAGGGACAGGCAAGAAATGAAATGTCATTGGACATCACCACACCACCCCGACGTACGTGTCATTGTTAATGCGAGTGCACACCAGTGTGCTCCTTTGGTCGACGCAGACATTTTAACATTTCAATAAATCATGCTTATTTATGTGCAAAACCTCAGCAGGCCTCAAATGCAGCTTAATCTATTATGATATGATTCAAAGATTTAGTTTCTTTCCTGTAAAGGAGTAAACATGCAATTAAATCACATTCATTTTTCTCCAAAAAATCACTTTAGCTGCACATTGTATTGCATAAGAATTTAGATAGTAAGTATATAAGATAAGTAAAAGTAGAATTTTAGGTACCAACCTTAACTGTCCCAAGTCAGTCAAAGTATAATAGCAATGAAGATTTCCTCCCCCTGCTCTGTGATGCTAATCAAAACTACGAATAATGAAGTGAATTCATTCAGTGGGGAGCCAGTGCCAGTATAAAGGTGACCTGTGGAAAGGTATTTCCAAGATGAGGCGCCATGGGAAATCACCTTGATAGATGGACGTCTCAGGCAGCAAGGGAAGTGATATCCCCAAGCAATGCATGGTGCATGCAGAGTGCATTCTGGGATTTGAAACCCACCCGCCTCACCCATCTTCGCCCAGGTGCCCTGTCATGTATCGCTACAGTCCCGCAGCCGTATTTTTCAAGCTGTGATATGTAACCTTGACTCTGAAAGAAGAGTGGAGGAGCAGATGGTGGGGAAGGATGATTAAGAATCAGTTTGGAGCAGAAGATCTGTGAGGCCTGGAGACAGACACTTCATGTGTTTATTTAAGGTGATTTGAAGAGAGGGGCTTTTTTTTTAAATTTAATATCAGCTAACCTGATTGTACTCAGCAACAAGAAATTACTTTCTGTTCATTATGTTAATTTAGTTATGGTGCACTGAAAGATGAACTGCAATTAGACTGTTAATGAATAATTTAAATGAACTGTCCAAGTAAAAAAATTAAATGCATTTTTGACATTTTTATAGGACTAAAACTAATTTATTACATATTCAAGGCCAAAAAGAAGCTGCATATTTTCTAAAATGTTGGATTCATCTAAATTAACTACATTTACAGTGAAGCAAAAAATTGTGTCACATTTTAGTATTTTTTTTGTTTAATAAAATGAAATTGATATTTATTGTAGGACTAATGATAACCAAGATTTCAGTGTTTAAATGCAAGATTTAAAATAATTATGCAGTATTTTGTTCAAGATATATTTATATGTTTGAACTGAATGGCTTGAAAGAATTACATTCTGCACACAAAGTCCTAGTACTGAAAACATTAAAAGAAAAATTTCCATTGGTCTTGCCAACCTACGCTTTATATTATTTTGTCTAAGGTGAAGAAACATAATTTTTTGGAAATGCTCGCATAATCCTTTAGTTCCACTTGGCAACTATAGAGAGAGATACAATACGGAGGGAGTCTGTGTAAAAATAATTCAGAGAACAAAGAAATTAAACTGATAAGTGAACGCATGAGGGGTTTTTTGCATAATCCGAGTTAATCCATAATGTAGAATACAAAGTGAACTGTCTAAAAATATCTCTGACAGCTTTCAGAAAGCTAAAGAAACATGTTTCATTAGCATGTTCGGTGCTACTCTCCTTTTTGCTGCTGTCGATGATAATCTATGGCATGTTTTATTTATACTTTGTCCCACACTAACTGGTAATAGTGCAGAAAAATATTAAATGCCACTAAAATTCAACAAATCTATTACATTCATGTATGAAGACAATTTATTTCATGTTTTGGTGTGTGTGGTTTGTTGGATGAGCAGTGATGAACCCCAAATAGATGTTTTTCTTGCATACAGTAAATAGTCATGTTGTTGCTGAGGGCCTGAGTTGACGCTGTCAGCTCCGTCTGATTGGCTGGAGCCTGCTATGACTCGTCGTGCGCTTAGCCAATGCGGTTTGCTCAGGTTCTGCTCCTTTTATTTTTTTTTCCCCACCCTAAATAAATTGCCTGGAGAAATTGAACAAAAAATTAGAGAAAGGAAGAGAGCCTTTCATCTAATTGAGAAGCTCGTATTAGCTGTGGTGGGAAGATAAGCTCCTCTCTCTCAGCAGCTATTAAGCTCACTGTATGTTAGCCAGTTTCTTCTTCTTTTTTTTTCTTACTCTAGCTTGATTCTTTAAGCTGTCACCTCGGTGCACCCAGCCTCAGTGACGTGCAGGTTTACAGTTATGCATGTGTGTGTTTCAGGTGTGTCTAACACCTGCACACATGCACAGCGCTCCAAAATGGAGACCAGATCATGTGACCTTGTGTAGTAATTTGAACACACTTTCCTCAGTTCAGCAGCTTTTTACTAATTTTGGCACCATCCTACACAGCACAAACTTCCACAAACATACACTGATGCATTAAATAAGATTCAGTTGTCTTTGACACACTCATACGTACATGCATGCAACCATGAAGTATTTTTAAAATAAGGTCTTTTCTTTTCTTGACAATAAATTATTTATTAGATGGGACTGTGAAAAATCTATTAAGTGTAGAAATGTAATTGAACATTTTGAAAATGTATGTGTGTTGTCCTCAGCATGCATGAGCGGCCAACATTCAGTAAGTGTGTCGTGTGTCAATTAACGTGTCCCAACATATGTTCTAATTGACATTGTGGATAAACCTCTGCTTGGATTTATCTTGTGGTCTGATTCTTGGGGTGTAGACGTTCTTCCTGATTACATTGTGTCCTCTAGTGCCTTGATCCCTTTAGCCCCCAAACCAGGATTACATTTCCACAAAATAATCCCGGTCGGGCAGCTTGGGGGTCACACAGCAACCCCCTAATGTCTTGGTGCGACGGTGATACCGTGGAACTCTTGAAGGGGGGAAAAAAAGCAATCAAGTGGCGGTTTACTGGCGATTTGTTAATCTTCTCTCAATACGAGTGAGGAAAGAGGGAGACCGGTAAAAGGTTTGCTCTGTCTAGGCTGCTGCTGCTGCTGCTGCTGCTGCTACTACTGCTCTGGCTTATTGCCTCTTTCAGTCCAAGGCAGCCATTTTGTGTCAGCCAGTCAGTGTTGCTCGAACAGTGCTGGTTCTCATTTCTCATTGAAAAGACGAGCTGATCAGACATAGCACAATTCTTTTTTTGATTCCTAACCAAGGCATTTTTTCTGCTTGGACAGAGAGCATTTAGTGAAATGATGCATTATTAATGTGGTGTAGGCTTTTTAGATACTGTATAATGAAAGGACAAAGTGATGAATGCCTGGGCTGTATCAGTCTAATTTCAGAGGCCGTTTGTGTACAGAAGCATTAGATAAATTCAAACAGTTGCGGCCTAATTCTCTATGCCAAAGCTGCCTAACACAAGCAAAGCGTAGCATCCAGTGATTCCTGCAGAGGTGCAGCTGCAATTTATTTCATGTTACAGCATCAAGCCTGTATTTTCAACTGGAGGTGAACACACACACACACACACACACAGCTATCCTCTCCAGAGGCAAGTGCACCGCTCATCACCTACAATCATTTTCCTGGAGTTCAAATAGTTCTTTATCTGTGTAGAAATAGTGGCGCTGTAGCGCGCCCGTGTAGGGCCCGAGCAAACACACCATCTATATAAGTGATCAGTCGGCCCATTCAGAGAGGCCCCATAATGGCCAGTTTCTTGTGGCCTTGTTTGCTGTGTGTTTTGTGGCTTTGGTGTCTGGCAGATGGGCCATCAGGGATTATACCTGCTAATGAAGAGAGGTGGTAGAAGGTGGGGGTGAGGGTTTATTACAAATTATGATGTGACCAAGCAGAGGACAAAACTACAGGTTCTTTACTGAACTCATGGGACTGGAAACATTTTTAGGTTGACAGTTTATGAATTTAGGTTTCCATCTTACCAGAGAATCTGTATTTATTTGTGATGTATGACATTTTATAGCTTTTGAGATTCAGGTTGCTTTGTTGTGAAACTCTGTGAAAGCAGATGCAGAGATCCCTCGTTTCCTTAACGTAACTATGGCAGCATTAGCAAGTGGAAAACACAAAAGTGATTATGAATATATGATGCATGAGACAGAGCTTATGTTTATATATACAGTATATATACCTGTATGTATGTGCTTTATAAAAATCTGATTTTGATGTACTTTTACATTTTCTTGGTCTACTTTGTATGTTAATGTACTTAGCCTTTTTAGACAGTTCTGTAAAACGTGATTCATCCCATGTCAACAGGCTGGAGCTCACAGCAGCCTGTAGTCAGATTCAGGGTGTACATGTGAGTGTTTCTTTTTTTTGGAAGGGGGGTGGTCATTGAGGTTATGATGGGGTCTCCTGGGGCCCAAAACTCCACACTGGACAGAGATTCACAATGACCAGCCCTTCCAGCGTGATTACACAAGGCGTATGTCCAGACAGGATGGCCTAATCCCTGACAACCCACACCCATACACACACTCACACACACACACACACTCCCCCCCTCCCTCGCCACCCCTTAACATATGGAGTTGGGAGGAATTAACACAGTGGAAGAAAATAAATGAGTCAAAGCGGCCAGCAGCTTAGATCCTACAATATTTGTTCTTGGGTGACCCGTCTGTGACTTTCTTAGAAGTGACGCACTCGTGGAGGAAAGCCTTTTGTCTTTACAGTTATTCTTGCCATTCAGCAATGAAAAAAAACCCAAAATATACATTTAGTGTATCCTGCACACACAGTTTGATTGTAGTGGTGACAGCCACTGAATATGCATCTGTGTCAGTGATTAGGGATGAGCACAGGCAGAGTTCAAGGGACATTGTTTGGGACCACACCTCCCACAAAGCCACAGCCTGACCCCGACGGGCTCCTCGTGTGACCCCACCAACACGTCCCACCACAGATTCAGCCCAGATCTTGTTAAATAGGATTAAGCTGGCTACCTGCCATTTAGTGGCTTGGACAGGACCTCTTATCTCCTGTCTTCAGATGGCTGCCAAGAACAACATAATGCACAGCGACCTACATTAAACAATGCCACGTTTAGTGCTGGGCCGATGCCTTGTGGTCACTGGAGGTATTGTCTTCCCCATGCTGATTTCCATGGCTAAGTGTAGGTTACTAGGTCATTTACATGCTTAATTGGGATCTAATGACTGGCGTAATGCTAAAAGACATTTTGGCTCAAGCCAATTAAATGTTTTGATGTGTGTGTAAGTTTATGTGTGTGGTCGTGTCTCTGGCTTATATATGATGTCTATGCAAGCAGAGCTGCATACATGTACTTGGTAAAGCATGTGCTAATTCCCTGCCCGTGTTCTGATACACACAAGTTTTGTGTATGTGTTTAGCAGGACGGGGCCCTGATAGAGACTAGAGAGCAGTAGAGTCCATGTCCTCCAAAGCACATGTGACATGTCTAGAGCACCCTCCCATACTCTCCCTCGAAGCAGGGACACCAATTCAGCGGCGTAAGAGGCTTTGTGGCCAAATCCCCAGTTGATCTTCATAAAGTTTGTGTCTTACAATTAAGTACAGATGGTTTGCAGCTGGTTGTAAGGCTAGTAAATAACTTGGGCCTCTATTTTCGCCAGGGATTTGGTGGGGTAATCCCTCTCTCTGACAGTTTACCAGATTCAAATCAGTCCGGGCTTTGCTTTCCTTCCTCCACTTCTTCAACCATTTTTTTCTCCTCCTATCCCCCTCATTCCATCAAAAGCTCCTTATCCTCATTTGAATAGGCGATCATTTGGTGGAAGCACACACACGACATGACTGTATCTAAGAACGTAGATGTGGGTGTTGCAAGAATCTCACTCAGTTACCCCTTAAAACCCCCTGAAAAGTCCAAAGTGTAGGTTGGAATCAGTTTTTATGGCACTATTGAGGAATCTGTAAAGGACAGTATGTACCCCAGGAAGAGTAGCAACTGCTATGGCAGACACTAACGGAGATCCAATAAAACAAACAAACACATTGCAAGCTTCCACACTGTACGTTTCTCCATATAAATATATTGTGTTTGCTGTTTGTCGTCTAATGAACAGAGGGTCTAGAAAGCAAACAGGTAGCCTTTTTTCATTTGTGACATTATTTCCTGCAAATGCTCTGTGGCTGAAATTACACTTTGTCTGTTCAACATGTTGGCTGTCACTTTGTTGACACCTAATTCTGTTCATTTGAAGGTCACAGAAACATTTACACACCATAGATTTTTTAAATTTAGGAATTCCTTCCAGGTATTTGGTCTTTAGAAGAATAAATGTTCATAGTTTTATTAAATGATTACAGATTTATTATAATTTATTAAGATGGTCTTTGGATCGGAGACACAAGGCAGATTTTTTTACACCGCACATTAAAATGTGGTACATTTCCAGTCTTCAGATGCCATATGCTCATAATTTGAAAGCTGATATCAATTTTAAAAAATCGTAGGACATGATGATATTATCACTATTGCTTAGCATTCCACCATATCTTCATAGCTCATATAATGCATGTCAGTGTGTACAGAGGACCCCTGTTAAGCAGATCTCTCTCCTGGGACGGTGCCGGGGGCCCAGAGGAAGGCAAACCCTAATGAGGACATAGTTATGGTACTCACACATCCTGAGAGAGCTGTGATCATTGGATGGTAAAAAGCAAACGCTCCCTAGGAAACAGCTTGACCCTGCTGCTCCTTGTTTCCCCATCCTGCCATTCCTATTATTCAAATATATTTATATATTTATATCATTATTTATCCGCTGTAAGTGGAAGGAGCCTGCACAGCAACACCTCATCTGCATAAGACAGTAGCTAACTGCCATAGTAGCGCCTCGGGGTACGAACAGATGGGAGTGTTTAGCAACCTTCCCCACCTACCCCTCCCACCCAAAACACACACATACCAGAACCCACACACACACCACCTCCACCTCTTCTTCCCCATCTCTCCTCTACCCTTTTTCTCCCTGTGCACCCCTACCACTCACTACCCCCCGCCAAATGTTCAGTTAACCTGTCACTTCTCATTGCCCAAAATTCAAGATGCCATATGCCGCGCTCTGACTTCTAACCCTCCACCACAGCTCTTCCCTGTCTCCTTCATGGTGACATGAAAGTCCCCCTTGATACACGAGGATGTCTCTCCTCTGCTGTTTGATTCAGAACGCCTGGCTGAGATCACAGCGATTGCAGACATAGCTTGTCTTGTATAATAAAAGCAGTCACTTAGCGCTACATGACGCAGTAGGAACGCATTTACCACAGCGGCATTGATGAGACTTTTGATGATCTACCTGGGTAAATACAACAAATAACTTATGATGTGCCGTCCTCAGCTTGTAATATGCTGTGTCGTGAAAGGGAAGGATGACTGATATGTGCAGCGTTTAATACAGAGCTCATGTGATCTCATCAGCTGGTTGAGGGATGAACATAAATGTTCCATTTCTCACTGAGACTGACTGATTGCTATAAGAAGCGTGCAATAAACCCCGGCAGTCCAAGAGCTTGTCCTGTGTTAGAATATCTAATAGCAGTCTCTTCTGTGAGCTTTGGCAGTCCTGTCCAGTGAATTCCAGGCCATTTGCCCTTGCACAGAGGGCAGCTCCCAGCAGGCCTGGCCACAGTGACAGTTTGTTGTTGTTTATAAGGTCATCCCCACCATAGGGGGCAGCATATTCATTACACCCACCCCATGGCTCTGTTTGTCTCTGGCAGTCTGTTTCTCTGTGGGCTCCTGTCATGAGGTCAGAGGGTACTTACTATCATCCTCCTCTTGTCTTCACAACAGGCCAGGAAAGTCATAATGCCTCTGGAGTTAAAAGGCTAATTGGCCTCATCTAAACAAAAATGCCAAGTTTACATTGAGAAGTGGGGGCTCAAGATTCAGGTAGATTATTGAAATGAGAGCTGCAGTGATTCATCAATTGATTCCAAAATAAATTATGATTGACGATTTGATAACTATTTTGACGATGGATTAATCATTAAAGTGACATTATGTAACTACTGACGGGGTAAATAGCACATTTTCATTGTAAGAAATAGTGATGTTTCATTCCCAAACCATACAACACACCACCAGTTCACTATGCTCAAGGTTTGCTGCTGTAGCACAGTTTAAGTAGATATTTCTGTGTAAGTGTAATTCTTGAGTCACTTTGCTAACATTGTGATTCTTCTCTACTTGTGATACAGTCAATATTTACCATAATCCCACAGTTGTCAATGGCTAAGTGAGACTGACATTTTTGGAATAGCAGCCACTGTAATTGGACATTTATGTAATAATAGTAACTGCTAGCATAGTTTAATACGCAATTCATCAAGGCATTGAACTGACTCACTGATGTCAGTTGTACAACAGTGTCTCTCTAAAATAAACCAGTATTAGATAACATTAGCTACCATAAGCTTGTAGTCATACCAGACTAAGAAAAACTGTACTGAAAGGTGCATTATATTGCATGTATAACATTTATAAGAGGAATAATGTGCCTTTATTTCTCCTTCCACAAGTTACATAGGCTCACTTTAAGTCATTTGTCAAGCAAAAAAGTGAACCATTTGTTGGGCCCGGCCTCTCAAATGTGAGAATTTGGCTCTTTCCGTTGTCGTTAACATCACAGTAAACTGAACATCCTTTTGGACTATTGGTAGAACAAAACAAGGCATTTGATGACGCCTCCGTGGATCTTAGGAGAATGATCTGGACAAATAATCGATTAATTACAATCAGCGCAAAATATATTTTACTAATTTTATTGCTCAAATCTAGCAGTTGGACCTCAACCAGTGGTAAGTTTTAATCTGAGAATCACCTGCAATAGACTCAGGCGCGTAGTGCTCTGAAAGAGAAACAGAGAGAGAGACATAGAGTAAGGAAGTGTCTGGGAGTGGGAGCAGCCAGCTAAGTGAGGTTGTTAGGAGGAAGCACTGACAGTCCAATCCAGCACAGCGACCATTCAAAAGACAGCTCCTTTTGTTTCTGCCTCCCTTTCTTCTGCCAGGGTAGAAAAAGAGGGTGAATCTCTCTGTGCGCAGTAACCCACTGACACCTCCCTCTGATCTGCCTCCTGCACTCTACCTCCTCCACCACCACCACCACCACCACCACCACCCTCCCCTCCCTCTACTACATCCCTTCACCAGCACTCTCCTCTCCCCACCTCCTCTCCCTCTACTGCTCCCTCTCTCTCTCTCTCTCTCTCTCTCCCTCCCTCCCTATGCATATGCCATTGCCTAAGAGTCATTCTCCTGGTTGCCACAGTAACCACCTTACCTCTCTCTCGCTGTCTTTCTCCCTCTAACAATGCACCTAAACAGGAGAATCTGTCTCAGTCTGACAGAGACAGAGAGAAGGGAAATTGGGGGGAGGCATATTTCAGAAAGATTGCTGTTGCACAATTGTCTTCCTTTCTCCAATTCTTATCTATACACGCACCACATAGCAGACAAGGCAAGGGAGAGAGAAAAGAGAAAAAACAAACAGGAGGGAATAAAGACATGATATAAAAGAGAGCTCTGAATAACTGGGAGACCACGTGTGTACAAACCAAGCGGTCCGAGAGTGACAACCTTTTTTCTCTTACATTCACAGCACCAGCGGCACCACTGCTAACCAGCATTCTCCACCTGCTCCAGCCACATTTCCCCATCCCCCTCCTCCGTGTCAGTCCTCCTACCTCCTTCATCCCCCTCTCCTCTCCCTTGTCATCTATGTGGGGCAGTCAGGTCGTGCATCTGCCAATACAGCATCGTCCCCGTCTCTGTCTGTCTGTCTGTCTGTCTGTTAGCATCTCTCTGTCTTTAAATGTGCCCAATGCCTAATTACACTCTCATTACCTCCTAATTACCCTGGACACAACAGCAACTGGTAGCACAATCACAAAGAGAGCAGAATGCAAATCAGTAACATTCGTTCTGACATTATTTGTGGGACTTTTTTTTCCACTGGGTGGTGGCATGTTAAATGTTCCCCCGGTGATTGTGGTAATTTAGAGCAATATGGTAATAGGGGTGCTGATGGCTATTTCTCCTCTCACCAGACGCTGTTTTTGTCCTTTCATGAGCTCTTGTGGGCCAAATTACATTGAAGGTTTAATTGGGTATGTTAGATCACAGTTGATGAATGATAAAAATCAGCTCAGTGATCATTGATTATCACTTTTCAGAGCATGCATCATAAATTAAACCATCATTGCCTCATGCTGTTTTATTCATATAAGCTAAATAAGAATATTAGGGCACAAAAAACACTATCTTTTATCTGTGTGCTACATAGCCTTCTTATCTCAAAGTTTCTATAACAACAACTTGGTTATAAAAAAAAAAGAAACCAACATCAGAAAGAAACAGTATTTTCTGTGCGAATGCCCAATGTTTTGTTGACCGATACATCCAACGCATCCTCAGTGTCTCTCAAACATCACACGATTTCCTACTTTGCTTCCAAGACAACAACCATACAGTTCTGCAGCCTCTGGAGGTTGAAGCCACTTTGCTGAAACAACAGATGCTATCATTTGTCTGGGGAGGTGTGTCTCCAACAATGTACGTTTTGTTAGAAACAGCCAAAAATATTACATGTTAGTACGTTATTACAACTGTTGTGTCATATTTACTGTTAGAACATAACATATCTTTGAAAATGCTGATCTATTTAGTGCCACAGCGGCACTTGGCCCTGCTGGTCTCCTTCTCTCTTATTGGCTAACTCAGTGCATGTTCCCGTTGTCTCAGTAGACCTTCCAGATCTGGTCAAGTTTCTTTCTCCGTGTGCTGATTTGAAAGGTTTTTACTAAACAAAGAGCAGCCGCTCTGCCCACACATCAATGCTTTAATTGCACAGTTGATCTTTTGCCAGATGCTACTCTGCTCCTCGATGAAGGCTGCACACCTTTATGGGTCTGAAAAAAAGAAGCCACGGAAAAGTACATGGAAGCATCACTGGCTGTCGTCTTCCCTTGTTGGTGCCAGCTTTTGCTTTATGGATAACAAATACGGGCTCCCGAACCTTGAAGTGCTTTCAGAAACAAAATACTGACTCCAATGCAGACGCCATATGGATACTTCCGTTAACATCCTCATGTTATGTAGAAAGCTAATAGAAAGCATCTGTCTGTTCCAACTGTTGCTGCAGAATGAGCTCCTCATCAAGGTGAAACATTTTAGCTTCATGTTTGCACCCCTCCCTTCCTATGTTTCATCAACTCTAATGGCCATATCCGGACAGATCAAGGCAGTCCACAACCTACTGTAGCTTAGAAAAAAAACACTTGAAGTGGTTCTAGGTGGTGGGATTTCTTCCAACGCCACTTATTTGCATTTGCAATCCTTCGGCCTTGTTACATTAAGCTGTAGGTTGTGTGGTTTGAAATAACATCTCACACATAACAGATTTTCTTTGGCCATGCTCAAGGCATAGTTCAGAGGATGGCGGTGCTCTGCTGGTTCAGCACAGTGGTCAAGACTGAAATATCTTAAGATGGATTTTCATGAAGTTTTGTACAGTCATTTATGCCCTGCAGAGGATGAAACTGGATGTCTTTAGTGATCCCCTCACTTTTCATGTGGCACCACCAGCAGTTTAAACTGTGTTCAGTGAAGTATCTGTACATCTGCAAGATTGATTGACATTTTGATCATTACTTTCACGGACCTCGGAGCATTAATCCTAAAGATGTTGGTGATCCCTTGACTTTTCCACTAGTGGCTCCAACAGGTCAGCGTTTGACTTTGTTCACTACATTGTTTTATGACCAAACAGTTAGTCTTGTTGAAGTGGTGGCAATGTAGCACCAGAATGAGCCATGTGCAGTGGCCACACTGGCCTATGTTAAAAATACTGTTCAAAAGTCAATTGATTCTTTAAACCAGTGATTCTTCTCTTGTGTGTCCATCCATCCCTCCTTCCTCCACCCATGCAGTCTGGTTTCTGGTTTTTATGGGCTTCCTCAGCAGGCGGGGTTGTTTAACGAGGGCAGGGGGACAGTGTGGCACTAATTGCTGTGTGTGATTTATACCAGGCTGGGACCAGGCAGGAACACAGGCAGACGATGGTACTCTGAGAGCAGCTGCTTCACCCAATATTTACTTAACCCTCCGCTGGCGGGCCTGGCACTAGTGCCACTGACGATGGGTCTGTGGGGAGTCATTTCACTGCTTAGTACTATGTATGCAGTGGGGTTGGGGCCATGTTTGGGGACAGGCTCGAAGTGGGAGTGTGTGCCGTATGGGAAGGTAGATTGGAGCAATTAGAGGGAAGAATGTGATTGGTCTCCTGACAGGTGGCTGACCCGGAGGAATTGTTGCTAGGTGATATAATCACAACAGATTTTTAAAATAGGATTTATTTTTTAGCCTTTTTTTCTCGCTCATGTCACTTTTTTGGTAACAAATAACCAAATGCTGTGTATGTAAGCAAAATATATATCAAAAATATCTCGCTACAAAGTTTCTTTCTGCATGAATGAACATAGTAGTCCTTAATGGTGATTAGTAGCGCTTTCAGTGCGGTCCTATATTGAGCAGCATGATTTGTACAGTGCTCACTCTTCTGCCATGTGTTAGCAGTGATAGACACTTCCATCCCACGCCTGTCTGCATGGCTCATCTGGAGTGATAGTCTGAGACATCGTGCCGTTTGCATCCGCAACTCAATTAGTCACACCTCAAACAAATTAAATAAATTAGCAGCAAAAAGTGCCTGTAATAGATCAGTCCAGGGACTTAAACAATACTAAATAACCACAGCTTGTGTGAGGTTAATGATCCATTTACACTTTCTAGAAACAAACAAACAGTGGATCATGTTCAGTCCATGAACAGTCACATACGAGACGAAGATGGTGGAAGGATATGAAGGGTGGAAAATGAAGGAGGGGGGCATGATTCTGTCTCCACAGCAACATTGATTGATATTCTTCAGGTGGAGCAGCTGTCAAGCGGCCTGACCACTGCAAGCTAATGCTCTGCGGGGACAGAGAGAGGTGGGAGCAGGAGGAGGAGGGCGGGGGAGGAGAGAACGGGAAACACCAAGGAAAAGGCAAGAGATGAAAAGCAAGGAGACAGAGGGAACAGCGACAAAGAAGCAGATGGGGAGGGCAGCGAGAGGAAATTGAAAAGCGATGATATAAAGGGAAGGAGAGATATTTTTTTATTGTGGTTTGAAGCCATTGTAGGAGAGGTGGAGGCTGCTGTGACAATTTGATTACGTGGTAGTTGAGTGGTCCTGTAAATGAGGGGTGTGTCTCCTTTTTTTCCTCTGGACGTGTAAAGGGGATAAACGGTGTGTAGCATCAGGCTGTTAAAGACTTGTCATATTGCTGAAACCTAACTTCAGGACAAATGGATTAGGATATACCATATACAATGATGAGATACTATCACACCAAACTGTGTAAAGCTGTTATGTGTTCAGATGATATCATTCAGTTTGTGTCACTATCTCTGAGTGTGGTCAATATGATGTGATTTGTTTAAGTGCATATTTGCTCTTGTACAGTATCACTCTGCTTGTCTGAAGCCTGTGGCCTAAATTTCCTGCAATGTGACGTTTTGTCAATCAGATGCCACAAAATACTTGTGCGTCTTGTCATTTCCTTTGACATGAAATTGGCCAAATTGAAATATTATCTGTCCACAGCTTTTTTTTTTATTTTGTCCAAACCTATTGGTGTCTGAATCACCCTGAAAAATCATTCTCCTCAAACACTAATATACACCAGATCTTAGAGTTCACGTGGAAACATGTGCACATGGGTGTGCAGGTTGCTCCACATCTGCATAGCTTAGTCATAAATATTCAGCCGGACCAATAAATGAAGGTGGGCCTCAGCGAAACAACATTGTAGTATAATTGCTGTTTGAAACCTTCACAAAGAAGACAGAGGAGCATCTATCTGGGAAGCTTCCTCAATCCTTTCTTTGTGCTCATGGAGAACACATATGATCAGTGAAGCTTGAGAAGATTCGTTCATTCAGTTGTTAATCAGTTTAGATCTCCATAATTACTCCAGGTGGACAACAGGTAGACAAAAGTATAATGTTCCAGCAGATCTTCACAAATGTTTTCTGTTTCTTCATCTTCAGAAGTGCAGAAATATGAATATGAAAACCAGCAGCAGTTTGTATAAAGAATATGATAAGCTTGATAATCAGCTGTTGCCCATTCAGTCCCATCTCACCATGTTTGCATCTTTTTCTCAGTGATAGAAAAGTCTGTACATGACTACTTGATTATGTGAAATAAACACACACAGACAATTACAGGAGTCTTTGCTCCAGCTTTGCATTAATAATTGAAGTTTGTTATTAAAGATAATTGAGTTTAGAATATGTGATATTTTGGATAGCTCGATACAACCAGAAGGAGGGGAAAACGGTAAATATTATTTTAAGAAGCTGGCAAAAAGAATTAATTTGCCTCAGAGGTTCATTTTGAAGGGTATTTTCACTTCACTGTACTTATGTGCCAGCTTACTGTACTTACTGTGCAGGTTGACATTTTATGAGTCTACACAATGAGCATATAAAATGGTGTATTGTTAAACTAAATTAAAGAACCCAACAGTACATACAATAGCAACACTCAGCTCCACCTACAACATTATGAATCCTGCCTCTGTGTATCAGTAATAATAGTAATAATAATACTACAGCAATATGATACACAATAATGTAACTGATAGAGACAATTTTCTCTGTCTCTGTCAATGTCTTCCACCTAAATCAAAATTTCATTTCAAATCATTTCAATTTTAGAAAAAACTTTCCCTAATCGTCCATAGTACAAATTAACAGAGGTAGCAAGTGCAGTTACTCCATTCTGGTGTTTGCGGTTATTGTGGCTGATTTGCAGACCTGCAGGTTGGATTGATTGCAGAGCTGCAGTATGTTGGGATTTACCTGAACACATGAAACTCCGTGTACTAGTAAGAATGATAAAGTTGTGACTTTATAGCCACAGTTGTAACCACAAAACTGAGTGGAGAGCGACAAAGATGCCAATCAAGCCCAGTCTGTGCACACCCACACAGTTGTGAGGCCTTGTGAAAAGGCCTAATGAGGCAAATAAGTGAAAATACCTGTGGGGGTGGACCGTGGGTGTGCAGGGTCTTTCAACTACCCAGCACAGTTCAAATGAGCTCTTTTTATGTCTAGATTTTTTTCTTAATAGTTTCCGTATATTTTTATGTAGATTCATGTGTTTCAGTAAATGACACATTAGCTTGAAACAATTCATTAGGATATAAGGATCAGGGTCATTTCTCTTGATTCAAGAGAACCCTTAAAACAAGCTGCTTTGCAGTGGAGATTAGCAAAATGATCTCGCTCCATTGGCAGACTTTGAAAAATATGGTTTTATGCCTGAACACTAGAGTAAATGTCATGTCAAGATGTAGTTTGTGTAATGTTGTGGAAGGAGGCTGTAGCTCCAGGCCATGATAAGACAGGATGACTCATTAGAGAGCAGCACTCTGTCTCTTCACTTCCTTCTACATAATCACTGTAATGTGGTTTTCAGTCTTTTCATTTATAGACTTTCATACTCACAGGCTGTCACAGTAGTTCTGACCTGTCAGGATGTCTTTTTTGAATGTTAAACTAGTTCCATTAGTAAGTAAAATAACAGTTTTAATTTCGAAGCTTCAATAGGTACGTACTGGCAGTCTAATGCAGAGCGGAAGAAGATTTTTTTTTTTGTCAATTTGTCAATGAGATGGTCTTTAAATGACTTCAGATGTTTGATTGTATAATCTTTATGTTCCTCACTGAGCAGTGACAGGTGAATTTGCTTTTAAGGTGTCCGTCTAATTAAACCAGTGGTGTATAATTGGTCGTTCCTGTGGCTCAGCATTGCACTTCCTTTCAACATGAGGAGGTCCGGTTTGTTTTGTTGTTTATTGAGCTCAGTGGTCCAAAAGAGATGCTTTTTTTTTAACAGTGACAAGTTGAATCATTTACTAGTACTTTTTATAACTGCTAATTTGGTAGGGACATTTTTTTCCACTGGACCAAAGTTGTGTAAGTGCATTTGCTTACATAATTACATTTACAGTTAAATTCTACAAAACAGTTGCTTTGTGAAATCTTTATTTGCCTATATAACTCTACCAAAGCATGACTTTCATCATTTGTTCTGTAAATGTATATCTGAGACTTAAATTACTCTTAAAAATGTATATGTGGTTGACTTTCACTCTGCTTGATGTGTCTGTCAGTTTAAACCTCAGCTGAGATTCTGTGTCCTCTCATTTATTCTATTGATTTGGCTGCACAACCTGAGAGTTTCCTGAAACTAATAAAAAAAAGTGTGTCATGACAGATTCACAGCCCAAACCTTTGCATGTATGTAAGCCTTCTGGAAAACATCCATATATATTTATTTTTCAATCAGCAGGCCACATGATGTCAGAGCTGCACCTGACAGCCTTACTCTCCAGTCTGTGTGTCTCTGTGCTGGTCAAGCTGCTGCTTCCAGGATCTAACTGATAAAACGATGCCAGACATTCACAAATTTAGCAACTGAACATGCTGCGGCTAATTCTGCATATAAATAACACCCACGTCATAATGACCCATACAATAGAAGATCATGATAGAACAAGGAGCACAGAGTTTGATAAATATTGTTGCTACACAAATAGCTTACAGGAGACACACACACCTCTTCATAGCCTTTACTTTACTGGTTTACCCGATACAGGGTTAAAAAGACACCATCATTTGAGACACTTCAGTCATGCCTTGACATTTGTGTACATGATGTGAGGACATCCAATTATTACCTGCAAAACTGTTCCCAGCACACACTTTCTGAATACATAAAAAGCGTTGTTTCTTCACAGTGGGGATCAAAGTAGATCTTTGTCTTTGTCAAGCAGCGCTCATATGCTTGGTCCCGCCAGGACTTCCTCCCACTGCCTTTCCCTTACTCCTCTCCACCTTCATCTTTCTCCTGCCGCTCCCTCCTTCCTCCCCTCCTCAGTGTGGCTTCTGAATATTTAATAAGCCTGAATTACTGAGGCCCTCAACCGTAATGACGGGGAAATCAGACAATTAAATCAGAAGGGCTCCGGCTTTAAGTCTCACCTCCCCCAGAGGAGCCAGAGATTATTTAAAGTGGCACACTGTTTGATTATCTAATCCTCCTCTTGCCCCCTCTGCTTTACTCACAGAGCGGCATCGCCTGCTCCACTTGCCACCACAAATTATCATGAAACACCAATGAGCACTGTATTTAAGTCCTTTTCCATAAGCGGGAATGTGGTGCCATGAAGTCTCAAGGGAATGGCACTATGGGAGTAACTCTTTTACACTCAAGTTATCACAGTTTAGCAAGGGCTTGAAGGGTTGTCTTGTTCTCACTTAGGAAATGTAATTAACAACCACGTTTAAATGTGCACATTTGCATGAAAACCTCTTCGGCATGAAGACGAACTGAAAATGTGTGGGCACAAACATCTTTTCTGAGTGTGTCAGAGGTATTCAAGACAAAGTTGGTTGCAGTCGATACCTCTCCTCTTCCTTAAGTGGTGCAAAGGCTATTCAGGCTTTTCCATTTTTCTCCAATCCTGAGCTTTCGTCAAACATGATTTCGCTCATGTTTGGGGAGCATGAAGCGTGTGTGTGTGTGTGTGTGTGTGTGTGGGTGTGTGTGCGTGCGTGTGTGTGTATGAGTGTAAATAAACAAAACAGTGAGAAAAAATTGTATGGGATCCACTAAGATCACCCTAACCTGCCACGTTGCTCTTTGAAGTGAAAGGCTGCAGCAGTGGAAACAGGCTCGGCTCTTCTTTTGCCCCTAAAACAAAGCCTGTTTTGTTTGGGTTTGGCAATAAGCAGAATTGTTGTCAGCTTGACTTATTATCCACACAAAGTGACTTGTGATAGGATTGTGATAGAGTAGATAGTAATAGCTTCCTTAATGCCCGCCAGCGCAGCACACACACAGAGGTTCTCACAGACAGAGATGAATATTCATGATTATACAGCTGAGGCTCAACACTGGCTCATTTAGTGTTGGCCAGAGAGAGGCCAATGATAGCATTGTAAACACACAACCATCAGGGGTTTAATAGCTCGACTCCAGTACTGGCTAATTACGCCGCACATGCAGCCCTCCACACACTGCGGAGAGAAACACACCGGCACGGATTTGAAAGCTATTGTGGTGGAGATTTCCCTCCTCAGTTTTGACTTCAGCAGACAAACATTTGTCTGGTAAAAAAAACCCTCACACAGCTGCCTCGAAACAGCCTGGTGGAGAATAGAGACATCCTATCATAGTATGTCACTGTCTGCCAAATAAGTCCTGCACAAATAAACTCCATTCTTACTCGGTCTGTTGTTTGATTCTGTTTATATTTGACGAGCTAGAGTTTCATTGGTCTGTCTACACAGCCTCTTATGCCCACAGTTTGCTGAACACAGACGCACTGCTGCTGACAAAGACTTTAAAGGGGAACTCCACTGCTTTTACATATCAAAGTCTGTTTACAAGTGTTTGGGAGTACTACTGCATAGTGAGGAAAAAAACTGGACAAAGCCTTTTGTGTTCCTAGAGGGCGTGTGTGAGATCTGATAAATTGCCTCAGGTGATGTCACTTGAGTCAGTCTATGTGGGGGCAGAGGGGTTAGATAGCGGTGAGCTTAGCCGGCCTCAGAGTCACAGTCGTATTTATTACCAAGTGAGTTTTTTACATACAAGGAAGAGAAAATAAAGAAGTGAAAAGCGAGGACTGCAGGTGAGGAGACACCATTATAAGCCCACTCCTCGTGTCTGATTGTGGCTGCTGCTACTAGCATGACACACCAACTCCGCCAGGACTGTCATTGGCTGAGGTGCATTGTGGGTAATGCAGGAAGCAAGTTTTCACAAGGAAGAAGAATGATCCTGATCCTCTGATTTTTGTCCATTGTTAGCTTGACAATGTTCTAAATTAGTGGGATACTCTTTTAATCCCAGAATCACAGCCACGCTGTGTCTCTCTTAGTGGGTTGAAGTGGGAGGTGTGCCTGTTTTAGGTAATATCATTTTTCTTTTTAAGACTGTGCCCTTTAAATGTTCAACCTTAAACCTTATACAAGTGGACAGTCGCCATCTGTCATATCACTCTTGCTCTTGTATTGTTTCATAGTGATCCAATGTCTTGTAGAGCATCTCTCTGAAGATAGACAGTATCTAAAATCTCTCTTCCCTTTAACACGACAAAGGAATGTGGGGCAACGTTGAGGCCAAGCGCTTCAGGGTTTAAGCTTCCCTGTTGCCTCCTGATTTGAATATCGTTCAACGTCCATTTGCATCTAGTCTTAATAGTGGTTTATTCAGTCAAGCAGAAGATGACATCTTTATCTGTGGTTGACATATGAGGCCGTTAGCCTCAGGCTAGCGTGTGTCTAGTTAATGAGCAGAGGGATGCTGCTGCTGATTAGGAGCGGCAATAAAAAAGCTCAGCCTTCTAGTCTGACTCAACTCTGTAGCGAGCAGATAGGGTCTAGACCCAGATAGGCTGCTTCAAGTTTGTAGTCCAGGTGTGAGGAGAAATTAGGGCAGGTGCTGGGTTTGTGTGTCTGTTTGTGTATTCCTGTATTAATGGGCCCAATATACTTCAAACTCTTTATGGAAGGGAGAGACAGAGAGAGATTCTTAAATCAGAGCCTGCCTTTGTAAGTCTGTGCGTGCAGTTCCAGGTTACAGTGTTTTTACAGTGGGTTTAGTGTAGTCTGGACTAGCTCATCTCATGGCTGTCTGTTGGATCAGTAGCAGCTTGTCTCAAAAATAAAAATTTACACTTTATATGTTTCTCAAGCTGAATTTATGGATAGAACAAGATTTCATAAATTCCTGTCTAGGGCTGCAAATAACAATTATTTCATCATTGATTAATCTATCATTTATTCTCCTGCAAATTATTTTCTCAAATAATGGATTCTCTAATTCATTGAGAATAAAAAAATTAAGAAGAATATAAAGATTTTTTTTACCTTTTCCATTTGGGCCTTACAATCTACAGAGCTTACAACACCCTCTATCCCCAGACATTGGTTTATGACATTAGCAGATAAGAATGAACAAAACGATTAAATCAAAGGAAATCAGAATGACATTAAACGGTAGATTGAAAATGAAAAATAAGTATTTTGGAACATTTCATTATCTAGGCTGATAACTTACATCAAAGTATAATTCTTTAGGCGAGCCATGCGGTGATGAGGAGTGTGTGTCTAAGCACTGAACCATTTGACTGGACAGTATCCGTGTGGGTGTTTCCACCTCTCCACCATTTACAGTACTGGGAATATTGCTAGCTAAGCGAATGGTGGCCAGTGTGTTGCCATGGCAACCGCAGCAGCTGTCAGTGTGCCTCCTGTAAGAATGACAAATGATTTTTATTATAGGAGCTCTAAATTGGTGGGATCCCCCTCTCCATAGAGATGCTTATCACAGCCTGATCAAACCAGAGTCACTCTGCCAATAACTCTGACCAGACCTAATTACAACACAGGCCCTCCTGGGCTCATCATACACTCATTATTACTCACAGACTACACCGGCAATTCTGGCGCCAGTCACTGTGTGACACTTCTCATAGTGGGAAACAATGTGGCGTGGCATATGGCAGGGTTATGGCTGCAGTTTCAGACTGTTAAAAAGACAGCACTTGCTATGTTCAAATTGTACTGAATGGGAATCACATTTTACAGTGCTTTTCATAAACGAAGAGATGTAAGAATTCATCCAGTATGTTTGTGATTTGTTTGTTTTTAGATATTTGTTCCCCTGTGTGAGCGTGATAACAGAGACAATCTGTCTGCAAAGTGAAGCTTTCAAAGTGCTATTGGTCTTAGAAAAAAGGGTGCATACATACAGGATTTAGGAAATGTTTTTTTTTTGTTGCTGAGTCTGTGAATGAACAACACCTTTGCCAAAATCTGCACACACCTAATCGCCTCAGTAAAGTCATTCTCCAAAACATAAACTCTATTTTTGCTCTATTGCTTAATTACAGTCCAGCACACACGTGGCTTTACATGTGCAATTGTTGGGTTCAGGTGAAAAGAAAAATCTCTAAGCTCATACACTCAAAATGTGCTGTCTTAATCTATTTTTGATACATCAACAATAAAATTCAATTCAAGATGGAGATAGGTTGTTTGTTAGTGTGCAACTGTGCAAGCATCATGGATTATCTTTTTTTTTTTTTTTTTTTGTCAAGCTGTGTGACTTTGAGTGGACAAGGTTACGGTGACACTGTAGGCCCCGGCTGTCTCCAGGGACAACACTCCACTTGCTAATACACTCCAAGACAGTTGCACAGTGGGGACACTGCCAGCAGAGTGATGAGGAAGCAATTTTTATCTGCATTGTTTAGCTGACTCCACCCTTGTTGGTGTTGATAGGTCAGACGATTCAAAGTTCTTCAGAGTCAGAGGATTGCAGGTTGAGGTGTTCAAGGTCAGAAGAGGAAAGTATCACTCCCAGTTTTTCTCACTGAGCAAAAAATGTGCCGTGTGGAAATAGGATCCCTGGTTTTAAACAGTATTTTTCTTTTGCTAAAATAATAGACTCAGAGGATTATGTGGTATGTAGACATAAGCAGGTTTACTCCAGTCAGTGCTCATGTGGGTTCTAGTTTTTCATTGTAACAATATCTTTACATTGTGCTATGTACAGTACTTGCTCTTCCTTTTATTGCATTGGAGGAAGACTGACAGAAGGTGTAAGAAACAGAGGTACTGGGTTCTTGTTGAGATCTGTCAGACAGACAAGGCTGACTTTTTTTTGGATAATTGCTCTGCCTAGCCATGATCTGAATTAGCATATGAAAGTTGTGTCTTTTTTTCATTCAGTGGGAGCGCGTAGCTGTAAGCTAATTTGTAAGTCATTTTAGATGACAGAGAGTGGTTGTATCCCAGAGGTGCTCTTTCCCTTTTGATCCTTTATTTTTTCTCTCACTCTCTCTCCTGCTTGCTCTCTCCATCTCTTCTCTCCCTCCTCCCATCTCATCTTTCCTCCAACCATGTCTCAGTTACAGAATATTGAAATCACTCAGGCAAACAAGGTGACTCTTTCAGATGTGTCGGGGCAGATGGTCGTCCAGCAAGCATAGGTCAAAGTGTTGTGCTATGTCCCCGTGTGTCATTGTGTTTCCACCTTATTGGAAATCTGTCTGTCTTAGTCCTTGTAACACGTTAACTTGTCCAGTGACAACACACCCACACCAGTGCAAACTGTCCTTGGTGAAAAGTAATTGTAATATAGACACATTTCAGCTTTTCTCACTGATTCTGTTACGTCTCACAAGCAGTTTAGGTTTCAGTGAAAAACTGAAAGGCCTTAGGCCAATTTGAATGAACAAAGAGTCCACTTGCAGGCTCAGTGTGGCTTATATGGGGATTAATTGAAGCTATTGAGCGTGGATCCACAGAAAGGGACTTGTGTTTGTGGCACCGGCGATGCCAAAGCAGCTGGGCGGGCCGAGGAAGGGAAGAGGCGACGACTGATAGACCAGCAAGCCACCTGGGGTGAAGTGAAGCCATAGTTTCAGAAATATACACTAATACACCCAGGTGTGGACACAAGCGCATGCGCATATGTCTAGCATGTTAACACACACACTGCAAGAACAGTGGAGGCTGTCTCTCAGGCGGTGTTAGTATGCAGTAGGCGGAGCAGAGAGGAGCAGGGAATAGCGTAGTGGAGCGCCTTCGATCGTTATTATTGACCATTCCTCCATGCAGCTGTATGCTGCATAAACACATTCACACTCACTTGCATTCGCACACGCATAGAAACACATATGTTCACACACACAAAGACTTTAATATGCAGACACACAAGCCAGTGGGATTTAAGATAACTGCAGTGGTACGAGCGTAACACAAAAATGCCCTCAGCTTACAAGGACATGCACATACAATACAGTGCTGTTGGCCTGCAGCTCTGTGTGAGACAATCAATTCTGTTTGTTGGTGGGGAGCACAAGCAGGTTTTGCGAAGCAGGAAATAGAATCTAACCAAGAATCAAGAACTTAATCAAATATAAACAGCCTTGAACATTTCTGTATTTTTAAATGAACACCAGCCACGACCTCCTTCTGTTCCCATTGCAGTGGTCTGAATATGCACCTTCTGAAAAAGGTCTTACTTAAATTCACCCCCTGCTGAAAAGCTCTAATCTTCAATTCTCAAAACTCTTTTTACTTTTCTACATGATGGCACTTCACAACATTTCAGATTTTAGCTGTCAGTCTGTTTAGTTTGGGCTCTCTCTGTGGGTTAAATAGGTTAGCCAAAGCTCACCAGTAATTATATTAACATTATGTTAAAACTGAAATGTAAAAATGTTACTGTAAGTTGTGCTGGTAGGTAGATTTTCTACCTTTGGACAGAGCCAAACTAGTTGTTTTCCCCTGCCAGTGCTAAGCTAAGCTAACCATCTCAGTGGTATCCCAGTGGTACCTGGGACCGTGGACAGTGGTATCAGTCTTATCAGCTAACTGTTGGTGAGTTACTCCTATTTCTAAATACTATTTCTTACAGTGTCTAACTATTCCTTGAAAGCATATTTCTGAGTTATGCTAGTGAAAACTGCAACGTTTCCAGTATCAAACATAGGCCTAAATATAATCCTTTAAATGAACCCCATTCTCCTCAGCGAGAAATTCACTAATAGTCTAGAGCCATTTTAAAATGCTGTTGAACAAGAGACAAGCACACACACACACACACACACACTCGTGCATGTAAACGCATGTGCGAGTGTGTCTACGGTCTGTTTTAACGTGCATTTAAAACACACTCCCCTCTCCCAGGCGTGGCCTTTTGTCACAGTGACAGGCGGTCTTTTCTAATGAAAGCCCATCTCATTCATGAGCCTGTCTTGTCAACTATTGATGCCAGACAACTTTTCGAGGAAAGAATGTGGAAAAAGGAGACAGGAGAAGCAGCCTGCACCCCCTTTTTCCTTTGATATCTGCTTTCTCTGAATTGTTTTCTCCCTTGAAAACTAACTGTGTTTGCAACCAGCAAAATTCAAATTTGCTAATACTCCATGGCCTGTGTCTGTGGTTATGACGACAGACTCGTATGGGTCCGTACTACCTCTCCGGCACCCCCCCCCCCGTTTTACCAATGCTTGTCTGTCACACACTGGAGCATCTCGACCACAAGCTGAAAAACCCCTTCAGGATATCAAATCCATGGTCTTTCTAACTAGGTCATCACTTGCTCACAATAGCATCCTCCTCTGTGTATTCCTCCCTCTCAGTTTCTCCCCCCATTTCTCTCTGTCCCCTCATTCATTCTATTCACATTGCACCATTACTGTAATCTGCAAACATGTTTCCATCTATCTGCCATTCGCTCCATCCACTCTGGCTGTGAGAAACATAAAGATTTCTTTCAACATTTTACTAAATATTTTGCTAATTTTGTACTAAAATAATATTTTTTTTCTCCCCTAAAGTGGCAGATCAGATTTCTTGTGATATTCAAAACATAATTGCAGATGTCGGTAGTGACCAAATGTAGTAATTGCAGAAATTCCTAATTTATTGTTGGGTTGTTGCAGATAACACCTTTAACACAACAATGATCATAACTTGCACTACACCTCTTTCTGTTATTTAGCTTTATTCTGTGCTAAACTGTCATGACAGGACTAAATGAGAGTAATTCAACACCCCATAAATTCTGCATTATGATATTTCTCCCAATATTGCCAGAATCCCCCACCGTACGACGTCCCATTTGATCCCCACCCCAGATAGGCTTCTCCATCATCTGTGACATGAAATACCACGGCAGCCACCGGCTACAGCACACATCACTCCTCATAAACACTGACTACCTCTCTCTACTTCCATGTGTTCACACAAATTAGCATAACATCAGCATGATATTAGCACATCCGACCTGCACAGCCATGCCTTATCAAAGCGCTCTGTGATCCCCGGCTCCCTGCGCTTTAGTCTGGAGCAGAGAAAGAAAGAGAAACTAAGAGAGAGAGACAGAGAGTTTCCCCCCAGAGAGAGAGGGAGAGAGAGAGGAGAGCGATGAGCTACATGATAACGAGCTGTGTTACACTGCTATACAACACACAGCCCTGTCACACCGCCTCAGAGCTGCGCTGAGCTAAATGGGCTGCAGCAGATGTTTTGCGACTACAATCACACAGCGCTGCGTACCTCACTTGACTTGCAAATATTTGCTAAGAGACTTCAAAATTGGATTTTCTGTATTTCCTTCTTTAGAATATGTAAGGTAGTGATTCCAGTGCATAAGAATGAATACACAGAGTAAGCTTTCTCTGCACACTACATGACCGGAGAATATTATTCGTTATAAAATGCTACTTGTCTCCTGTGATGAAATCTGGTGGCAGTTGATCTTTTATTTGTTTTTTTTCACGTGTCACACACAATGTTTCAGGCACCACTAGTTAGATTTTGGTGAAACATGGAGTGTATTTCATCCACCGGGGCATTTTCAGGATTTCAAAAGGTTCAAAAGATGATATTTGAGTTAGTTGTGCATGGTCCAGGGTGGTCTGCCTTCATCAGTGGGAGGAAATTTCTTTACCTACTTTGTCACTCACAATGTGTCTACTGGTAAATATGTTCTATAAAATGAACCAAATAGTAACACCACACCTTATTGTTTCTGTTTATGAAAATCTCATCACACATGTTATGAACAGCTGAGCTGAGTTTGGAGTCTGGGGATTAATCAAATGAGAGGATATGATGGATGCTGCTCTCTTGAGGTTGAGTCTGCAGACCATAGGCTCAGTGTCTCAGACGTGTTTTACAGAGCATCTGCAAGCTACAGATAGCTTCTTCAGAATGTTTAGCATTATGTTGATTGACCAGAGGCATTATAAAGTACTTGCAGGTCACATAATTGGGAGGTATTTGGTGCTGATTGGCCCACAGACAATGGGATACAGTGTTCACAGGAGCCCACATTTTCAAATTTTACTTTTGTTTCATCTTTTTATTAAGACCCACTGTGTACTGTAGCTGTTACATCAATAATGTTTTTTTAAAATCTATTTCCAGTGTCACGGTTTCTCATCACATCCACGGGAGCCCTGTATATCCTGGATGTGCAAATGGAAGACGGGCTGTACAACTACAGGTGCATGACACGCCATCGGTACACAGGAGAGACCCGACAGAGCAATAGCGCCCGCCTCATTGTCTCAGGTAAGAGGAACACCAGAATACGTACGGTGAAAATGATGCATCAGGCACAGTGTCAACAGGCTCTGCTGCAAAATTTCAATACGAGGCATCACATCATATCCTGCCATACTCATCGTTTATGAAATAGATATTAATACTTCACTACAAATTACACAAGTTACCAAAACGGACCATACAAAATTACACCAACCTCTGTAGAAAATTGTGTGTGTGTGTGTGTGTGTGTGTGTGTGTGTGTGTGTGTGTGTGTGTGTGTGTTTCTTTGTTTCATTTAGTTTAGTTTTGAGTGTAACTGTTCATTTTGGTTGGTTTCAAAATCTGTGTGTGCAAACTGACAGAGGACCATATGGAAAAAAATTGTACTTGTTAAAGAAGATCTAGATCATTTGAAAAAAATAGAGAGTGACAGGGAAAAAAAACACATGAATTAAAGAGGGGGTGACATGTGATAAAGGTCATTAGATCTGTGCCAACACAGTTTGTGGGAAGGACTTTCACAACAGAATATGCCCTTCCTTTCCTTAAACCATTTAAAAGGGAGTTTAAAAGACATTTACCAAGCAGGAATGGTCTTCACGAAAGACGCTATCGAGTTGCATTATGAGAATAGCAGGATCGGTTGTTTTTGGAGCTTGAACCATATTCTCTGGCCTCCGCTGCTTTGATTTTCACTATTCTTTTTTTTTGATCTGCCTGTTGCGAGTGCCCAAACACTATGTGCTGTGCTAAACTGTCCTTTAAGGAAAAGACTTTGCAAGCAGCTTTAAACTAGATGTGATACTTGATACGTATGAAAATGTCAGATTGGTGATCCAATAGGATCAATAAATCGAACCACTTACCGTTGCCTGTCACCCTCCTGCAGACCCCACCAACTCAGCGCCCCACATCCTGGACAGCTTTGAGCGGCGAGAGGTGATGGCGTCTCATCGAGTGGAGTTGCCTTGCAAGGCTTCCGGTCACCCCACACCCAAATACCGCTGGCTAAAGGACAACCGGCCGCTGGAGCCCGACACACGCTTCAGACAGAGTGTGACAGGCCTGCTGATAGAGAGAGCCCAGCCCAGCGACACAGGCACATATGTGTGCGAGGTGTGGAACGGATATGGCAACGCTGAGGTGGTTGGCAGGCTGCAAGTAAAAGGTCAGTGCCCACGGGCTGGTGGGTTGATTTTTAGCTAGGAATCTAAAGATGCTGCTTCAGGTTTTTACATGCAGTGGTTTTAAATTTTCACTGGGAAGGTCATTATGATATTAATAATGATATTCCAGTCTGCTGCGGCTAATGAACTCTAACCTCCCTAACCTACAGAGCCCCTGAAGGTTGTGGTGAGCCCACGGAAGGTGAAGGGCAGCGTGGGAAGCCAAGTTTCACTGTCCTGCAGCGTTACCGGCTCCGAGGAGTACCAGTTGTCCTGGTACCGCAACGGAGAGCTCATCTACCCCAGTAACAGTGTCCGCATGACAGGCCAAAACAGGGAGAATCTGGTCATGGCTGGTATGGCCAAGAGCGATGGAGGAGCTTATCAGTGCTTCGCCAGACACGGCAAGATGTCAGCCCAGGACTTTGTTCAAGTCATACTGGAAGGTCAGACTTTACAGTGAACTTGGTGGAGATGTGTGGTTGGGAGCAGTTATCCTTCAGTACTTTATATGGATAAACAACTGAATCAACTCGAATGCCTTTGATTTGTGAGTGCAGGTGTTTGTGTAGAGCATGGACATATGAATCTAAACTGTGTGTCTGTGAATTCTTGTTCAAATTTAGAGTGTGTACGTGACGCGGCAGTCAGTGGTGCACTACAGCTTAGCATTATTAGATTTTCTGAAAGAGGCAAGCACGCTGCTGCACAAGCTGTGTTGCTGCAGTGTCTGCCTCCCGTGACCACACCAATATTAGGAGGCTGTTGATAATCAATGATATTGTGAAGCCAGAGACAGAAACTGTATTAAACTGCTTTACACTTTGATTTGGCTTTTTATGCAGCAGACTAATCAGTCTGAATTCTGAACAGGTTCTCTTTCATAAAAGGCTTCAGATGTGTTTTTCTTGTGATCTGTAATAATAGTATTCGGTGTAGAATAATAAAATCTACATCGTCGTGTGTATCTCCTTCCAATGCCTAGATGGCACCCCCAAGATTCTGGCTTCATTCAGCGAGAAGGTCTACAACATCAATGAGTTTGTGTCCCTGTCATGCACGGTGAAGGGCACACCGGAGCCCAGGGTAACGTGGACTCTGGATGACGAGCCTGTGGTACGGGACAGCCGTCACCGCATCTCCCACTACACCAACGCCGAAGGCCATGTGGTCAGCCACCTCAACATCAGCCAGACCCAGGTGCCCGACGGAGGGGTGTATCGCTGCATCTGTAACAACTCAGCCGGGACAGTTTCCTACCAGGCGCGAATAAACGTAAGAGGTGCTTGTCAGATCAACTCTTCCAGCACACCATCACATATACACATCAACATGTCTTGATTTATTCTGTTTCTAAATGTTTTTAATTGGCTACGTTTAAAGCGCCTGGATGTCCAGATGCTGAAAGAATGCCTGACTAAGTTTGTCAAGAGCTTTTCAGTTTTAGTCATTAGATGTGTTTTGAGTTTGTAGCTTCAGTCTGATTCTTCTTGCTTAGAACAGGACAGACACTTCCACAGCCCCCTGTAGCATCTCCTCCTATCATCAGTCATTGGTGTCAGCATTTGCTTTTCTAATGCCTCGCATCGTACCCAGCACCTGCTGATAGCTTTATATTGGGACGCCATTAGGGTGATTTACTGTTAGCTCCAGTGTATGACTGTAGTGCTATCTGTTCTCTACAGGGACATGGTTGGCTGGATTGCTGTCGTCGTGTAGCAGTAATACTGGGGCGCTCAGGCTTTTGGTGCTTGGTGCAGAGCTATTAGTATTTCTCTATGGCAGAGAGAGAAGGGTACTTTCTGTACACTGATTGGTTTAATTTGATTGTGTTCATTCTTGCATGTTGTAAGGCTAAATAGGGCGATCCTCTAGCCCTTAAGCGTGGGTCCATGGATGCCGAAAGCAGCCAAGCAATGAAGATAAATCTCCACAGGTGCCATTGCTGAGAATGTGTAATGATTGTTTCTCACATCGTTGGCTCCTTAATCGTGCTAAAGAGAGTAGCAACCCAGGATATGCCTGTGCTCAAAGTACACTACAGAGCCTAGTTAAACTGTCTTCTACAGTACTTTAAAGAAAAGCCTAATAGTCCATTTCCCAGATAGACACTGAGCTATGGAAGCCTATTGGTTATTCTGTTGGTTTTTCACAAGTGTGCGAACAGCTGGCAACATGAGTAATGGTTTTGATAATAACTTCATGAGTGGAGAAAGGGAACATTCCACTCTAATGCTTGTCAGAGGCAATCACAGTCGGCACTGAAGAGCTGGGAGCGAAAGGTAATATTCACCACAGGCTCAAATAGAGGGGTACACAAGTCCCTGGTTCTGACAAGGCAAAAAGCCCATTTGATATGAAGGAAATAGAGCAGATTGGGTCCACTGCTAATGATTCTGAGCCTGATTTCCTTTTTTGAGTTGCTTAGATGCCTTTCTTTGAGTAACTACAAGGGTATCTTAGTCAGGCAGTCTCTTAAATAAATCTTTCGTACTACCAGAATGAATCAAAGTACATAAAGTTTGTGGTGTCTTGAAAACACACGCAACACAGCACAACTATCCTTTATACCACCCCCCCTGCCTCAAAATCATTTTAAGAGAGTTGTCTCTCCAATGTGTCCTTCAAGGGCCTGCCAGCATCAGACCAATGAAAAACCTCACTGCCATCGCTGGCCGGGACATGTACATTCACTGCCGTGTCATTGGCTACCCCTACTACTCCATCAAGTGGTACAAGGACTCCAATTTGCTGCCATACAACCACCGCCAGCGGGCCTTTGAGAACAACGGCACCCTGAAGCTGTTTGATGTGCAGAAGGACGTGGACGAAGGAGAATACACATGCAACGTGCTGGTGCAGCCTCAGCTCTCCACACACCAGAGTGTCTATGTTACTGTGAAAGGTATGAACCTCTGTCTTATCTGTCCGTCTTATCTTACAGTTCACGACTCCACACCGGACAGTAAGCCTAGACTTGATATTTAGAAAAATAAGATTTAGATTTAGTGGCTGTGGCTGTGTGTAATCATGGGTACTCCATCAGGGTCATTAACAATCTGAAGTGTCAAGTGAGCAGCATAGGCCATTTATTTGAGATGTACAGTACATGCACAATGCATCACACTCCATTTGTTGAGTACATTCGTGGTTACGTCATCGTTAATCTCTCAGTCTGTGGATAGTAATACAGAATCACTTTATCACTCTGCACACTGACCCTGTGTCTATCCGTCTGGCGTACATGCTGTACATCACATTTAAAGGATACATTAAAGCAGCACCTTAGTATCTCTGTTTCCTTGTCACAGAAAACACAGATATGCAGAGGTATATATTATATATCACAACCTGTAAAAAACACATTCACATCACTGATAGCAAAGCACCATCTCCATCATCCTGGCCACTTTATCTGGGCTCATCTGAATATGCAGCGGGATCTGAGCCAGATGATGATAACCTCAGATGGCTCTGTTTCTTCAATGACGCTGCATAATTTGAAATGTCGGATGGGCAACACCACCCCCCCCTCTCTGGCGGGTCTTGACGTGCTAACGAGTGTGCGAGGGGGAAATCACACGGCGTAGACAAAGCTATGCCGCCATTCCGCCTCGGCTAATTTGCCTCTCGGCTGCTTAGCATTCCACCACTGCCGAGAGGGAATCCCCAGGAGCCTATTATGCCTATTTTGTTGTGAATTAAATAAGCGCTGAAGTGCCGCTTATTCCAATTTTATTTTAAATCATTAATTTTCCAAAGCATCTGGTTCTCACGATGGCTACAGTGTCCCCAGAGAGCAAAAGAGAGTGAGAGAGAATGTTATATGCATGTTGTTTGAGAGAGAATTCAGGCACTCTATATGGTTAGAGATAATCAAATATTTCTCTCATTCCTGCAAAATCACAGCATAATGTTTTGATATTAGGAGCACTGTAATAAAGGGAAAAGTGTGACTAATGAGTTGCTTTATAAAGTACCTAGGCCATGATATATGTGAAACTGTTGTCTGTTTATATGCATGTGAATTATGACTCATATCGAGCATCATTCGCTGCTGTTGAACCTACATTATATGCATGTAACTCACAGGCCTAAGGTAAAACTCCTGAGGTCAACTCTAATCTGCATGTCTCTTCCCCAGTCCCACCTACCATCCACCCGTTTGAGTTCCCTCGGTTTTCTATCGGCCAGCGAGTCTTCATCCCTTGCGTGGTCATGTCCGGTGACCAACCCGTCTTCATCACCTGGCAGAAGGATGGTCGACCAATCCCAGCAAGCCTTGGTGTCACCATAGACAACATAGACTTTACCAGCTCCTTGCGTATCTCCAACCTCACACTGATGCACAACGGCAACTACACATGCATTGCACGCAACCAGGCTGCTGCCGTAGAGCACCAGAGCCAGCTCATCGTCCGAGGTGAGGAGGGGGAAACGGTGAGAGGGGATGGGGGTGATGAGGACGCAGGATAGGATAACAGATAAGGATAATGTTTAGATCCTAAAATAATTAGAGTTCATCACCCAACTATTATCTTTAAGGTAATATTGATTTTGACTTTGACTTGATCTTTCTCTGTGAATACAATGAAAAACACCATTAACCAAGATTTTGACCGACTGAAGACTGGCAGATCACAGATTCCTTGAGAGATTTCTTAGCTGTTAGTGATCAGTGGACATATATTTGATTTGGTGATGAGTGAGTTAAATCTAATGGCTACTTGATTTGCAGTTCCTCCCAAATTTGTGGTGCAACCTAAGGACCAGGATGGCATCTATGGAAAGGCAGTGATACTAAACTGCTCAGCTGAAGGTTATCCTGTTCCTACCATCCAGTGGGAGTACTCTAAAGGTAAACACACAGCATGACACACACATGAATATACATGTGAATGTACGCCACATGCACACATTGTCAGACATCACTATTAGACTTTTAACTGAAAAACGTCCCCGTCTTTTCTTTCGACAATCATGCTGAATAGTGTATGAAGGGTGTTTTTGTCCTCCAGCAAGCTTATTCTCTGCGGTAGATGATCTTTTTACGAATGCCAACACAACAACCATAATGTCCACAGCCTTGAGGTTGAATGCATAATAACACCCACCTCAAGTCTAAACCAGCACTGTGAGATTAGAAATAGCCTCAGTTCATGGAAGAGCTTCTTATTTCTCTGGAAGTAGGAAATAGGTACAAGATTATGTAAGCAGTAAACTTACATTATGCCACCGTGGCTGGACCCAGTACGAGTGTTCAGAAAGGATCGTAATTGACATGAATATCCCTTGGTTTGATTGTTGTCAGTTATGACATTGCTTACATAGTTCTCTGCCATTCAGTGAAGTGGTGACAATGTTTTAAATCACGAAAACATTTCGTTACATTTTATTTTACGTTTTATTGTTAATGGACAGAACTTTTAACCCTAAGGTTAACATCTATTTTTAGTTTGTCTGGCAATATAAACATTTGTAGTCATGCATGATGCTTGCTTTTTAGCTGTAGGTCGCCTGCCTTGGTCTAGATCTCCATAACTACGGGAAGTATTGCCTGTGGTTATGTAGATATAGAATTTTGTACAGACATCCATGGTCCCCAGGAGATGAATCCTACTGACCCTCTCAGCTGCACTTTTTGTTTAGCACTGATTAGCAAATGTTAGCATGTTGAACTCTAAAAATATACCTGCCAAACATCAGCATGTAAGCATTATAATTGTGAGCATGTCAGCATGCTGACATTAACATTTAGTTAAAATGTTAACGTCTGTCAAAGCCTCTTGGAGTTGAGTAGCATTGACAGAGACTCTTGATAAACAACATTTGAACTCCTTGAGCAGAGGTATGCTAACATGATATGGCCTCATTCTAGTGTTGTTCTTCAATAAGCCTTCACAATGTCTTTTTCCTCACGCTAATTTAAGACCATCAGTTGTAAGTGTGTTGGCATATCTGATATGGTCATGGAAAATTGATTCACTGTTTATAGTGGACATATTGTAGTAGGGTTTAAGTTTCAGTGATTGGGTTTGAGCAAGTTCTAAACCTTCAGACATCTCTGTGATAAGGGAGAAAAATATAGGCAGAGTGTGTATTTCAGTCAAACCCTGATCAGCACTCACTCTGTTCTCTCTGTCAGGCGCCGGGGTCCCTCAGTTTAAACCCATCGCCCTCAACTCAGGCTTTCGGATCGAGGTGCTGGTCAATGGCTCTCTGTTCATCAAGCACGTGCTGGAAGAAGACAGTGGCTTCTACCTGTGTAGAGTCAGCAACGACGTTGGAGCTGATGTCAGCAAGTCCATGTATCTCAATGTCAAAAGTAAGTCTCATGGGAAAAGACCACTTAATGTAAAATTTAAACTTGTTTCTAAGGTGTCTGTGAAGATTCTCAGTCATCCAGGTCATAGTTATTCCTTAGGAGTTGAGCAAAAGTCAACTGGACTTGTTGAAGGTACTTGAAGACGTTTCGCCTCCCATCCAAGAGGCTTCTTCAGTTCTAACTGACTGGTAGGGAGGTCAGGCATATACACTTTTCTAACCTCTCTAAGGTGCTTTAGGTGTCTGCATTAGATTATCTCTGTATTTACAGTTATGTGCGTAGTGTATTCTTTCATAGTCGGCTTTCCACAAGTAATTATTAGTCACACATGATTTTGTTGTTCAGTGCTGCTGGTAACGATAAAGTAAAAAGTTAACACTAAAGCACAAAGGTTAAGTGAGTTGAACTTTGAATCGGTTTTGTCTGTGACAGTCAGGCCACCAGCAAGATGCCGTCATGGGGCGAGCTCTGTGCTTTCTGCCTGAATGAATCCCACGAAAGCAACACACAGAGCCACCACCACTGCATCTCTTGGAGAACGTACAGCGTTTATCCGCTGTGTGGCCATGGATTTAGCTCCCCTCCATTAAGCCCTGAATTCTGCATGCCGGCAGGAGCTGCCATGTGGAAAAGAGGGCTGAGGGATGGAGGGAAAGGGAGTTGGAGGTGGAATAGGTTATCCATGTCCATGCAAGTGCAAGAGATACAGATTTTCCTATGTGTGGCCCCTGCTTACATGATGGACATCTGTGGCCTCCCTTTCATGCCTGACAAATGTTAAATTTGTTGAGCCTCCATGTTTTGATCACCACTGAGTGACATTATTAAAGGATTGGAGCTAACACCCATTGTGCTCACTCATTCATGCAACACGGATATCCATTTTTATTTTAACTGATCAGAGATCATGATCAGGACCACAAAATGACATATAAGGTGACATTATTTAGGTGCCTCCTGTACCAACTCAATCATATACGTGACACATAAACATTTTTTGCTGACTTGCTTTTAAATTCATGCGGTTCCCTGAAATTTCAATGTTTGCCTCCTGCTAAGTGTTTGTGTAATGATATTAAACTTTTTTCATTAGGAATACTGCCCTCTTGAGGTTCAAAAAGCACTTTATAAACCCTGGGAATCTAATACATGATTTGATTTGCCATAGCTTTCCAAAGAGAGAGATGCTAAAAGCAGAGGTTTGACATCCTACATACTTCCTCTGTGACACAAAACAACACAATGTTAAAATTGATATTGATCTGAATTCCACAAAAATACAGGACACGAGTTTTATGAGTTTGAGCTTGTGTTCATGATTGTGGAATTGTATGTGAGTGTGTGATCTGCAGCCAGTCTGCTGTGGCTGGGTGCTCATTTTGATCAGTCACTGCTAGATGAGGCTTATGCCCCCGTGGCTCTTATCAAGCCAGAGCAGAGTACTCCCTGCTGAGTGTCTCACTGTCTGCCAGCGACAGCCAAATAGGCTACCACTCCTCCGTGACCCCTCCTGACTCCAGCCTATCATGCTCCCTCACAGACAAACATGCATGCACGAAGACACAGAGGCACCAACTCTCAGTACAGTCCCTGTCATGAGTGATTTACAATTAAATACCTTAGAAGGTATTCCTTTGAAGCTTTTTTGTAATACTCTCGCGCCCACTGTAGGATGCTGCCAGTGAAACGTTCTCCATGATCTGAAATTGTTCTAAATCCATGCCTTTAGCTAGAGAAAGAGGTTGGAGTGCTTCCACATTTTTACATGAAAACATAATATATCTGACTGTTGATCAAATCCTATATACTCCATGTTTCTTGACTCTTTTCTTATTTCTCAAAATTCTAAAAGATCATGACACCATATACGGTGTGCAGGCCAGTCAGAATATCTCGTAAAATGAACCTATGGAAGGAGGGTGCTGGGACCTGTTGGAGCGCTGCATCATATTATATTAACATTGTTACAGGTGATTGAGTCACATGTAGTATTTAACTGCTGATTTGACAAAGTAGCAAAATACCCCCCCACCGGCAGCTACAAAGTGATAAACCACAGGACAAGTCGAGAAGGTCTTTATGGTAAAAAATGATTTTTTATTCACATGAGCATGAAGTAGTCTACAGAGTTGGACTGCAGCTGCCTAAAATTCGCACAATGACACAACCTTTTTTTTTACAGTCAAGAAAACTCTCTGCCTTTAGGTGTGGCCACTCAGTGAAGGCAATCCAATCTAGAGAAAAAATCCATGATGACAGATTATTGATCTTTGTCTTTTTATGTCTTATGGCCTGTGTGTGTGTGTGTGTGTGTGTGTGTCAGCAGTCCCTCAGGTGCATGCTCTGCTCTTAAAGTGTCATGCTGTTGTTGTGATAGTTGTGCTGTCCTGATTTGTGTCTCTTTGCTCTCTGTAGTAACCTGAATCTCCCTGGGCGCCAGGGGAGCCACACCTCATCCTATTTCTCATGCATGCGTGTGTGTGTGTGTGTGTGTGTGTGTGTGTGCGCGCACCAAGCTCATTAACCCTTAAAGCCTCTCCATGTTCTTAAAAAGCGCAGTGTTGAGCGTGTGCAGTCCACGATAACGTCTAAGACTGTAATGCTTGGTAATGTTGGAAACTGTGATGTTCTGTACACTCTGTGCTGTTTTTATGTTGTTTATCCAGGCCAGCCTACACCACTTGAGTAGTGGCAGCTACTTAAGAGGCTTAGGAGCCAATTAGGGAGACACACAAGCTGACGCATGCTGAAGTACTCACGTGATGGATAGTATGATCTTCGCTGTGTATTATTGGCTGTCCAAGTGTGGCTTGATGTATCAGTAAACAAACAGTGGAAAATCAATAGATTTAATCAGAAACTCTGAGAGGTATAGTATAGACACATGCATGGTGAAGATGCTTTCTGGTCAAACATGTAACGCAGGTGAGCAAACAGGCTCATAAGCACACACAAAGAGACACAAAGCCCCTCACATGTTAATGCAAAGCCATGATGTAAATGCACTGATACAGAGCAGCACAGTGCAGCCATTACAAAAGAATAATGGGCCAGGCGGCTAATGCTGTGGTTTAGATAGATAATAATAATAATAACAGCCTGCGCTTACTACACCAGGATTAAGTTGTGCATATCTGCATGTGTGAGTGCAAGTAGTGCACTTGTCTTTATGTTTATTTTCTCTCATAGGAGTTTTGTCATCACACTAGTTGCAGGTGCAGCCTTAAACAAATGATTTTTATGCAATTTCCAGTCAAGCATCCCTACCTCCAAAACAGATGCAATTCAGTCAATTCATTACCAATCCACAGCGGATGCTATCAGAGTCAGTCAACAGCCACTCAATGTTTATCAGGGCCAATTAAGACCAATCAAGCCTATTAGACATCATAATGTCGGCAGACACGGTGATGAGGGCAGAGCACTTAATGAGGCTTCACTGAAGAGATGTGGTAAATGGTCTTGTGGTCACTGAGCAGTCTCCCAAGCACAACGTCCTTCAGACAGCCATAAGGAAGTCCCCTCTTCCTCTGATCTCCATTTCTTTCATCTTATTTACTCATCTGCATCCAAGCCCCCTCCCTCCCACCTTTGCACAGAAGCACGCCCAGTCTGCAGGCATACATTTGGTATCATGCTCCATGTCCAAGCCAATTGTGCAGCTAAGGGAATTATTTCAGTACATTGCAGGCGCCCACTGAACCAGTCGTCTTTGTGCTGTCCCCAAAGAGCTCTCCCTTCCCCCCCATCCACGCCGTCTCTTCCCCAGCTCCCACTTACAGTGTGCCTCCAGGGCAGGGAGCTATACGCATCTCAGCTGGCCCCATTGAGCCGGGGCGCCCTGTGGCTTACACTGGCCAGCCAGGCAGCCAGTGACAGTGTTAGGTGAAATGTAGAGAGCATCCCAGCGGGGGTAGCTCATCAGAACAAAAGCTGGCAAACCATGTTTTTTTAATCAAACCTTTTCAACACGTAGGAAAATGATTTACTGAATACAACTTTGACAACAGGAATTGAAGTACCCACTGTAAGAAAAAAAAACTGGTGCACTGTGGGTAAAAGGTTTAAGTGTTGATGTATTCTTCATCAACAGAAAACCCAAGAGAAAGGACATCACATTATCTCATACAGTTAAAATAAAAAGTGATCTGCCCACATCAGAGACCTCATAACATCCTGAATCACCTGAATGACCATCATCATCAGTCATTTGCTTTTTGCAATATTTCCATTTGGCTTATTCTGTTTTCCACATCACTAACACCACCAGTTAGAGACACTAGAAACATTTGTATTTGTATCTCTTTTTTTGGCCCTGCATTGCGACATTCAGGGCGTGATTGTGTAATCACCATCACACTCCTGTGAAAATCAATGGCAGGTCCACGTTCTATTCCTGGCTACTAGAAATGGCCCTTTTTCTAAGGGTAGAGACTGGAGAGTGAGAGAGGAGAGGAGAGGAGGAGAGGAGAGGAGAGGAGAGGAGAGGAGAGGAGAGGAGAGGAGAGGAGAGACTGTCCGATGCTGGTTGGCATGGTAACCTGGCCAGGTGAAAGGGAGCCTGGGAGAAGGGAGGGAGGGGGGCTTTTGTCTCACGGGAGTAGCCTATCAGCAACCAGCCTATCCCCCACAATCCCCTGCAGGCTTATGCGTATCATCACTGCCCTCTGGGTTGCTGTGGAGGAACAGGGCTCTCCTCACCTCCACATAAAAGACACATTGTACTGTGCAGTAAACATACACTACACACTCTGCCTATTATTCCTTGGTTCACCAAAAACTGTAATGCTGATGTTTTTCTTTGTTTTCAACTAATGTAAGCTGCAGATTTCCAGGAATAATCACAGGATGAAAAATAGACATGTTTGGGACTGCAACACACTGGCGTACACACTGTTCTCTGTCATCATCCTCCCCTCTTCCTCAGACACATTACATCTTACTGGTTTCTGAAGAGGAGCAGGGTGTGAGTGTGTTTCCTGTGCATGTGTGCGAAGACCACTGAGCACTATTTAGTCATCTAGCTATGCTTGATTTGAGAATGTCAGTATGTCTTAAAAACCTAGATGTAGACTTTTCCAGACATGTTCATACAGCAAGTTATTGATAAAATAGTGGAATCCAGCCAGATACATAAACAATGATTTCCATGGCAGTATGAACTAGAGATGATTCAAAGTGACACACATAGACTGATAAGCTGTAAAATAAGACTGAAGGTGAAAGCCCCTTTTTCTGTCAGGCAGCTCAGCCCTGTGTGTTTACTGTGTGTTGTGTTCAAGCCTGAATTAGATTTCAGGAGAGCTGATGCCTAATGAGACAGGGGACTCCTATACCTCTTCTCTGTCTTTTTCTTTTTCTCTCTTCACTCCTCCCTGTAGTGCCCATAATTCCACTGGATATTAAAGAAATACATCAACACAGCAGTCACAGGGCCACAAAGTGCACCTCAGGGCCGGCTCAGCTGGGCTGCTTGCACACACACACACACACACACACACACACACACTTGTGCACGCATGCATATACATAGATATGAGCGGATGTATGTACAGAACCCTCATCGTGTTACATAGACTCTCCCTTTGTGAGTGTTTGTTTGCTTTTGTGACTCAGCCTTTTTTGACATCTATCTCAGATCATGATGTCATGTTGTAAAATAAATTTAGTTTGACATTTGCAATATATTAACTGCAGAGCTCCACATCAAACATAAAAGTGACTTTAGTGGTTTGATCAGAGAACTGAATAAAATAATAGTCAAGTCCGCAAAATGATTTTCTATGTGCCGATGTCAGTAACGGATTAATGACGCGGCATTAAATTGATATTTCATTCCGTGGTTCAGTGAAGGGTTGACTTCTCTTTGGGGTCTGACAAACAATTTCTGGAAATATTGGCTTTAACAGTTTGTACAACTATAATTCATCTTATATATGTATCAATTTGGCCTCAAACCCATCTATGTATGTATTGCCAGCACAGCTTTCTGTAGTGACAGGATGAACTTGAAAGTGTACACCAGCTACAGTATGCTTTTTGTGTCCTTCATGCACCAACGCTCTCAGATTTTAAACACATACTGTAAATCTAGAAACATCCCATGCTCGTGTTGTGTTTCAATCAATCAATCAATGTTGTTTGTTCCTGTTACCCCTCTCCCAACTAAAGAGCAGTATATGGCCATGTCTTGCAGCTTGGAAGAGCCACTGCTTTGATTGGCTGTGAGATCAAACACAACCCCCTCACTCCCCCCACGCCAAACTGAAGGTGATTGGTTGACTCCAGTTGGTTCACATTTCTACACCACCAGCTGATCGTGCTCACATGTTCCTCCATGAGGTGTCATGTTTTCTATAACTTAGAGAAAACAACACATAGTGAACATTCAAATAGCAAATACCACACCACCTATTTGTAAAATTAAAAAAAATGAAAACATAATCATATTGCTAGTAATATTTTTTATGATTACGCCAGTGCAGTATGTGTGTTTCTATACAATACAAAAACTTGCCCTC
Organism: Pempheris klunzingeri; assembly: GCF_042242105.1. Taxonomy (NCBI): domain Eukaryota; kingdom Metazoa; phylum Chordata; class Actinopteri; order Acropomatiformes; family Pempheridae; genus Pempheris; species Pempheris klunzingeri. Next base: position 2,300,242 of record NC_092025.1, on the reverse strand, counting down.
CAGATCTCAAATGCTGAAGTGTCTTTAATATTTACAGTACAGACATCCTCTACACACCTACCGGGCGGAGCCGTCTCCATCTTTTCACCAGCCTTGCTTTTTGTCACTTAGCACAGGATCCCACTCTGCCAGGAGTGTCAACAACATCGCCCTGTGCCACCTCTGAGCCACTTACACGGCAAAATGAAAGTAGCTGTGCACTTAAACGATAACATTTAAATAAAGCCTGGGCAGTTATTTTTCCCCTCACTTTTCCAAATGTGTCTCACAAAAAATTCATACTTGTCATGCAAAATAAATCAGCGTTCTTTTCCATAGCCGAGCCCCAAATGGCTGCAGAGTGAATAAGAGATGAGGCTTAAATGTTTGCAACCTCTTGCCTGACACTTCCCATCACATCACTGAGGTCACGCTTTGTGTGCTTGTGTGTGTGTGTGTGTGTGTGTGTGTGTGTGTGTGTGTGTGTGTGTGTGTGTGTGTGTGTGTGTGTGTGTGTGTGTGTGTGTGTGTGTGTGTGTGTGTGTTTGTGTGTGCGAGAGCAAGCATCACACATTTGTGTGTGTGTACGTGGGTGTGAGTGTGTGTAAGCATCTGGGAGCAGAGGGTTGTTATACACTCTGCTGTGGGTGTAATGAGGCATGTATGTCGTTAGTGTGCGTTTAGTGTTGTGTCTTCAGAGGGTTGTTAGAGCATCACTGTACCATTTAGGACCCTCAGATACAAGATACGTGGTGAGGCTGCTTGTTGCCTTCAGCGCAACATTAAAGGGAAGCTGTATGTTCAATTACAATACTGTAACAATGCTCGGAATACTTTCTTATTCCTTATTTGATTAAGACATGTCGAAATGTTTTTATTTTCTGTTTCACAAATGGAGTCGTTTTGACAAATAGCTTAGCACAAAGCTAACCCTTTCTCTGAGGAGCATCTTTGGATTGCTACAGAGGGAACTCTGGATCAACCAGCTAGTGCTGCCGTTACTACTGGCTCTTTACTTTGATGCTGAATAAGCTCACCAGGCTGCCTAGCTAGTTAGCTGGCGGGTCACCAGTAGGCAGCCTTGTTAAGCTACATGAAAAAGAGGCTAGTTACTGTGTTTGAACTGTGTTCATTTGCCTCTAGTTGATTGAGCTCTGCAGTCAAATCTGAAATCTGGTAACAGTTGAGTTGAGCTCACGATGATAGGCCAAAGGCAGGTTGAAAGTAAAGGGGGTTATGAAAAGTGACCTTATAAAATAAGAGCGACAAACAATTGTTAAATTAAAGCAGATTTTTTGGGGGAAAAGGGCATTTTGAAATACATTTTAAAAAATCTAATAAAAATGAACTCAAAACTGTTCCAATGAAAACTAGAGTGATGACACATTTTATAACAATGACTTGAGTTTTAATAATGTCTTTTCATCATTTCTGCTTATCGGTTTACTTAGATATTTTATCTTTTCTTTCTCTCCACCTTATTTGCAGTCCCTGCCATGATCACATCCTACCCCAACACCACACTGGCCACGCAGGGGGAAGAGAAGAAGATGAGCTGCACGGCCCACGGTGAGAAACCCATCATGGTACGCTGGGAGAAGGAGGAACGCATCATCAACCCAGAGACCAGCCGCTACGTGGTTTCTGTCAAGGAGGTGGGCGACGAAGTCATCTCCACCCTGCAGGTAGGAGCTTGTGCTACTTGGAAGTATGAAATTCAAGTGAGGGACTTGTGTGATATATGAAGCCATAGCATACTCCGAGGTTTTGTCTTTATTTACTGTGACTTGTAAAATCCTTCTAATGACACAGTTTTGAGTCTTTGGTTGAACTGTTCACTATTCGTGGCTACACAAGACTGAGAGCTGTGATGAGGGGACACAAGTTGACTTGGTTTCATTTTAAGCCAAAAGTTCATGGGAATGATAACTGCATAGAGCTGCTCTATAAAAGTTAATATATCAGATATTGACATCACTTTTTTAGCATCAGTATCACTAACCAGTGGACCAGTGGAAATTCACCTGCATATTACCTTTTGCTACATATCATTTCTAAACTCATCTTATTCCCGTGGGTGCATCAGATCATGCCCACAGTGAGGGAGGACTCCGGCTTCTTCTCCTGCCATGCCATTAACTCCTTTGGTGAAGACAGAGGAATCATACAGCTCACAGTGCAAGGTATTACCTTCACACCAATTGTAGATAACAGCAGATTGCCATTTCCCTTAAGTTCAGTAATACTGAAGTGCCTGATAACTATGTGCCTTGTAGAGCCCCCTGACCCCCCAGAGGTGGAGATCAGAGAAGTGAAGGACAGGACCATTGCACTGCGTTGGACTATGGGTTTTGATGGCAACAGCCCGATCACAGGCTTTGACATCGAGAGCAAAAACAAATCAGGTACAAGAAAATATTCAAAAGACATTTATATCTAAAATTAGATGGTATGATCATGCTATTACTTCATATAGTAGTTAAAAGGTGTTATCTTGTAGAAAATCATGTGCTTTGGTTGGTGAATCATGCCTGCGCTCACTTGGTCTCAGCACTATGATTTATTATAGCCTGTCCTAATGCACTTTGCCAGATTCAGCCTCTCCCCTGACTTCAGTAACCCCAGTAAACCTTGCCCTCTCCCCTCTACAGCCTCCTGGGACACCGCTCAGAAGACCAAAGATGTCTCACCTCAGCTCAACCAGGCCACCATCATCGACCTACACCCCTCCTCCACCTACAACATTCGTATGTTCGCTAAGAACCTGATCGGTAAAAGCGAGGCCAGCAACGAGCTCACCATCACCACTGATGAAGCAGGTGAGAATGCACCCACCCGTGAACATACAGTATCTACTGCAGAGTCTGTGTTGTATTCTTTACAGAACTAAATCATGCACAAATGTGGCATTTTCACTGTTTACTTTCATCTCCAAGTGCACAAATAAACAAGTACGGAAACAAGAATATAGCATAGAATAAATCTGATTTGTTACTATGACCCAGCAAATCAGAGTAACAGAAGGACAGCGTGAAAGACAAGAGTCAGATATGAGTGTAGCTGGTGAGTGAAAGACAAGAGGCAAAAGGAGGTAAAGGGCCAACTGAGTCAGTTCATTAACAGCCCAGTGACGTTAGCCCCATCAGCTCTGCTGCATTATTGAACACACGCTGACCCTGCACTAAAAGCAGAACTTTTCAATTAGCAGCCTCAGTAGTAAATGTCACACTACGGTCAACAGACGGAGGCTGGACCCCATCTGCAAATTACCCCCCTATCCCTTCACCTCCCATCTCTGCCACCCCCCAACAGAGCACTTCTCCTGCCCCTCTGCAGCCACCTATGAAAACAACCACCACATTTGTAAAAAGATCCAGATCGGGACTCTCTCTCACGTCTTGACATTTGTTTAGTGGGGTTTTGTGCAGAACTGTGTTGTTTTAAAAGTGTCTGTGTGACAGTTGTTGGTTTTTTTTATAATGTGCACATGTTGGTGATATGATCTCAGCTCCTGATGGACCACCTCAGGAGGTGCAGCTGGAAGCCCTCTCCTCTCAGAGCATCCGAGTCACTTGGCGGGTAAGTCAATCTGACCCTGTGGGATAAAAATGTTTGTATGTCTCCATGAAATGAGTATGTAGCTGTTGACAGATATGTACAATCGGGGATGACAGTGTTGAGTTTTGGCTTGTGGCTTAAAGATTTCTGTTTCTAAATCCCCTGAGGAATTCAGTTACTGTTTCCTCCTAAGGTAAGTCAATGAGTCTTTGAACTAAACACTTAACCTGCTGCTGCAAGCAAGCAGCGGCAAGCAATAGAAGATTGAAGCTGTACTGGTCGGCTCGCAGGTGTTGCTGTGTTTTACTTTAGAAATGTAAAGCAGAATATTGCAGGTAAACAGCATGTGTGCTCAGCTGGCTTTTCCTGAATAAATAAAGGTGTTAAAAGAATTGTGTGTGCGTGTAGCTACAGTATCTGTGAACATCATCAGTCTTTATCTCTATGTCTGGTGTTTTAGGTGAGAAACATCATCATTTCCATCGTTTTAACGTTAAATCTGGTCTTCCAGAGTTCATAAAATTGTGTGTAGATCGAAGAGAGACAAATTCATGTCACACATGGCCCCAGAATGTATCTAAATACACTCCTCACATGATGACTTCTCATCACATTTCACTTCCTGTCTCTCATTCAGTTTTAACATGGAAAACTGTGACTGCTGCTTAATAGAAAAAAGTGCACATTTCCACTCAGTCAAGACCAAGAGAGGAGGATTGTTCTGGCTGCTGTATGTGTTGCCTCATTTTGGGTGCCAACTTTGGTACTTTCAGTGAGTTTCTGGCAAAGACAAGCTGTTCTCGATGATTGCAATGTTATTCACATACCATAGTGCAAAAGTTCATGAGATCTGCCTTCAGCACAATCAGGAAAGCAATTGCATATGTGCATATGTCAGATCTGGATACATCCTCTATGTGGCTTGGGGTCTTTTGTTTTGGAGTATAGAGCTCTCCACGTAGTGGATATAAGCAGTTTTAATTCTTGTAAAATGTCTTACTTTTGCACTCGAATAAAAAAGAGCAAGAACGTTCATCAGCATTATCACAAATAACCCCCGACATTCTTTTGCCAGGCACCGAAGAAGCATCTCCAGAATGGAGCCATCAAAGGCTACCAGGTGGGCTACAGGGAGTACAGCTCTGGTGGAAACTACCAGTTCAGTGTCATCAGCGTGGAGACCACAGGGGACAATGCAGAAAACCTGGTACTGGACAACCTGAAGAAGTTCACCCAGTATGGAGTCGTGGTGCAAGCCAGCAACAGTGCTGGGACAGGGCCCTCTTCCACAGAGGTGGCTGCGACCACACTTGAGGACGGTAAGACAGGAGGGAGATGCTGTGTCAGAATATTGTGAATAACGCTATAACAAGAAAACACGAGTAAAGTCTGATACAACATACAAGAGAAAGATATTTAAAAGTGATCGCTCAGGGATACTGTAAGAACCAACAAAGGATTCTACAGTGACATCAGATGTTATATGTTGAATACATACTGTTCCCTAGCAGGGCTGATGCCAGCACAACACAACTGTGAATTTGCTGCTCTCAAAGAGGCAGACAGCCCCGTTCACTTTTGGAGAGATTTGTGAGGATATATCACAACCTAGTGGAGACCAGAGGGTGCTGCCACATGTTGTCAGTCCTGTAGTTTCTACAGAGTCCACGTTTTTCACAGTCTGTCTCCTGGTTCTTCCCCCACAGTGCCCAGCCGTCCTCCAGAGAATGTCCTGGCCACTGCCACGTCTCCAGAGGTCATCTCTCTGTCCTGGCTGACCCCTCCCAAAGACGCTCTGAATGGCAACCTGCTGGGCTTTAGGGTCATCTACTGGGCCAACCTGCCTGATGGAGGTACACATTTAGAACTGTGCAGTAGTTTAGACATTAACTGCAATCTTGTACACATGGATGGAAACAATGCTGGATTTAAAGTACGGATACACACAATATACACACACTGTGTGCTGAGTAATACTGAATGTACTCTCAGACTGAACCAATCATAGCAGGGCTGGAAAACACAGTCTTGTACTCCTATATAGGAGATACACCATGCATATGGGAAGGGCAAGAAGAAAAGAAATGATTGAGAAAAATATATATTGTACACTAACATATTGGATTTAATACATCACAAAGATTAAGTTCAATTAAATGTAATACATCAATCACACAAATGATCCAAAAAGAAATCAATCAAGTCGATCATTAAAACTACGACATAGACAAAGATATTAGATCGATCGATTAGATCATTATTTTATTACCAATGAATGCAGACACCCATGGCAGATTCCCACAAAGACCGCACAACTTCCCCTGATGTATCAGAGGGGTCAAACTGACACAAGACTTTGATTGTCTTACAACAAATTTGTTTCTATTTGCCTATTGGCTGTTCAGTCTCGATGTGAGTCAGTATTTATTCAGCCACTAATATCTGCTGAATACCAAAGGCTATGAGCTAAAAATTGTTATGCTGTGTTTATATAATGAGTAAAGTAATTGTTATCGGGGCTAATGAGTCAGCTATATCTAATAGTCACCTCGGTGTGTCCTGGATATCTGACTAACCTCCACTGCTGGCTGAAAGTCTACGTGGTCCTGTGACAGTCAGACAGCATGCCATGCCATTGTCACATGCCGGGTTTGTGTCAGTGGGATTGGTTGTGACAGCATGATTACCTTTGACCCCTGCACTGTCACATCATGTTGGCCTGCCTCTAGAACGCAAACGCTCAGGACTTGACAGCCACGACTAGTTTGCATGGTAACAGTCTGTAGCTCTGTGGGAGAAGGCTCAAAGTTCAATCACAAGGTTATCATTTTTAAATGGTCTGACTTCTATTGTATGTAAATATCACATTATGTAACACTGGTCAACTCCACAGATATAATAGAATTTGTTGTGAAACTGTTACCTATTCTAATCCTCTCAATCCCAGACAGGAGCAGCTCATCCTTGTGAGAATGTCTTTGACCAGCAGAGGGCAATACAAACCTGTTCTTAAAAAATAGTGCCACACGTTTTTTCAGTATGTGAGTGTCAACGGTAACAGTTCAGGGTTATATTAAGGTTACACTGAATCATTTCAGATGCTGCCAGGGAGCCGTATGTACACATACAGAGGTGCCACTTGCATTCATGCAAGTTATGTAAATGTGTGTAAAAAAAGACTTTACTGCAGATCAGTGTGATGTTTCTGATCCACAGATAGATCTCATGTTAATGATTTGTTCAGGGCCTATCATTCTCTAGTTTAGTCAATTCATTATTTTGTTGTAACATGTTAAAGAATGATTAACCACAGTCTCCCAGAGTCAATACTCAAATTACTTGTGAACTCCAAAAGCCAAAAGTATTCATGTTTTCAAAGGGTTCAAAGGATGAACCCCAGCAACCAGAACTGAAAACACTACAAAGCACAAACCAACCCACCAACTTTTCAGTGGCCTTCATGTTGGGTTGAACACTGATGAATAATCAGTAACCTGATTGTTAATACGCAAATCAACACAACAACCCTAAAAATGACAAGTTGCATTCTGAACCCTACGTCTGAACTAGGCAATAAAAACAGTAGTTAATACAGTTTAGGTAAGAAACAACATAGAAGTCATTTACAGTAATTGGTGACATTAAGAGTTGACAGCAGCACAGCACACATAAAGTGATTAACACCTGTTAAACTACTTAAATCAAGTAATGGTTTCAGAAAAGGATGTTTTAATTATTGTATCTGGACAGAGCAACTGGATATCAAGACACTTGAAAAACACACACACACACACACACACAATGATGCATGAAATGCATTTACTGTATGTTAAAACATCTGCAGTCCTGCAAGTGCGATTGGTATTCCAGACGTTTTAATTGCTCATTAAAAGCCAGAGCAGAAGAGATGCAGCTGGTCTCGTAGATCTCTGAGAAGAGGCGAAAAGAGAGAAAGGAGGGAGGAAGAACATCGTTAAAAAGGATAAGGACTGAGAGCAGTGGCACAGAAGGACATCAATAATTCAGACCTTAACAGCTGAGGGTAGCAGGTTGTCAGTCAAGGCCTGCCACCACTGCAGTGCAGACCTTGGACACAGGGTTGTTTAAACATTGTGATTGACTATGGCATTATATCCAAGGCTGCTCTATGGGCCTGATATCTACTTTTATGTATGTCATCTTACATATGATATATCAGTGTCATGTTTGGATCAGTGGCAGCTTGTCATATCATTGGATTATTTACAATCACAGACTTACATTGGATAAGGCCTTTGACCTGAGGTGTCCTCGCTAAATGTGACTTTTTTCTCCCACTCTGTCCTGTCCATCAGAGCTGGGAGAGATCAGGAACGTGACCACCTCTAAGCCCTCTCTGGAGCTGGATGGACTGGAGAAGTACACCAACTACAGCATCCAGGTGTTGGCCTTCACCAGAGCTGGAGACGGTGTTCGCAGTGAGCAGATTTACACCCGCACCAAGGAGGACGGTAGGAAGATTAAGTCACCCCTCCCAATAAAAGGCATAAGGGCAGCTGTCACATTGCACTTGGCAAGGCGAGCTCGTGTCTCACTGTGTTTTACAGATATGCTCAGACTTGTTACAGGCTGAAGTGTAAGTTTGACTCACTGCTGTAGGGCTTTAAGGAATTACACTATGTCTTTATATTAAATGGAGAAATGTCAGTTTTGCTAAATTGAGAATATTTTGCAGCAGTGAATGAACCTCTGTAGTAAAAATGAGGCAGAGTGGCAGCAAGGTTTTAAATATTCTTATTAAGTGGAGAGCTGTAATTCTTGCAAGTAGCAGGAAGTCCTGCAGACTATGACATGTGGCCATCTGTTATCTTGCTTTATAATCAGCACCATTAAACTCTTGTGAGTAATAATATTAACTTAATGTGGGAAATCCATCAACGAAATCATCTTTTCCTTTCAGTTCCTGGTCCTCCGGCGGGTGTGAAGGCAGCAGCTGCATCAAACTCAGTGGTGTTTGTGTCCTGGCTTCCTCCTCTCAAAGTGAACGGCATCATCAGGAAATATACTGTTTTCTGCTCCAACCCACACCCCACGGTAAATATTTAAAAAGATATCAGATAGATATTCAAATAGTTATTTTAGTTTGTGTATTACATACATTAGCACTTTGAATTGGGTCAATTTCAAATAATCCATCGCTGCCGTGTAACATAACTGACATAACTTAAAGGCTAAGGCTGGCATTACTCCATCTTTTCTTACCGTTAACAAATGAAAAGACCAAAACCAACAATCTCTCAAAAGTCTCTGACTGCCTTACTGCATCTGTGGCACTCACCTCCATTCATTCCTAAAATAAAGCATTTTAGTATTTTCAAGTAAAGTTGGTTAAAAGACAACTTAAAGCAGCATGATCAAAGTATGATCAAAATTATAATAAATTCCAGTGCGTTGAGGGGCAATGTAATGTATAATGCAAGCTGAACTTCCAGAGACCTGCTGTAAAGTATTGTGAAAAAGCCTCATCAGGAGGGTGTACATGTATGTTGGACTGACTAAAAACAGAACTATGTAACTCACTGATTAGTGTTAATAGTTTTTGAACACCTGAACTCTGTGGCACAGAGGAACACACACAGCACTTGTAGAATCAATTCAGTTCATTGTTGTTGGTTTTCATGTTTTCATGTCAGTGTGATCTGCAGCAGTGAGTTCTGACTGAATGTCTGAATGTCTTCCCTCACCCAGGTGAGCAGTGAGTTTGAGGCGGCCCCAGATGTGTTCTTCTACCGCATCCCCAACCTGAGCAGGAACCGTCAGTACAGCATCTGGGTGGTGGCCGTGACCGCCGCAGGCCGTGGAAACGCCAGTGAAATCATCACTGTCAAGCCCATGGCTGAGGGTAGGTGGAGCTGATCTTTGGCACAGTTTGACTGTCAGTGAGTTCTGAATAAGCTGAAATACTTGGACTGCTCTTTGTTCCACATTCGATCTGTGGAGAGCCTGATTTACTGGTCAATAAAGAAGTGAACAGTACCCTCCTAATGGTTTATGTCAGCCTGAAAAAGAGGTACATGACGGCCTAATCTGCACGCCTGATGGGACTTTAATGTGCATCATTTTGGGACACCTTCACTTTGATACACAGTGTTTTAATAGCACAGTTCAAATACAAACAGGATCCCTTGTTGGGGGGATGACTTTGCTTCACCGTCTTACCCCAACTCTCTTAACTAAGCCTCGCTGATGTGTAAAAGTAGCTGATTCCTGTTATCTCCTTATAAGAGGACAAGTAGGGGAGCACCAGTTAGATGTGAGTAACCCTGTGTTTGGCCCTGCCAACACTTAACATGTTTGATGATGAGAGCTGATAAGCTGATTGCACATGCTGATAGAGCCCATTGTGTCAGGACCCACAACTCCTATTAGACCACTCACATCTTGTGTGAGGTCTAGATGGTGGATGTCCCCTCCTCCCTGCTCCACTGCTCAGATGCAGAGAGAAACACCACCAGACTGTGGCCCCTGAGCCTGTAGCCCTCACTCAGTGAAAGTGAAAGTTAGAGAGTAAATGAAAGAACAACGTAGCATGTGTGGAAAAGTCTGTGTTTTCTAAAATCATTCAGAAAACACATGCCACTGCATCTCCTCTGACTAAACGGGTGTGTTTTTGCAGCTCCTGCTCGGATCCTGACCTTCAACAGGACAGTAACGACCCCCTGGATGAGGGACATTGTGCTGCCCTGTAAAGCAGTGGGGGATCCGTCCCCAACCATCAAGTGGCTGAAAGAGATGTGAGTACAGTACAAATACTATCATACAGTAGATGTTGCAGGGTTAAATACTTGCATATAAAGTCACCAGCACTCACTGAATTTGTAACGCTGAAAACATGACACCAATCTTTAAAAACGTCTGTGTCTCAGCAATGGAACCCCAGCACCTGTTGTGATTGACAGTCGGCGCAGCGTCCACGGTAACGGCAGCCTTGTTATTCGCACAGTGAAAGCAGAGGATTCTGGGAACTATACATGTGTGGCCAGTAACAGCTTTGGGTCGGACAAGATAGTCCTCAACCTGCAGGTTCAAGGTACGAAACACCACCTAGCGCCCATCAGAATGTATAACAGCTACTCCGACGATGTGAGCATGCTGCACCTGTGGGCCGGGGTTAATTCATTCACACACCTTGTTAAAGCAGCAAAGGCTCTGTGTGGGATGCAAACAAACTTTTCAGTTATACACATTTTGTAGTCCTTTGTAGTCCTTATAATTAGTAACTTGTGGGCTTTGACTGTTTTCTTTCCTTCAGTTCCACCTGACCAGCCTCGCCTCACAGTGACCAAGACAACCACCACCTCAATAACCCTCTCCTGGATCCCTGGAGACAACGGAGGCAGCTCCATCAGAGGTCAGACACACACACGCAGCCCAGTGTTTTTCTTTCTGTTGTTGTCTTTCTGTTTTCCTCCTCAGTAAAACTAGACGAGCTGTTCATCCAAGTTCATGTCTCCTCACGTGCTCTTTTCCAGGCTACATTCTGCAGTACTCTGAGGACAACAGCGAGCAGTGGGGTAACTTTGCCATCAGTCCCAGTGAGCGCTCCTATCGGCTGGAGAACCTCAAGTGTGGCACCTGGTACAAGTTCACACTGACAGCCCAGAATGCAGTGGGGCCTGGACGCATCAGTGAGATCATTGAAGCAAAGACCCATGGGAAAGGTATAAACAAGTCTTTTTAGAGGCACATGATATTATAGTGATAGATAGAATTGGTGAAAGTTAGATCATTTTCAGTTACCGCTAAGCACAGCTGCCATGGTTTGCAGGTTTTTACTTTCTCTGGGGTTCACTCTTACTACCTTGACTCACTGAGGTTTTCCCTCCCTCTACAGAACCTCAGTACGCTAAAGAACAGGAGCTCTTCACTAGCATCAACGCCACTCGGGTCAAGCTCAACCTGAATGGCTGGAATAATGGTGGATGTCCGATCACCTCCTTCACTTTGGAGTATCGGGCTGTAGACTCGCCCACGTGGACCACGGCACAGCGCACCTCCCTCACCAAGAGCTACATCCTGTACGACCTGCAGGAGGCCACCTGGTACGAGCTGCAGATGAAAGTCTACAACAGCGCCGGTTACGCTGAGAAGAGAGTCAAGTTTGCAACACTCAGCTATGATGGCAGTGAGTTAACACAACAGCAGGGGACGACACTGTTTCCCACTCATGTCTTTGCAGGGAACACAGTCACTGAAATATCTGGCATGGCCCGCTGCAACTGGCAGGGAACTGTACCTGTATGATTCACCAGCTCCTCCAGAGGTAGTTTAATGTGAACACTGACACTCTGTCGAATACGTAGAGAATCTGTGATGAAGGACCTTAGTTTCCAGTAACTGTACCACATTGGGTCTGGCTAACAGCAGTAGTTTGAAGCAAAGAGGAATAAATCACCCTCTCTGTTAATGGCAGAGCTCAGGAAAGGAGGTGATTGAGGCTCCCTTGATGAACGGGGCAATAAAAAGCACATTTCGTGCTGACTTTAGTGGCTGGGGCTGCTTATGACACTTCCATCACAAGCCCACTGAGTGCCACCGCCTGAGTTAAATAATGTCATGATCTCCTTTGATATAAAGGATGTGGTCAGCTTATATAGCTCAGTGGTATTCTGCCAAAAACCAGGCTGAGCCTTCAGCCATGACGGATGAGTTGATTGACATTTAAGTACAGTTTGGCAGATTTGAAACCAGATATCACTGCTAATTTGGGAAAAGGTCAAGTGCTGATATTACCAGAGTGCAGCAGTTTGGGGTGGAACAGTGTGTGTGATCACTTGGAAGAAAATGTTAGAGTTTTAAAGCTTTGAGCTGCTGATTGTCTAGAACAACTTTTATGCAATTTGACAAGTGACATTCAGCAGCTACCGTTGAAGGACAGAAATCAAATGGTTTTGTGGAGTGATTCCTACAGCAGCAAGTGTTCTCTATCATGTAAATGATGTCCTAAAGCACATGTGGGCTGAGCACCAGGATGCGTCATGACACAGATCATGTGATTTCTGCACAGGTACCATCGCGCCTTTGGTCAAGGCACCCAACGTGAGTGAGGAAAACTCTGGGGGCAGCGAAGGTTTGAAGATGATGGTGACTATTTCCTGTGTGTTGGTGGGCATCGTTGTAATCTTCATCGGGCTGCTGGTGCTGAGGAGGAGGAGGAGGGAGCAGAGGCTCAAGAGGCTCCGAGGTGAGACGAGAGAAGTCGTCTAACAGGACAAACTGTGGCCTCCGTTCTCCTGTGTTCAACAAGTAAAATGATGTGTTCTCTGTTTGTTTTATAGATGCTAAAAGTCTGGCTGAGATGCTTATGAGGTGAGATCTGTTCAACAACTTCACTGCTCAGCCTTTATCAGCACTGCACACAGGACTGTCACCTGAGGACAATTCATCATGATTCCAGTGGTTAAGTTCTCTTTTTGTTTCCTGTTCTCCAGTAAAAACACACGTCCAGCAGAGCCCATTAACAAACAGCAACAGACGCTCCGCATGCACATCGACATCCCCAGGGCCCAGCTCCTGATCGAGGAGAGAGACGCCATGGAGACTGTTGGTAAGCCCGCTGCTACTGTGTACTGCTGCCGTGCATGAAGCAGCAAACAAACCAGATTATTGCAGCGCTGAGCTTGTTCTTGTTGCTGTCCCACAGACGACAGGTCCACTGTGTTACTGACCGATAACGACTTTGGGGAGACCCAGAAACAGAAGTCTTCGACCGTCACCCACACAGTCCATTACCAGTCACTGTCCCAGGCCACCGGTCCACTGGTCGATGTGTCTGATGCCAGACCAGGAACCAGTAAGTCCAGTACGGACGCTTTTTTTTTTAAATGTCATAACACATAAAACGTACATGTGGTGTGTTTGTGCCTTTGGTTTAGCCAGCTGTGCTCCTTTTTCTTTTGCCTTTTGTTCACCTCTTCTGTGTGCTGAATGAATGAAGTGAAGCGAATATCTGTGCATGTATGATTTCTAACGGTTTCTAAACATCCTCTGAGTCACTAGTGCATTTTTTATCCTCAGCATCAGTTTCTACAGTTCCTGTATTTTTCACATGATCATTTGTCTCCAAAGTGGGAGCTGCCATGAGTTTTAGTCGGTCCGTGTCTTTCCAAAAAAGAAAACTGCAGGTTTTGCAAATGTTTTGGCAACTGATATGAGATTCAATGCATTTCCTACTATTACCTTTACTATCGTGACCATTTCATTAGATCTAGTCATGTCCTTCCTTGACCTGCATAAACAGAGTCCCATTCTCACTCTCAGACCCCACAGCCCGCCGCACAGCCAAAGCCGGCCCAGCTGCTCGCAACCGCTATGCCAGCCAGTGGACTCTAAACCGCCCACACCCCCCTGTCTCCTCCCACACTCTCAGCACTGACTGGAGGCTGCCCACACCCAGAGTTGCAGGGTCTGTTGACAAGGAAAGTGACAGCTACAGCGTCAGCCCATCTCAGGACACAGGTATGCGATATATCCAGATACAGCAGTTTTACACTGTAGCTGTAACAGTTTATAACACGACTCGTCAACGTCACTAACAATAAATCAGTAGCAATTAGTTACATCCCAACACTTGTTCCACTAACTCCTACCACTAATCCCTCCACTAACCCTGGCCTATGTCCAGACCGAGCGCGGAGCAGTATGGTGTCAACAGAGAGCGCGTCCTCCACCTACGAGGAGCTTGCCAGAGCCTATGAGCACGCCAAGATGGAGGAGCAGCTGCGCCACGCCAAATTCACCATCACCGAATGCTTCATCTCTGACACTTCCTCGGAGCAGATGACGGCGGGCACCAACGACTACACTGACAGCCTGACCTCCAGCACACCGTCCGAATCGGGCATCTGCCGTTTCACTGCTTCCCCGCCCAAGCCTCAGGACGTCAGCCGGGTCATGAACATGGCCGTGCCCAAGGCCCACAGACCGGGTGAGGCCATGCTGTCAAAGGCTCAGATCCGGCTCAGCCTGATCGCCGACCACATGCTAACCTTTACAACTGGCCTCATGACGAGGCTAATAACGCTAATCCCTAAACCTCAAGCTGTTGTCTAATACTGATAACTAACCATTAACTAATGCCGACAGTGAGTCCAGATGAAGTGACTGTCTCACAGCAGTTAGACTGAAAGTCGGCCCTTAAGAGAGAAACTGGGGAACCATTAAATGGAAAATTCAATCTGAGTTGAATAGAATAGGACATTCCAATATATTAGACAATGAATATTTCATACTGCTGGCATTCAATTTATGAGAACTCAATTATGAGAAAATCTGAAGTAGAGATGAGATGGACTTTATTGAAATTTACATGTTACAGCAGCAACAGAGGCAGGGCCAAGACGAGCACTAATACAAAAAATAAGCACTAGTAGAAAAGTTATGCAGGACAATGACAATGTTATTAACAATAATTAATATGTACACTATGTCCCCCTTTCACTCGTGTGCAGCATATTGATATGGTTGTTCATGAGTAAGGTGAAATGGAAAATGAATAGATAATTATTGCACAGACATGAATGGACAGTATGGATGAGGTGTTTTGAAATTAAGTAAATCTGTAGAAAACTGTAGCTGTGTATTTCTTTTATCCAGGTTTTACACCTAAATGAGCCTCACTTCACTTCACAGAGATGTTAAATCAGATCAGTGCCCACTGTCAGTGAAGGACACAACTGAGTTTGAAAAAGTGACAAATAATCCAAACCTGTTCTGATATGTGTCGATATAAGACGCTCAAGTGTGAAAATCAGGCTTTTTAGGATGGGCACGCTGGATGATACTACTGTTAAGAAAACAGTCCAATGTAATAGTCACATTAGTACATTATTATCACGGCAGTAATATTGTAAGTCTGACAGAGTGGCAGTGGGTGCAGGCTGAGTGTAAGATCTCACCGTTAAATTAGATGAGGTCAGTGTCAGTGAAGGACTTGTGTGTGTGTGTGTGTGTGTGATCATACTGAATAAACTCTGATTTATGGCTCTGAGAATAAAGCTGTGTTTTCATCACCTCTGAAGGTGAGTAAAGACTCCTGAGGGCCAAAAAGTGGACAAAGTCTTCTAAAACCAGCGACTTGATATTGTGAGCAGCTGTTGGAGTGGGGGAGTTGTGGCGATGTTTCTAACTCTGATGTGTGTGTGTTGTCCTGCAGGGGGCGAGTTGGTTCACCTTCCCCCGTACCTGCGCATGGACTTCCTGTTAAACCGAGGCATGTCCTGCTCGGGCTCCTCCAGGGGGACAGCTAGTGGGGAGAGAGCGGCCATGGGTCAGGCCTGTCTGGAGCCCCAGAAGAGTCGCTCACTGAAGCGGCCCTCGCGCATGGCGCCCCCAACGCCCACAGAGGCCCCTCAGGCCAGCAGGGACCCAGTGGCCCAGTGGCAGCCTGGCTCTGCGGCCACGCTCCCCCACAGAGAGGGCTCAGAGCTGGCCCAGGCCGCCAAGCTCAGCACCTCCCAGGAGTCCCTGCTGGACTCGCGAGGACATCTCAAACAGAGCAGCAACCCCTACGCAAAGTCCTACACGCTGGTATAACAGCAGGGGCACCTAGGGCGGGACTAGAACTCACTCTAACACTGGACTTAACACTCAAGTGCAGTAAACTGACTTTCACCACGCAGTTCTGTATATACGTCCCCCCCTGCAAGGGCGGGGTCACTTTTACTAATCTCCTTTTATTTATTTTAGAGCTTTCTTTTATCTCTTGTTTGTATTTCTTTTTTTTTTTTGTTTCACTTGAGAAAAATTCACTCATCGGAAACGACTCCATCCGGAGCTTTGCCAAACTAATTGAGTAATGAGGGAGCATTATTTATTCTTGATTATTGTTAATTCTTTATAATTAATCAGTGATTATTAATTGTTAGTTGTCAGCTATTAATGATCATTAATTATTGATTACCAAATGATCTATTATCAGCATTACTACAATGTTTTCATAAGAACCCGGACATCTTTGTTTTTCTGGAGTGGAAGATGACCATTTGGAGTCATTTTTTTTCCTATGGAATATCCTTCTGAAACACTGAATGAAACTTGGGAGAAATCTTGGAATGAAAGCAATTGACACCAGTCCAAACTTTTCAGCTGCTCTCAAATTGTTACTTTTTTTGAAGAAAAAAAAAATCTATTTCCTATGGATGCATGGGGACTGACCAATTAAAAGACAATGAGGATTACGATCGAGGCTGGACGGCCCAGTCGAGCATTTTGTCACACTATGAAATGATCCAATGTGAAGATTTATTATTCTTATTACTATAAATATATATATAAAAAGAGAAATCACTTTTATTTGTGGATATTACAGGGAAGAATTGATTTGGTTAATAAAGTCCTTAGTCATGTTTGCACATATCTCGTTTTAATTAGGAAATGGAGTCTCTGTTGATCTTTCTCTGTGTCCCATTCTCTGATGGTGCAATATGAAAAAAGATATGAAAAGTATATGAAAACTATTGCTCTATACTGTACTGTACTGATGAAAATAACTATGTTGTGAGTATACTTACAGGGCCGGACGCTCTCCAGCCATGTATTCAGGTGTAGTTTACCACTGCTTGTCTGCCAGGGTGGTAAATGATGTTAGCTAGAATAGGGAGGGTTTAGAGAACTAATGGTTTGCACTTCACAACACCCCGACTCAAGTGTGTCCGGATAGATCCCCCTACTCTCAGTGCACTAGGTAGAGTCTTCAGGGCTCTCACTCTCCTCAGTAGATTTACTGTTGCTGCATTGCAGTGACGCTCCTCTACAGGGAAAAAAAAAAACGTGAGACAATCCAGCAGAATCCCCCCTTCAAACCAAACCTATAATGTCTATGGGAAATATCTAAAAAAAATTGTGGATATACGTAAGAAGCTGTTTTTTGTTCCTGTCTACCCTGGCCCATTTCTGTTCTGTTTCTTTGAGTTAGCCTGAAGGGAGAAGAGTTTGATCCAAAATGCTGTGAGGTCATTATGTCAGTTTCTATGATTAGTTTCTATGATTAACTGTCTTCATTATGATTATACATTTTAACAAAAAAATGTCACTTTTTATTTTTAACATGAGTGTTCACCGTGGTGGCACTGGAATAAAGAGAAACTAACACAAAGTTCAAATTTGATTAATAAAATGGCTGTTCCCCAAAGTGTCCTCCACGGGTGTGACATGAGTGACTGGTGGCGGTGTGGAGGTGAAGCAGACTCACGCAGAGCAGAGCGGGTGGAGCCTGTCCTCTCCGGCCGTTTGACTCGTGAATCTCAGCAGGACATCCCAAATCTTCGCCTGGTTTTCATGAGGACAGCAGTGAGATGTCCTGAGGGTGGTCAGCAGCCTCAGTGACTCGTGCTGCTCAGTCAGACCCTGTTGTGTGAGTCTGTGCCTGCAGGGGGCAGTGTCGTCAAGAGTCACTCTGATCCAGCCTCCTCCATGAACTCTCATCCCAAATCATTTTAGAATTACGCCCAGTGCATGTTGGGATAAACTCCAGCTCTCGTCACCTAAATAAGAGGGGGGGGGTTTACACTTCACCTGTGGCCTCAGAAGAGCAGAGTGCAATGAAAGCAGAGCTGTGTTGGACTAAATGTGGTGTAGCTGTAAAAAACTACAGTTAAAGTAAAAAACTAAAGACACAGTAACTTAAGTTTTTAGTCTGACGTGTGTTCACGCTAGAGAAGTGACAAAATAAAGTTTCATTTAGAAGTGAGTATAGAGCAGATGTTTGTGCTGTTGATGGACGCTACTCCCAGAATGCATTGTATCACTGAGGAAAGAGTTTCTCACCGTTATGAAAAACCAAAACTAATCACGGATGGTGGTGCATCAGCTCTGTATCTATAAATGGTTTGGAAAACATTTGTCGCTTTGTTGAGTTGAAGTGACATCATTTCCTGTTAATATCCAATAGCTAAATGTGTTGATTTCTTACACACTAACCTGGTGGCTCCCATTTATGGAAGGGCTTTCAAAAGGCATTCTGGGAAATGTAGGCAATTATGGACTTACGTTACAACCATCCATCCATCCACTGTATGGGGTCTATACTGCTTATCCATCAGGATCGTGGGGGGGCTGGAGCCGATCCCAGCTGTCACTAACAAAATGTACTGAATATTCTGCTGAAATCCACCAGTTAAAGAGAGTCCTTCAGATTAAATCTGTCCTTTGATGAGTTAGTATAAATGTAATTCTTTATTAATTTGAATCTTATAGTAGCTGTGAAGAGTCACATGATTGTAATCATTATAAAGACTTTCCCTCCTAAAGTGGTTTAGTAATTGAAGACTTTCCAACCTGCCACACTGAAGCTTCTGCCTGAGCCTCACATGTCTTGCATGCTAAATTGCTTCCATGGTCTTATTTCACCAGACGGGGGGGTTAGCAGGAGGGTGTATTACTCAGTACGACAACTGCATCTGCCATCCACCTCTGAAGTCCACGGCAAATTAAGCATGGTAACAGAGATTTACTTGCAGCCTCCCTCGGCGGTTAATAACTGCTGTCAGGCTGCTGTCAGATTCAGGCAAACTGAATTCTTCCCTCTGATCAGCCTGAGAAATATGAAGCTGTCGCTGGCAGCGCTGGGAAATGATTCTGAAAATGTAAAGTAATAAACGCATCCTGGTGCAGAAGTGGAGCAATGAGCGCTGCCACTTCCTGAACAGTTTGCATCTGACAGCAGGCGCTGTTTATACTTCACTTCACAGATATTTTATCTCTTCTCAAATTCATTTATTGGATTATGGACAGAAAGACGGTGATTTCTACTAGATTGTATGTCCTGTGGCCCTGAGAAATCCCAACAGTGGATTACAGTATGATCTGGTCATCCTCACAGAGACAACTTCAGTAAGAACGCACACTTCAGCAGACCGTTAAGCATCCTTAAGAGAAAGTGATAAAGTCAGCCAGAGGATCAGATCTAATCTGACTGAAAAACAGGAGATAAAGTGGATCCGTTGTTAAGAACCATTTTAAATGAGAGATACCTTCACGCTGCTGCCTCGTGTCCACGACTTTATTCTTCTGTCTTTCCTCTTGTGAGCACTTTTTAACCCAATATGATCAATGATGTAACACACCTTTATTTGTAAAACTTTATTATGTAGATAAGCAGTCTTCTTTCACCAGCACTGATCTTAAATGACAAATTTCCCACATGCATAAAAAGATGCATTATTCATTTAAGCATTTAATTTCACCTTTATTTTGTTGTACTGGGTCGCTCATTTTTTAAACCTCACAGACACTCCTCCCCCCCCCTCTCCTCTGAAGCACAGATTAATAAGAGACACATGT
This sequence comes from Pempheris klunzingeri, assembly GCF_042242105.1. Lineage (NCBI taxonomy): Eukaryota > Metazoa > Chordata > Actinopteri > Acropomatiformes > Pempheridae > Pempheris > Pempheris klunzingeri. The sequence continues at coordinate 2,280,385 of NC_092025.1, read as the reverse complement.
GCTGTCTCAGTGGTCGCTGTGCAGCTGCCTCTGCTCACCAGGACTCAGTATCTTACTGACTACCTGGAAATAACCCCGTCTTACCGCGGAGCTGCCAGATTACACGAAACTCAAAAATCTAAGCAGCATTGTTGCCTTTAAGTGTCAGCTGTTGAAGTGGTGTCACTGTGATGTCAGCAGGTCTTTCTGTATGTGCGGTCTCTCTTTGGCCTGGTTTAAACACTTTTATAAAAGACAGACTTAAGTTAAGCATAAAAAACTAGCTAAAGAGCCATGTTTCCATGGTAACAATCAGTGACACTTGCTGACCAGTAGCACTAACTGACAATAACGACCAAAGCATGGCTCATAATTTGTGGTTTGCTAACGATGTTGTGAGCGAGTGACGAGAATGGGGAGGATTCTTAGAGAGCGCAGTGAGCTGTTGTTGTGAGGACGCCGTCAGTCAATTTATCCAAAGAAACTCTCCTGAGCCTGACTGACGAGTTGGCAGAAGCACTGAGTCCTGCCACATTAAGAAGCCTCAGCAGCTCTGCACCCTACCCTCTACTGGGTTTTCCCAGTTTGCTGGATGGCCTTTTTACCCAACAAGTAGTGCGAGAGAACAAAAAAAGGAAAGCAGACTAGAGTCTGGAATATAAATATTTCTGTTTGTTTTGTTGCAGAGCTGAACAGACAGTGACAAAATGTTTCAGTCCATGTTGGACTTTCCTCAGTGCAAACTGAAGCATGCATGATGAGTCGCCCTATGAGTGGGACACTCTGCAGGCGAACCTGATCAATGATCTGGGGTTTGATTGTCAGCAGGTCAGATTATAAACACACAGTCACACTTAAGCACTCACGTAAGATTTGATCCATGCTACCACCATGATGATTAGGAATCTTTATGTCAATGCCACAGAATGCTAAATCCTAAAAAGACTGATTTCCATCTGCAGAGTCAGCAGATTTAGGATCAGTGAGGAGAATTATGCTCACTGAAGTTTTCTCTTGGTTTTTCGTACATGTTGAATGTCACATCTGGTTAAATGAAGATGGCAGACAACATTACTATTTTTTATTTTAATCCAAATGTGATCAGGTTCGCCTACAGAGTGCCCACAGAAGGGTTACTGTTTCTGTTGTTTTGCACTGAGGAAAGTCCACTTTTGCACATTCTGTCACTGTCTGTTCAGCCCAATGCAGCAATGTCATAAATAGAAATATTCAAATTCCAGATCCAGAGTGTACAAAGCTGGTCTCTGTTAACCATAACCAGTCTTGTGGTTATCCAAATGTTGTAGGAGCCTGAAGTGAACCAACCATGTTGGGGCAGCAGATCAGAACGTGCTCATAGACATCAGGTCTGAACCATTAGTGGAGGTATGAGCTATGTGGGTATGAGGCATATTTGTTACTGCACTTCCTGCAGGCATTTTAGTGCACTAAATCAGACCATGTTCTAAAATCACTCAAGATCGCTTAATGTGCAATATATATGCAGTTTGCTGTAAAAGGGCATGAAAACCCATCAGCACAGTGCTTTAGAATCTTGTGCTGACCACAGTGTGTGTGGTCTCAGTGATTTAGTTCATTTCAAGGTCAAGGTCAAATAATCCACACTTCAGTCATTGGTTCGACTTTTTCTTCCAAAAAGGCCGCAATAGATCAGAATAAGTTTCAGTATGATCTACTGCACATGTAGTGTACGTGTCGAGTACGCTGGACAATAGGACTCATTACAACCACATTTGCTAACGAAAACTATTTGAAATAACAGAAATTGAATCAAATTGCACTCCTTTCCAATGTCTTTATTTCTTTCTCTGTATACCTGTATATGCTCGTGTGTGTGTGTGCATGCATGTGTGTGTGTGTGTGTGTGTGTGTGTGTGTGTGTGTGTGTGTGTGTGTGTGTGCGTCTGTGCAAGCTTGCATGCATAACTGTGTGTGCTTGTACAGTATACATGTGTTAGCCAACTGAACAGTGACATTTTTGAAATCACAAGAGCAAAGAAAGAAACACAACTGGGATCAAATCACAAGCACAACATCTACAGTCTCTACATAGACACACAGCTCATGCCGTCAGGTGGAACGATACGATGGACGTCCAAATACAAATTAGACACTGATTTGATCTTAAAAGCAGCAGTGATACAGCGTGAACGCACTGGTAACTGTGTGGGAGGATTTTAACCATCCAGAGGGAAATGCCACTAACAGACCTCCAGCAGAGCTATGACACACTTTGATTATGACGCCTTGCTAAGACTGTGGATGAAATCACGACCCCAGTTAAAAAGTCAATCACAGCAATGCATGTGGCTTTATATTCCCCCTGAATTAAAGATTATCACTGCTTGAAGACTCGTTTTAGTCTGTTGTTCACATGAGAATATTACACTGAATGTGACATAAGTTCTACTGAAGCTACACTCACTGAAGTAAAAAACAGAAACAGCGTAATTATAGGAAATATTTAAATACATACATCCAGAATTTGGTAACATATAATGTTTGTATATAATATTCATTATAAGCTAGTAATCACACACAGATTTTCACAAAGATACTATTTAGCCCATGATGACCCCACCCCCACCCCCAACCCCCCATCTTCAGGAGTCCCACCCCCACCCCTCCTTTCAGTTCATGACGGTGCAGTTTGATTGACATGCAAGATCAGGCCCACATCGAGATGCCACACTGACGGCGGCCGCTCTAAGACTTGAAATCCTGCTTCTTTTTCTGGAATTTCCTGAACTGCGACTGGATGGCCACTGCGGCCTTCTCCGTCTCCGGGTTTTCCATGTCGATGTCGAAGTCCTCGGGGACGTTGTTCTTCTTCTCATCTGAGGAGAGGAGAGGGGGAATGGTGAGAGGTGGCAGGACAGATGAGTCTCAGCAGCTTCATGAGTCTCCAGGAGTGAGATTCTGCTAGCACGGCTGTACACTCTGACATCTGCTGTATGATAATGGAGCTCAGCTGTGTGCACACTACACTTTAACAGAGGTGGGGAGGCCAACCAGACTAGCATGTGCCAATCATCCCTGAAATCTTCTGGAAAACCTCGACATACTGTTCAAACATGCATCAGATAAAGCGTGAATCTCATCTTTGTGGCTCCATACTGCCCTCTGAGGCAGACACAGGGGGCAATAATGTACCACTGTTCCAAACTTGTTCTCGGTTCTCGCAAACGTGAGATTCGCGCTTTATCAGAGTTTTCAAATATAGAAGAATTTTGATGACAAAAAATTTGACAGAAAGCACAAAACAAATTTTTTTTTTTAATTCAGTCTTCAAGTCAGGTAGTACAGGCGTGGGGTTTGTCGTCAGTATGCTTACAATTCATCAGTAAAATAAACACGTGCTCTGGTCTAATGTCTTTCTCCAGCTGTTCCGCTCAGCGCTGCCCCTAGAGGCCTGGAGCACTTCGCTTGTGTTGCAGCGGTTGACTTTGCATCATTTCAGTATTTGCAGCATGTTTGCTGTTGATGTATTTGTTTTGGCTTTCTGCAGCACGTTTCTCTTACTGCAAATGTTTTGGGCCAAATGTTTCCCTCGGCCACCATACGAACTGATCACTGATGTTTTACGATGAACAGGGGCTGTTCTGTATTTCTTCCTTGGTTTCTATCTTTGACTGTGTGGAAAAGCTTCTATTATTGAGTCCAGACAATCATTTGAGAGGGTAAACTCTGTGAGGGGAAGCTTATAAAAGAATAATTATTTTTACATAACTGAACAAATAAAAGAAACGTCATAAAACATGCAATATAATTTCACTGCCGGTTTTACAGTCGTTTCTCTGTTGCAGCGTTAAAGGAGCGACCTCACTCATGTCAGACGTTAATGTGATTACAGATGTCTGACATTCAATAAAAGGACAGGCCCACATATCGACACACAAGGCTAACGAGTGCTCTCCAGAGTCTAATAGATGAGACCTTTCATCATGCATTTAGAAATAAGCTGACACCTTTTCTACACAAGCAGCAGACAAACTTAATGTTCACACGCAATCCCCTCTAATGCTCCTCGTTCAAAATAAAAGAAATGCTGCTGATTTAAAGGTTCGATATCATAAAGACATAATACACAACAAAACCACATTCTCGGTGCTGAAGTGCACAAACAGTGAGTGCAGTCAAGTGTCAAGTCAGTGCCGACTGCTCCGGAAAAGCAAAACAAAAAAAACCAGACAGCATATATGTACTGAGATTAAAACAAGGGAGCAGGTTCAGTCTTACCCAATGTGACACAGTCAGATATTTGCTCAAGCAACATAGTTATGCGTCATGCGCTACAGTGCTCCGTGCATGATTGTGCTGACCTGCTGTGGAAGGCGTGCGCTCTAGCAGAAACGGAGATTTTTCCAACTGGCCTACTTACGTTTAGATGGAACCTTTTGTTGACCTTGAGGCCCTTGGATGGCACATGTGACAATGAAAACAAATTCATATTTGATGACTGTAGAAGCCACACACACCTCTCTCTCTCTCTCTCTCTCTCTCACACACACACACACACACACGCAGCTTCACACCTGCCCCACAGGGTCGATGCCCTTTACACCACACAGGGTGTAAGACTCCATAAGCCACCAACGTCACAGCTTCAGCAGTGTGTTGTGCTGCTGCATGAATGAACCAAATTGCCACAATGGATGATGGGATTATTTCCATAAGAGGTTTGTGAAAGGTCATGTTCAAATTGGTTCCTGTGAGATTTGAAGCAGCCTGTGAGTATATGGATTATGATTGATGAAGGCCCAGGCTTGAGCAACGAAAGCTCAAAAGGTGACCCGTGAAGCCGAGCAGTGAGTGAACCACAAGGTCTCTATCTGCTGGAGATATTTACAACGATGGAAAAGGAGCCTGTTTGTTCCCTGTAAAGTGCTGCGTCTATAGGAGAAGGGTAAGATTTTCATACATCATGGTGCTCTTTGAGTCAGTGCCAACAGGTCATGTCACCCTTATTCATGTGGCAGGTAGAGCTCCACTATAAGACTTGTGAAATGAAGAGGATCTTCATTGTATCTGCCATGAAGATGTCTGGGAAGATTGTTTCTGGGCCTTCAATTCTCTTTTTTTTTGCAAGAAATTCAAAGAGATACAATAAAGGACATTACATAGGCAACACAGATCACCTCATGTTCCCCCGTAGAGCTCCGTCATGAATTAACAGTAAACTGACAGCTGGGATTTTCCTTCATCAAATATACATTTATGTTGTGGTTGTGTGGAGCCCAGAGATTAGCACTGACATTAGTGTACATATGGGGGGTCAGTACAATACTTACCAGGGACCAATGCCGAGACAAATAAAGTCAATATAAGGGAACAATTTAGTGTTTAAGTGATGCTTAGAGATAAATCACAGTGTAAGTATGTTTTACAGTGCTGACTGACTGTTCAATGATTACAGTGGACAGTAATATTGTTGCAGTGTTGATATGAGTTATGGTATAATCTATAACATTTTTACATTTGAATTCTATACATACAAATATGCTTTACTTTGCTAAATCAAACTGTAAAGTTCCTAAATATCGTAGTATTGTTGCTGCAGGGGAACAAACCTGCCTGTTCCAGGTGAGTCCTGTCGGGTGTTTCTGGGTCCCTCCAGAACACAAATGTGTTTCACTGGCACCACGTGTTCAGAGTATTTACACTAAATATGAGCTGTCATCTCAACTGTTTGTTAGAGATCCAGGCCAGTTTTACTGGAGGTGCCGTCTGCCGAGGAGACCTCAGACTCACGTAGATCTACGCTGGACAACCTTCGCTTCTTAGCAAGAAAATGAGTGACACAGGATCTACAGCAGCCTCTGACGAATCTCTTGCCAAGCGAACTGATTGGATTAGTGACCTAATGCAAAGATGGAGGGGCACACTGGATGGATGTGATACGTATCACAAGAGGACTCTTGTGTATACAGCAGTCGTTGGGGGACGGTGTGTAAATGTATGCAAACATCTTTACTGTACAAGGGATCCATTTTCATATCACTCCCTTCTTTTCCACATTCTAGGCCTGCAGTATGGTTTCAATTGTGATAATATCTTGAGAGTAGTATAAATAAATGTAATATGTAAAATGTAACCTGTACTTTTCCTAATCCGTACATTTATTAGAGTGAATTAAAGTTCAGTATCTCACCGAAACCAGAAACTATTTAAAGGGGCAGAAAGTGTGACAATAGGCAAATGTGAAATGAATTCACACCTCTATCAATTTCAATCGAGCAAATCCCTCCCCATCACTGACGAGATGTTTCCCTCTGGACCGAGCCTGAGCTGCCTCATCATACACCTCATCGGCCCGGGGGCTGGGACAGAATCCATTTCAACACGGGCTCTTCACGGTGTTATCAGCAGCCCCAGGGAGAGAGGAGAGGTGACACATGGTCTCCAGGTACACCAGGCTGCGGTATGTGCTGAATGGGGCCATGGAGCCGTTTAGCGGTGAATGGGCTGCTATTAGCCTGCTGCATCTATTGTGTTAGGAGAAGGTTGACTTCAAGGAGTGGAGGAGATTACATTCAGTGATTCCTTGGTGTACTGTATCATACGCTGCCAAGAAACCTCATTTTGTAAATGTGCAGACTGCACTCAGTATCTGCTGCACGGCTGACACACAGAAAGCAGCACAGCGCCTAAGCGTCTAAATGGATATTCATGATAGCGTATCAGCTTTTTTCAAAGCTTAGTTAGCATCTGTTAATTCTACAAGCCGCAGAGGAAAATGTCAGACTGATTCACATTCGTCTCACCTGAGCTGAGGTCATGAGAAGAACGATCCGCTGGTCTGAGGTTCATTAGAAACAGGCCTTTGTTCTTGCATACTCTCATTTTGCCACGATGACAGTTCTGCACTTAACACCATTTACGAATTTCAAAGGATCCTGCCAAGGACCAATTTTACCGTTCATAACTCGAGGGATTTGAATTACATTATTATGCCAACAATCCCATGGCCCAGTTTGCAAAGTAGGTCTTCCTGTGAATTGTTTCCATGGTAGAGGAAACCTTCCTATCGCCGTAACCACTGTGGTGTGGGGTTTCTCATGTAAAAGCAGAAAAGAGATTCAACTCAACCATCCTGTCAGATTCTCTCTGATCTCTACAGTTGATCTGGTGATGTTGGGACATTTTTAGAAGAAATAAGTGAACAAACTGATCACGTGTTCACACGATGACCCCCTCAGAGGAATCGTCTCATTTTCAAAAGGGGCCTGACAAGTCATCGCATTTGACCTGCTATTAGGTGGTGCACACAGAAAAAAACAAAATCGTTGTTCTGACATTAATTCATAATTCTGAATGTGAACATTACGGCTGGGGTGTTAGGGATTCAGTGTGACGCTGAATTATTCCAGTCAACTCCAGTCTTAAAACAGTGTTTTGCTTTTTTTGGTTTTTTTAATGTTGAACCAGTTTGTGTGAGGACAAGCTGCTTTAGAGCAGAAAAAACTGCTTTAAAGCTGTAAACTGCTTTCAATAAAATCATTGAAGTGAATGTGTGAATGCAATTTTCTTATGACATTTAAAGGCTCATACATATGATAGGATAATAATAAAGGATATGACAGTAACATATCAGAATAGTACTGAAATACTATTTTAGTACAGTATAAATACTGAATGAATGAATGAATGAATGAAAGATTTTTTGATGAATTGTGTGATAATTCCCAGGTCTTTCAAACACAGTATAACGACAGAATGTGACTACCAGGTCACATTCACATGTTGATTACGGTGTTTAAATATTTCCACAATAAAATGTTATCCAAATGTAATTACATCACATACATATCATTTGACCTGCGCTATACTAATATTTCAGTTAAACAATGAATGAAAGGTTTTGTATCTTATTTTACTGAATTTGTATCATCTAGACTTTGAACACTTCCAATCTAAAATGTGAGCTGTGAAATCAACTGATCACATGACAATAGAATACGTGTGAGACGATCATGGTGATGAAGTTGAAAATCATTCTATTGTAAGCAAAGCGCAAAACTAGCTACAGCTTTGTTCTCTCACTATAAATAATCCGGTCCACACCAGCTTTGGTGAAAACAGCACATCAGTGATATTCTGCACTGTATTTCTGCATGGTTGTACTTTTCAGACTGAACACGGTGGTTATAAAGTACCTTGGCCAGCAGATGGTTTGCTGTTTCCAGTCATTGCTCCAGATGCTTGTCTCTGCAAAGAAAACAGAGAAAAAACACGATCATCGTTATTTTTTGAAGATGAAGAAAGAACACCACATGTGAGAATATGAGGATACTGAAATACTTTCCCCCTGATGTAGTTAGTTCTTTTCAATTCATTCCACAAAAAAAAGCTCATTTGCAGTAACTTCAGCGCTTTAATTCTGAGATCTGTGTTGATAGCAGACTCTGCTCCGTTGAGGGGAGCTGGATGAGATATGTTGATCTATAATCCATGTTTCTGCAGCAGAGGCACGCTCACTCTGCCTGCTCTAACAGCTCCCGACTGTTCTCCCCTGACGGGCTGCTGATGCTCCGCAACGTTACAAGATGCACTCAGCTCTGAAAACAAGAGCGTCCACATGCAGGGACACCACAGTGTGTGTGAGAAGGTTTGCTAACCATTCAGATCATAAATATGTTTGCTTTGCTGAGAGATAATTCTGCACCACACTGATATTGTGGCTACAAATTTCCAATTATTCACATAACACCCCGTTTTTAGTAGCATTGCTGCGTTTTCAATCCAAGAGCATCACTCATACAGCTGAGCATTGTGGGTGTGATTTGATTTAGAGCACATTGCATTTCACAGATTCATCTGCCCAGCGGAGACCTCTCCATCTTACCAAGCTCAACCTGAATTATTAATCCTGTGCTTTCAATGAATTTCATGCCAAAGTAGTTTTGATGTATGTGAGCCAAACAGGAACAAAGCAAGAAAACACTGGCCAAAGAAACCAAGCGTCTCCCTCCCGTGTCCCCATGTGTCATCACAAGTGCCAGTGGAAGAGAAACTTGTTTGGCAGCGTGGCCATCTGTTTTTCTGTTTACACGCACAACTCAAAGTGAGTCAATGCCGCTGGGACTCCCAACGCCACGCTGACTCTCGTCTGCTTGATTGTGCTCTGGTATTCAGCGAGGCAGGAGCGGTGTCACACGGCGATGGCGCCATACATCACACCTCCACCCACCAGGACACAGGCGAGCGTTCAGCGGACGTCCAGGAGCAGAGCAACAATAACGTTTGAGCGATCATCTCAGCGCAGCCGGGAGATGCACTGCAATATCGAGAAATCAAGACAAATGTGCTACAAACTGAAATCAATAACCAGCAGCAGGTCACAACTTCCTGCTGCCTGTTTCTGCCATTTGACTCTAGTTCACATCTATTCTTTACTCTTCTTTTCCAGCCTTGTTGTCTCTCCTGCTCTAGTATCTAGTATTAACCTCCACTCATACAGTACTCTAAGCAGATGGACCATCTCCCTGATCACATTAAGAGGAGGTGTGGGTGCTATTTCTGTCTACGGTGGGCGGCTGTGTTGTGATAAAAGTATCCTGAGGGAGATTATTTTTGTCTCTAACAAACAGAGACTAAATGTCGTATTGAGTCGAAGATGATGATGGAACATTTGGCTTGTATTTATCCACCATTAAAACTGCACCAACATCAGTTTCATGAGTACTTGTCACCTTCATCATGTCACATTGAACTGAGGTGTAGGACAAAAATATACTCAACTGCATCAGCAGATGAGATATGAACCAAATGTTTAGATATGAGCGAATCTAATCTGTACTAATCTTTGAGCTTCTGATTACAGGGAGGTCAGAGGTCAGAGGTCAGAGGTCAGAGGTCACTGTCTGGACAGAGATCCAGTCAAGCCACACTGTTGCCTTAAACCTGCATTTGTTACTGTTTAATATTGTTTTAATACTCTTTTAAACCCACTCATTCAAAAAAAAGCCAACCAACATATTCTAGTATAAACACAGAGGAAATGAATCCTCTGCTGCTCCTCTTTTGTTCTTCTCTTCCCTCTACAGTACTTAGGTCATCATCATCATCATCATCATCATCATCATCATCATCGCCCCCCCCCCTCCCCCCCTCTCTCCTGCTCCCTCTTTCTGCCTGGATACAGTCAGATCTTACATAACTCCAGTCCTAATGTGCAGGGAGATAACTCTCCACACATTAGCACATTTTCCCCACACTATCCCCCTTTCTGCTTGGTTTCTCCTCCACTGGAGATTCTCGCTCACTAATTTCATCACATTCTTTGCTTTACTGCGCCCGATAAACGTGGAGGGAGCAGCGAGAGGAAAGGGACATTTGCATAAAGATTCATGAAGATTTTCAGAAGCTGTTTCAAATGAGATGTTTGTCCCACCGCTGTCTTTGCTCGAGCTCGGCTCGGCTTGATTCTTATCACTTGCTTACTTCTTGCAGCCGATGAGGAATTGTCCCTCTGTTTGCCTGCAGCATTTTTAACGAAGGACCGGAGACTTCAACAGGAATTTTAAACGGTAAAAGAGAAAACAGTGCTCTGTTTAAATCAAACACACTCAGCTGGATGATATTTCCTCACATCAAGCACCGCACAGGCTCTGAAACTCAACCTGAACGACAAACTGTCCGGGACTAAAGCTGAAAGTTTCCCTAAAACCTTCCTGCCAGGAATGAAACACCTCAAACACAGTGAAGCTTTTGCATTTAATTGTTTAGTCAGCTATATTTTGTGTTATGGAATCAAATATACAGCAGTGCTACAGATATAAATAAATACACCTGACACTCTCTCTGTGTCTGCTGTCTCTTTTCTGAGACCACAGTCTTCTTCTGGCAAAACGGACCGTGGCTCAGTTCAACCCACTCAGGGACTTTACTGCTTCAGCCTTTCTTGGTCAGGTATGATAAGCCAGCTAGAGTTTACTGATGTCACTGAGTTAGTTCACTGAGTTTATGTCTCTTTTCTACCTGCTCTATTGTTACACCAAGTTTTAGCATTTAGCATTATTTTATAATCCTTCGAATTGTAAAAAATGGCAAGTTAACATGATGATCAGAGAGAAAGTTTACGATGTTTATTTGCATCTGGGTGCCTCCCTTTTTATAATGAATCCTATAAACCTTACATGTGAACTCAGTTATCAAATTGAGTTTGTCATATTGAATCGTCACGTTAGAGTTGGTGAAGAAAATCACTTTAACAGTTGTCAGCTCAGTCAAGAACATTTCCAGGTTAAAAGCTATTTGAAAGATGGAGCGAAACAGCCAAACTTTCAGTGATGGATTCCTGTTGAGCAGTGGCTCCTACTTCTGCATGGAGGTGCGTGGTGGGATGGTTTTAGAGAAACAGATTTTCATCCAAAGTTCCAGGATGTGGACAGCTACTTCAAACAACATCTGTGAGCGCCTCAAGACAGGACAACCCATCTGTGCTGTACTGGCTGCAACAGGGCCGAGTGAACGTACGTTTGGCATCGCAAAGTCCTCTGTGTGCTTGATTGTCGATGCAGAGCGATGTAGTAATAATTCTGATATGACTGTTTAGACTGAGGTCGCACTGCAAATAATCAAACCTGATTTATGGAAGTGGTCAGAATCAGAATTGAAAAGATCAGATTCCATGTGAGAGGATGAGCAATATAGATGATGAATGCATGAAGATACCATTTGATTTGTGCTGTTCAAAAACAGGCACACACACTGAAAATATGAATTCCCTGAAAGCACAACACAGAAAAACAGTCTAACTTGAACCACTCGACTTGAGGCAATAAAAAATAAACTCGGTGTGCACATCAGAATACCTTCTTAGTAAGAAGAGGTCAGAGGACTGAGAGAATGATTCAGACTGATGCACGCAAGCATCAGCTGCCACCGTATCTCATCTGAACTTCTCTCTCTGTCTGTGGCCGGGCACTTTTCATTAACCCTCACACCTGTCAGCCGTGACCTTGACTGCCACCCATCTCGGTCTCATTTAAAGGATCACACGTGTCACCGAAGCTCGGGACACCCAGCTGAGACGCCTGCTATCATGATGATTAACACCGGCAGAGGAGCAGGTGCCACCAGACCTTTTGTAGTTTATAATTAGAAAGACAGAGGAAAAGAAGGAAGAGAAGAAGGGAAAGAGAGTTTATAGCACTTTTAGAATTACCACAATTAGAAATGCTTTGTAAAATGCTTTACAAAAGATTTTTTTAAAAAGCCGATAAAATCAGCAGCAGTTGGTACAAAGTACGATGAACGGTGAAAGTGAGGTGAAACAAAGTGATTGCACACAGTAGAAGTAAGTCCCTAAAGAGAGTTTTGAAGGCTGAGTTGAAAGATGAGATTTGGCCGAGCTAAGCCTCTCAGGCAGGTCACTGTGAGCTCTCTAAGCACTGATGGCAGACGACTCTTTTTAATCTACATTTGGGAGCAGCCAATTGGGACCTAAATATTTTAATCTAGGCTTTGAAGCAGCCAGTAGGAGCCTGCAGGGTTCACACAGGGTTAAAAGATGTGTGTGATGTAATGACATGCCAGAGCTATCCATGAGTTAAAGAAGCATTTTGTATAAAAAAATACCTCACAACTCAAATAACTGTAGTAATAATTATATCAGCCTAGAATCACCCAGTGTGACAACAAGAGTGAACAGCATCCCATTACTGGAGTTTCCCCTGAATTAATTCCAGGGTTTGGTGACTGACCAAGTTATGACCAACTTACTGTCCAGTATTCAGCTGGTGAAGTCATCCGTAGTCTATAATAGTTAGATTTATGGCCTCGTTTCTAGACAGCCAGGTCTTTGGCTAGAGCAGCCTGTTGGGCTCATTCAGACTTGTTCATCAAAAAAGGTCCATCCATCTTTTCCCTTCTGTTTGGTTTGTTCTGTGCAGTACTGCAGTAAAATCCTGTTGAACTGTGGATAGGTCAGAGTGATAGTGTATTTTTGTTCCAGACAGAGTCGAAGCAGCTGCGCTATGCCGGCTGCTGATAGGACAAAAGAGCTGATAAAACATTTATGATCCTCTTACCCTGGATGAAAAAGGTTAAAAATCTTGCTCAAAAACGGGCGACTCCCCAGTCCAGGAGGGGATTTGCTTCCATAAATCAGTCATTAGTTCTGCATGTATATTGTTTTATACATGAGGTAAAACAACTTATCAGGAATGAAACTGAAAGACAAAAGGCTGACTTGAAGGCCGACTACAGCTGTGTGAGTGTGAGTGAGTCTCAAAGTAACGGTCACAGAGCTGCAGTAGGAAACATATGACTTTTTTTCTCCACTTGAGGGCAGAGGCAACAGGCTGGAAACACACTCGCAGATTATCCCCTTCTACAGCTGATGTGGTGAACGTGTTGGCAGACAGCTGCCTATTTACACATCCAGCAGTTACAGAATAACTCTTATCTTTCATTTGTCTGGTCCTGCGATTAATGTACGTTCAGTATTCACTCTCTTTTAGCTCTGCTATGATCTCCTACAGGAAATATTCAAAGCAGCTAAATGCCCCACTATATTCAGCAGCTGGTCTGTCGGCTGTTTGGTGCTGAGCAGGTAGTGTACAGTGGGTTTTAAAAAGCTTTTCACTGAAAGTAGCTGTAGGATTAGAGAAGAAGAGAGCGGTGAGAGTGAACCAAAACAGTGATGCTGAAAGGCTCTGTAGAGCGGAGTCAGGTGATGATTGTCTCTAATTGTCTGTAATCACTACAAGCAACACCTTTCACATACAAGCATTTACATTGTTAATGTCAATATTTAGATCAGAGCTGCTCTAACCAAACTCTATTTGCTATGTGCAGATATGGTAGAACTAGGATGAACTAGACATTCTTGTTTAATGATATAGCTTTAATCAACCTGTATAGTCAGTGGTACTGTTAATTGTCCATTCCACAGTTTGTCTGCATTTACTGTCATAGTGATTGTACTGTTAAACTCATTTCATACTGCTGCACAAACACACAAACATCAACAACAGACACTCTTTCAGTCCTGCCAAACAGCACAGCTCCTCATTAGGAAGCTGGACGAAAGTCTCACATGCCTTCAGTGCCAGTAACGTGGCGGCCTGAGCTGAATCAAACAGTGCTGCTAGCTGGTGGTGGAGCTGGGCTTGTGTACAGCTTGTGCAGAGATGCTGTGCTGTCACAGTCCCCGAGGAGGAACTGCACTGTTTGCCTGCTCCCGCTCCCATATGCTAGAGACAGAGGGAGCTTGACAAATGGATGGCAATGATGATAATTACATCACTAATGATGATGTCCTTCTGCACAGTGTATGCGCCACATATGGCTCTGTCTGCTATGGTTGACTAACAATGTACAAAGCCTGATAAACACTAAAGATTATTATTTTGTTCAGCCTCGAGCTACTCGATCAGACTCCAGGTTTTTATAATCATTTCAGTCCCATCACAGCAGTGTACCGTGACGTGTAGCGACTGTCACAAGCTGAATGTCCAGTATCAGCGCTCAAAGCCCACGCTGGTCTGGTCCTGTGTGCCGTGCTACAGCAGGTCCAGATATCTTCAATATGGGTCCTTTAAAATGATCTTCAGTGGTGGTTTGGATTGAAATAAAGTGAAATAGAGGACATGTTTTGGGTGGACTGCTGCATTTAATAGTTCATTTCATTGTTGTGTTTTTATTGTTTCTGTTTGCTGATTTAGTCAAATCCAGTGATACCCTGCCTGCTGAGTGTTAGGTAGTGTTAGTGCGGAGTGCATACACACAAAAGAATTACGTACTGTCAGTAACTGTCAGTAACTGTCAGTAACTGTCAGTCTGCAGCAGATTGGGGGTTTTTTTCAGTATCAGCCAAAGATTACATTTGCATCCGCAGAGTCAGGATGAGTTGTACTGGTGCAGTGTCTAAACATCCATTGTTTCCATCTTTGCTTCCTTATGTAATGTTTAGACGTGTTTTTGCTCATTGATTGACGGTATAAAACACTACACTGGTGTGAAGGGTTGGCGTGGACATGGAGGGGATTGGTAAAATAAATAAATTACCTTCCCAGTGTGTGGGGGGGCTATTTTTGGTTCTTATGGCAGATCGGGCTCCCCAGAGAGACTCCATGCTGCACTCAGGATCTATTAACAATTTAACGAGGAGACAGCAAAAGTAGGTCACAGACAGCTCATCCCAGCACCATTACAGGTCCTCAGCAGCTTCCCCACCACCAGACTGGAAACAGGGATGACAGCATGAAGAGTGACACCGCTGAGGAAAGATGGACTGAACAAGCACAAGCAACACGATGGCCTGATGTCGGACTAAACTCTGCTTAGACTATGTTTAATATGACTTTTCTATTAATTCGATTAATTAGCTTTTGGAGATGAACAGCAGCTTGTCTTTCTTTGATGATGTAACATACTGTAGAGGACATGATGTCACCGTGAGATATTTACAGCGCAGGTACAATCGAGTTTAAAACACAGCTTCTTTTTAGAAATGATGTGTAACATTTGCTAAAACAAAGCACTGAGGCCTCTGGCAGCTTTCCCCACAACACAACGCAACTCTAACCCACATGTTTATCCCGTGATCACTGTGATAAATATCATAATAGGTAATAACCTCCCACAGCCGTAAAATCCTGTCTTTAATTATTACAAACTGTTGTGTAATGTTTTGGCACCTGATAGGCTTTTAATCGCATTAAATCTGTTACTCAAACTGGCCTCCTGGATCATATATCACCGTCTCACTGGTAACACGCCCCCACAAACACCCATGTCATGGTTGTGATATTCACTCTGCTCATTTATTCAGTTTGCTGTTCATATTCTAACAACGTTGTCCACTCCCTCCTGCTCCTCCTCCTCCCCGCTCACCTGTTGCCCGTTCCCTCATTAGCCCTCCAGAATACACACGCCCTGAAGCCACCGGCCCTCTGATAGCTTGTCTTTGTGCTTTGTGTCTTAGCTTGCCAGCCTTGTGTTTTCTGCTGCCTCTCACTTGATCTTCATCTCTTTTTTTGAACCAGCCTGTGTTCTGCCTCGGCCTGACCACTTTGGTCTTTGTTTGCCTGCCTGGATTTTTGTTTCATTTAACTTTTTACTCCAGACCTCTGGGCTGTGATTTGGGGTCCATAGTTTTTTTTAACTACCTACCAACACAGCCCAGTTTTAATGCATGGCTGTTTTTGGTCTCATTGCTGGCTATGAGTCATTCCAGTGGTTCTATGAGGCTGTATTTAGGCATAAAGGTAACACACTAACATGCTCACAATGATGATACTAATACAAAATACCAGTGTGCTGGTTCTCAGCAGGTACTGTATAATCACTACTACATTTATCACCTTAGTTTAGTATGTTGTGTATGTGTAGCACACACATATTAGTACTAAACACAGAGTGCAGCTGAGGCTGGTGGCATTATCACTGTTAAATAATACTGGCTATGCAAAAAGAATTTGGAATAACAAATGTCACAGTGTGTTGTTCACTGTGAAGTGTTTCGACACAGTGACACACACACACACAGGCAAAAGCCATCAAATGAACACTGGAGCACTCCAGTTGATGTTTGAAGATCCTCCTCAGTTTAACTACTGTAACTGCCCACTGGCAATTCTTTCATCTGAGACAATAATACAGAAAATAATGAAAGCTAATTTTCTGATTCCAATTCATTACCACCCCTTTAGGTAGAGATTTGAACTGGAAGTTGCTGTAATATCGTAAAACGTCTGCCCGCCTTGAACCTGGTGACCGAGGTTATACACAAGGCAGTGTGGAGGTTGTCATGCGTTAACTCTGTTGATTTAGACGTAACGTTAGTGTGAAAGCTTATTCATCTTTATCTGATGCTGATCTCATGTTCACTAATTGACGGGAGTCAGTTACACCCCAGACTTCAGTTTGATTGGTGGAATAACTCACAAAAACGTGTTTCTAGTGCTGGAAAAGGAAATAAAAAGGAACGACTACTATACAATAAAGCTAGAATGACAAAGTTACCTCAGGCTGTATTTTATGTGTCTGCATCCTGCCTAAGTTTGTTTGTTAGGAATCTTCGTATAATCTGTGTCTGACATTGGGTCCTCTCCCTGTGGTCCTGGCTACCAACCTTGTGACAAACAAGACCTTAACCGTACAACTGGGAGACATTTTCAACAGCGACCTGTAACAATTTTAGAAGGCACGTCAGAGCAGACTGAGTCACTGAATTAAATTTGGAGGACAAAAATTATCTAAATTTGATGCAGTTGTATGTGTGCAAATAAGATAAAAAAAAATAAAACCTTATACTCAATGAAAAGTGTAGCCGGTGAAGTTGAGGGATTATCCATTCATTATTGAATGTTTTACAGTTCATTCATTCTTCCATTTTGTTAGTGTGGAGGTAGAAATCTGAGACACATCTTTGTCCCCTTTAATTCTTAATAGATCTAAACATGTACAACAGCATCACTACAGTATAAGGAAGGTACAGTTTGCCTTCCAGCTGGAGTTATTCAAGTAAAACTAATGGCACAGCAGCCTGGTTTTCCCAAAGAACATTAGCATGCATTAGGGAGCGTACGGCCCACCCAGCAGCGTACGTTCAACTCTACATATGCTTTCTTTGGAGAGAATTAAAGAGGGAAATAAGCAACATTTTTGCCGCTCTGCTGCACAAAGAGACTGTAATCTATCTGCAGAAGTTGATAGAGATCAGATCCCGCTCATGTTCCATCCTGTACTCCAGGTCCAAAAACACCCTGTGGACTTTAAAAACTCTGCACCACAGCTTCTGTCTGTACCTGCTCACAGACGGAGGGCAGCGTCACCGGTGACTGAGAGCTGTGGTGAACCATTCCAGTGAAAACACAGGCAGGATCTCAGGCCAAACTGTGAATGAGGAGGAGTGTTTTTTGTTCAGGCACTCTGTGGCTCTAATTAGCTGGCTCACTTGAGTGTGACTTTATTGTTTGTGTCAGCTACAGGCAACCACAGCATGAGGAGACAGGTGAGGCCTGGCCCAGCGGAGGAGACATTTCTCTAGGTTTTTTTTGTCCAATTCCCAGTGGTAGATTTGAAGTTTTATCATCCTTTTTCTCATTTATTGCCTAAATCTTTACTTACTGAAGTGCAACAAAGAAAATGATCATTCTACTAAGAGACGTGTTTTTATCACTGAACAGGTGAATGTACCTACTTTTCTTGTGTTCCTTTAAGGTGACCGTGTGTGAAATTGCAGTCTGAGTGGAGTGGTGGTCTGAAGTGTATTACTCTACATGGCAGTATGTGGAGGGGAACAGCTGTCCCTCTGATATTATATGCGATTTCTCAGAGAAATGATTTTAAGAGCCACGGGTTAAACCTATCTGTGAGGGTCTATATAAAAGCTGATAATGCTACTGTAGCACTGATCCTGTCTTGGCAGTTTAAGTGTAATCTGCTCTATTTTCTCTTGTGTTGACCGTTCACATCCCACTCCTCGGTCACTGATGTTTGTCATTTTCTCTCCGCAAAGCCCGGCTGACGCCAGGATTACCCCGGAGGCCGAGTTACAGGGAAGGCACCACCAAAGCCTGCTGACAGTTTAGATGGATTACAGATTATTTCAATGTAATCTCTGTTCGTTGTTTAAAGCGGGATTAGGGTCAGGCTACATGCCTTCCGACAAATCACAGAGAATCGCAGATTAAAACGTGTTCATATTTCAGGTCAATAAGTGAGAACAAGAAAATCACATTAAATCAACACGTGTCAAGCAGTATTCGAACATTTCCACTAGATTTGCAGACGAGCGTTTCTTTTCTAACGACCACTTTGGTCCGGATCTCGATCACTTCATCAGTCTTAAGTCAGCAAAAGGGAGTTTTAAGGAAAATCCATCCCCAACCACTTTTCGCCATTTCAGCTTGCTGTCCTTTTCACATTGATCAGCAACTTTTAACGCTCTTATCTCATTAATTTAATAAAAAGGGCTCCAGCCCACTTTGGATGATGAAACAAATGGCTTTGCCAAGTAGCCACCATAGCCACCACTTTCACTGTAATTAAAGTACACAACATGGGACCACTTAAACGTTGATGCATTGATTGAAGGACAGGTTGTCACTAAACCAGGATATTCCCTTTAATGCTGCCTATGGCAATCTTTCCATAATTACATTTTGACTAAGAAAATGTCATTTAATTATCGGTGTGCTTTACCCCCCCGCCCACCCCCCCGACAGCATACGGAAAGTATTTCACCACCATAAAAATGACTTTGCATCCAGAGGGCCAGTCAATTCTTACAAAACCTAATGTCAAGCAGCACTTAAGCACAGTGTGCTGCAATTACACAGCAACAAAATTACAGCGATATTACAAGAAAATCATGTTTCCACTCCTGTCCAGAGTGTTATTTGCATCAGCTTTTAGCAGCTGGAGTTGTTCACTAAAAGCTCTCAGGTGTTACAGAATCTGACACCAAATACGCTCCGTTATACTAATGGAATGGGAAATTCTACAGTGTCAGATATTTGCTGATTAAGCGATAAATCCAGTTTATTACAACTTGTATCTTATTTGCTTAGTTTGGTCATCTTCCTATCCCTGTAACTCATAAATCATTGATGACTACAAAAAGATAAAATTGTGACAATTAAACTGAACCAATATTTAAGGTCAATTGAGGCCAAAACAACAAACCAAAGAATTTATTGTTGTATCTTGTCAAAGCGGTGGTTAACCCATGGGACACAGAGGCAGACATTCACCGAAGCTGACAGGATACAACAGCACAGTGCAAAAGGAAATGGCTGCTCACCCCAACAGTCACTCCCTCCCTTTGGTTTTATCTCCAAATAGACGGGTTCAGATAATCTGGTTTGACTGGTCTGACCGACCGTCTGCCTGTTTCTTGCTCCGTCATTTTCATTCATTCATCATTTCCAACGTTACCGTAACTGATAGAAATAATCAGCAAACTATCAAAGTTGTTGTAATAAAGTGAACACGAAGTTCTAGTAAACTGTAAATGTGCTTTAATATTAATCTTATTGTCAGTATTCTTAGTTACCCAAAGACATTTCTCATTGGCATTGAATTCATCACTACCAGTGGGCCGGAGCTTCAATGTAACAGATCTTCACTTTTACATAAAAATAACGCATCTCAGCCTTTATTGATTACTTGGTGTGAAACACAAGTCAATGTAAAGTCTCCACTTTAACAAACATGCAGTCTAAATTAGAGTTAGGAGGCCCTGCTGGTGGCCCCGACAGGCTGCACAGTGATTTGACTCGGACTGAGCGACGGTGATGTGAGGACAACATCTATAAGGACAGAGCAAAGTTTAAAGATGGAACCGACTCAATGCAGATATCACAAATTGCTGGTGAGGAATATTTTGCAGGTGATCAAAACAGATATGATTGTTGTTTATTTTCTCCTTCTATCTGCCACAGTAAATACTGTGCTTCACAGTTGACATTCTAACTTTTACTTAAGAGTACAAGCATAGGCATGATTAGCATGCACCTACATGCACCCCCGTGCTATGTAGGTGCATCTCCTGCTGCGAAACTGACAGCTAATGGGTAACGGAAGAAATCATTATCTTTTGCAGAAAATCTGTAGAGTGAAACTGACTTATCTTGGCATTTGCACACAACAGTTGGCTGGAGCCTCACCACTGAGTGCCATCTAATTAAAGTTTTGTTGAACAACCTGAGGCTTAAACAGAGGAGGAATACGTCTCCAGATCATCATGTGAGCCAAACAGCACAACAGAAGCCAGTAAGGACAGCATCCTCCATTTGAATAAGCACATCGGCCTGGTTAAAAAGATGCTCCTTTGCTGAGTAGAACACAGTAACACAATATCTCAAATTAAGTCTTCTGCTAATGAGTTACCAACCACAAGAATACAGCATCCTTACTGGAGTAACATTTACACCAACAGGTTCCTGAAATGTAATTTGTTTTTGCTGAGCTGCAGTCTGCAGAGTGTCTGTGCTCAAACTGAACACACAAGTCCAAAATGTTCATTTCATGTTGTCATGATCTGCTGTGTTCTGCAGCCTGGAAGTGCAGAATTGTTCATCACTATGGTGACTGACCACACATTCGAGCTAGAGTCACCACAGGAACCTGAAACTGCCTGATGTTTACGGACACAGCTAAAGATGAATCAGCTGCAGCGACACTAACAGAGACTCTGTTAAGAAGCCTCTTCTTCTCATCCATCTTAGCACAATATAACCATTCGTTTGACAGTGGTATGGATGTTTACAATACCATCAATCCAAACAGTTAAAATGTTGGAACATGTGTGTGGTTTCTAATATTCTATCAATCATGCTGCCACTCTCTGGTCGAGAAGGCGTTTAGATTTAGTGGATTGCTGAAATGCAGTTACATTGAAACATGGCTTTACAACTTTCATAAACGTGATTATAAATAATATACTGCCTGTACTTGTCTGAGTGGATATTATCAAGTGCCCCTGGAGAAAGAAGCTGCTCTATTTGTATCTGACAAAGAGACTAAATAATTCCAGACAGTGAGTGATAATTAATTTTTCTCTCCTTTGTCCAAGACAGTAACGTCATGATGATTCAATAGAAAGTTAAACCTCCGATCCCACTGATCACACTGCCAATTATCCTGATGAGCTCTGGGGCCCCACTCAGACTTTTTGTGAGTCTGAACAGGAGACAGGTGAGGCAGAGCAGTGGAGGTGGGCAGAGGCTGCCATTGATTTTTATTGAATTATTCATTCAGCGCAATACTCTTGTCTTGGCCTTGGCCCATTACAGGGATATGAATCCATCACTGACATGAGATGCAACTACATTTCCAGAGTTTTCCTATGTGTGTAATGTCTTATTTATAAGACTCTAACTTCCCTCTCGGAGCTGTTCACGGGAGGGTAGCAGAGAAGCCGATAACATGACTGTATCGTGTGTGTACAAAAAGACATCACAAGTCTGCAATAAAAGATTCACAAGCACTGATGTGGCAGCTGGTGCTGATCGAGAGGCAATATCCCACTCTGCCACGGAACAACAACTTCTTATATTTTATTTCTCTTATTATACAAGAATGCCTCCTAGATAACGAAGCTCCAGCAGAAGACTACATGCTGCAGCTGTGTGTAGCCACCAGGACTGGACACCGCTCACCACAGCAGCTCAACATGCAGCAGATTAAAAGCAGACTTGCATGTATTATCTGCCTTTAGTCAGTCCAGGTCCTCGGGTGAACATACTCGTGATAAGGGCTTATTGGAGCCAGGGCTCCCCCGAGCACACTGAGAATGTTTTATTTCTCTGGGTTAGCAGCAAGCCTTGAATAATTCAGTGACTATAGGATGTGCTCGTTTCTTGAAGATCCTTGCTGGGTTCCTTTCTAATCTCCACTCTGACATTATCGGAAACTCGTTACCTCTCTGAAGTCCACATATACCAGTTATAATGGCTTAGCCCCATGAAATGATGCATAGAGTAACCGTGTAGGTCAATACTGCCTCTGCTTCATTCGGCATGTGCTCATGCTGGATTGAGCTTTAGTTTGAAATGTCAAAGTTAAACCACGTTAAGCCGCAGTTACCAACAGCGTTGTACTCTGTAGGCTCACGGACTGTCACACATCCTGATTGTCATTTGAAGTTTGAGATTACTCAGATGTGCTGCCCCCTTTAACACACTTAGTGGATGCTGGCCAGGCAGCGCTGCAAGTGCACATCATCACCATCACAGTCAGGAAAAACACAAGGACTGAACTGTGCAAAGTAACTGAGCTCCAATGGTCATGTGCAGGAAAAATACATTATTATTATTATTATTATTAGTAGTAGTAGTAGTAGTAGTAGTAGTAGTAGTAGTAGTAGTATCAGTACATTGTAGGTACTCAGAATTCCACATCTTTAATCCTAAAAGGTGAATTTCTTACTTCTCACACACAGAACCTCAGTTCCCTCTCAGTTCTGTGCTCCTGCGTTGTTAGGCTACATTTCTCAACTATGCAAACATGAAATGTCAAACATGGAGTTACTGTATCAAAAGTTCAGGTTGTCTGACAAAGCGCGACGTCCATCAGCCAGTTCCTCTAACCTTGTCTCTCAGTTTCTGTGGTTTACTTCTCCAGCAAATTAAAGCAGCTCTTTCTGTTGGACCCATGAAGAAGCACAGAAGGCGCTCCTACCTACCTCACTCATGGCTGCGCTGCGTGTGTCTGCGTGTGGATCCCGGGGATGTGTGGTGCGCACCGGCCGGCTGCTACAGTCCTTTCTTCCTCTCTCCTCTTTTCTGCTCTTCTCTCCGAGACGCTCCGCTCACACACACGCGCGCGCTGCTTTTATAGCCCCGCTCTCCTCACCACATCTCCGTGAAACCAATAGGCACCGGTCTCCTGTCTCCAGCTGCACACTGAGCACCAGCCTCCATCCGCTCCACGACCTCACACGTGTTTGGCTTGTTTTCAGTTTCTCTTGTCAGTGGGATACTGTGGGTGATGAAAATGAGAGCAAATGAATGCAATATCCCCCCCCCCCCCCCCCCACTGAATGACGAAGACGTTAATCTTAACATATTGATTATTGCATGTGGAATATGCTCTGCACATTCTAGGCAAACACATGAAATGTATTTGGATCACTGTGGCTTCATCCTTTAAAATGAGATCCTAAAAACAAAAGAGAACCTTCAAAGTACAAAATGTACAAAATGAGTCAGAGGGTCTGTTACTGTTTGGACATGTGCATGCAGGCCTCCCCCACACTGACTGACTGTCTGTTTAAAGCACTCACCCTCACTACACCTCTTTGGATGGTTCAGACCTGTGAATCATACAGGAGAGATTTGGGATCAAGAGAAAATGTATCGAATTAAGCTCAAATGAGTCTTTACTGTGATGCAGCTGCATCATCCCAGGTACAGCTGTCTATAGAGTTCGGTCTGTATGTTTAGTTGAATGAAGATAATGTGTGTGTGAACATGAATTCAGAGCGCAGGGACGGTCCAGCAGCTAGTAAGTCAAAATCATAAAGACAAAGGATCATTTCAAACAATTTCTTGAAAGCTTACTGTAAAGTGCCAGTCAGGTGATGGTGGAGGATGGAGGATGGAGGATGGAGGATGGAGGAGCAGCGAGGTCCATTAAAAGTCCTCCATGTGTGAGAGAAGGAGGCCACCAAGAGCTCTGTGATTACTATGAAGGAGCTACAGGCCTCCGTGGCTGAGAGGATGAGAGACAGGAGAAGCTGTGTGTAGCAGTGGTTGCCAGTGGGCAAAAAAAAAAGCAACAAGACATCTGGGCAGGTGGTTCTGGTGAAGATGGAAGACGGTTCCATGGTGTGATGAGACCAAAGCTGAGCTTTTGTTTGGTGTAAGCCAAAGGTTATTATAGTGAACTAAAACTAAACTAAAAACTAAAACCAGGTACCAGGTAAAACCATTTTAGTTACCTGAAATACAAATAAAAACTAGACCAGCCTTTAAAAAAAAGAATGAAATCTGACTGAATATTGTGTACGCACAAAACTAACTAAAATAAAACAAAGATATACTGGAAATGTCTCCATTTTTTTGGTCAGTTGGGTCAAACTTGCCAACGCAACCAGCCTGAGGAGGCGTTGGACTGAGTCAACTGCCTTCACAACGTGCCAGGGTTGTATTGTATTGGCAATTCTGAACCATATTCTTAAACCTGCACCTCATTTTATAATGAAAAAACGAATTAAAAAAACTAATACTGAAACTTATAAAAACTAAACTAAAACTAAATGTTTTAAAACCAGGAGTCAGTCTGTCAGTCTGGAAACCAAGTGAAACTAAACTAAACTAAACTGTAATAACTCTGCAGCAGACTCACACCGCCCCCAGCATGAGGCGGTGTCTACAGTAGTGGTAATGATGGCAGCAGCATGGCAGTGTGAGGATGCTTTGCAGCAACAATTTTTAAGCCCTGAAGTGGCCATGTCAGAGTCCAGGCCTGGACCCACACTGATACATCTGATCCCTGCCAGTCTCTCTCAGCCCTCAGGACAGCTGAGCCTGATGGAGAACAGTGGCAGCATGAGATGCCTCTTTAACTACTGGCTACTGAAGGGAATGAATACTTATCACCCACTTGAAGAGACTGATTTTCACTTTGACTGAACAACATGGCTATGTTATTATCTCTTTTTATTATAAGACCTCTCTGGAGGACTCTCTACTCTCCAGAGGATAAAAATGCTGAGTTGTTGCGAAATAAACAACACTGGCCATATTTTTTATACTGAAAGTTTATGTCACCCAGTGAAACAGTACTCTCTTTGATGTGTTTTTAGTGCACAGAGGAGTTCTACAGCACGGAGGGATAAGCATAGTAAAAAATATAGTGGTGTGTTGAACAGCTAAAGCCTGAAGCATTACCTGATATCTAAACAATCAAAACAGTGCAGCCATAAAAGTGTTGTCCATTAACTGACCGTGTTAGCTTTAAATTTTGCACTGCATTAAAGAGCAGCAAGAACGCACCCAGCAGCCAAAGCCGGCATGCACATTACACCCAGTATATGAGGAGTGCTGAGTCGAGGGACCGGCAGATAAAATAATGACAGTCGTTTGAGGGAATGAAGTCAGTAATTTGTGGGCATCTTTACACTAAAACTAAGCTCCTCGTCTGTCGCTGAAACTCTGCTCCTCTCTAACTGCCTGGACCAGACACAACAATCTGTAGCATCAATTACTGCCACGGCTGAAGACGCACATCATTCATGTGAGGACAGGAGTTAAATAATGTTATTAATTCCAAGGCGTGACTTGCTCATTTGTACACGAAACAAACCATCGAAATGTATGTACGCAGCATACCAGGGCAGCAACAGACGGAGGACCAGAGAATGTTTAACACGTCCTTATAGTTCGCTTTAAATGCTTTTATTGATCTAGAGGAGGACACTCAAATCTTTCAACGCATGTGCATTTGTGTACGTGTGTGTGTGTGTGTGTGTGTGTGCTTCAGTCATTAATCAGGCTGAGTTTGGCAAATCTGTCACATTTTAATCAGAGCACTGAGCTGCTTAGAGATCCAACAGAGCCAGTGTCCCTCAGGATCCACGTTTGGGGACTAATTGATCACCCGTCACTCTGAGCATTGATTTATCTGGATTGCCAGCAGACACAGAATCTCATCAGCTACTTGAGTTGGAGTTAAAGTCTCGAGCAGCGCCTAAGAGCAGTTAGTAACACACCACATCATTGTTGTTGAATTTAATAAATAAGTTAACCCCATTTATCAGTTTTTCACATGATCCATATCATACAGACATGCCCTTCTATTATTCTCTAATTAGTATTCCATTCACACATTTAACAAGAGCATTCTTTTTCTTAATAGCTCGTAATTCTTCAGTCAGTGTAAGCTTGGAGTTTAATTACTGTCACAGTTTGTTGTAAGAGTTTGCAGTGCAGGCTGAGGGGCTGCAGCACAGCAGTGTGTACAAGAAATGCACTCATAGCTTATTCAGTTCCTGCTGCAAAAAAGCAAAAGTGCTATTTTGAGTTTATGTTGGTCGGCTCATTGCTTATCAACAGCATGTAAAAAGTCTTGTGTTTTACATGTTATTGTAGTCTGGTGCTTCTGAGAAGAGAAAGACTCCACACGGCCACAGTCACGTTCCTCTGCTCTTTTAAAACTTTGATGTGCTCACAATGACTGCCTGCCATCCAGGAATATACTGTCTATGATGTCTATGACTGTTTTTAAACTGTTTATGTTCAATAATCATTGCACAGAGAAGGATAAGGGACGTCTTTATGTTTCTGTGATTCACAGTACCTGGATATTTAAAGCCACTATAATCCATATTTTTAGAATAACAGTGGATCAAATGTTAAACGTGAAAGATGTTGCCCGTAGTAACAAACATACAGAGAATTATCAGCCGATTCTGCAGTTCCCCTCAGCTCTCTGGAGCTTTTTACCATCTTTCTGTGCTTTGTTGTGTGTTTACCTGACACACAACTGTACTGCTTTAGTTGACTCTCCCTGATCTCAATGTGTCCTCTTCAGCTACAGCAGGCTTCAACAAAAGAGCTATAAAAACCCACTGTACGCCACTCAACTCAGCTCAGCATTGATTATGTGGCATTTTTCATACAAACATGCAGCTTCACATTACATCAATAAAACAGTAAAATGTTTTTAAAAAATGCATGAATAAGAGTCAATAAATTTAAATAAAGCATCAGGGACAACAATAATGTGCTCTACTCACCAAAGGCATCTCATAGGCTTTCAGATTTACAGATCTGTTGTTCAAACTGCACTTCTTGGATTGTTATTTTCAGCTTTAAATAATATTTCTGTTTTGCAGTTCTAGCGCTCATGCTCATAAAATCTGTCAATGCTGTGTTCACAGATTGTTTCTGCTGCCCCCAAGTGTCCAAAATATCAAAAAAAAAATGCACAAACAATGATGCATAATGTCATGTTGACATAATAATGTCATATTACAATAAAAATGTCCGATTTGGGGTTTGTCTTAGAAACACATCTTGTAAACCTGACCAGGACTTCAACTTCACATTCCTTCAGTAATCCACTCCACAGTCTGTAGTCAGCCTGATCACCAGACTGAAATGTTGTCACATAATTGAAAAAAAATATCCGAGGAGTGGGCAGAGATTGTGAGTGATATCTATTTTAGCTGCATTGTAAATGTAATTATGGTAAACACACATACTGGTCTGTTTGCACACTGAGTCATTGTTGCTGCTGGCAAGAATCAAAGACAATCACAGGACTCCTTTAAACAACTTGGACACATTTTCATTTGCAGCTCATTGATCGAATGGATCTTTAAAAGATAGATAAGAAAATACAAGAAAATGATGTAAACATTGCGAGGCTGGTGGGGTCCTACTGTAGCGTGTCAGGGCCTGTAGTCAGCTGAAGAACGTTACTCAGTGGACCGTTCATTAGCATATTTTTTCATATTGGTTCAATTATAGGGGCAACAAACGAGAGCATACTGCAGCTGGGACGACTGTTTGTGCTTCTTCTTACAGCATAGAAGGAAGGCACTGTTCTACACGTTCATTTAAATCATCGTCACACTTACTGTGTGAAGGAGCTGACTGACTCTTAGAGTAAATTAAAGCAAACATATTTTCACTACTTTACTACTTTCACTTCTAAAGTGCAGGCCTCCACCAAGGCCAATCGTCCAGTCTTCTATGATGTGCAAACCAGCAAGTATAACCTCTGTATACATCTGGATACATTTCCAAAACTATTGGAAATGTCAAAAAATCTTTTGTTTAATTGCACCACACCATTCATTTTGCCCCAGGCAGCAGTGCTATAACTTCATTGTTAGTATTGCTTTATCTGCTATTATTGCTTGTTTGTGAGTCAGATCCAGATCAGCTCCGTTTAACGGGCTCCTCCCTGGTCTGTGCTACACCCCTCCACCAAGTTTCATGAAAACTGGGCCAGTAGTTTTTCTGTAATCCTGCTGACAAACAGCACTGACCACATATCCTCTTTTACCCTTTCTAATCTGCAGATGGAAGCAGCACGTTTTATGGGAAAAGTGTTCCTTATTTGGGTGATTCTCACAGACTTTCATCTACATTTATTTTTCAAATCTGCCCTCTTTCTAAACTCTAAACCTTCTTGGCCTCCATCTCCTGAAGACATATTGACCATCTGACAAAAGGAGCTCTCAGCTGTGTTCTCTCTTCGCAAGCTAAATTGTAGGGTTATCCATTACTAGGGTACTGCATCAGTCTGACTCTCACCCAGCTTCATCCTGACTCCTCTAATGTTGCTGAGGCATTTATAGATACTAGCTGCTACCTTAAGACCTGCTATTTTTGGCATTCTTTCTGAGGGAACATCTTCATCTCAAAACAGTGGATTTGTTTTTTGACAGTTTTGATTAGTGCATCACACTGTATGAGGTAAGGTCTAAATCAGAACCATTTGCATTGCTAATATGAGTAAGTCAGCACAGACTCACAGCATGATGCAGTAAATTCCACCTGACAAAAATTCAAATGAAAAGAGATGATGGTTTAACACACACACACACACACACACACACACACAGTGTAGCACAGTTATATATAAAATATTATGAAATATTTTAAACTTTGCTAAAATTTCAAAGTAAAGATTGATAATCTAACATGCATGAAAGAAGAAAAGACATTTAGAAAGAACACATGTTACCATATACACTGATTTTCAAAGTGCTATTGCTGCCTTTACTTACAGAAAATCATCAGTAACAGCCAATATTTCACATTTTAAGCTTATCTGGTCAATAAAGAGCACTTTACTTTCCATTATGTTCTGCCAGCCTGTGGCTTATGCCAGCAGGAGGTATGTGTCTCATCCCAGCTCCCTGCACAGAGCCAATTTGATGATTGAAGTCTGCTTTGGTAGATTAATTTGCTAGACATTCCTTATGTAATGGTAAAACTGCTTAGGGAAGGACCCCTGAAGCCAGCACGACTTGTCAAGCCACACTATATATGGCTTATCAATAGTCATTACCACAGCTCTATTCATTACTTTTATTGGTTCTATACATTGACTCTTTCAGCCACTGCCAGCCTGCTGCTTAAAGTAAGTGTCTATATTTAGGAGAGCCAAGAGAACATGACGATATGCTGTAAATTAATATATAACATAAACTAGCCAAAATAAGATACTGCTGTTTTTATCTCACCTGAACTACCAACTAAAGACATCTCTTAGAAGGAAAAATTAAATGTAAAATCTTCTCTCCTATGCCATTTATCCCATGTAAAAGTAGCTAAATGCAAGCAAACATCACTGGCACTAATGAGATTTCCAATATGGAAACATAAACAGAGCAGGTAATCGGATTTAGTGTTGTGTTTACCAGACGTGAAGGGTTGTTACTGCAGGCTGTAAGACACTCACCCTGAAAAACATCCTCAGCAAGCCAGGCTGACGCAGCAGCACTCCACTGTGCATCACTCCCATCACTGGTCCAGACACAGAGACACAGAACTGAATGACAGTATGCCCACACTGTATAGAGGCTATAGTGTATAGTGATGGTGGGTAAATGGAGATGGTCGGGATGGAGGGGGATCACACTAATTTGCCTGAAATGACAGCTGACAGAGCGGGTTTAAACTTTGACAGCCATGAGATGATTGGCTGCTGATGTTCGGTGCAAGAGTGAAAAAACATCCACAATCAGCTGATGAGTTAGAAGCAGGAGGAGAGTGAGAGAGGGAGGGAGGGAGAGAGAGAACACACCGAGCTGACAGTGACAGTCTTCTTTGTTGAACTGCTAAGTGTGATTACAGGTTTAAGTAGTATGGTATAATAATCAGAAACCTCTCAATAATCTATATACATAGTTCTGTTGGTTTGTCTACGCAGTCATTCTTAGATCTAGGTCTAAGGTCTGTGTAACACATATGATGAAATATTCTAAATTAATTGTGTATTTTACTTATAAATGTAAATATATATACACACTATTAAACTAAACTAAACTAAACTATTAAACTTCTTTTTTTTTTATCAGCTGTATTGAAACAGAAAGCACTTGATGTAAATCAAGGAAAACAGCAAAAATAAATTGAACGAGAAAATGTACAAAACACAAAACCTTGCAAGGAATTAAATTACACAAATCAATAAGTTCCAACAGTTCAAATATACAAAAAACAAAATTCACACAGGAGAAAAAACAACAATGTCCCTTTAAAGTCTTTCTCAATCTCAATGAGAGGAAAAAAATTAAGAAGGGGGAAAAAGAAGTTTGTCGGCACAGTACGTTACCATTGTAGCAGTCTTAACACCACCAGGCTTGAAGTCAGCACCCAAGCCGGCTTGAGGCCTGCACCGGACCAGGCTTGAGGCCTGCACCGGACCAGGCTTGAGGCCTACACCGGACCACGGAGGTTTGTACAGTGGTTCCTTTCTAGCTCGCCATCATGTCGATCTGTTCCACCAAAAAACCTGACCATCCATTCAGCAGGAGAAGCCTCATCCTGAGCAGCACAGCATATCACGCATCCTGAGCGGCAAGCTGCTCACTGTTGGATTGAATGAATGGGTTTTTTTTATAAAGTGAAATAAATCCGCAGGGTTTGGTTGGTGTATGAGATGGTGTATGAGATGGTGTATGAGATGACATGATTCACTCACCACATCGGTTGGTATTTGTATATGGATCCAAGTTCAAGGTGCAGTTGTTTGCTGAGGATGATAGTGTGTGTTCTTCCAGGGCTTTCATGACTGAGTGCATGCATGCTTGAATTCACCTGCTGCACAGGTGTAGGGCGGGTCCAAGGGGTGTTTCCATTGGCCCATGAATTCAGACTGACAGCCCAACTATCCAATCCAACACAAACTAGGCCTTCTGATGTATGGCCAACAAAAATCTTTACAAAGTGGCCTATTTTATCTGGGTTACATCTGACTGGAAAACTTGGACAAAATCATACAGAGATTAAACTGATTCTCCTTTCACTGGAGACCTTTCAGGATTCATTCAAGGACCATGGTAGGACACCACTTTGCACCAACAAAAGACATATCCATGTCACTCGGTGAGCCTTGGGCAAATGGACAATCACAGTGATGGAACTTTTCCAGCTCATGAATGGTCAAACATAAGCTTCTATAGCTTCTACAACTCGTGTATAACCAAGAGTCAGACCCTCCAAATCTCCACTCAGACCTGCAGTGGCTACTTAACAAAGGTCACATTAAATTCAATCACAAATTAAATTAAACCTCTAATTAGCCAGGCCTGATAATGTGGAACATTGCCACAACACAACGACCAGCGTGTTATCACCTGATTCGATCCACGGTAAGAAATGCCATTGCTGGCTTGTATCTGATCCTAAAGCTCAACCAGGGTGAGTTCGCTCCCTGCTGCCTCTTGGCCAACAAGACCAGTTTTTATTTGTTTCCTCGCCAAGTGAAGGTCATCTGAGTTCAGCCAGCTCAGCAGCACAAACCGTGCTGACTGGTCAGTCTGGATCTGGACTACTTAGCTACATTAGAGAGTTGATAATTGAATGTGTTTCTATAGGAGGAATGCATTAATGATTCCCAACCTTTGTGGCTTGTGACCCCTTAAACTGAAGCAATGTCTTCATGCAGCCCGGCTTCACCAGCTGCATATGTCCTCTAGATCTAGTCAGCTTTTCTTGTATTAGTTTAATATTTCCTGTAGAATAAAATAATACAGTTATTCAAGAAAAACATCAAAGAGCAGAAAATCTGAAGAGAGTCAATACTTCCATTTAAAAACTGATGATTTAACTCTTCCAGAGGCTTTCAGTGAAATTTCTTTTAGATATATACCACTAGGTCAGAGATAGCGGTTGAATAAATGTATTATAATTGTGTTATCATCACACATCTGTCCCACATATATTGGCTTGTAGGGAGGAGGCTGTTACCACCTTTATAAAGGCTGGCATAAAGCCTGTAGGGAGGAGGCCGGGGTGTGTGTGTCACACACAGGCCTTTCACCCTGGAGACTGCTGTTTGTGTTGAGTGTGAAACCAAAAGTCTCACATTATGGAATTGCTCCGTCCTATCAAACAATTTAATGCATGTTTTTGTCTTGAAGAAAGAGTAAAATACGTGACTGAAGGATTTCAAAACTCAAGTCAGAGAGATGAAAAAGTAAGGTCGAGGCAGGTCATATGTATTTAATAAAAGTTGTGATATTAACTTCCTGGTGTGAAGCAAAGTGTGAGCAGCTCATCTCACTCAGTTTAACAGAAACATTCAATATCTGATCTGATCAAAAATTTGATTTGTGTTTAATGTTCTTCTCTCTGTAAAATTGATCCTCTATTCATTCCCACTATATCCTATTACAGAGAAAATACATGTTAAGACATTAGTCCTTGTCCAAAAAGGCTTTGAACTGAAGTTAGAGGATCCTGGTGTGTCCAGCGGTGCATGACAAGAAATAACTATACACAATATTTCCATTTCAACTGTTTCTGAATGAAGTAAATGAGGTTTGTGATAGTAAATGATTACTAGCCTGTATTTTCAGTATGTGTGCATGTGTAGGCAGACAAATATAATAATAATTATAATAATAACAATAAACAATGGAAATTTTATGATGAGTTCTATAGATGCAAAATGTTCTTCATAGTGACTATTGAAACACTGGCATGTGTATCACTGTATGAGAAAGGATTTATTGGTTAATTAATCATTTCATCACGTCTTAGAAATAGGCCACTGATCAGAGAACAGTCATTTAAGCATTACATTTAAGGAGGATTACAGTTGGAGACAGATGTAGGAGAACAAAGCAAGTGTAATAAGGTCCCTTTCTGCATATGTGATTTGAATTAGTTGACGTCTGAAGAAATGTGCATGGCTTAGTATAAACCTGATAAAAATACTCACTCAACAAAAATATAGCCTCTGTTATTCAACCAAAATAAAGCACAGTTTGTGCGGCTCCAGCCTCAGTTGCTGCTCCGCTTAAATATGTTCTATATATTATATGTAGTATGTTTGCTATGATTCTGAGAGCTTACATTCTGCTGATATAGGTTCAGAGCCAGAGAACAAAACGCATGTCCTGCATATGTCCCCCCCGCCCCCACCAACAGCCTCGATAGTACTGCAGTGTATCAGGGTCTCCTCTGGCCACACTCGGTCCCTCCTTCCTCCCTCCACTCTTTAGAAACCACAGCAGTGCAGGTTTGTTCCATGTCATAAGCATTAGCAGCCTTCGTGGCCTCTGAAGTCCTCACACAATGGTGGCATGTCTGTGTTTCATGAAGCCTTGATCGGCCACAGTGTTGTAGGCACTTTTGTACCCATCTCGTCTCTGGTTGCTGCTAACGACACCAGGCATCTACAAATCAAAAGAGAAACAAATTAATAGTGGACCTAATTTGCTTCTCAAAGATATTTAAGACTTGCAGTTGCCTCTCCCTCCTTGCTATTTTAAACAAAGCTTATATAGCACATAAACTATGTGGCCATATTGCTCCACTGATTGGGCAATCATCTTGGAATTACTAGGCTGTAATTGTGGTCTTGAATAATATATTTGTTTAAGCTTTGCCTCATTTATTACTTAAATTACTTGAATGGCTGAGCAATGAATTATACAAATATACCATGCCTGATGAATGAGATGTAAAATGATTAGCATCTTTATGATTACACTTGATAAATTCACATGGCTGCTAATTTTTTCATTTCATTCGTAAGAGCCATGCAAAATGATGTGTATAAATCACCAGCACTCTCATTTTTAAATGCACACAGCACAGCATGAGTGCAGAGGCATGATAACTTTTTGATTCATCCTTCACAGTTTGGATGGGTGAACACTGTATGGATTCTGTATGGAGGAGGGCGGTATGTGTGCCCTGTGGGACAGTGCAGATAATACGTTGTAGGCTCTCCTTCACTGTGTATAGTAATGACTGATGTGTAAACAGTACATGATTTAGAGGTATCAGGCAGTTCCTGTCAGTCCACCACTCATGAACTTTTTTAATGCAAAAATCGACAATATCCACAGCCAACTGGCCTCTCACATCCCCTACAATTCTCTCCCTCCTGTTCCCCAAACTCCCTCCTCCCAGACACTCTCAAGTTTCCACCTTCCTTCTGCTGCTGCAATAACTGAACTCATCAGAAAATCTAAACCATCCACTTGTCAACTCGACCCCTTTCCGTCACCTCTCATCACCACCATCATCCACTCCTCCCTCACCTCTGGTTCAGTCCCACTACCTCTCAAATCTGCTGCAGTAACACCGATTTTGAAGAAACCTGGTTCAGACCCCAACAATTTCAATAACCTTCGTCCTATCTCCAATCTGCCATTCCTCTCCAAAATCCTGGAAAAAACAGTTGCATCTCAAGTCCACTCTCACCTTTCCAATAACAACCTCTATGAACAGTTCCAGTCAGGCTTCCGTCCCCATCACAGCACAGCCCTTCTCAAAATCACCAACGACCTTTTAATGACAGCAGATTCCGGATTCTTATCCATCCTCATCCTCCTCGACCTGACTGCAGCTTTTGATACCATCTCCCATTCCATCCTTCTCCATAGACTGTCTTCCATTGGCTTATCTGGCACCCCACTTGACTGGTTCAGATCATATCTGTCTAGCCGTTCCCAGTTCATTCAGTTAAAAACATTTTCATCCCAGCCATCTCCCATCTCTTCCGGTGTTCCCCAGGGTTCTGTCCTTGGACCTATACTTTTCATCATCTATCTCCTCCCCTGTGGCCACATTTTCCGTAAATATAACATTCACTTTCATTGCTATGCAGACGACACCCAGCTCTACCTTTCCACCAAACCCACCTCCTCCCTACCTCCCACCTCCCTCTGTGACTGCCTGCAAGAAATCAACTCCTGGTTCTCCTCCAACTTTCTCAAACTCAACAGTGACAAAACCGAGGCACTCTGTCTTTTCAAACCCACATCAATAATGTCACCCGGTCAGCATACTTCCACCTACGCAACATTAATCGCCTCCGTCCTTCCCTCACCCCCGCCAGCACCGCCATCCTGGTCCACTCTCTGGTCACCTCCCGTCTGGATTATTGCAACTGACTTCTCTCTGTCCTCCCCCTCAAGTCCCTCCATAAACTGCAACTGGTTCAGAATGCTGCAGCCCGGATCATCACCAGGACCCCTTCTATCAGTCACATCACCCCTGTTCTCCAACAGCTTCACTGGCTCCCAGTCACATACCGCATTTCATATAAAATCCTCCTCCTAACCTTCAAAGCCCTCCATAACCTCGCCCCTCCATACCTGACTGAACTCCTCCACATAAACACACCCAGCCGGACTCTCAGATCATCATCCTCCATCAACCTCACGATCCCTCCTGCCCGTATGACCACCGTGGGGTCCAGAGCCTTCAGCCGCTCTGCCCCCCGCCTCTGGAACTCCCTCCCACCGGACATCAGGAACATCAATACTTTGACCATCTTCAAATCTCACCTCAAAACCCACCTGTTTAAACAAGCCTACTCACTGTAACATCACTCTGCAGATCTTCCACCCCTTGGTTTTTTTAATTTTTTGACTTTTTAACTTGCTTTTTCACTGTTTGTTTTTAACTGTGTTGTACAGTGTCCTTGAGTGCCTTGAAAGGCGGCTATAAATAAAATGTACTATTATTATTATTATTATTATTACCACATTAAGGCCACCATGAGCTTGGAGTTTTTGTTTTTTACTGATGTCTCGTAGACTGTTGGCCAGATTGAAACTCTGAAAATTTACGGCAAAATAGCATAAGACTGAACTTTAATCCTATTGTTGGCTAGCTTCTGTTATGATGCAGAAGAAAGTGAAAGACAAAAGGAATAACATTCAGTGTGATGGAAGGAATAGATCCCTGAGACAAAGACAATGTGGTTGTTCTCTGCATGTGGCAAGGCACACTTTTATGATCTGTTGTGAAATATAAATAAAATATATAAACATATGATCCTTTCTCTGCTTTCCCCAGAAAGTCAGACTACTCTTCCCTCAGCAAAACACAAAATACAAATGCTGCCCCTTTTAGAAATAATAATGATAATAATTTACGTTAAATGAAAAAGATAAGGAAGAAGGCAGCTGTGGCTTGCAAACATTTCCTGCTGCTGATCATTGTGTAGTACTACCGCTACAACATCACCACCCTACCTCAGACATGCTGGAGCCATTTCCGTGGGAAAAGCCACTGTCAGTGTGTTCACTGGGAGCGACGCCTGTGAGCAGAGGGCAGAGACAGGAGAGAGGGTTTAGTGCACAGTAGCTGTAGCATGTGAGCATACGAGTGCCAATTTGTCGAAGCTATCAGTCTTACTTGTTTGACCCTCTGGCTTATATCCTGCATTCACTTCCCCCTGCCTCTGTCCAGCTGCAGTGACACTACTTATCTGGCTCTGTGTCCTTACTCTCCTGCTACACACACACACACACACACACACACACACACACACACACACACGTATGACAACAGAGAATTGGATTGTACATCCATGCTGTTTTGTAGTCCCAGACTGAAGAAGTAGTAACAAAATCTCCATCATTTTGGTGGCTTCTTACCTCATTTCGTCTCGGTAGTTGGGCTCTGGAGAGGATTATAGGACAACAAAACAGTTCATGCATACGTCACTATTTGCAGAGGATTAAATGTCAGTGGTTTGATTTTAGTGCTTAAGAACTAAAGAGTAAAATTTTCTTTAAAAAACATTACTGTTATAACTATAAAACAGCAGCTGTGGCTCAAGCTGCTCTCAAACTCTCTTAAAATTCCCAAACGTACACCATGTTAAAGAATGAACCAGTTTTCCAGCCAATGCTGCCCTCAGACAAAGGTTCCTACTGTGGCATTTGTGATTTTGGACACACTCCATGAGGGTCTTACGTTTTTCTTTCCTGCATTTGTAGCAGAAGATGATTCCAAGAATGAGCAAAACCAGCAGAGCAAAACCTCCAATGGACACAACCACAGCTATCAGCACGGTCCAGTCAGGAGGCTTGGGAACTGTTGCAGGAGGAAGGACCAGAATATCAAGAGTGGGAGACTCAAAGACCTAAAAAACTGTTAGTGTCAAATTAAAACATGTGTCACATGGGTCATACTGATGTTTGCACCTTATAGTCACAGAAATGAATGGTTCTGCTTATCCAAAGGCTCTTCTCACCCACCATGAGCCTTTATCATTACATGTGCTGTGTGACAGCAGGTGTCTCACTCTAGTTTATTGTCAGTTCAACTTTCTGAAATATCTCAAAAAATATTGGATGGAATGCCATGAACTTATTTACAGACATTCATGGCCTCTGGAGGGTGTATCTTATACATATATTTGTATAATATTTTTCTATCTTATATTTGATATTCGTATTGAGACTTATGGACCCCACAGGATGAGTCCTATGACTTTGGAAACCCCCTGCCCTTTGATCCAGTGCCACCAGTCTCAGCTGTACTATGCATTTAGTGCTAATTAGCATACTAACATTTTAGCTCAAAGCACCACTGGGCCAAGGTATAGCCACACAGAGTCCTTATCCTATGTTGTTTTAATGTATATTATGTATGTATAACTTTCACATCACAGGCTTCGTGCGAGACACAGAGGGAGGAAACATTTGTTCTTACCAACCACCAAGAAGACAGAGCTGGATTGTGGGTTTCTTAGTGACCTCACTGTGGCTTGACACTCCACTGTGGTGTTTCTGACTGCCTGGATCTTCAGGACGCTGGTGGAGTTGAAGGAGTCCCCATCAGCTATGTTAGTGGTGTTGTACAGGCTGCTGTTGACAGCATGGCCATTTTGGGTCCAGCTGACAGTAGGTTCGGGGAACCAGGCAGATGTTACACAGTGAAACTCCACCTGCTGGTCCTGCACCACCGTCACATTCCCCCCCAGGATGTTGACCGTACCATTCTCTGAGAAATGAAGACAGGGACAGAGGAGAGTCAGCAGTACATCATGATTCCTACCCAGTGGTCACATCATGCAGTGTCCCCACTGGATTCTCAGCTCCAGTGCTCCATGCTAACAGTGGGAAATGATAGTAAATGGCTCAAAAATACAAAATGTAAAAAAGTAATCTTGAAAGTTAAAAGTTTCATAATTTTAAATGAAATATAGCCTGAACTGGCAGACTTCAGTGGTCTGGCGGCTTTTTGCCTGAAATAAAACTGAATTTCTTTAGCTATATGTTGAGAAAATGATCACAGATTTTTACATTTTCTAAAAGTATAGAGCATGCTGTATAATACATAAGGGATAATAAACAGCGAACCATTCATTATTGTGGCTCGTACTTCGCGTCAGCTTCACTCTGGTGAGGTCGCTCCACATTATCCCTCTTATTCCATGGCCTCAAACCAAAGACGTCAGCCGTTTTAGACAAAATACCGACTTTGATAGATTTAAAAATGATTTTATGGCTTCAGCTATCAGAATGTCATCCATGTTATCCATGGCAACAGTCTGATGTACAGAACTAACAGGCTGTAGAATGCTGTGACTGACCAATCAGAGTTGAGTATTCAACTATGCCAT
This sequence comes from Pempheris klunzingeri, assembly GCF_042242105.1. NCBI lineage: Eukaryota > Metazoa > Chordata > Actinopteri > Acropomatiformes > Pempheridae > Pempheris > Pempheris klunzingeri. The sequence goes on along the minus strand of NC_092025.1, from coordinate 2,241,361 downwards.
GTAAAAAGACTTTATTTGGCTGTTATATTAGTATACTCACTTTAGATAATGCTGCACATCGTACACTGTGTTCAGTACCCAGTGTTAGCATGGATACACATGGGTCCTTTCCACATCAGCAAACCTGTATTCTTTTAATATGAAACTCTCTTCAGTTTGCTGTTAAACAGGGCTTGCAGTGTCCCTCAGTAACGTCCCTTTGCAGATAAGCAATCAATGCGCTCCACTGGCAGGTCTATTAAGTGGATTTATTAGCTTCGGCTGGAGGTTTTGCTACATGCAAGGAGAATATATCTGTAATCATGGTGGTCCTAATCAGCAGAGTGAGATAGGCCTCCAACACTTTAACAATCAATATCCATTCACATCCAGAGACCCGAGCCCAGATGTTTGATGGTGAGATTACCTTCAGGTTACAGTCAGGGGGGGCATATATGCAGCCTTCTGTTAGATTTACATATACTGCTGAGCAGGGCCTTGGTTTGAGGCTAGTTAATTGGTTAACTGCCCCACAGAGACAAGTATGAAGTGTTATGCAGAGGTCGAGGCCAAAGCTTGGTCAGAGTTGGTCTGATATGTGGATGTGTTACTTATTTCTCAGTTTTGTTTTAGGGGGAGTAATTCGGAGCAAAAATATTCATGTCAGGAATTTTCTCTGAGGCCCCACATCTGCATTTCTGAGCATCTTATGTCAAAACAATAAGCCTCCCTGCAGTCATACTGCATATTACACAGTCATGGCACTACAAGTCAACTGCAGTCCCACAGTTTCACGTCTATGGTCACATCTCGCCACAGTGGCGGCACCCGTATAAAATAGTTTTAGGACTTAAATCATTGTTTCTGTAATGTATATCCATTTGAACGTTTCGTCACTGCTTTAAAAACACATTAGTGATAACTGTCCATTAAAAGACCATTAAAGGAGACGCATTCTGACTCATTTCTGCTTCATAATAAATAAAAAATTGCCTTGAATTACTTTTCTTTTTTTGTTTGAATTCCACTTCTGTGGAACAGGCGGTAAACATTTTATTAGGCTGCGCTCACTCTCCAACAGAACAGCTTCCCTCTTTCTTCAAGCAACAATAGTTACCCTTTCTCCCTGAACAAAAGGTTGTCATACTCTTAGCTAGTTTTTTCACACACCGACACATACAAATGCAGGAAACTCTACTTTATGAGGGAATCATGATGTAGTGTGTCCTGCATACTCCACATCTTGTTTAAAACCACTGTAAGTTGACTGAAATCAACACAGTTTCTCCATATTACACAGCCCACAGTATTATGCCACCAGCAGTCAGTGACAGGCAAGCGTTTATGCGTTAATATGTGAATATGTGCAAGCACATGCCAAATACTGCCATGTTATTCTGTGAAGCCTCCTCATCAGATATTCTTTGGCATCAGATGTTAATGCCAAAGGCTGCTGAACTGATAGATGAATGGAGCTCACTGCTGCTCTCCAGAGTACATCCCAGTCACTACAACTCCCTCCGTTTTTAAAAACTGAGTACTACAAGTGGAATGGAGTCAGGGTGAGGGCAGTGTGCACACAGCTCAGCATCACTGACACCCTGAAGGGAACTTCCTCCTCCGGGGTTTTGTATCTACAGGGAGGTTAGAAGTCAAAGGACAGTTACAACAGAGCTAATGACCTTACCTTGCACCTGAAGCTGTGCTGTCTTTGTTCCATAGAGTCCCTGCACAGTGCAGGTGACCGGCCCGGACAGCCTGCGGGTGATGTCATGGATGGTGAACTCCACACATTTGGTGTCACCACTGGAGCAGAATCTGGCAGAAAACTGCTCTGAGGTTGAGTTTATTTTACCATTGATGGGGACAACGAGGACCATATGCCCCTGGACACTCCAGGTCATGAACCACCATGTTCCCTGCACAGTGGCGTTGAATTGTGCATCAGAGCCTTGCAGCTCTGTCAAATTCAGCGGCTCCAGCTCGAACTGTTCTGACACCGCTGAACATACAAAGGACAACACAGAGTTTAGGAATAGAAAAGACATTCTCTAGATCTATGGCACAAGCCTTTTATTGTGAGATGATGTGTTGCATGTTGCCTCCTTGTTTTCTCATTCAATTACATAAGAATTTCATTTGGGTTAAAATGCACCTTTTGCTGAACATAACATTTGAAGCAGCTGTCAATACTGTCGAGCATTGCTTTTGTTGCTGCATATACCCTCATAAAGTTCCTGTACACAGTGCAGGTGTTCAAAAGTGAAGCAGCCACATTAGTAAATCACGCAATGGAATGCAAATGTGAGAAAAAGTAAAAAGGGCTGCGTGTTATGGAGGCACACAATGCTCTTTGTTCAAATCAGTGCTTGAGACATGTTTGAGTTTGCTCAAGGAGCGTAAATATCACAGAGGACATGGGTTTTGTTTTGTTGGTTTCTGACAAGACCGAAACTCAAACACAACATTACTCCGGACGGATCCTTTACTCGCCAAGTGTTAAAGCTGAGGCAGAGCGTGTGGATGTTCTCCTGCTGTTGTTGCACCCTTTAAGGGTAAGCAGAAGGAAGACTGTTGGTCTGTCTCTCAAACAGTCACCTGTGCCTGACATGAGCCAGACTGTTTACATTTTGATCAAAATGACTGATTAGATCTACAACACTATAGTTCAGCTTTTTACTTCAAGGTGGTGCCGAGGGTAATGATTAATGCAGATGAAAAGGCATGTAAAGGCAGATGAAAGGTTTTCATTTTAGCTGATGTCTAAAACTCTGTACTACTGAAGTCACACTTGGATTTCCTGATTCACTCACATCAGGACTGAATATATGGGATTAAAGGACTTTCATCTCCACATAGGGATGACTAAAGTTTAATCACAGGTCTTTTAAAGCTGTTATCATCAAGGCTCTGCAAATGCAGAATTAAAATATACATGTAATTGTAAAAGATATATAAAAACAGCTCTACTTCAGTATGCATTTAGACAACAAATAGCATAAAGTGCAAGTGTTTCTGTTCCTAGATTCTGTCCACTTCAGCCGGTATCCAGACTGAATATAATAATTTGAAAAGTGCATGCTGACCTCCAGTAGCGCACAGCAGTAAACAGATGCAGAGGAGGTTCGGCCATGATTCCCAGGACACAGTCATGCTAGTGTTGTTGTCCTGGAAGATGGAAGAGCGACAGCTGTGAGAAGTCATTGTCCTCTGAAATGTTCAGAGAAGGCTCTTGTGCATTTGGTCTGTTAATTAAAACAATGCGAAGATAACATTTGTACGCACATATCTCGGTCTGAATGAATTTGAATGAAAGCTAGAGGAGGGATGTGATGTCAGTGGTTAGTGTCTGACGACAGAAAACTTAATTATGATTTTGTAGAACAAGAATAGATGGAAAAAGAAATGAAAACTCTACAGTTGGGAGTTGAACCTCAAATAAAGTTTCAGCCTTTAGTTCTGTGTCAGCAGAGGGCAGGGCATCGAGTTTCATCTTTCTGTTCTTTGACAAAAGGATCGTAGCTGTTCAGAGGTTTTTTATCATTCCAATATTCACACACACAAAATTAATACGTGATACAAATTGGTAAAACCAATATCATCCAGTTTGATCCCTTCTACTTCCTCACTGCAAAATCAGACTGACTTAATATTTTCTTTACGCCAAAAGTTATGGCTTTTCCATACTTTGCCAGTGCTGATGAAAACACACGACTCTTTTAATTTGTCTCCGATGATGAAATCTCGTGAATAAATAATAAATATGAATAAATACTCCTCAGCAACAACAGCATCGTCACTTTGACGACAAACTTACTGTGTGAGAGCTCCTGCTGTGGTGTGTAGAACGGATCAAAGCTTCATTTCCTGAAACAGCAGGTGAGCAGCGGGACTTCACCAGGTGCTGTGACACTCTCACAGGGGGCAAGGTTCAGGTCTGGCCATTAAGAGCCAGCCCTTATCAGCTCAGTGTAGAGTCAGTTAGTCAGAGCGTCCCACACTGGGGCTGTGAGGCTGACGTCTCACCTGCTGGCAGAACAGACAGGTGACAGGGTGTGTGGATCTTATCAGAAGATTAATACCATATTGCGCCCTTTATGAGTCAGTCAGCTCAAGTCAGCTCTACTCTGCCATAAGTCAGTTGTCTGAGGGGATAAACAGAGCAGTCAGAGCAGAAAAGGCCCTGAATACTTATTTTGTCATGCTGTGAGTGATGTGGTCTTTGTTTCTCTGCTTATTTATCTCACTGCTTTGAGGTTAATGAGACAATAAAGTGATGCCATGTAGATCTGCTGAGTTTTTCAGCATCAAACTCTTAAGTAATAAAACCTTTTTATAAAACATCATTTACTTTAATGTTTGTATATTTAGTTGTCCTACTCATAGCACTATGGAGCGATGTTATTATGTGTGGATCCCCTTTTGTTTGTGTGTGTGTGTGTGTGTGTGTGTGAGAGAGAGAGAGAGAGAGAGAGAGAGAGAGAGCACAAGCCACGGGCCACTCTTGCCGATCACTTCATGCTATTCCACTGGTCAACAGTTGGTGGCAGTAACACAAAAAAAGCATAGAAGTGTTTCCACAAAGGCAGTGAAGAGGAGTTTTAACAAGAAGGATGAGTCAGTGTAACAATGGATGTACAGTAAGGAAAGGGCACCTGTTAGGTCTCAAGGATGCACAAAATGAGTTTTAGTAAGAAACACTTAAGGTATCTAAACACTAAAGTGAACTCCAGAGGGCACTTTTAAGACATGGAGGCACATTTTCAGAGACCTTAAAGTGCTGTGAATCCTCCTACCAGTCATTCATTAGAGTGCCATTAAGCAGAAACACTACATAACCGGACATGTGGTCCTGTCACAGCCATAGTTACTAATAACTTCTCACACAAAATAGAACCAGTATATAAAATATGATGCATACAGATGAAAGCACAGAACAAAGGCAGTTATACACTGTTGCCCATAAAGTTGGAATAAAATGTTTTTTACCTCTTCTCATGAAATGGGATTTATTCTTGATAAATAAAGTGTTTATCTTCTCAACTTTATTGATCAAACTTTTCCAAACATATCAGAGTGAAACTTAAACCACAATGAACCTTTGCAGACTATGTGTTCAGGCTTTAACTAATTTGGGGGAATTGCACAATTATTCCAACTTCATGGGCAACAGTGTATAGAGTAGTTTATATAGATCCACCTGAAGCAACGACAATATCAAAATGCTACATAGATATTAATGCAACCATAATAACAGTTGAATACTATGATATGATCTCAGGGGCAACACTACATGGGTCAGCTGTCTGCACAATATACTTAATGATGGACTTGTAAAGTACGTTTTGAGGATTACTCTCAGTGGAAGCCTTGTTTCAGCTTGACGATCACGTGTAGACAGTTTTAGAGAATTCAGTCCAACTGTAGAGGATATATATTCCTTTAAGATGAAAGCTTGACAAATCTCCACGCACTGCTAAACTAAACTTTAAACATACCTTTGAACTTCACACCTAAGACTACTTTAGTACTCATACTAGACTACAGTTTGTAGGATGCTTATTTGTTTGTGGTATTTTACTGATGGGAAATACACTTGAGTCATGATCATAGAGGAACAGTGTATTGAAAGTGACTTAAGCTTCTTCACACTACAGAAAAAGTGGATCAGGTCAGTGCAGACAAGGTGATGAAGATTTCTTTTTAAAGACACAATCACCATGATGAGTAGGAAGGCATCTTCTGTGCTGAAGTGAGTCCTGGCAGGGACCTGACCTTTGACCTTCCTGTGGACAGAAGAATGAGGAGCGAGGGGCCTGTGGTCTCAAAACAATGACCTGTGTTTTGATTTCTTATGTATCCAGCGAGTATGTGATTATATCCGTCCTGAACAGGGAAAGACTGGAGAAGGTTTTGTGACCGACTAATGTTTATCTGCCATGTGATGACGGGATTGATAGTCTACTGTAAATCATTTGGAAAAGAAGAGGCTTTTGAAAAACAAAATCTGAAAGTATAATTCAGTTGTAAGCTGTTTATATCAGGATAATCACTACCAACATTCAAATTTCCTCCAACATCATCGCTTTAACCCCAGATCACAAACACATTGCACCTCCTTCACTGAGACTGGAGAGGCTGGTCACCAGGTCCACCTCTGGCCCTGCAGCCGCTTGATGAATGAAGGTGGAGGTTTGTGTGTGAACCAGAGTTCACACTCCTGCTGCGGAGAAGCCTGTGGACCTGTGGTACATTTTAATGAGTGTCAGTGGGACGGCTGCAACAAGCTCATCATAACTAAGGTCATCTGGACCCGTTAGTGTCTCCCAAGCTGCTGTGTTGTTTGAACAATGTGGCTGTGGGTCTGATCCCCTTAGTATGTTGAGCTGCAACAAAAACCTTTTTGTAAGAAGCTGGTCCTGGCTGAGTGATGTTTTCCATCATCACCACTAGAGGTCACTGCAGGATCACGTTCTCCTTATAAAACCCATGCATGCAGCATTTTCATTCTGTTGGAGCAATTTGTTTATTAACTCATGAAGCCTGTGAACAACTTTGCCATGTGATTGTTTTGCGACACTTACAGGTGAAGTTCCTTCACAAAAAAATCAGGTGCACCTCTTATGGTGCCAATGATTTGTATAAAACAGATTAATTAAATGGACAGACAGATAGATAGATAGATAGATAGATATTCCTTTATTTATCCCACAATGGGGAAATTTCAAGTCATCAGCAGTTCTGATTCACACATACAGGATACAGTTCACACATACAAGAAAGGGAATAAAAAATATAAAATATATGTATGTTTGCATGTACAGTATATACAAAAAAAATAATGTATGGTGAAAGAATGAGGTGATAGAAAGGCTATTGCACATGGGGGAAAATATATATATAAATATATATGAAATATTGCACTTGTTCCTTTTTCTTGGTCTTTGACATTCATTTCATTGCATTACAGTTGCATGCATTTTAGAGGTGTTTTGACAATAGGCATGAAATGCCTGTACAGTGTTAAGACTAATGACTCATGCATGTTGCTGATTGAAAATCTGATCACTTAATATGCATATAAAAACATATTTAGTTGCCTGAATTTAAGTGGAAGCCTGTGCATGAAGCCAAAACTAAACTGCACTATATTACATATAATATACACAGAATGTATGCAGTGGTGTAGTGATACCACTCTAAAATGAAACTGAAACCTGAAACTTTACTGAGGTAAAAGTGCAGACATATTAGGAACAAAGCGAGCGTAGTATCAAAAGTACAAGTAGTTATCACGTAGAATGGATCATTATTATTATTATCGACACATTAACATGTCAGCAGTTTTTTAATGTAGTAGCTAGTTGAGGGCTAGTTTATGTAGTTTCATTATATTTTATAAACGGGTCATATGTGAAATCTTAAGTAAAAATAGCTGTTAGATAAAGGTGGTGGAGTAAAATGCATAGTGTTATCCTATATTTTAAATGAAAAGTAAAGTTTAAATACTTTAATAAATGTATTTTGCATGTAGGTGTATGTATGTACATGTGTATGCAAATCTAGACGTACTTCTGGGTCTTTGTATTCATTTGCATTTGGCTTCCTTTCTTGGTTCCTCGTTAGTTAAAATAATCATATTATTTTGTGTTTTTCCTAAATGCTCAAAAAGCCCTGGACAGTAAATGTAGATTTTGAACATGTTGATGATAAAACGACCAACATGTTCCAGGATATATTTGACTGTAATTCTGCCCATCCAAATTCTATATCCTGTCTTTTTTCAAAATTCCTGCGCAAACCCTGATTAGAAATAAGAAAACAGTGTACTGGAGGACTAATTGGCTGCTGTGGCATTTCAAAAGGCCTTCAGTGGTACAGCCTCCTGATTAGCACATCTCATATGATGCAGTGCAATGCGATCTGTCTTTCCACTGTTCTGCTTATTGGCTCCTCTGGCCCACAGTCATGGTTTTATGAGGGCAGCAGTATAGTAGGAGCTGGAATGTCTCCAGACACAGCTGGTATTGTATAGGCAGAAGCAAGCAGACAACCATGAAAAACAGGAAGTAGATAGTGGGGGAGGGTCAGCACCAGCAGTCCCTCTGATCCCCTGCATATGGCCCGCAATGGAAGTGGCTCAGTGTTCATCTGCCACCAGAGCCCCCGTGTCAGCGATCATCAGTCATAACTCATCATATGTGCTCACTCGTCCTTATGTCGGCTGCTTGACTTCTCAGGCTTCCAGCCACGCCATTGTTTCGTTTCATTGTTTGCAACCACACATTAGTGAGGTTCAACAGACCCCGATCTGAAGGAACAAGATATGACCCCAGAACACAGACAAAAACAATAACAAAGAGGGCGCACCTTCAGAGCATGCATTAATTGCCATTGTGGGATTTGTTTTCGTTGTGTCAGCTGTTGGCTAATCAATGGTTAAAGCCGACTAAGGTTTATTGTTACTGAGCTTATTAGGCCGTGTTGCCACTGGGGCAAGCCTCCGCCCTCTCTCACATGTAAATGATTGCGTTAAAGGCAGGTCACGGGCACTCCCCCTCCTTAGGCTACAACACATTCCTGTGACTGCTGAGTGAGCAAATACAGCACAGTATCTTATGTTAAGACACCGCACGTGACACTTTGTCACTATTTGTCATTTTGCATTGTTTCTATATCACTCTCCTTAAATGCATACTGTTTAGATATTCACGAGACTTTACCAATACACTAGACAAAGCTGACAGAATGTAGGGGAAAGTAGCTGCCTGATGTAATTCAGACGGACTACAGGTGGCAACTGCAATGCTATGTAACTATCATCTTTAAACCATCTCTGATCACAGTTCCTCCATAAGAAGCTTTCAAATGTTTTTGAACTGTTGTAGTTAATCACACAAGCGCCACAGAGGTTACTACGGTTCAGCTCAGTGCAAGAGGTTAATACACTTTCTGTACAGTGATGGACTAGAACAATTGGCCTTGATGTGAGCGTGGACTCATGCTGTGAACTCTGGTGGTACTGGAGTCCCTCGCACACAAACTGGTATAATCTGGCTTTACTCGCTGCTCCATATGGGAAGGCTGCATTGGCTGCATGGGAGAAATCCACTTAGAGAGGGAGACTCAGACTTTCCTTACATCCAGCTGATCCATTCACAGTCATCTCCCTCTTCACCCTCCAGCTCATCCAGTGCTACACACCACCACGGTCACTTTACAGGGTGGCAGTGAAGAGAGTGTCTGTGCACAACACAGCTGCCCAGGCTCACCTGTTCCTGGTCTGTAGGACTTAACCAGCAGCCACTGGCAAGTGGTATAAGTGGCATGTGTGTGTGTGTGTGTGTGTGTGTGTATAAGTGAGAGGGTGAAGAAGATAAATGAACATGTTGCCTTCTGTCAAAGAGGCTTTAGATGAGGTCACCTTTACCTTCATCCTGTCACCCTAAGGATTATACCAGTCTCTGTTCCAGTTACCACAGACACAACTCTCCCATGGCTCCATTTATTCCTCTATTAACGCAACTATATTAATTATGTGTGCCACAAAACAAAAGAAAGCAGCAGGCTACTTTGTATAACTATCTCTTTTAAACCCGTAGTTTTTCTCACAGAATGTGAAGTTATGGATGTATGGAAGTTATGAACAGTGCTGCGTGTTCTTTTACTCTTTTCCAGCTTTGTTTTTTCTTATATTCCTGCATGTATTTGGTGTATTTTCATCGTGTCGTTGAAGCCGCTGGATGCCTAAATTTCCCTCAGGATCAATAAAGTATCTATCTGTCCATCTCCTCTGCGGCCCTGCTCTCTCTCCCAGTGTTTTTACGACTCGAGAGCGAAGCAGAGGGAAAGGACAGCAACAGGCAGCAGCTGTGATGGAAGGGCTCCTCCATACTCAACACAACAACAGCATTGTTATCTGAGAACTACCTAACACCTTCCCCCTCCCCTTCCCTCATCTTTCCCCGCCCTCATTCATGTATATACAGTATCTTTACAGAGAGACTCCTGCGGAGAGCTGCGGGTCATTCTTTCACTACGTGCTGATTTTTATGTCCCGCAAAGCCAGTTGTTCAAGAAAGAGCAGAGACATGTGGAGGCAGTGGTGGAAGTGCTTCCGTAATCAAATTAAGTGGAAAGCTTTTTGATGTTTTACCTAGTTTGAATCAGTAGATCGCACAATTAGCTAAGGGGCCGTGCTGCATCCCCATCCTCCATGTTGAATTGTGTCTGTCATAAAGAAAAAACAGATGACCATGTTGTTCTGAGAACAAAGTTGATCAATAGGTTGCAGCTCTACTTCAAACCCACGTAGTGAGCTAACTCAGCTCTGAATCCTTATTTCACCACATGAAAGAACTTCTGTCTAAAGAGCGACAAGTGACGGATCATGTACTGTATAATCAGTAGAGGATGAAAAATACCACTATGTAAATATACAGAAGTATAATGCACTCACAGTGTCACAAGTAAAAGCACTCATTATGTAGATGTATTATCATTATTATTCTACACTGTTGCCCATAAAGTTGGAATAATTGTTCAATACCCCCAATTTAGTTAAAGCCTGAACACACAGTCTGCAAAGGTTCATAGTGGTTTAAGTTTCACTGTGATATGTTTGGAAGAGTTTGATCAATAAAGTTGAGAAGATAAACACTTTATTTATCAAGAATAAATCCCATTGTCACAATCATTTCATGAGAAGAGGTAAAAAAAACATTTTATTCCAACTTTATGGGCAACAGTGTATATATTATAGTATCACTGCTGATGCTTTCATGTGTGTGCAGCACTGTGAATATGGAGATAAGTTTTACTAATTCATAGACTTTGGGTAGTTTAATCTATGACAAGCATCACATTTTAGCTTTCAGACTCTGACTCTGTAAAGTCATAAATGAATACAGCTGTTGACTGTTATGTGATGAGTATAGTTCTGTACTGAGTAAATGTTATATTCCACTGCTGTGTATCTCAGGTTTTTATATTCTCTGCATGAGCGCACGGACAACACAAATAAAAAGCAGAGATTCAGCCATAGTACTTCTTACAGGATGTATGACTATAACACAGGGTCTGTATGTGTTTGAAATAGGATAAGTATGTTGTCTAGTGAACTGGACCTGCACATAGCATGATTACAAGTTTACAACCATTATGACTCTTGCACACGGAATTATGAAGACATGGCGCTTCAGTACATCGGCTGTAAAATGCTGTTTATGACAGTTCCTCGGTCTAAAAATGTTTATCACCGGTAGTGCTCTTGGACCTAGCGGTGTCTGTGTCACTAACCATATCTGTGCCATGAAAGAGAGGTCATGTCAGTTTGGGATGTACTTGAGGTGTGATTACATACAAATGCGAGGCACAGCATCCCAGCTCTGTGTTTAGCCTGAAGCTGAAGACAAGATGGGACAGATACTCTCGACTGTGTGTGTTTACAAAGACTAGAAACAACCACTAGAACTGGTTGTTGTAATCAAGTTGTGCACTTTTACTACAGATGCCTCTGTTGCAATCCGGTAAATAAAGCTGCTTGTTTTGAGTAGCAACAAGAGATACAGGTACGTCATTGATGTGTCCCCCAGCCAGTGGGGTGAAGTGAACTCCTGATGTCATTACCATAATAACACTGGCAAGCATCAGCATGTGACTCTGCCTAATTATCTCCACGTCTCTGGCCACAGGGAGCAGGCACAAACCTTTGATTTGGACAAACTGGGTGAATCTCCAGGGCGTCAAATGGGACGCAGGCTGCTTCTCCACTTTTAGAAGATGAATGAATTTAATGTTACACCTTAATTTCTGTGTCACTACTTTGTTTGTTCCTCTTCGCCTTTACGAGAATTTCGGTTCGCTCATGAAACACCTATGGCTGCATGATAAAACGAGCAGGAATATATAAGTACGCCGCTGTTAACACACGTGGCCCACTTTAGCAGAGCTTATTTACTGTGTATAGACATTACAGCCTAAATGTATGACCGCTTCCCTCCAAAGTTCCATAAAACAATCCCCAATAAAAATTCTTGCAGCATTACTATTTTCATACCTCATTAAATGGAAAGTAAAACTCAGGTAACGGGTGTGTGGCTCTGACAGTAAAGGGGATGGGGATGTTATTAAACTTGCTGCAGCAGCATAGAGTTATGAGGAGATGAATCACCAGAGCTTAATATCCAAGCTGCCATGAAAGCATTTGCTGAAAACTTCCACATTTCAAACCAAAAAGTGGTGAAACTTTGTGTCGGGATCGCTCCTTGGTGACCTGCAACATAAGGCTGGTAGCAGCAGATTCTTAATAACCTGAATATCTAAAGTTTGACCTGTACGCACTGGAGCATTGCCTAGCGGTAAAATGTCACAGACAGGTGCAAAGTGGGCTGGGAGGACGCTCTAAACAAAATCAAACTTGGTGTGTTCTCAAACTGCTGTCGAGAGCGGTCCTGCAGGAAATGGCAGTTTAGTGTGAATCCAGTCTGTTTGTTTAATGGTGTTCACACCAGATAGACCAGGTATGCCCCAGGGGCAGCACAACAGCTCACAGAGACTTTAAAACACGAGAACGACACGCCACTGAATGGAATTACTTGAAAATATCTGGCCCACAAACACATGACAGAGTTCACCCACTATTTGGGACCAGTGAAATCTATTATCTCAAAAAGACAATTATCATAAACGCCTGCCGAAGATATAGACGTTACTTTTAGCTAGACTGAGACTAAAGATTTCTGAAAACATTTCACTGATTGTGTCGCTGCCTTACTGAAAGACAAAAAGAAAATATTGCCTAATGAAAAGAAAAACGGAATTAACAACCAAATAATTCTGGACCAAATGCTGCAGCAACCTTTAGTTTGTCAGACATCATCTCAGAGAGAAAGGTGGAGGCCACACATGTTGTTCACACTGGAGTCGTTGAAGAGGTGGGAAAAGTGCTTGAACTCATCTTCCTGATCTGCGATGCAGGTCCATCCGTGTTGTTGTGTCTCTCTGACGCTCGTTACTGAGAGCACGCTCCCTCCGTTATGTGATGACTTCCTGCTGAAGCAGGACGTCGTGCCGTCCAGAACGCAGCGAGGGATCATTTAAAAGTCCTCAATTAAGGAGAAAGGAGAGGCCTTTTTATTCTAATGCTAAATGTTCTGTAAATCATCACTATTTATACATGCCGAACATTTGAACAATGACACTTTGTTGGAATATCCTGATTTAGAGGATGTTTTTAGGTTTTTGTTGACTACACTTTTAAATAAAATACAGTCCATGTTGAAGCAGAGCTGCGGGAAGTTCTATTCCTTCATAGGAGAAAATTAAATAAAAAAAATCTTTATCCTCACCTACAGTGAAATAAGGAATTTATAGTAATTATTGACAAACATATGTGCTAAATTAGTTCATATTGATCAAATATCACAATATACCTCACACAGTAGGCCTAAAGGGTAGGGTGTGTGTGTGTGTGTGTGTGTGTGTGTGTGTGTGTTACACCCCCTTTGTCCCCACAGAAGGGGATACAATGGTATTTAACTGCAGCATGTGTTATTGTTTATGTCAGTGTACAGGAGAATTAACCAGAAATACAACAGGCAGCGTGCAGACGGTGCTGTGTTCAGGGGCAGAGCTGGTCCCAGCGGGCTCAGGGTGTCTGGAGGGCGGTCAGAGCTCAGTCTGTGTCAGCCACTCTGGGGACATGAATCAATGTCTCCGTGCTAAAATCATTTCTGGCTCAAAGCTGGAGCGGTTCTGTCCTCTGGCCCTCCCCCTCCCCCGGGCCCACACACCCCCACCACGGGGCAAGTGGACGGTGACAACACCGCGAGGAAGTTGCACAAGAGCGGCACACAGTCCGGCTGAGGAGCCGTGCCCGCTCCGCTCCTGTCGCCATTTTCCCCTGCTAAAATACAAAAGAGTCGGCTGAGGGAGCACACACCCCTCTTCCCCTCTTCCCCTCTCCCCCGTCTGTCAGCACACATTCCCCTTTTATCGCTCGTGCTGGAGGCGCAGAGCGGGCTGTTTTTAACATGTGTCGGACAGGCTGCTCCGGCATGGCGGGGCGCAGCGCTGGGTGGTGAATAAAAGCCTTTCTGGGGGAGCTGAGAGGCGCGTTTACAGACAATTTAGCCTCGTTGTAGCAGATGGCTGCACGGGCTCGGACGGACAAATAGCTCACCGTGCACGTTGACTGACGGGTGACGCACCCACACAGGTAAGAGCCCGGATTTGAAATGGTGTTGCTGACCAGCGTGCGGGCCAATCAGGGCGCGGCGGGGGCGGGCCGCGGGCCCGTCCATCACGGGGGAACTATAACGGTTTGAATAGGGAGGGAGGGGGAGAATCCAATCCGGTTTGAGCTAGTTTTTCTTCCAATGGAACATTAACGTCTCGCTGCGCTGTGTTACACTGTACTGGCACAGCTTTATCCTCCATATAGCACTGTATTTTCTCCTGTGTTGACTGACGGGTAGCTCTTTTTCTTTTTTTAAAAAAAACACCCCACATAAAACCAACCATGCCTAAAAGGAGCAAAGTGAGTAGACCGACATTTTTCATGCATTCAGCAACAGAAGCGTTTATAACCCCCCAAGTGCAGTTTGTGAGACGGGCTTGTTGGCGCTGGCGGTCAGAGTTGTTCAAATGTTGCTGCTAATGTCCATTTTGTGTTGAAGCCGGAGTGTCAGCGGCGGAGGAGTTTGGTCGGTATGTAGCGTCTGTAGTGATTCTGCGGACAGGCTGACTCTTGGTCTTATCTCTCCCGTGCAGTGATTATCTTTGTGCCAAGTGATTTTCCGTGTGCCGGTTCCCTGTTTTCCCTCCTGCAGAACGGTGACATGCACTCATGCAATCTGTGTAAAAATACATGTGAGTGCAGCTCGGAGCGGAGGGTGGAGGAGGGTGGAGGGGGGGGTCCTCTGTCCGCGGATCGCTTTCTGCGGAGAAAGTTGGCGGCATATTGATTGTTTCCTTTGGGGGGGTCGTCACGCTGGATACGAAAGTTTCTCTCGGAGAAAATCGGACCGACGTCGAAAACAGTGAACCAAATAACTGCGTGTTGTTCTGCCGGAGTTTGGCTGCAGTGTTGTGGACGCTGTGTTTGTGCGGACGCTCAGTCTGATCTGATCGGAGCCTTTCTCCTGGAACCAAAGCACTTTTTTTTTTTTTTTTAAATGTGATTTCATGGGGATATAATGACGGCTCTCTTTAATTAACCCCGCGTGCATGTGTGCTTTTTGTTCATGCACGGTGGAAGTGCATTAGTCGGGAGGCGTCCGTCGTGCTGCTCGGTGTCTCTCTGTGTGTATTGTCGGCTCAGGCCAGTCGGAGGTTATGCAATGGCGAGCCTCCGTCAGTGAAGCGCTGCTCTTGTTGCTGGGGGTTCTAGTAGATTCTGCTACCAGATCGACGGAGTCGCTGAGCATCTCGGAGTGACTCTTTTCAAATTCATGGCGGGAAGGCTCAGCACACTGCTCGGTTTTCTCCGTACCCTGGCAGTCTCATTTATTACCAATGAATGGATGTGTCGTGAGGAGGCGGAGTCCGCCCCCTCCTCCACCACCACACTTTTACAGTAGGCAAATCACTTGCAGGAGCAGGGAGATCACGGCCACATGACGCCCTTTAAACCACATTATGCCTCGATATGACTGTTATTACGAGGCTTTCGTGTCCAGGCCCGTCAGAGCAGCCTTGGTGTGCTCCTGCCAACACATGCAGCCGCACAAGGATTCATTTGGCATGTTGCTAAGTAACATGTCATTTTCCTAATTGATATAATGACTGTAAACATGCTGATTAATGAGTTTGTGTCACTCTTAGATCTGATCAGGCCTCTTGTTATTGGTGCCCCTGGGCTTCTTTTGGGGTTATGAGCTCCTTTGTGCAAGATTTTGGAAATACCCAAACCAATCACAGAGCTGGATCTCATCTAAATCATGCATTAAGCTGGCTGTGCAGCCACAGGCCAAAAATCTGTCAGGAAACGCCCACTTTGGAGTTACATAACTAATACCCAAAGCCCATGGCCCACTCTCCAACACCAATTGAACGAACCACAGACTGAGCTGTAAGATAATTGCAGATAATTTCCATAACCATGTTTTCTTTCTTGTTCTCCCTCGCAGGCAGATGCAGGTGACTCAGCGGTAAGGAGTAATATCATATTTGTGTTTGGAGTGTCTGTGCTTAATTTATGTTTAAAAAAATAATGAAACACTTCCTGTATGCACCCACCAGGGGTCAGCAACACCCCAGCGGTGAGAGCCCTCGGTGGGTATATTTAAAGTAACCATGTCTGTCCCCTTTCTCCGCAGCCCAAGAGGAGATCTCTCAGGTTGCAAGATGTAAGTACAGACAGGCTGCCACAGACAATATGCATGCCGCTGACCACGTTCTCAGTGCTAACTCAGTGCCGCTTTCCGTCCCCTCAGAGACCCGTACCTGCAAAGGCAGAGGCCAAACCTAAGCCAAAGGTAGGACCCCGTTTCAGTTGCGTCTGATCGGACTCGGCCGTCGGTGGAGCGACTAATGTGGTTAATGTTGTTGTTTGCAGAAGGGACCCGCTAAGCCCAAGAAAGCCAAGGAGGCGGTGAAGGCCAAGCCCGAGGAGAAAGCACCAGAGGCCCCTGCTGAGAATGGCGAAGCCAAAGCTGAGGAAGAGGTAGGGGTCAGGCCATCATGTCTAAACATGCAAAACTGGGCTTGTGTCCATGACGACGAAACCTGAACGCAGCAAACTTTGTCTTGCAGGCACCGGCTACAGACGCAGCTGAACAAAAAGACGAGGCAGCAGAATAACGGCTCTCCGACCACGTCTTTTACCAGTGCTCCCTGTACCTCTTTTCTTGTACAATTCAGGGGAATATTTTTATCGACTATTTTCTAAATACAGGTTTTTTAGTAGTTTGATTGTAGAGAACACTTTTTTTTATTGAAAAAAAAAGTCAATTTGGAGACGGGAATTTCATCACATCCCACAATTTTGCATCGCCATAAAAATTGCGGTCACTGTTGTTACTGTCGGTGGAGTTCATTTCAGTTTTAAATGTGAAGGAGGGGAGGGTGCGGGACAGGTTACCATGTCAACACGCAAGCACGACGTTCACAGGAGCTGGGGCAACAACCGGAAGAGCTTGCCTGCGTGGATTACATTCCATATGCTTTATAAGGGACAGTGTATGTAATCTGTGCTGGGGTGGGGATGGACAAAGTCACAGGGCAACTCATTGTTTTATTGTTTATAATGAAGAACAGTGTTTTAGAATGTTTGTAAGCTTTGTTCCTATATGTTAACTCTTGTACTCATGCAGTTTTCTTAATGAATCTGATCAATAAAGCTAAAATCCCTAGTACTGGAGCTCTCCCTATCAGAACTGTGCATCGCGTGTGTTGGTTGTGTCTCTGTTCTGTGATAGCATCGCAATAAATTTGTATAGCTGCTGTGAAAAGGGTTTTCAATCTTTCTATATGCAGTGTGTAATGGTACATTGTAAGGATGGTAAAAATGGAATTTGTTTTCTTAGCCAAGCTAAAGTAACCTTGAAAAAACAAACTGTCGAGACAGGCTTCTTAAAGGCCGACAGACAAACTGTACATTTATTTGAGATGTCAAATGCATACCAGCAGTAGCAATATTCCTGTGAGTTTTAGGTATCTGTATCAAGTACAAGTGTGCGGTTTCTTTTTATTTGTTTATAGATGTACCTGTGTAATGATTGTTATCAACAAACCAATAAAGCTCGGTTGGTAGATGTCGCGCTGTTTCATTCTGAAAAGTTGGGTAATTGTTACGGTTGTCGATATGAGAGCGTAGAATCATCAAGTGCCCTCTGAGAGGCAGAATCACCACTGAAAACTAAAAGGATCAAAAGAAATCCTGCTAATAAGACTTTGTGTGTGTGTGCACTGCCAGACACTGTTCGACAGTATTTACATCACTAAACGATCACTTGTATTTTGGTATGCAAGTACAGAGAAATGAAGAGTAGAGTCACCTTAAATAGAAGATCCTGAAATTTGTGACTTTGAACATCTATTTCATTGGCTAAATCTTTGTTTCGCAGGAAGTGTCCCTCAGAGGTGAAGAGGACGAGCTCGAAGAGAATCCAGATTCAGCTCAGTCCATGTTGTGGCACTAAAAAAGTGAAATTCTTCGTCTTTGTCTGTGCACAACATTTACAGCGAAGCAGTTATTGGATATTAAATTCTCAGAGTTCCCAGGCTTCTTCCCACAACGCTCCTGGATGAAAAGACAGAAAACCCCAAAAGGCAAAGACCAGAGTCGAAGTCAGAAACAGTGCAGGCAGGAGTAAGATAGAATATAAAGGAAACCTGCAGTGGTGGGCAGGTGTCCAGTGATGACCACTTAACTGTACTGGAGATGGAGAAACTGAAGCACGATCGGAGTGTTGTTGAGCTCCTCCCGCATGAAGCCACCGTCCAAACCGTGTTTTACCATCTCTGTCCCCCTGAGAGCAGATGAGTGTTTCAGCACCATGGACAGCTTCTCAGCGGCCCTCCGGCCTCTCCTGCTTCCCCTCACACCGTGATGCGTTCACGGCAGCCTTCTCTCCATCACTTTTAGCCTCCGTGTTGGTAAACAAACCGAGAAAGTCGTGCGTCGTTACGCGTCTGTGACGCAACAGCGGTACCGCGCTCACTTCCGGCTCCGCTGTGATTGGTCAGGAGGAAGCTCCGTCAGAGGCTCGCTGAGCTTTTCCCTCATCCTCAGACAGCCCTGAGGATGTCCAGGGTCCATCAGTACATCTACTCAGTAAACTGCTCGTCCACAGTGAATGGACACGGTTCAGACTAATGAGTAACAGGTTGTGTAGAGCACCAATGTCTCTGAAACATGTTCTGTAAAGTGGAAAAACAGTAAGACTAATAATAAAAGTAAGATAAACGCACATCTTCCAATAAAGGTGAACAGTTTTGTAATAAATTCATATTTCCAGGATACCATTAGAGGGAAACACTAGGCCCAAGCAGTCACATTTATATTTTCTAACAATGCCTGAATCTGCCTACAAAATTCTCCCCCCAGTTTGCAAAAATGTTAAGAAATGAGGCCAAGAAAATACTATAGTTGGATGTGATGAAGGCTGCTCAGTATGCAGCAAACATGACAGCATCATGTCCAGTCGCTGTAGGGATGCTTTTCTGTGGCTGTAGTAATGAAGAGAGTAGTCCAAGAAGTTTATGTAGGTTTACGAGCTCGGAGTCTAACATCACAGAGCAAAGCTTTCACATATATATAGGATTCCACAAGCAAGATCTGGTTTCAGGTATGTGAGGGGGTACCCCAAAGATGGACTTAACCTTTACATGAGCTGACCATCGTCCAGACAAAGTGGAGTCAGGAAGATAGAATGCTGACGTGAGGGGAACGTGTATGTTATCTAGGACACATGTCCCTACAGCATGTTACATGAAAAAGACATTCTAACAGTCGCTCATCGATTTAAAGGATAGGTTCACATTTTTCCCAAGCCATCCTAAAAACAACACTCACATGTCCACGTGTATGGGAACAGGTTTTAGTTGCTGTGACTGTTCCTCCTGTCCCCACTGCCCACGGGGAGACCCCTTCCTAATGCTTATTTCATGTGAGTGACAGCGAACAAAATCAAAGTTTAAATCTGTAATTTTGACACTTTGATTGGAATTGTATGAGGAAGGGCTCATCATGGCCAGCAGAAACAATTACAGCAAGAAAAAACTGTTCCTGTTGTACATACTGTGTGAGCACGGGAGTGTTGCTTTAGGGCTGACCTGTGCACCTGTCCTTTAGCCATAGGTGGGACATGATCAGTCACTCTTTCCAGCGTTGGGCATCGTTAGTGCAAATGCATTTGACTGAAGCGACAGACAAAACCTCCCGATAACGCTGTGAGTGCCAAGTTGAACCACTGTCAGTTTACAGACGAACATAAAGCCAACAAAGTGAACTTCACATTTATTAGATGTCCTTAACCCTTTCAGGTCCATTGTACAATTCCAGTAAGATACAGATATGCCAACGTGACACTGAGGGAGACCCATTGTTACTAGTGTAGCTAGATTTTAGAGCTGAGAGAGTTAACAGTATATGTTGTAACTGTTCTACATAACTACAGTGGCAGTGACAAAACACCTGTAGGAAAGGTTTGATGTTAAAAACATGTCAGATCACAAAAGCTGACACGGCCTAGGAAGTCTGCATCAAACTGTTATTCTGTTTCATGCAGCATAGAACTGTGTATAAAAATAACATGATCTCTCCAATTACTTAAACTCAGTAAAATAATGTGCCTACTGGTAAAATACTTTAGGCGTTGGCAAAGTGACACATGCTGCCACAGTTGTGCAAATGCCTAGACTAAGGATCGTCTAGAATATACAGGCCCATCATCAACACATTCAAAAAGTTACATGTAGCTGACCTCCACTGAAGGCAAGGTATGCAATGAGCACCACTCATCCACTTTATTACATACTTTCATGTCAGTGTTCGTTTGAGCATATAGACGTCATGAAGCAACCTTTAAATGTATAAAAACGGCCTTTGGGAGAACTAAAATGTTAGCTTGTGATAAGCAGCTATCAGCTACTCTCTGTTTGTGCTGCTGAATATGAAGTATGTGTGACTGAGGTACAAGGTTGTGAATCTCAACTGGTTTAGTGACTCACACCCACCCTGAGCATCTACGTCAACCCAGTTCATCAGGTACGAGGTCTGAGATCAGTCTGTGTTTGACAGTGGTTTTGTTTGGTCAAATTGGAGTCGTATTAATGTGCAGTATTCTGTGTGCGGAGCCGTCGACAGTGCAGGAGCACAGTCCATCTCCTCACATGGCAGGGCGTTGACAGTTGGCTCATTTCAGGAAGACACATTAGTCCGTTTTCACTGCGATGCGTCCCATTTTGGTTCGCATGTTGCGTACAAGGAAGAAGCCAATGGTGGCGACGGCCATGACCACCTCGGCTATCCAGAAAGCCATGTCCCAGCTGTACCGTTTGGCAATAGTGCTGAAGGGAAGCCCCGCCATAAAGGCTCCCACTGTAACAAAAGAAAGCTTGTTTAGTCAAATGAAGGCATCCGTGCTGGCATGCAGAGAGGGATCTGGATGTTTCTGATGGACATGTGAATCTGCAGCTCACCATTAGCCATCAGAGCTACAACAGCATGGGAGGTTCCACAAAAATTGGAAGGAGCACTTTCACTGGCTATCACCCCGAACAAGGCAATTGGTCCATAAGAGGAAAATCCAAACACAGCACCGAGGAAGAGGATCCAGATCTGTGTGAGGCAATATGGAAATGTGGAACACTGTTCTTGAACGCCTTCCCAAGATTCAGTACAGAACATTTCTATCCCTATGAACCCCACAAAAGCTTTGAGCATACCTCTTTTTCTGACACACCAATGAGAACAGAGACAGGATGGATGACTTGGAACCAAAGTGGAGCCTCCTGAGCAAAAGAAAAAAAAAAAAAAAAGCTCTTGTGCTATTTCCCAGTACTGGTAACATGTGCATTTCAAGCATTTCACACAGCAATGACAGAAATTGAGTTGCAATTACCTGTGGGATTTCAGGTGTGATGGTGACTCTGAAGAGGTACATGGACACATACATGCAGGCCATCATGACGATGAGCAGGCCATGGCGAGGGTTGCCGTGGGTGCCCAGGCCTTGCTGAGGGAGGTCAAAGAGAGGATGCTTAGAACACTAAACTCTGCTGAACAACCCCAGTCATTTTGCACAGTCGGTCCCTGTCCGTCACTCACCCGAGCTACAGCTCTGTCAGTGAGGAAGCCTGACGCAAGGCTGCCAGCAAAACCTCCCACCTCCAAGGCACTCATGTAGGTACTGCCTGTGGGCAACACAGCTGACGTCAGAACCCCTGACCAGTCAGATTATGTGGAAATAAGTGAGAAGCAAAAAACACTTAAAATGCACACCCATGAGAGCAGTCTGGCCTTTCTCCTGCATGAGGAACAGCTGTCCCCAGTCAGTGGCGGCTGTCTTCACCCCAAACACCACCAAGTAGCCCAGAGACAGCACCCACAGGAAGGGAGAGAGGAGGAACTCCTTCAGGGTGCTCTCACTGTTGCCTGGTGGGTACAAGCACAGACAGAGTCACTGTCACACTCTCAACAATGGCTCAATATAAACACAATACTACTGTACAGTACACTCTAGTGTTTTTGGGATATCTTACTGTTTTCACACCAAAGTCGCTACATCAGTTCTGAAAAGTCCCACAGTTCTAGACAGTCCCACAGATCTGTTAAAAAGCCTAGCACAGCTACCCACACTGCCATCTTCTGGTGACAACAGGTCGAAGATTGAAAGATTTGATCCTTTTCTGAACACGCCTTTTTTAATTCTGACCTTCTTGCTAACTCCGGCTACTAGCAGCTACAGGATGCGTGTGAGGCGACATGTTCCAACCCAGTATCTGCCTCCTGAGGGAGTATGTGAGTATGTGGGCCCTGTGTGCCAAAAGAAATGTGAGGATACACACTTGAAAGCTGAAAATGTATGTAATATTAGTATCAAAATGTTTAAGTGCATTTTTTAATTAAAGGTAAATGTGCAAAATACGAATGTATCATTTGTAAGCACACTGAATACAAGAGAAATCTGTAACGCTCAGAGACAGACACTGTGGGCAGAGTTCATCATCCCGATGGTCTGGGGGAGAAGCTTTTTCTGAGCCTCTCTGTGTTGGACTTGGCTACGGACTCGGTTGCCTCAGTACAGAAGCAGGAATAGTCTATAAGTCAATAAGCAGAGATCTGGGCTGCATTTCCAATCTAAAATTACCACCTCACTGTTATATGCCTACATCCGTGTCCAGACTCATAACATATGCAGTGAAGACTTTGAAGGAACTTAATTAAAAGTACACAAAATGGGCACTGACATGTATGATCCCAGTGTTGTTTTCACATGGAGACTATTTTTACAGGAGTACAGAGGCCTGATAGAGAGCTCCGTCACATGGTGCAGTCATGGTGGATAATTATCTGAAGGTCAGTATCTTCAAAAGCAGTGAGCTGGTGGTGGACTACCAGAGGAACAGGAGGCCGCCTGTCCCGGTTCCTCATCCGAGTCGAGGGTCAGAGGATAGAGGATGTTGTGTGCTGCACCGATTGTGAAGCCTCGAGGCGAAGGTTTGATGCGTCACATCAGGATAAAGAAAACTGGTTTGATTTATTTTGTTAAGCTTTGTAGCTCTGTGTGCCTGGAAGGGTGTGAGTTCACATGTTGGCCAGTAAAGCTGATTATGAACACAGAGTTGGAGCCATGACAGCAGGCAGAGCATCAAACATGGATGCTGTTCCAAAGAAGCTACAGTTTGTAGAGCATGGACGCTTCACACACACCTTCAACCCAGCGGCAGAGATGATCTAAACAGCCAGCACAGTTTCAGTATCTGACCCAGTGAGAAATATGATCACAGTCTCCCCCTCTAGAGAAAAAGTGTTTTTATGGGAAATTATGATGTCATAGTGACCTTTTACCTTTTGATTAAATCATCCTATTAGACATTTGCATGAAATTTTGTCATAATTATCTTATGAATTCTTGAGCTATGGTCAAAAACATGTTTTGTTAGGTCACAGTGGCCTTGACCTTTGACCGCCTGAATCTAATCGGTTCATCTTTGAGTCGAAGTGGATGTTTGTGACGTATTTTAAGAAATTCTTAGAAGGAGTTCCTGAGATATCACGTTCAAAATAATGGGACCAGAAAACATAATGCCTCGTCCGGCCTCTGCAATCACCGGCACGGACGTAGAAAAGCATCACCACCCAGCTGTGGAGCGAAAATTTGTTTTAACTGAGTTTTCTGAGTGTCACTGAAAAGTGCACCTGAGATTCAATTACTGTCAAAAAGTTGTGCGACTAGCTCTAGTGCTGTAGTTGGTTGCTGGTATTTTCCCAGATGTGTCACAGCACTAAGAAGGTGGCGAACATGTCTATGCCATGAAGAAGAAGGTATGATAAATCCTTAGAAGGACAAAAGTAAATCACTTCTAGGAATTCCTAAAACAAGCAGCACATCTGACATATGTGACGGCAGCATGTAGAGCTCTGTCAGAGACTTGGTGTAACATTTAGAAGGCTGGGACAGAGCAGATGTGACACGTGTTACAGACTTCTCCAAATAACAAAGAACAAACACAAACTTGGTGAGCAATTGTTATTGATGAGGTACTAACTGTGATGTCAAATGATTGATGCTGGGATCAGAAGCCTTCTGGCCTCCTCTCTCTGATCTGGATAACTATCTCAACATATATATGTTTGCTATGCAATTGCTTGCTCATGTGGGGATTCTTGAATCCTTCATGTTGAATTCCTGAATCGTTGGGTCTCTCTCTTCATTAAAGAGTTTGGTCTAGACCTGCTCTTCATGGAAAGAGTCTTGAGATAACTCTGTTATGAATTGGTGCTATATAAATAAAGATTGATTGATTGATAAAGTGAGAACATCTGTGGAGTTGCAGTGGTGACTGTAGGAAGTAAAAGCCCATCACACTCAGGTGGAGTGATTCAAATGATTATCAGATTATTATTAAAGCAGTTGCTGATGTATTTTCTGTATTTGTACTTGCATGGGCTCATTAATGAATCGTGTCCCAGTGAGCTCCTCCACAGACCGCAGTGTGACCGGGCACTTCATCATTGTAAGTGTATGTGTAGAGACAGATCCACTGCCGGGACGTAATAACCAAACGTAGCCAACTTGGCACCATGTGACTGACTGGTAGTTACCTGCTCTGAGGTAACTATTTTCAGCTACACAGGAAGTAGCCTCTCTACCAGCTGTAATCCTGCTCACCAACCCCTCTGCTTACTTACCTCCCTTAGCCCCCTTCTTGGCTGCTGCCTCGATGCTGGGCAGGCCCACGTCCTTCGGCTCATTCTTTACAAACACCAGACAAACAAATGAGAAGGCAGCACAGAAAATGCCCGACATGGTCAGGATGGCCCTCCAGTCGTAGTAGTGCAGGAGCACTGTGACCAGGATCGGACCCAGACTCCCGGCCAGGTTCATACTGCAGGACAGCACAGACCACCAGGTTCCAAACTGGGAGGGTTCAAACCACTGATGGAAAAGAGACACGGGAGGAAACAAAGCAGAGAGTAGTCAGCATTTCCAAAACCCTACGATGAAGGCAGAGACGAGGAACGCAGGCTTAAATTACTTTCATATGCATGTTTACGAGCATCATAAATTACTGGTTACTTTCTATGTTCAACTTTGCTGAAACAATCCACGGACGACGGCCAAAAACATACTGAGTCACATATTTAATCATCTTAAAGAGGAGTTTGAGGAACATTACAACAGTTTCACCTATAAATGAACAGACTTTTACATCACTTTCTTTTTCCAAAGCACAACACTGTTCGGATTACTTTACTCTCTCTCTTATTTTACTGCATCCGGAGAAATGGCATCAGGGCCACACGCCCTCATGATGTAATACAGCTGAAGACTGCCACAAACATTCCTCACACGGCATACCCAACAGAGTAACCAGTAACTTGAGAATCCACTGGAGACTTAGACTTAAAGCGTCCGCAGGCTGATTTAACACCGTGTTGATCCACAGTGTGTGGATATTGACTCAGCTGTAGAACAGGAGCGGCAGTAAACTGGTGAAGACTTGCAGCCATTGAAGATGTTTCCTCACATCAGACAAGAAAAACAGCTTTGGCTGAAGTTGCTTTTCTTTTTGACAGAGCTGCTGAGGACCCCCTATAAATACATTCTCCTGTAATCTGATTCCCTTCAGCATGCTGACCACATGCCAAAGCCTATTTATTCCTTACCTTTGAACTCTGCTACTTTTAAGGCAACTCTTCTAATCGGTCTCAAGTAGTCTCTGAGCATAGAATAGCAGAATGTATTGGGGTTCAACAAACAAACAGGACTCTACTCGTACCATTAACTATATAACTGTGCCCCATGCACCCAGGGCTTATTTTGCCCCTTTGTTCATTTACAAATTGTACTAACACATTTTTTGTTTGCCTGCCATAAGAAACTCCCTCTAATAGTTAAATGCTGGAATGAGACATTCGAGGCTACTTATGTGAGCCAGAAGAGTGCAGTGCAGAGGAACGTCGGTGTACGGAGGAGGCAGTACAGTGCATTCTTCAGAATACCTTTTTCTGTTTTCTCTGGTCATGTAGCACCATGTTCAATAATATTTGTGCCTTTCAAATGCATAGACAGCCCACTGTTACAAAAAGACCATCTGAAATACTGAATGAATGATCCAAAGCCATCTGTGACTGAGGCCTTACAGATAGTTAGGGACTCATACAGTGTCTCATACAGCTGCCACAGGCTGACACCTCCTCCCGCCACACAGTGCTAGGTCAGCAAGGGAGAGTCCTCCTTCAAACACATCCAACTACTAACAAACAGGTGCACCATCTCTCTCTCACACTACGGAGTGAACACACTGACAATATGTGCGGCAGCAGGTGGCTCCCTCTCCGGGGTCACAACCTTTCCCCAGCTGCCCTGAATCATCACAGGCATCATGAGCAGTGAGTGTGTTGGCAGTGGGACTCCCCTTGGCACTGAGCGTTAAACTGAATAAGAGATCTGTGTTGCATCAGGTGGCAGACAGGATGGCATTACCTTGCGCAGCACCTTCCCACACGGGGGCCAGCCACAGCCTTGTCCCAGGCCGTTGATGAACCACAGCAATGCGAACATGGGCACGGTGGAGGACCAGGCGAAGGCCACGTTGATGCCCCCCACCAAGAAGAGGCCGATGGAGAAAAGCCAGCGGGCGCTGATCTGATCCGACAGTACGCCACTGATGAACTTACTGATGGCATAGGCCATGGTCTGGCTGCTGGTGATCAAACCTGCACAGACACCATCAGGGTTATCGTGACAGATAAACTATGTTACAGGAGAGACAGACTGTAGCTGGGTGCTCATGACTGGAACCACAGTGGGATGACAACTGAGAATTAAGTCATTTCACTGGCAGTAATTTGAAACCAGTCTTTGTCCAAAGCCTGAACAGACACATTACTTTAATCAGACAAAATAATATACTTCATTAATGCAACCGTCTCACCCAAGTCATCCTTGTCCAGTTCGATCTCCTCCATCACAGAGGGCATGACGAAGGAGAAGGTCTTCCTGTTGAAGAAGTACAGCGAGTAGCCGATGAACATGCAGAGGAAGATGGCGACGCGGTAGTAGCCGTAGCCTGTGGCCCCCATGACTGCGCTCGATTGGAATAAAACTAAAACACACAACTTAAGGAGAAACAACAGTTATTCCTTCAGCGTCTTTTCTTCCAGTTTGGGGCCTCCGGCGTCCAGATTATTGCCAGTCAGGCTGAGAGCTGTGCTGTTATCAGCGGCCGTTGTTGGACTGTTCCAAAAGAAACCCCGCCATCAACTGCTTGTTTGCACTGGGACAATGGAGATATGCAACAAGATGTTGCACCGGCTGGGCAGGACTGCTTAAATATGCTCCGTGAGGAGAAACGCTCCTGACAGCACCCTCTCTCTATCTGCGAGGCTGCTGCTGCTTGTAGAAGTCAGGACAGAGGAGGGAAACCTTACACCGGCCTGAAAATACACAACAGCACAAGAAATGTGACTTTAAGAGTGCAGCAGTGAAGACGGGTCAGTGTAGAGGAGAGACAGGTGAGTGACGTCAGATCATTTCAGACATACTATCAGTTCTGTTGGAACATTTCACGGGTCCTAATGAAGACACTGTACTGTTTATTCTCATGATGTTATACTATCTCAAGTTGCCTGTCTTCAGACAAACACTGCTCTCCATGTGGTGGGTGCCCTGGTCAGTACCCCCCCCCTGTCATTACCAGGGGGCACAGGTTCAGGTGCTGGTCCAGGATAGGGTGACTCTCTGGTCCTCTTCCACCCTTTGCTAAATGCCAAAGCTGCTCTTTAACTGGCTTGGACATGTGGCTAAGGGCTCCTCAGTCAGCAGCCTGGAGATATCAGGTGTCGGACACAGGGAAGGAGAAGGAGAAGCAGACTGACAGACTGACTGACTGACTGACTGCCTGCTGCCTCCTCTTACAGCTACAACAGTGGAGGTGGAGGCTAACCTCTGCAGGCTGGACACGGGGACGTGTTTGTTTAGTTGCTACACTTAAAAAGCACACATGTTCCACAGTAAGAACCCTTCTCCAGACAGTGAACCTCTCCGTGCCGGAGGCCTGTGACAGACCGTCTGTACCGCCTCAGTCCGGGAGCAGGACCGCTCCGGCTAACGTCAGTCACTCGTAGCGAACTAATGAGCGGGCCGGCCCGCGTGTGTTTCAGTGTCCTTCGGCCTACATTTGACCAAACACCGACATAAAAGCAGGACACGTCGCTGCTGAGGGCCGTCTGGAGCCGCCGTTCACCGCCTCGCTGCTTCACCGATGGAGGAAAAGGCCGTAACGCCGCTTACCTGTCACTCACGTCCCCGCTCGCTGATCCCATCCGTGGACAAGGACGGCGCGCGTTCACGAGTCTGCAGCTCTTGAGCGCGTCACCGTGAGACACGAGAGGAGGGAGCTGCTGAGCCGCCGAGGCAAAGAGCAGACACCGCTGCTGGCTGTGGTCTCTCCTGCAGGCTGTGGCCTCTCCTGCAGGCTGTGGTCTCTCCTGCTGGCTGTGGTCTCTCCTGCAGGATGTGGTCTCCGTGCACGCTTCTGATGCAGTTCGGTGTGTCAAATGCAGGGTTGTGCTGTGACTGCGGGAAATGTTCCGCAAAACTCCATTTAAGAAATGTGAGATTTTAAATGTGTACTTACTCACGTCGAAGAAAACATAGGGTCCTTCATGATCTAATGTTGTATAAGAATAAGTTGCACATGCAGAGTAATTCGGCATCGTTGACGATCTATTATTACAACAAACAGCCTCAGCTAGCTCACTGCTGCCCTCCTCTGTTTCAGGCTGGAGGAAGAGGAGGAGGAGGAGGAGGAGGAAGAGGCTGAAATTCTTGCAGTTTGGTTTGTATGCGCGTTTTTAAATGATGTACAGATTTGACAAGGTATGCATGTTTGGTGTAAACTGTTTATATGTGTTATCTTATAGCAGACATAAAGATTTAACAAGCCGAATTTGCATAAACATAAAAATATTCTGGATTTTATTTTGTGTTTTGAGTGTTCTTTACAATCAGGTCACAGTAGTTTCATTGTCCTCTCTGTTTTCTGTTTTTATATGTTTTATATGATATGATTTATACTTATATAATTAAAAGTGATTTAGAAAAGCTCATCATTAGACCCCAGGAAACAACAATGGCTGTTCTGATAGTCTGCAGTAGAATCCATATATGGTGATCATTGTATGATTATGTGACCAGTTACAGCAAACTTTGAAGTTTGCTTTTAAGTCTAATTGCCAATACTGTCTGTGCAGAGACAGAGACAGAGAGCCAGTGCAGCCAAGGTTGTTAGATTCACTTTATTGCCGTCTGGAATGAAGTCATATCAGGTCACCTTCACAGCATACAGGTCACCCAAAGCTCATATCACTGCAAGAACAAGACCAGCTCCGTTTCCTTTGTGTTTGCAAGGCCTCAAAAGGGTGATGCCCTCTATCACAACATCTGGGGTCTGTCTCACAAAGCTGGATTAGTGAGGTTAGATGGTCAACAGTGCTGTAGATAAATGTGAAACTCCAGCAGATCTGGAATTGAAATACGAAGGTAAAAATCCTGCTCTGTGTAGAGTTATCCAGCTGACTCTAAGGAAAACACAGAACTGTGAGAATGGATGTTGTTAAACTACAACAGTCCTTGAGCAATGAAAACCTGTAGGAGATCTACACCATATACAGTCAGGCCCAGAAATATTTGGACATTGACACAATTTTCAGCATTTCAGCTCTGTAAACCTCCACAATGGATTTGAAATGAAACAATCAAGATGTGCTTTAAGTGCACACTTTCAGCTTTAATTTGAGGGTATTTACATCCAAAAATTGTGTCAATGTCCAAATATTTCTGGACCTGACTGTATGACTCCACACGTAAAGGAAGGGTTCAACATTTTGGAGAATCTGCTCATTTGCTGTGTGGCCGGCAGGTAGATGGGACAATTGATAGCGATGTCATGTCTGTTAAATGTGAAGCTTTTAGCATAAAGACTGGAAAAACTATTAATGTTTTTAGAAGAAATACGTTAACATTTTGCTGTGATGGTTGTTTCTTATAGTAGTTTATTCTTGGGGTCTCCAGCAAGCTCAGTCCGTCGTCCCTCCGTGTGAAATATGTTGGTCGGAGGGTTAACCACATGAAATATAAGGCAGTGAACTTTCCAAACTTACCTCAACATTTCAACAGCTGCTTCAGTTATTCCTGAAAACAATAAATCCTGTTTTTTCCCTCGTTAAGTTTCAATATTTGGTGATATATTGATAATTCATCACTCCTGTAACAATATTTCACTTTCCACAGTAGGAAGAGCCCAGATGTTCTTCATAGCATTAACGATGGCTCTGTATAGTCATGTCAGTGGGACTGCTGTGTCCAAAATCACCCCCTCATTCACTCCCTAAGTGTTAATGTAATGGAGCTTTTAGGCATTTAGTTGTCAGCATTCTGTCTCATCACAAGTAGAGTCACATCCCAGCAGGAATGTCTGCAGCTGTAAAAGGCAACATATTGAGAGCACTATATAGTTTTACATTTCACTCACAAGCTGTGTCCCAAATCCATACCACACACCAATGCTAAGCAGGCTTTGAGTATGCAGTGTGCTCACACACAAAAAATGTCCAAAAAAAAATTGACTTTGGAGTGTGTGTTGATGCCAAACTTTTAACTGTTGTTTGATTTTATTTATTTAATTTTGAATTGAATTCATTATGCATACATTTATATTTCATTTTAATGAGCAGTGACAAGTCAGTCACAGATGTATTCCATCATTTCTTCTCAGTAGGAAACAGCAGAGTATGTTGATTTCCTGTATGCAAACTTCACAAAGCAGTGTCCTGTATAGTTTAGTATTTAGTTTCTACTGTTTACTCAGATAGAGTGGCAAAGTAAATACTTTGCAGTAGATAGTAAACAGAGAGTCATTTTACATCCAGGTCAAACCAGCGCAGCTAAGTGGAATTAATCTGATCATTTCCACCTGTGCTTTTCCTACAGTGACATGGTGAAATATGTGCTGGAGCTTAGCGGCCTCGGGTGGTTCTACACTGGAAACTCCAGTTAACTTTAACCTGAGCAGAGGTGTGATCAGCCAAGGTAATACCTCTGTGTGAGGAATTATTCATGTGTTCCCTCGACTGTGACCAACATATCAGCGCCACAGAGACTAGGCTTCTGATTTAGTCTTTAAATAAACCCTTTGGTTTGAATGCTGTTTTGGTCAGAACAGTGTTTTGTTTCTTTTCTACAACATTTCTAAAGCTACAGTCATTTCTGTTCACACACACTTCAGGCCAACAGATGGAGCTAAAGTAATATGTTTTTTGCACTTGAGCTGAAGATTGACTGTGTATCACTGGATTTATTTCTTGTGTAATTTAACAGAACAAGTGTTTGTGTATCAGCATCTGGATGATCTGGAATAAAAGTGAATGTCTATTCCAGGAGGCCTTACAGACTGTTACAGAGTTTCTGTAGTCACCTAGAGTCCTGGCTGTGCTTGTTCATTAAATGTTTTTTCTTTCCTGAGGTTTGATGTTTTCTGTTAGGTACATCACAGGAAGTTAAACTACTAGTTGTGGGTTGAAATGATAATACAGAGGATGGAAGTCGTCTCTGTAATAACAATGAGAGGGAAGCTGATGTTTTAGCTCGGTTGATATTAATCAGCTGCTTGGCAGAGATTCTGCATCTATGACACATCAAAAGGCACAATGTCCCCTTGCAGAATTCTTCTTTTGTTCTTTTTTCTTTTGGCTTTTTTCTTTTTGGCTTTATAGCCCTCATAGCTGAAAGGTCTAGTGATTTCAATGGTGCATATTCAGAATCCTCTCAGCACCCGCTGAAGCAAATGCCAGACTCACTGGTGCCAATCAACTACTGTGTGGAACCCCCACAGATATGGTTTTGTCATGTATGTTGCAGACAAAATGGTGGAATGTTGAAATCACCTTTAAAATCCACCTCTGCTAGAGAACCAGTTACAGAGGAAGAAGGTGCATCTGGTGTTTTGTACTGCAGATGAAAGAAGCAGTAAATACAGTAAATGCTTTTTGCTCATTTCTTTCATATCACAGTTAATTGGTTTTAAAGAAGTGCAACAAATAAAGGCACTGAAAGTCAGTCTCATTGTTCTGTTTACCATTAAAACTGCACAGAAGTTGAAGATGAAATGAGAAATGAGACAAGAAGCTCCAACTAGACCAGAACTAGACAGTGACACAAAAGTAATGTCAAATGAATACATTCAGGTTCCCCCCACTGACAACAACATTCACATCCATCGATGCTGAAGTGATGGTGAGTTCAAGACTACATTGATCAGCAAGAGAACTTGATATGATGAGCTACCAAACATCCAGACAGTTCTTTTATATTAGCCCAAGGCAGTTAATACTTAACCTATTGACCTATTGTATGATTCATAGGCTGTAGCTGTTATCGCACTTTATTCAGTGATGATATTTGTGGCTACTGTGTTTTCACATGAAGGTTACGTTGCGTTTCAGTTCACTCCCAAATGAAGTTTGGTTAAAAAAGTCTAAAAGGTGATCTCAGATATCCCCAAGAGGATCATCTTCATCTCAGGAGCCAAGTGGAGTAGTGACAAATAATCATATTGGCCACGTGACTGACCCTGCTGTGTGTTATTCCCCACACAGTCTGGTTTGCAAAATGCAATTTCATATTTTTCTCCTGTTATGAAAAGAGCAGATGTAAAGATTTGTAACATTACAGTGCAAACACAAGTGCTGCAGTTAGAAAAGAGAGGTCAAATTTTAGTCTGAAACTTTGAAACCTTTTTAAACTTTTGCTACTGCAGTTTAAAGTTTTGCAGTACTTTCAAATGTTCCGCCGTACCACAGTGTTGTGAATGTGATTGAGGGGAGCACAGACATAGACAACGGCCAATCCCTTTTCATGTGTCTCTGCTCTCTAACCTGCACACTGGAAGCATTGATTATTGGTGACGCCCTCTTACAGGCTGAAGAGTGTTGAAATATTAGTTTGTTTGCACAATATAAGGCTGTAAAGTCCCTTTTGTTCCTTGGAAGTTTGCTGTCCAGGAACTAGGAAGCACCTGATTCAGCTGCGTAGTGCCCTGCCATAAAAGCCCCTAGCTATTTCTGTTTTCCAACATTCATTGTTATGCTGATGATACCACCTTGCATGCCATCAGCCTCACTGGAAACCAGACCTTCTCCAGATTACAGTCTACATTTGGATGACTTCTGTACACTTTAAACCTAAAATACATTCCTCAGGTTCTTTGGTGAGCTGGGTCTATATTAACACACCGTCTAATCCATTTGTTTCATTCAATTAAACACCCAGAAAGGATCAACATATCTGTGATTATATTTATAAAGAGTTCAAAGTGAACAACCATGACACCAGATCACAGGATTGGTTGGCTTTAAAAGTTCTTCAGACCAACTCTGAGCCAAGACGAGGTTTGACATTCCTCTGAAGTTCTTCTCACTGATAATTTCTAAAATATTTGATTCTGTTTTAGATATTGTTTGTGTGTGTGTGTATGTGTGTGTGTGTTTGATTGGTATAAAAAAGATCTTTATCTTAATGAGACTTCATGGTTATGTAAAGCTTAACTAACTGACTAAATAACTGGATGTTTACATTCTGTCCCTATCTAAACTCCCTCAGCAGTGCTGATGCTTCAAATAACGCATCAGTATGAAAGAAGAGAAATAATGAGTGTGTGATCGGTGCACCTGTCCAGATGAGCCACAAAGGGAGAAGGACAGGTAACCCTGCTTGTTCAATCAATTCTTACCAACAGCAATCACAGTTTCACAGCAGGGGAGACAGGCCACAGCGCAGGAATTAGCTTCACATTCCAATTAATGCTTCACACTCAGCCCCTGCTGCTGCAGCCTCGGCAGGGCCATTACAACTCCCTGTCCTTCTCTTTCTTCCTGTTTTGGATGAAGAACTACCCCCCGGGGATTACACAAATTTCATTCAGACACAATTTTACCTGCGTGCAGAGCTGTATCAGTCGTGTTGTTGAGGAAATGTCACTCATTCTCTTTTCTATTAAAATCACTACATTCAATTTAAACGTGTTTTAGGGAATTGGGAGTTGATGCAATCCCCACAAGTTAGAATTAAAATATACATAGGTATAAGGAAGGGAAAATACATGCCGCTTAGTATGCAAATTGGCATGCAGAGGTGGAGAGGTGTCTGTCCAGGGGTGGGTATATGTAAATGAAGCACTTTTATTATTAAAAATATGTATCTGTGCTGTTTACAAAATGTAAAACCTCTGTCTTCTGCATAAAAGGCAGATGGACTCACCATCCAAATGACACACTGACTGCATGAGGTTTACCTCTCACAGGCAGCTCCTTCACTTTACCTCCTGAAGCTGCTGGGCGGACCGATGGGAGATGAGAAAGCAGATCACAGACGCAGAGGAAAAACATACACAAGATGGAAATATGCATGGAAGTATATTTCTTTTAACAGTTATGAGAAGCAATGTGAGGAACTGCAGAGCAACATTTGGATGATCGGATGGTATCAGCACACTGATGGGCTCTGTTGATTGTTTATTGAATGGAGGCGGCATGTCTCCCAGTCTACTAAACCCTGGTGTGTTCGTGGTGAACATGTAATCTCATACCAACAGCAGCACTGATAACATGGGAATGGATGGTCATATCAGTGTGGCACTGACTTAGTAGTACTGTAAGACAGTGGATGTATTCAGTGAGACACTGTATTGAATATGCCTGTCAGCCAGAATCCAGTGTGCGATCCACGTGCTGGACTGTCAACGAGTTGATTCTCTCTACTGTAATCCATGATGGACAGGAAGCACAACTATGATTAGAGTGCAATCACTAGATAGTTGCACTACCATAAATTAGTCAACCATTGTTAAATTATGCAGAAAAATCACAGGCCGGCGCAAGTTTTATGTCAGTTTTCACAGAATGAATTAATGAGAAGATGAATCACAGTGGGCTGGAGTGGGAGTGAATAATATCACAGAATATTAATGCTTGAGAGAGTGTTGGAGTACAGTGGCTGTCTCTCAATTTTTCTTTGTCTCAAGACACATGCAAACCCACTTTTTCACATACTCACGAGGCATAATTCATAATCATCTCAGGCTGCCAAAATGTACTCTAGTTTTAGTTTACCATTTATGAGGCAATCAATCTTTGTGAAATGTATATAAGAGGAGCTGGTTCCCAGTTTAAAAAGCATGAAGTGAATCACTGTGTGGAGAGAGAAATTATATTATCATATAATTACCATGTGAAGTCAGAGCATGACCCCACTACACTGATCAAACAAGTTTAAATGTCAGCGGAGAATGCACACTGACATGCCATGCAGTGCCCCATGCTGTTGTTCTACACCGTTATTCCCAGGTCATCAACCACCGCAGTCTTGTCACCCCCTTTGACGTTTGACAAGTAACAAAGCCCTGTGTAGCGTCTGTATGCGGTCCACTTTTACTCAGGAGACAGTGCGCAGTGCCCTGTGTGTGTCATACAGGCACCCAGAGGTGTCAGTAATGGACAACCTGGGAATGAGAGTGGGTTGATTAAACATTTACACAGAGTACATTAGCAGCGTTGAGGGCGTCACATGAATCCACATCCTTTCGTCCCATGAATACGTGAATACGCTCACAATGACAATGCTAACATGATAACATGGAGCAGGTATATGATGTTCACCATCTTAGTTTGGTGTGTTAGCGTGGTAGCATTTGCTCGTTAAATGTAAATGTTAATTGAATGTAAATCTGAACACAGTACAAAAAAGTAGAGCTGAGGTTGATGGGAATGTCGTTCATTTTGCAGGTATTAGGTCGCTAAACCTCGAGAAAGCAAATAAAAGCCCTGCTAAATGTGTTTGAAAGACAAAAGAGCCTCTTCTCTAATGGGGTATTTTCTTTACCCTGTTTCTTTCAAGACAAATGAAAACACAATTTAAGTAAAATGTTTCCAGTTATTTTAATTCTATCAAAAGAATGAAAGGGTCCTGGTTAAGACAATCTCAGCTAATCAGCTAATCTCACAAAGTAAATTCTAATGAATATTAAAGGTGCTCTTATGTACTGGGCTCTTACAGTCTATCCATATCATGATGACCTAATGAAGACGACCCATTTGATGCTATCTTAAAAATAGCACCGCATTTCAGGCCAACACTGTAGTCACAGCTTAAAGAATACTGTCAAGTTTGGTGTGGGTCCAAGACAGTGAAAGAAAGATTTTCTTTTTTTAAATTTTCTTGTTTACTTTTAATCATCACTGTGTCTTCTGGTCTATTTAGAAATACGTCAGCAGTTTTAGTTTTAATTGTAAATGAAATCAATCATTTATTTTCCTCCTCCGTATTTGTTAGTAGTTCTGTGTCAAAAGAGAACTGGAACAGCTGTTCACACGCAGTCAGGATCAGACTGGTGTACCATGAAACATCAGTGGCTGAGGTAGATTTAATTACCGAGGGGAGGATGGCAGGATTTGAATAGTATCATTATTAATCATCAAATCCCTAATTATATATTTATGCATGAAAGTATTCATTTATTAAATACCATAAATGGCAATTCATTAAAACTGATTGTCAATGTTGATCCTGCAGACTTTGCTGTTACACATCTCAGTGAGTCAAATGTGGAAATGAGGTAACATGTCCTTATACTGTATCGTTTGAGCAATCACTTCAATTCAAGCTGTTTTGTGAGAAGCTGACAATTAATAAGACTTTGACACTTACTAAATGACTGCCTGTTGAATATACATGTGATGCACATTCTGTGAGTGAGTTAAATATTGATGTAATGTTTGTGTATTTCACAGCCATACAAAAACTACTTTGTGCATTGGACTGATTTTAATGGCAAAACATTACATTAAAGTAAATGATTATTTACTTATTTATTATTCTAACTGCGGCCCGTGCTCCAATCTTCATTGGCCTGCAGGAAATTGTAAAAATGTATTGGAATGCGACCCACACATGGAACCTGCCCTGGACTGTATTGTACTTCTTAGTCTCACCACTAGGTGGAGTAACTGTCTTGAACGAGGCAGCTTCTCCATAAAATGAGTAATAGAAGAAGAAATGTGCTACAGGTGACCCAACATGGCAGAATTAAGGAAACGTAAGAGAGCAGGTGAGTGTAGAAAGTTTGAGACGTGGTGTGAGATGAGAGCACAGCTGATAACTAATGAAGATCACTTCTGCATTACGGAGGAGCTGCTGGATGTTAGCAGTCTAAAGAGCACCAGGACGGGTGAGGATGTTTTTGAAGCTGGGCCAGGTGCAGTTGGCATGATGGTACTTAAATGGGACGAGCTGTGTGGAGGTACGATGGATGGAGCTCCAGCTGGGACAGGGGAGCGCAAAGGAATCTACGGTGTCCGCCGAGGGGCAAGAAAGTGGAGGTAAGACTGTTGATTCGAGCACCAGGGCTCTAACAGACTATTTCAAGCTTCCCTCTCTGATGCTGATGCTGGTGGGGGGGTGGCTCAGTCGTGGCTCTGTGCTGCAGCGGTTTTATTCCCTGAGATCAGAAATGGAGCAGTGTTGAAGAGAGAAGGACCTCTTCATGAGCTCAGTGACCCTCTCTGGTTGGCATGTGTAGTGGATCTCACTGATCACCTGAACACACTGAACAAGAGCCCACAAGGCAAAGACCAGCTTGGACCACAACTAATAAATGAAAGCCCACTAATGGAAAGGCTGTTTTTTTTTCTTGAATCATATTCAGTTATATATGGAAGTCATTCCTTCCATCAGCCATCAGACTCTTTAACATCAGCATCACTGGCTGATGTTAATACACAGTTTTTCATTCATATCACTCCATTCCTTTCATATTCCTGTCCATACTTGTACATTTTATGTCCATAGTGTAAATATTTATTTATCATCACAACATATATTTATTTGCTATTGCTTATTTTCTACTGTTGCTTTCTTCACTCTTTCTTTTCTATTGTTGCTGCTGTAACATGTGAATTTCAATATCAGTGAATTTCAAGATCAATAAAGAAAGTCTAAGTCTTATCAAGCAGAATTTACCTACATTTGATTGATTTTGCAATCTAGCTCACTTCTAGTGAGTGGCCCAGCCCTTTGGATGTTTTTCTGTATGTGGCCCTCAGTGAAAAAAGTTTGGACACCCCTGTTCTATTGCCATGCTCACTGTTCACAGCTCCCACATTTTTATTTCTGAATCACGTAAGCTTTTCACTCTATTTTAGTAAGACTGTAGAATGAGTTTACTTCACCCTGGAAATTCCAGTGTGTGAGGTAAAAGTCAAGGTCTGAGCGAATCACTGGGTGCATGTAAAGTTTTGGAGCTATTATGAATAAAGTTTGTCTGAAGACAGGGAAAACATGGAACCTTGGCCAATCCCAAACCTTAAGAGCATCTCCTAATAGGGTATTTCTAACTCTAAAGCATTAACATTTATCTGAAAATGAGAAAGAGTTATGAAGTAAGTGTTGACTCACATTTCTCAGATGCAGGCAGTTTGTATCACAATTCTTCGTTTAATTAGAATGAAGGACGCTATATACTTAAGCAGCTGAATGAATATAAAATTAATCTCAGTCTCTTTATTCTGTTCGCAACTGATTTAAATGCATAAAGTATCCAGTGTGCAAAGTTGATTGTTTTCTGCATCAAAGAAACAACTGAAAGTGCAGAGTATGTTCAGCTGAGGGTGTTTGTGTTTCTTTCTGTTCTAATTTTTAGAAACACAGCTGCAGATTTGACTAAAAGCTCAGAGTATCAAATCAGAGAGAAGTTCATGTTACAAACTATGACTGGTCTGCATTCTGTGAAATTTCACTTTGATTGATTTAATGTTTTGACCTCAGTGGGCTGAAGAGTGAAAAAATGTTTGGATGTTGAAATTAAACGGACGTTACTGAGAAAATGAAAGAAAGTCTTCTGTTTCAAACTCCTCCAGTGAATTCAAACCATCAGCCCCCACTTTCCTGAACTCATGAACTGAATAACGCAGTGACAGTAACTAAACTGGATTATGCAGATTTTCTTGAAGGGGATGTGAGAGTGCTTGTATGTGTGGGTGTGTGCAGGTGTATCGTGTGTGTGTGTGTGTGTATGTTTGTTTAGCCATGTGCAGGTGTTCACAGCACTTAATGACATGAACCACTCGTGAACATTTTATCATTAGTATTTGTTGTTCAATAAAAGCACTAAAATGCAAATTTCTTCTTTACCACAGACCTCACACATCTGGTGGAGTTGCAATACATTAGGATTGTCAATGTATCAGTTATGTGAAGAATGTCCATGTCATATTGTGTGGACGGTACAGCTGTACACAGAATACCTGGATTATGCTACATGTTGGTCGACATACTGTATCTGGGACATATTTCAAAACGGTTTTCCGCCATGGAAACTTGTCACAAACTGAGCACTGCATCTCTTTAGAGCACTTTTACTCTTATTTCTACATTTACCTCAGGGCATATCCTGCAGGTCAGCTTCTTCTTTGCTGCAGCTGCTGAATTCGGTGTCTTCCAGCTGCTCCATTTTTACACTGTTTATCTTGAATTTTTCATGTGACTTTTGTTACTTATGGTATTTAATATAATACTCACAGCCACATCTTATGCCCACATATGGTAAATGTTTAGATTTTGTTATAACACACGCTAAATCATATGTGTTTATATTATAGTATTTATATTATTATATTTTGTGTTAAGTAAAAACTCAAAAATAAAGATGAATGTAGTTTAGTTTCTATTTTTGGGGTTTTCCCGAGGGCGCCCCCTTTTTCACATTAGTACAGAATACTATCTACGTAGATTTCTTACAGACGTTTGTGAAGCAGTCACAAATTTAATCTATTAATTCCTGTCTGCGGACATTAGTTGTATTGGTTTTAAATCAAATATGCTGGTTTATATCATATAGATATTTAAGCTATATTTAAGGACGAAATGTTTAACCTGATGACCTGAACAGCAGTCTGACGTATTGTTGAGCTATCAAGCACTGTCGTGCTTTGATGTTGAGAAATGTTTAACACAAAAGTGGTGACAGCGAAGAGAAGAGGAGCATCTTCACCTCCACAAAAATGACCGAGCAGCCTCTGACACTAAAAACAATAAATAAACTAAAATGGATGGTCACAGCAATAATCGGTCGGATTATTGATCTATCAGGCACAGACAGCAGATCCTCCAGACCGCCATGGGCGAATGTGGACTGATAAAATAGAGAGAGGAAAACAGTAGTAGTGTTTGTTGTTCAAAACTTAATATAAAATGAGAAACAACAGTACAGCTTCTGTTCAGGTCCAACAGAGGTCCCACTGGCAGAAAAAAGGCA
This sequence comes from Pempheris klunzingeri, assembly GCF_042242105.1. NCBI lineage: Eukaryota > Metazoa > Chordata > Actinopteri > Acropomatiformes > Pempheridae > Pempheris > Pempheris klunzingeri. The sequence continues at coordinate 2,200,840 of NC_092025.1, read as the reverse complement.
TACTGTAGTCACAGACAATCCCATTGAAATACATTAGTTTGAAAATCATGCTGAGGGGCACAAAAAAACAGGAAATTCCCCATTTTGTTAGATTTTTTGAAACTTTGTTACTATTTCCCCAATGACGTTTTTTCTTCTTACAATAAAATAACTGGTAATAAATAGCAAAACATTTTGGACTACAAAACGGAATGACTAAATGTGATTTCAGATGGGCTTTTTTTAAAAGTTATATTGTACTTGTGTCACTCAGAGCAGCCATCACATTCAGCAGAACACACTTGCCCTGAAAACAGCATAAGCAACAGTGGCCATGCTCTACGCAGCCTACTGTTCCCATCCGTAGATCCTCTCTTTCCCTACACCCTTGAGCAAAAGCATTAATGTTTTTCCCCCTTTCTCTGCAAGGCTCTCAGCAGGGTCTTTTTCTTTTAATTCACCGTTAAGGCTGTTGCAATCAGAGTTGGAACACTAGAATATGTCCAGGGAGTGATTAATTTTCCCAACAAGGATTGCAGATGGAAAGCAGCTAAATCTGGTACAAGGCATCTCTTCTCCTTGTATGACATGGTCTTTGAAAAATACATGTAATTGAGAAAAAAAGAGTCCATAGTCCATATACAGTATATGCGTTTCTTTCATTTTTCCTCTCACAAGCAAGGCTCCAGTCTTCTATGACTCTGTCTTAAATGATTCCTTTGGCTTCATGGTTATCTTGAAAATCTGGGATTGTTTTTATGCTAAACCCCGTCAGATTCCAATCTGATGGATGGGCTTTGTGCAGGAACACGAGAAGAAATGGGCAGAATTAAAAGGACAGACCCAGCATGAATTTGGAATGACTGTATGGGGAAGTGACATAATCTGTAATCATAGATGATTTCCTGGTCACCTGTCGGTGGTGAAAGCATTTTGGTGAATGCTGGACCTATTCTGTTGTCAAGAACATTTTCATGGTAAAATGTCACCTCATCTTAATTGGGTCTCTTTACTGTGCACTCCTGTGAAATAACCTGGTGTGCATTAGCATGGCCACTCTTCTCACTCTTCTCATCTTTTCCCGATCATATACAATACGTTCCTCCTGACAGTTCAGTTCCCACCATGAACAGAAAACAGATAATTCATGTATACCTGTGCACTTAAAGGGAGGTGGAATGGTACCAGTCACACTGTGATGACACATGAAATGCAAAATGGTATTCAAGCATGAGGTTTTATATAATAATCTTTCCCTGAATAATATATTGACATGTTGTGTATGTTTTTTGTTGTTTTGTTTTTTGTCTATGCCTCCCTTTTTAGCTAGCCCCCCCGACCCCCCCCACCTCTTTGAGTGACAGTTTGCAGTGTAGACTGCAAAATATAAATCTAATCTAAACAATGTTTTACTCTTTGGTTTAGTCTCTCACCTTATAGGCCTATTTCATGTCTATCTGAGCTAAACCTGTGAGTGCGCCTGGTCTGAAGTCTGAGTGAGCTGCACACTTTCTCACTTCTCACAGCACATTCTTCCTTCATACATATCACTTCATGTGTGGGAAAAGGTGTATGCATGATTTTGTGCAACACATCATTTACACATCTGGCTCCAGTTCTGGCAGCTTTGGAAAATGGGTTTTGATTTGCTGTCAAATTGCTCTGAAAGTGATTCCAATGATAGCGTTTGCTGCTGTCGTAGTTACAACAATTTTTAAAACATTAAACACTTTACTCTACTGCATGTATTTGACAGCTTTAACTTATATTTACCTTTCAGATTCAGATTTTTAATCCAAAATACAACCAAAAACCAAATGATGTGTATTAGCCTGAAGGCAGTCTGAGAGAAATTGCTGGACTTAGACACCCCAGTTCCACCATCAGAAGTATACAGAGTGTATAGGCAACACTTTTTCAGACTTATTCTCATACGTCGTTTTTATTTTTGTCTTGTGTGTACATGTGACCGGCATGCACAGATTTAGAAGACATTAAAAAGAGAGGAACATCATTTCATAACCTTACATGGGAAACAATGCCAAATCACACAAGCAGAAGTAATAGGCAATTTACCAAAAAATAATCTTATAATAAGAAATAGAGCAGACCTCGTCTTCAGTCTGACTCACGTCACAAGCAGGCCTTTTGTAGGATGATGCCACCATGTCACTATACGGTAACTGACACGAAGTTACGGCTGTCCGGCAGCACTGGAGCTTTAGCTGTGCCCTACAAGTGCTTGGACGGCATGTCCACTGGCAGAACTTCCACCTTGTGCTGAGTCTTCTTAGTGGCCCGAAAATAGCTTTCTGTGTAACATTTGAAAGCCCAGACATGATTTCTACCACAGTCCGGATGAGGATGAATCATTTTGACAGTGAGGTAGTCTCACCGTCAATGAGTCCACACACCTGTTGCCTAACTATTTTGTGTCCAAAGATGTGTTTTCATGTTTCCCCAGAGCCCAGCGCTCTCCCAGTTTGCCCTGGATGACAATGTTATTTGTCAAGTGGGGATGGCGGATGGCTAGATGGAGAAGAATGAATCACACACGTAAGGCTCACAAATAATCTATTGCTCCGAGATACATGGAGATATGAGCAGCTATATCCTACCTGAGTGACACCAGTTCACAGATGAAGACCACATTACATTTCTATCGAAAATTAGCAATATCTGCAATGTGTTCTGAGTTCATTATTAAAGGCTTCAAATGAGAACATACGACATTACTTTTCTTCTTGTTTTTATTTTACTACTTTTACTGCAAATTATAATTCTGTTATTTTTCCTCCTGTGTGATTTCCTGATGAAAAATATCTAACCCTGTTTTATCTGTATGAGCCAGTGATGTCAGGCTTGTCAAGAGAGCTTATCTGGCTGCGATCTTCTTTCTTATTTGACTGATTTCACTTCAGTTTGAAGTCAGTGTTTGAAGTCGACTGTTGCTGTCACGGTGTGAAGCAGTCAAGCTCTACTTAGGGCTGATATTCAGACATGTCAGACGTGTTTGTTTGTTTTAGGGAGATGTATTTTCTCTTAATAAAGACTCTTAATGCACATGCTGACTGTATGAGGGCTGCATAAAAAAACTGATTATTATAACATGGGGAGTCATAATGGAAACATTACAGGTTGAATCATGTGATAATGCAAAATAGTAGATGATAAGCACGTGTTCCAGCAGAAAGCCTCACGCAGTAGGAGGAAAATGTCAAGTTGATTTCTGAACCTGTTTTCACCAGTGATAGCAGAGCCATTTATGAAACAGCAGGGCTGTTTGTCCTGTCACAATGAATAAACTCCTTCTCAATAGATGATTTCTACCCCACCTCCAAGCGAATTTGCAGGGAGCTTTTGAGGTTCCAAGTTGCTCATTTGTGAGTTCCCATCACCAGAAGTTCATCTGAATCTCTAAACCAACTGCAGTAGGTAGAGTAAGTTTGAAATCAAGAGCTCAGAAGAATAAAATACGTCCTCAGGGAATGATCATATACTGATTATGAAGGCCTAAAGACGAGTACTACAATCCTACCCTCCTTGCTGAAACGCCCTGCAGCTGTGCTCTGCAGTTCGTCATGACAGAGGGTCCAGATGAAGGTATTAACCAGGCTGATCTAATATATGTGCTGCGGTAACTGTGTGAGCTGTCAAACCATAATGATCACGCCTCCCTTTTTGCACGTATTCATACATTTTCCAGGCAGAGTGATTTATTGCAGGCTGCCACAGTGTGCCGCAGCACCTCCTGGAGCGTGTGCTCTTCATGCAGATTAACATCTCACAAAGTTACAGCACTAAATGACCAGTTATGTGTAAGGTGATGATTCCACATGATGATTGATTGCTCTCCTCTTGTGCTTGTATAAGTGATCATTACGTGAAAACAAATTCAGTGTTTCATAGAGTGGCTTTTTTATTGAATAGAGGAATAAATTACAACGGCATTAAAGAAAATATTGACGTTCAGCTCCAGCATCAATCCAGCAGTACAGTCCCAGATGTTGGCAATAACATGGTTTCACTCTTCGCTTTGAAAACAGGCACTGTTGTGAGCAAGCATGTCAAGCTAGGCAGCAGTGTCAATTTAGGCAGAGGAGGAGGTGGCTCAGCAAAGGCTGGAATGACTGTGGGGGTTCTCAGAAGGTCTCGCTGAGGAGTAACGCTCAGTTAATTACTGCCATTATTTCCCCAGTCTCCTCCTGAGATAAAAGTCTTCTTGCTCGGGCTCTCATTATTAAACACAAGGTTGTTTGTCTCCTTATGTCGTGGGAGGACGTGGAAATAAAGGCTGAGGGTCTGATTTAATGTGGTGCTTCTTCATTTTGGGCATGTGCATAACTTTAGACAGTTAAATAGCAAGATGGCTGCAGAGAGGCACTTCCAGGGTTTGTATGTTTTAGTTGTCTGGTAATAAAGGGGCAGCAGGAGGTTTGTGCACCGCCTTTTAAAGATGCTATGTAAGCGGTTTTAAACCCCAGTGAACTGCTGTCAAATTAATTGTTATTCTTTGGAGTAACTGTAAACTAATGAGACTGTGGTGAAGACAAACACCGCCACGTCCTCCTGCTGTCCATGCCACCATCTCTCCTCCTGCTCCCTGGTGTTTGCTTTGCAGAGGAGCACACAGGATGATGTCGGCATCGTGATATTAAATGCTATGTACCACAGGAGCATCTTTAAACATGCACGTTCCATTCCATGCATTATAATGCCACAACACACCTCTCCTGGTTGTCCTCGCCTTCTGCCGCTTTTTGTCTCTCATTTCAAGAATGACTGCACTAATTTTCATTGCTGCATATTGAATTTAAAATATTTCCTCATAAGACACAGTAACAGATTTATCCATTTGCTATTTAAGGTGCTTAATCTTTTTCTTTTAAAATCTGACCTGCTTCATTGGATCACTGTAACGTCAGCTTGAGTTCAGCCTCAGTCCTTCTCCTCACGCTTTGTGACAGACTGAACCTGCCAATAAATCAGAGGAGAATTTAGTTAACTTTGCTAATACAGTTGGATTTGTGGATTGATCCTAAGTGTTTTACATAACACAGTACATTGGATAAAAGAATCTACCAGATGCCAGCAAACACTGTTGCTGTTGTTGTTGTGCATGATAGTTTCTAATGTCTTGTATACCTGGGGAATGTCATTCTTAAAGCTATGAGGTTGTGTGTAATTGTGAATGAAATGTAATATCTCTCCTTGCCTGTACCATATTTCCTTTACTGAAATGTCATCCACCATAGTTCAGCATTACCATGTTTTGTTTGCTTGGAGGCTTTGTTGCTCATATATGAGATTATATTTCCTAAACCCAGAACCAAACAAAAAATGTTAACCTATGTTTTATTCATAAGTATGTAAAAGTTCAATCAACACAAAGTTCCTGTGTCCACATAAAAGGAAATGAAATGTGTGTTTCCAGTGAACTTGCTGCTACTAATATTACATTTGCAAACACACACTAACTGTCAGAGAGCAGCATCAGTGTATGAACAGTCTATCCAAATGTATTATTAAAAGGCAGATCCGAGCACATGTAGTTTGCTGGGTCACTTCTCTTAGCATGATCCAAACATCCATCATCCATCATCCATCATCATTTTGTAGTGCAGATTCTGCTGATTTAACAGCACCTCAGCATTTTGCTGAAACAGCAAACAATCACAGTTATTACACACAGTTATTATCCCAGTTTTCTTAAAGCATTTTCAAATGTGTGAGCAGCAGCTGGGCTGTTAAAGGGAAGATAGTGGGGCAACAGTGAAAGATGCTGCAAAGCATTAAGTATTTATGACCTCGGTGCAAAGCAGCAACACTTTTCTTAAAAATTCTTTATATTTAAACCCTGTCCACTTTGCATGTATTATTGAAAATGTTTCAGTGTATTATTTATGTTAGGTGTATTTGAATTGTACTAACGCATAAGGCAGGTGAGATAATGGAAAAAGTAGGATATATCGTGTTTATGATAAAAAAAAAAAACTGACTTTGGGATCCTCAGATTTCTCCATGCCTGATCAAAAATGTACATATATCTATATATATGAAACACGCTTAGGATGCTGGGGAACAAGTGCATATAGTGTTTTGTTGATCAGAGTGAAATGTTAAGATCCATAAAAAATAGCTTGTTTATATTGTGGAAAACTGAATCCGAGGTTAAAGATATGATGGAGGTATGTGCATATATTCTTGTGACCGTTATTTGATGTCTCTCCAGACATATTAGACTAGTTAACACAGTCACATAAAAAAGTTTACCAGACAGAAAAGTGTACATTTAGACAGAATTCAGGCCCCTTCACTGTCGAGCCTTATGCCACGACAATCCAACACTAACAAACGTGTGGACCCAACCAGATATTTTCATGGAGGAGTCAATACACAAACCATAATGATAATAAGACCTAGCTCATGATGCAGGTTGATGGTCCACCTGCTGGGCATTGCTGCCTGACACACCTCCAGTGGTGCCTTGTGTAGAGGTGTTCTCCTCAGAGACCTCCTCCTGAGGACACTTCTCCCAACACCTCCAAGCAACTATTCAAATCAACAACTGGGGACCACCAGTTATCGACGGTCGCTCTTTTACCTCCAGTACATCTCTAGGAGCACTCCCTGCCACCCTCTGCTGATGCCCTTGGAGTTGTTGCATCCCATGTCGCAGCGCAGACGGGAGGTTGATAAGCCATTGAAGCCCTGGCACCCCACTTCAATAGAGTGTGTATCTGCCGTCCAGCCTGCCTCCCTGCACTCCAGGTGCAGCCTCCTTTTGTCTCCGTGAAGTGAAGTCTAAAAGCACACCTGCAATTACCACTTATCAGCATAGGTGCCACCAAAGAGAAATAAATCAACTTCAAAATTGTATCTTTAACCAGGTAAGTCCTATTGAAGTTTGAAGCCCAGTCAAGATCGCACCTTAAAAAGTTCAGAATCCGACAGCAGATGAAAAAATACTAAAAGACAGAAAACAATACTAAGAAGAAAGGAATCAGTTAGTACAGGGTTTGAACATCTTAGATAAAGATATGAATTCCTCATTTAAATTCCTTTTGCAGACTGTTTCATGTGGCTGGAGCAGAAAACACGAAATATCTGGATGGATCGGCATGAGATTCTGTCATTCAAAGTCCCCAGAGGATTAATCATACTGACTTTGGTGATCCCCTGACCTTCCTCATGCCCTGGACTCTGGTACAGACATTTATGTTGTTCTCAGGTCGCACCATTACAACCTTGGGGACCGTGTATTGTAGTTGTAACGTTTCCTGTTGCTCCATCACTGAGTAAAAATTTCAAATTGTCACGATCTTTGGTTTCTGACTAAATCATCCTCAGCTAAACGTTGTGTTTGATGCTAATTAACTAATGTTAACTTGCTAATCTGCTTTCACAGGCATTAGCATGCTAAACATGAGCATGTTAACATGCACTTATCTAACGTTTCATTCTACGTCATGGGTTTATTCTTAGAAGACCAAGTGCATCGTCTTTTCTTGTGCTTTATGTTTTGACTAGTAGAACGATGGCTTGTTTTAATTAACTAGTCCATTTTGCTGATGGGCTATCAGATAAACAAATATAAAAATCAATTGCAAACACTAGTGGAATGAAAAACCACAACCACATGAATTCACAAATGCAGTTTACAGAAAAAATGTCGTGCTCTCACCATCTCTTCTCTCTTTTTTTATTAAATATTCATCGTCCCCAGTGAGGTTCTTACAGGACCCTAAAACCACGGCTCATCAACATGAACAAGACAGTTGTCTTGCACTGTTTGTTATTGAATAATGAAGCAAGGCCATTTGGTTCATCAATTATTCATACTACCGTATAAAATAACCTTGGACCAAGCCTTGGCTTAAAATTGATTGATTGTGGTTTTCTGCAGTAAATATAAGAGCTATGTCTGACTGATAATCCCCATAATTCCATTCACTTGCTCAGAGTTTCCATATTTTACACCAGTACTTTTCATATGTGTGTAGTCACCTGTCTAATTTAGTTTGCATCACTTTTCTAAAGTAAGACACTGACAGTGCAGAATAGCCTCTTGACATCCTGCTTGTTTGAATATGACACATACAGAACACTCTGAGAGCTGTCATTTCCACCAGGACCTCACAAGTAGCCCTAGTAGGCTCCAGGTAATGAGACTGTATAACTGAAGCCTCCTAAATAGAGCAGCCAAAGTCATGTGATTCATGTGAGGTGGGGAGTGTGTAGGTGTGGATGAATACACACTAAATAGTAACTTATATACAGTATACTGCTCGTTCTGATGTCTGATCATATTGTTACAGTATGAAGTCAATGAAGTGTTTTTAATCTTTTATCATTGTATGGAAACTTTCCATTGCTGTTTTCATGATCATACCACCCTAACACACTATCCCACACTGGTCCCCAGAATCCCATCAGACCAGTACACACACACACACACACACACACACACACACACACACACACACACACACACACACACACACACACACACACACACACACACACACACACACACACACACACACACACACACTTTCATTTCTCTCCTTGTGTGCATGAAGAGCAGTTTTGGTCAAAGTCACCTTTTGGAAAGTGACCCACACCTATAACTTGACTCTGTTTGTTATTCCACTGTTCATTTCACAACACAAAGACTGGAGAATCAGCCACAGAATACCAATTGAGCCAGAAAGGGAAGTGATTTGTTTGCTGGTTTGGGAAAGCCTCGCTCCAAGGCTCTTTGTGAAGGATGAATTAACACACATTGTAGGCTGCCCATTGAAACAACCAGGGACAAAATACCCGGCCTCTGAGCTTGGCTGAGCCTCTTTTTTTATTGCAACTTCCTTTGCCTTGTTCTCTCTCTTTCTCAGCCCTTCTTACCACCATTGCCACAGTTTGTGCAAGCTGTTGTCTGGTTACAGCAGCAGTGACAAGGTAGATGACTCCCACAAGGGACCTGCTACAGCAGTGCAATAACTCTACTATACTTAAAATATGCCAAACAATGTATACTGAAACAAAAACACAATCGTAGCTGACAGCTTGAATAACGGAGCCATCTGTGTCTTAGTCGTGCCATCATCGAGCTCCCTCGGTTTTATCATATTTACATACAGTATTTACCTCCTATTTCAAAATATATTTTTCATGTTCCCAGTTTTCTGGTGCACTAGCTGCAGGAAGGAGATTACTAAGCAGGGCTGTGCCCTAAATATTGCCTTCCCCCTCTGGAGACCAACTTCCAGGAGATCTGGGAGTCTGTCAAAAAGCTTACAGGGTCCCCAGGCGCTTTGACCTACTTGTTCCCCTTGCGAGGCAAACTGTGGAGACATACAGAAACAGAAAATTGTTCACAATTATAAAGCATCCAATCATCACCACAGGCATTCACATCAAAGAGAGCCAGTTCACTAAAGTGAAGTTAAGGCAACACAACCTGTGTAACCACCACTCTGTCATTCTGCCATCTTTATTTGAGCCAATTCACCGGTGCTCATTAAACACTTGCTTCAGCCATTTTTACTGAGCAGATCATGATTAGATCAATGATTATTTTTGATCATGACACTGGAACACAGATCAAAAATAAGTCAATGATTACTGGCATCTGAGATGGGACATGACGTATTCACATCCTACAGCTCCATAATGAGGAAGAAGTGTCTGCACTTTCTTTTTTTCTCCATGAATGTTTGTAACACTCCCAGGAAAATAAACACTGCTCACATCCAGCCTCACTCACAAATCGCTGTGATTGGGGACAAAATTTAAAGGTCACATTTCAAACTTTGAAAGGCCACAGCTGCTGCCCCCTCGGGTCTCATTTTGATGAAGCTAGGAAGGATAATGCATCTTGTTACAGACGGGCTCGAGCAAGGCCTGCATCATAAAGAAAAAGGCACCAATACACACACACATGTTGATATAAAAACTATGCCCATGCATAAGATACATGAATGTAAGCATAATATCTGAACACAGTGATCTTTCTACTGAGCTTGACATGCAATCTGCTAAAAGACTGCATTTAATGATGTCTGACCGATTTTAATCAGCAAGATTATGGAAATAAAGCACTTGTAGTGTGCTTTTATAATGGACAAAGTACTTAAGACATTTACTTTCGCTCTTAAAAAGTAGCTTTAAAATACTTGTAGCCAGCGGTGCGTACGTCTGGAGTGGAGAGATTTCACAATATGATTGATAGCTTCAAGGGGGTTCATTCACTCCATCAGGTCTTGGCTGAGGTGCACGTCGTAAAACAACGCGGTTTTCTTGCATTAATCAATATACAGTGGCTTTACTGTTACAGTGAGACACTTGGATTTCAATATTGTTTTCCAATTACGAAGGTGTCACATGATGCGTAGCCACAAACCATAATTTAGTAAAGGTTAGGCTCCAGTTTGGTGGATTACCCTCAGTGCCTTAGCATTTCTTCTAAATGTCACACCTTTCAAAAAGAGGGAAAGTGGCACTTAATGGTTCCTCAGGGGTGATCTTTCACTGACAAAAAATGTAATTGCGTCCCACGTTCTGAAGGTGGTTTTGTACTTGTTTAAATCAGTGGCTTGGTGGTTGTGCACGGTACATGCAGACTTTTCACAGTCTCTTTGCCTTTCATAGACACACACACACACACACACACACACACAGAGGACCCAGGTGATATAATGATGCTGTCTCTTCCTTGTCTTTCCCTCTCATCCAGCGTGCAGGCTGTCGATCTCTCTCTGGTACATGCCAATAGTTGCTTGTTTCAGAGAGGATGGGGGTTTGGTCCCGCTGCCCTGAAAGCACAGACTCAGTCCCATATAAATACACTCACAGATGTCTTCCCTCAAGCTGTGTCTGCCTCTCTCACACACTCCTGTCGGAATCAGACAGTCACTGGCATTAATACCAACGGCAAGGACGAGAACGCTGAGGGCATTCATTTGGTGCGAGGGGAAAGGGTGGGAGCTAAACAGGGGCAGCAAGATGGTGAAGTGGAATAAGACGAGAGACAGAGTGGCAGAGGAGGGAAGAGCGAGGGGAGGAGAGAAGAGTGGAGGGAGGGAGGGTTTAATACCAAATAAGCTGCCTTCTCTTCTCCCACATCTCAGTCTGTGAGCACTGGAGCGCAGCGTGAGCTCTGGAGTGCCTTCCCAACATGTGCACCTGTAAGCTCTATTCATTCATTCAGGGATGCAGCATTCACGTATGAATGGCAGCGACACCGGTGAGACGTTACAGCAGTAAAGAGTGTTTGAGATGTGTCTTGATGAGATCGTTTGAGCTCGGAGGCAGAGCCAGCGGAGGAGAAGGCGACACGCAGAGAAGTGGATGCTGAGCTGCTCCAGTCTACACTTACGGTCTGAACCTTTTGCCTCCTTTGATCTGTCAGCCTTTTTTTAAATGTAGGCAGACAGGACATGCTTTCTGACTGTTTACTGATGTTTTTTTCCTGCTTTTCTGGGTCTACTATCAGAGTGCATGCTGAACAAGACAAGAGAGACAGAGATGAGATGAGTTTGTCAAACCCTCTGCTATCTATTTAGCTAAATCACAGAGAACTTTGCTGATCAAAGTCATTTACACCAAACCGTTTAGTATCACGGATACTTCAGATTAGTGTGCAGATTTGTTAAAGATCTTTTTTGATTTCTTGATTCCTTTGCTGTTTCACATCACAGCATGAAATCCCATCTAATTGGTGTTACTGTCATTACAGTAACATTGAGCGTCTGATACCTTTCAATGATGTGCTTTTTTTTTTATAGTCACCGTCACGCTTGAATTTGCAGAGATGATGCCTGTCATTCTTGGCTCTCTCAGCACTACTGAACTGTAAATCTTTTAATTAGACTTTGGATGTTCTTCAAGGGGTCTTTTTGGCATCACTCTGCCAAGCAATGCGGAGTGAACTGCAGATGATCTAACAATTGTTTCTCGTGACACTAATGGTGCAGTTAAATACATAAAACACATTCATTTATTGCTACTAAAAGTCTTTTACGCTTAAACGTACTTGATGTAGATAGATTTGAGATTGATTGTCCCACCAGCAGGACATTTGTCTATGTGTCACCTTTAAAAACAATAAATACAAAAAAGAAAAAAAAACACATTTAATACATTTCACAAAAGTATGTGCACAACATAAGAGCAAAAGTTGATCAAACTTAATAAGATCTCCTGACATAGGGATATTCAAGTGGTGCTATATGAGTAATCATCAATCAATCAAATCAATTGGTCCCAAGAGCACTTCTCAACCAGCTTTATGAAATATGACCAGAGTGATGTATCGCACACTTTGCAGTTTTGTAACCTGGCGTTTGCATCCTGAATCTTAAAAACTGAATCTTCCTGCTTAGTTGAAATTATTAGCACAGAGAAAAGTCCACAGTTTAACTCTGAACTCCTTTTTAAATGCTCCTAAAGTCTCATCGCTCACTTGTGTGGCGTACTTTTTTCACACTTCCCGGGAATCCTGTTGTGCTACATGCAAAGGGGAAACAAGCTCGCTCCTGGTTCAAAACATGGCCCTGTGCTGCAGTCACCTCTCTGTTAGGCAGCTACTTTTTCCATGGCTGCACCAGCAGTCCATCACTGCCATATCGTCTTTGTAGAAATTTGAAATTTGAAAGTCTAAAGAAAAAACATTAAAAAGAAATCTCCATGAACAAATTGCTCACAGATGGTTCTTGTTGAAATAGTTTGATCTTGAATTTTAGATCTGCTTGGAAACTCATTAGCGGAATATTTCATGAAGAGCTTGAAATCCTTCCCAGCAGTTTTGATTCTGCATGAGTTCCTGTGTAATCTCTATCGAATGCATCTCAGCAGAATTAAGAGCTGCTCTGAAGGATATTCAAGAGGAAATCATTATACTTTGCACTAGCTCTACAGGCTTGCCATTTTCTTTTTATCTGCATCCTCTGCTGTGATGTTGGTTTACATTACTAAAAAGTGCCTTTGAGTCAGATTGTTTGAGGTTGTTTTTGCCCACTTAAAAGCTGGTTCAGATCTCACTTCAAGTGGAGGGAATGCTGCATGAGCTGATCAATACACAGAATGGGTCCTCGAAAAACCACTATCATCCTACGGAGCAGGATGCTGACTCCTCACTCAACTGTAATCTATCATGCTAGACGTATAGTTAGGGATGCATAGACTATTGTCTCGCAGGAGCAAAATCATTCATGCTAACTATAGGAGCATTGTCAGTGGAATAACTGGCTCATAAATAGATAGATTAAATATTTACAGAGAAGCAAGAATACGGCTATCAAGTGGCTGGTCCACTGTAATTCTGTGTTTTCTAGTCAGGCAAAGTAGTCTACTCCAACGACTCGGTGGAGGGAGGCTACAGCTGAATAATTCCTATTAACAGTGAGTTAACAGTTTCAACAACTGGATGGACTGCCATGAAATTAGGTACAGACATTCATGTCTCCCTCCAGTTTGAGTTGGAGGCTTATCAGATAAAGTCAGTCAAAACCAGGAATGTATGTTTGCACTAGCTTGATTGGCCATGGCAGAGCCCTGCCAGACAATGTTGCATACTGTTTCACACAGTCAAAGTCTTGGACTGTGTGAAAGACGTAGACATACTTACCATAATATTACCCATTGGTTGGTGTGGACTGCCATTTTGAAGCTTCTTGTTTGGCACTTTAGCTGTTGCCATCTTGGTTTTTTGGAGCTGGAAGTGACACTTTTTCCGCCTCTGATTGGTTGGGTTTATGCATGACCCGTGTCCAATTAGTTAGTCACAAGTTAGTCCCACCCTGAAGCACACCCTGCTTTATGGTATTTTACTCTAAATAGAACCACTATTTACAAAATGTGCATCATGCTGTGTTGGAGACGCCTTGGAACTAGCAATTAAGACCGTACACTCAGTATGAAAGTGTTTAATTAATGAGAGTTAATAAATCAAGTGAGAAGTAGGGCATTTTCTCTTTGATTTCCCTACAACTGGTCTTCTTTTTACAACCAGCATGGTCACTCAGTGCTGGCCATCGGAAAGAATGCAGGTTTAAGGCTTCACTTTTCAGATCCGTATGCTAAGCCCACCTCTTTAATACAGTCATTGAGTCAGCAAAAGAAAGGGTCAACTCTTTTGCCTGACAACCCTGCTTTTTTTTGGCCAAACCCCTCTACATTGGCTCTCCTGCTGTGTCTCATTCAAATGAATGAGAAACTGCATTTTTTGATGCGGGCCTCAGGTCGGTCTGAACACAGCCTCAATTAGACGAAGAGTTCTTGTCTGACTTGCCTCACAAATTGTTTTGCAGATGAAAAGGCCGACCCTTGTTCTGCAGTAGAACCGATTTATTTGGTGATACGGTTTTCATATGAATTATCTGTCACACTAACTTTGACAGAAATCAGGGTTTGAAATTTACAGGCAGACAGCTTGCGAGCACAACTGACGTCATTCTGAGTTAGAACAGAAAGTATATGTTGAGCTAAATCTGGAAAATCTGTATAGTTGTCAATGGTAGTCAGAAAACTGTGTAACTCAGTGAACATAAATGCACTTTATATGCCAGCAGCATCATCTATGCCTAATCACTCTAACATTACTCTATAATTTTAGTGCTGCATTTTTACCTGAATGGAAACGAATGTGGCCAGCCTGGCTGTGACTCAGCCTCACAGCAGATTCTTGATGAGGTTCACACTCTTCTTGAAGTGAGTCAGACATGGGACCTCCCTGAACGCAACAGTAAACAACATGAGTGCGGAGCACGTTTTTAACACACTTTTAAGGCAGGAGTTTGTACTCATCACTTCAGTGCTCAGAGGGAACACAGCAGGAGCAGGCAGCAGGTTCAGGCAAAGAACAGGTTCATCTTCAACAAGAAAACTTGAAAGCAGGCGCTCACTGATTCCATGAAGAGTGCAGAGACAAACAACATTAGCAGCCAGGCTTCATGTAAAAATACAAGCTTTTACTGTATCAGCTTGATGATAAATGAAATGGAGCATTTCAATCTAATTTGTGCAAATAACATTGTAGTGTCTGTTAGCACGTCTCAGTTCCCTACAGTAAGAGATGAATCAGTTGGATAACTTGGTGTCTCTAATGTTTAATGCATAAATCTCTGACATATATATATATATATACACTACTCACAAAAAGTTAGGGATATTTGACTTTCAGGTGAAATATATGGAAAATGTAAAAAGTGAATGCTACAGTGATATTATATCATGAAAGTAGGGCATTTAAGTAGAAGCATACAATGGTGATTTCTTCATCTTAAACAATTTATTTGAAGAAAATCTACCAACAGTGTTAGGTATACCACAACAAAACATTTTCAGTGCCTCAATAAATTGGGACGTGGCCAAAGGACGTCCACTCCTCTCCTTTCTGTGACTCTTCCAGTCTCTGTATCACTGTTCCAACCTCCTGATGACACTCTGTGACCCTCTAAGCTCAGTGAACACCTCCGTCTGAGGACTTCCTGTTTGAAGCCTCCAGTGTTGAGGTGCTGCTGATCAACTGTTAGGTGTCGTCTTGGTCTCGTGATGTCAGAATGTGAACAGCAGGATGAGGAGGACTGTTTAAATACCAATTCTAACTGAAGCAGGAAATGTATTGGTGGATTCATGGATCAAACCTGTTGTGAATGTTGCTGTTAAGCTTCTTGTTAGAGAACAGCAGCTGGTGCAGAAAGTACTGAAACACTGAACAGTTGGACATGTGCATTCAAAGGTTTAGAGAAGGTCACATTAAGTTCACCTGGAAAGGTTAGAATGCATTTTAGGTTCATCCTGAAATTTCACCTGGAAGTCGAATATCCCTAACTTTTAGTGAGTAGTGTATATATCTGGATAATGCAAAACACAATATATTGGCACATTTCCTCTAGCATGCAGGATTTACACCACATGATTGCAACAATACTTTAGCGCACCGGCATCAATAATATCAACACATTATCGCACGGTGTGTAGCTCAGTGGTGTACACAACACATGCTGCCCCACCTCCAGCAATACAGTCCATCAATCACACACACACACACACACACACTGACAGATTCCTACTGCTCTGCATTGATAGACCTATAGCAATCAATAATACAAGTAACCTATTACCATAAGTGATTTCCACCTTATCATACATCCTGGCATAGAGACAGTGATGCTATATTTCCCAGAAATAAACAATGTCAACTACCCCTCACTGTGGAGACCTTGGATGGATAGTCCACAACGTGATTATAATATGTGAGTTTGATTTTGTCCTTGAATTGTCATTATTTAGCCCTTTTGACTGAGGCTGTTGCATGGTTAAATCAATGAATTTTGTTTGCAATTGTTTCATTTCATCCTGGCGTTGGGCCTGAATGGCTGAAATAGTTATCTAAATTGTGGGGCTGCTAAACTGGTAGCTTACCCGTCACTGGGTCTCTACCATCTGTGTTGGTGTCAGGCTCAAGTGAAGCAAGTGAACACGCCGGCTGTCGTTCTCTGCCTCCACTGCTCCAACATTTTAATCCATGTTTGTTATTTAGCAGCTAACTTTAACGTTGTCTGTTCCGTCTCACCTAGTCAGACTTTAAGGTCCGGCTGGCCTGCTGCTATCCTTTTCCCACCACCCGACTCATCGTCACCATTGTGATATCGACACGGCCAGCAAACCCATCCGAATATTTCTCTTATTTCCCAAAAATGTTGCTCTGCATTCATTAGTTTGTATTTCACACTAAAGAGAAGGCCTCTAGTGGTCGTGTCCTAGTTGATGATGCCAGTTACTGAAGTCCGCAACACATTTGGCACAAAGTATACTTTCACATATTGTAATAAAATATAAGCACAACATAAGTACAGAGGCATCGCTCTTTTCCCAAGGTGTGCATCAGGAACACACACAACCTTCCTCCAGCAGCTCTGCCATCATTGCCGCAGACCTCACGCAGAGAAAGACTGACTGAACGTTATCATCACTGAAGGGGAATTGATTTGCAGTGTTGGCACAAAAAATACACATGAAAAATGAATACAGACAAGTCAACAGTTACAACATCACAAATATGGAGCAAAAAGGAATGAGGAGGAATTAATTGAATCGTAATTTCCACACTAAACAGAAGCATACAGTCCCACCGGAGCAGTCAACATCCCCCTGAAACCCCGACCCTTCCTCCATCAGTGTCAGTGGGAGAGAGAGCAGTAGTGTGTGTTGCCATTGTGATGATGATTGGACGACTTAAAACCTACTGCACTACTTTCAAAGTTTCTCCCCCCTGACACAAACATAGAAACTAGTAAACGTGTGTGTGTGTGTGTGTGTGTGTGTGTGTGTGTGTGTGTGTGTGTGTGTGTGTGTGTGTGATCAGGACGGGTGGTGGCATGCAGTATAATATTGTCGTATGTAATGGAAGCTGCTCTGCCTCTGAGTCACGGCCGTGCGTTCACTTCATTCCTGATTGTGGCTGCTGATTATATATGTGACCGTGATTGTTTTGAAGGTGTGTTTACTCGTGTTGGAAGATAAAACTGCCTCTGTGGGACTGTTCCATACTTTCAATCAGCGAGATGAGATTGAATGCTAATTTATTCAAATTTAACAAGGAGGTTGTGAGCACATGAATATATGCATTTCGCACATACTGTAGTTTCATATTCAAATTGCTTTAAAGTCTGCATCACTCCGGGACCTTTTTTAAGTCCACGCAACGTCTGTCGTAAATAATCCTGCCTTATATCATACAAAAAAGACGCTTTTGTTCTTCTTCATACTTCCCACCAACTCTATTGATCTCCTATTTGTCAATATTACCACCTTGCCTTCAAACGCAGAGACAGCAGTATTCTGATGTCACTTGAAGGCGAAATGAGAAGCTGCTCCATTAACTGTGACACCTTACACAGAAGTGGTGTTTCTCACTTGGATCATGGGAATAATTGGATTATGCTTTTTACATGCCCAGCAGAATATTACACTCGTGCTCAGCAATAGTGTGAACATTGATTTCTGATGGAACTGATTGTCATTTGCCTTCGGCTGCTGATTTGATTTCTATTACAAGAATGCGTCAATTATAACATGGTCATATAAGCCTCTTATCATAATTATCACGATGAGTATGGTCATATTTAGTGAATTGACATTCTAATAAGACATGAATTTTGATGAACACTGATTGCCTCAAAGGAAACAAACACATAATGATTTAGTTCACCCACAAACACAGTATGCTAAATAGCAAGAAAATGGGAATATTAACTGAGGGAACAGCTTGATTAAATTATTCTCAAACACTAAGTACATGAAGTAATTAGATTATAGTGTGCCCATAACTGAAGCCAGTGAATGATAATCCCTGCACACAGTACCCAAGCTGATTTGTGGGATATTTGGGTTCATTTTCTGTTTCTGAACATTTATTAATTTTGAAATAAGTCATGTAAGTGTGACACTTTTAAATGTGTTGGAACGGTCTCCAGTGCAGCAGTACATCATTGGCACAGTGTGATTCTCACCGTACTTCACCTGCTTATTATAACTGTCTGTGAGCTGCATTTGATCTCGTGCTGTTTACCTCACATCACATTTCATTTAAATGATTACATATCACTGCAAGATAATATATTCTATTATGGCCCCTGCAGTGTGCAAGGATGAGAGAATTTAATATGTTGTAGTGTTACATTGGCATCTTTCTATTAATACAGGAGGAGTTGTTTCTGTTAGTGTTAGTCTCACTTATACTGATATTTATGCTATTGTACTCTCGGTTTTCAATCATTTGAGTGCCGATTATATTAATATAACGGTTGAAGTAATTGCGCTGATGTTGTGTAAGATTTGCCTTGATTAAGGCGTACGGTGTAAAGGCCCATTGGTCACATTACTTCCCACATGGATCTGGAGCATCTACTTGCTCTAGTCGTTTGGCCCGCTGTGTGTTTCATGCGGTTGGCAATCTATTCCCTGATGAGAAGGCCAGCTGTAAGCATGATTAGATACAATAACAGTGACAGGATTCCTTTTCAATCAGTGGTCTATACCAAGGAGAAGGAGAAGGCCACAGGGTTTCTAATTCCTGTTAATTCATCTGCTTGCAAGGAAACAGACACAACTGATCTTCCTCATATTCACCGAGTTTTTTTTTCCTTATCTGTGTCTTTAACACATTTGTGTTTAACTCTTGCTGAACAGTGTTGCTGCAACTAATCAAAAGTAAAGTTTTTCAGTTTCAGTGTGATTGCACAAAAACTGGGTGACTGCATCTCAGCTTTTTTTAAGGTACTTAATATTAAATTAAAGTATGTACAACATTTAAAAAAAACAAACCATAACAATGATAATAATGATAATAATAATAATGTTGTCTTTTTAAGAATGCCATTTATCTGTCTTTTCAAATGAAATTATACGTACACAAGAAGATCCTAATTGCAAATGCACACTGTGGTGTAAGTGGGAACATTTTCCCAGTCAGAGCTGAGAAATGCTTTGTTGGCGCAGTGCTATCTGGTACTCATTAACACTTTCACTGAAATGTTAGACTTCACACCGTCTGTGCTTGTAAACATCTTCACAGTAGAAAGCTGTAATTGCATACACCCACGTATCAAATCATTTACCGATATCTCATAGCTGTTGTTGTTGTTTTTTCTAAAGAAGTCATTCCTTAAAATCTACTTCTAAGGTGTTGGTTTGAGCAGTTTCCATAATAAACAAAAGAGTTTCACTTTGCTGTACCCATATTTCATCCATGAGCCATGATAGTGTAAAACCCACCACCAAATTTCCCATCTCCTGATATGAGTTTAGCTTTAGTAGGTTTACATTTACATGTAAATGCTGAGTGCATGATGACTGCTGATGATAAGTGAAAACAGATTCATTCTGGAGCATCCTCTTGACAAATGAGGACATGCTAGGAATACGAGCTGATGTTAAGCAGCAAGTGTGTGTGTGTGTGTGTGTGTAGTAGAGAGGAGGGAACTACCGAACTCTATTAGGTGCAGTCATCATCAAAGACACAATGAAATCAGCATGATGCCACTGCACCACATCAGTTAAAGGTGGCTCATGTAAGACCTGCAAACATCATAATGTTTGACATCAGTGTAATTCTCTGTGAATCGGCTCTTCAGCGCTCTGTTGTTCCTTTACCTCCATATCATCACTCCCTACAGAAAAGAGAGGGTGCTGCACAGTTGGGACAGTGCTGCCTCAAAACACAGGGAGGTTTCCAAACACAGACCCCTCCTCCTCTGTGAGCATTCAGTGTTCAATAAGTGACAAATTAATTCAACAAACATTTTAAAAAGGTGACTTGCCAACATACTTGTACCACTGAGTGGCCCAAAGAGAAGAGCAGGCTGTGGACCAAAGGGCAGCCAGGGGGCCTTCAGGGAGCTCGTCTTAATAAGACATGAAGCTCCCTTGACAACATGCTATTTTTGCCTATTTCCGTTTTTCTGTACATTCATCATCGTTGATCATGTGTAAAACTAGGCTATTATTGATGAATGACTCATGCATGAGGGTGATTCATCACTAGACTCATCACTAGGTTTAATAAAGATACTGGCATGCATACTATTCCTGCCATCACCACTGAAGTGTGAAGGCACAATATCAGGTCATCCCTGAATCATTCTCTACCACCACCATCAGGTTGATATTCTGTTTTGAGTGAAATGTCTTGACAGCTAGTGGGTGGTTTACTATTAAATATTGCACACACACAACCTTTAGGATGAATTGCAATCATCAGTCACAATGTTATTTTGGAAAAAGTTTTTATCCACCTTAGCTGTAGCGTTTCTTTTGTGCTAATTAGTAACTGTTATCATGCTAAGACGCTGAACTATGATGGTAAAGATGGTGAACCACGATTACCAGCTGACATTTGTTACTCTCACTGTAACAGCAAACAGTGTGTGTATTGGATTGAGCCAGGGTGTGCTTGCATTTGAACTGAACTTTTCATTTGTAGGAGGATGAATGTGTTATTTCTTTAGTCTCACTGTAAGATGTTGGACTTAAACAGAAAAGTGCCGCAGGCTGCATTTAATCAGGCGATATTGTGACTTCTATACTTCATACTATGAAGGATCTTATAGATATGGTGTGGTTGTACTTTTCACTTTGTTAAGAAGTGTAGATCTAATTAGCTAACAATGAAGAACACTGAGTTAAGTTAAGTTGCTTTTGATGCCCCTTCAACCTCCTGAATAGCACTGAAGCCAAGTTCCATAATTAACACTTACAGAGACGGAGCTGTCGCAATGAAAAGCCAATGATCACTCAGGTGATTTTCAAAGGACCCATCGCACTGGAAAATACAGGAGTTATGCTTCACAGTGTCTTCATCACATCCACATCAACATTGCCAATGCCAGCTCAAGAAGCTATTGATTGAATTTGAATTTGAATGATTTGCATTTTAATAGTACAGTTACTCTTCTGTCAGTATGTGACACCTTTGAAACCGCATCATTGTTTCATTAATCACCCATCTGTCAAACACTGAATGGCATTTCTCTGAGTGTCAGCTCATGGACAGATGCAGACAGAATATCGATGAATCCCTGATCCTAAATAAGAGGGAAGGGAGAGCACAAGGAGAACCATCAGTTGATAATGTTACTTTCTTTCATCGTGAGTGTACTAATAATAATAGTCCCGTTTTTACTCCACACCCACGGGCCTTTACCAGTCAAAATTTCTTGTTGTGAACAATTTCTTGCTATATTTTTCTCTGTAGTGCCATGTGAGGACAAGTGAGCATAGTGACAAGCTGTTTATTAAAGAATCCCGCCGGGTCGATAGGGAGGTGTTGGGCTTCTGCTGCATACAAAGACACCAGTCAGAGAGGAGGTGTCAAGTGCAGAGCAATTATACTTTAACAATGAATCTGTTTAAAAGAGCACTGCAGATTATGATACCGCTAATATTCCTGTCATGAAAGGCTGTTTATAAGCACCATCTTATTCTGCTCCCCAATAACCTGTGCATGCATAAACAGCATAGTTCCTAAATGGAAAATCAGGGCGACTCAGTCAATGAAAACACAGAGAGGTGATCAGGTGCACACATACCCAAATAGTCTTGCTAATATCCCACAAATATTGATGATGTCTGAATGATTTGATACTGAGATGATGATAGCACACTGCAGTGCTTATGCTAAAAAGGCAACATTGAGAATGAGAGGAAGCAGGGATAGAGGAGTAAACAGAGGAGGGAATGAAGCCAGTGGTGTAGTGCAGGATATGCTGATATACTCAACTCAGACTTATTCTTTGTTACAGTGTCTGGACCAGACTAAAACTTCTTCCCTTTCTTCAGAATTCTAGTAACTTGTTAAGCACAGGTGTAACTAAGAACATTAAAGATGGCTGAATTCCATTCAGGTGTGCTAGTTGGAGGCCATATTGGGCACGTGGGCTCACTAATATGCTCTGATGTGATTTTCATGTGATTTTCCTGCAATGATAAGTCATGTCTGACATGGGGAGCATCTATTTGCTACCCTCAGAATGTCTTCCTGCAGGTAAACATATAGACATAGCTCTGACTGTATTACAGTAGGTGTTATTCCAACTGCACTAATCTTCATAGGTACTCATTTTAGCCACCTGCTGCATCATTTCCATCCCCTGCACTGAGTCACAAGCCAAACTATAACCACCCTCCTTATTTACTTAGATGAGCTTTACTGCCAGCTTTACACTGCTGCCTCCTCTCCATCTGTGGAGTTCTTCAGGCTAGAGGCATATTTCTTCCCTGTTCCATTATTAGACCTTTAAAGCATAGGAGTCCTTTCAGTATGCAGTCCTTTCATACGCCTGTCAGGAAATGAAAGCAAAATGAATAGAAATGCCCTTACTGTCTGACTAGTGGACCATGTGACTGTAGCTGTTTATGCCTCAGATAAACAACCTCCACGTTATGCATGGCTCTCTCAATTTTTCAAATCTCGCTTCATCCCCAAGAAAGAATTCCATTTGTGAGGCTGTGACATTTTTCATGTGATTTATTCTATTGTTCTGAGTCCTCTGGCCATGGCTGCCACTCCGCCCCGTCCCCTTGCCATCAGCTTTGACAATCCCAGCCTTTGTTTTTGCAATGAGAAGCAGCATTCTTCCAGGGGGATGACCTCCTCTGTCTCTACAGGGGCTGGCACTGAGGACGCGACCCTGCCCGAGGATTGGATAGCACCCACCAGACACTGTGAGCAAAATCCGCTAGTTGTCACCCCAACTCTGCTGCTCATATGCGCACCAAACATTCTCTCCTTCCCTGGAAAGAGGACTTGATGGATCCCTGTGTTCATCATAGCTGATACATCAAGGCCCAGCAACATTATCATCATTAACACAGCACAGCGGGATTCGACTCTGTGAGGAAAGCAGATCTTCACTCATTTCTGTAAGTACACATCTCTGTCACTTTACACATCATCATTGTAGTTAATTGAATTTAGAGTCAATGGTCAGTTATATCATTGTCAAACAATGGTGCAGGAAGAGAAAGAAACAACTTTCGCCTCTATTTGGCGCAACAAAATACAAAACCTGAGCAGCACCTGAAGAAGAGAAGCTGAGACTGAAGTGAAAAACCTCAGAGAAGCCTCAGAGACCCTCATCCCTAAAATCCCACGGCACCTGAATATTAGAATTCCAAGCCAGTCATACATCAAGGCACCAGGCTCAACTTCTACATCTCAAACCAGTTGAAAGGGATAGTGCAAACATCAGAACATCAAACAGTGAAGGCATTAATGCATCGGATCACCTGCAGCTGTCTCTCTTCCACAGGCACATGATGGCAGTAATGAGGATCTAATGAAAGAAAAGCACAACATGCACTTGATCCTGATAATCTCCCTCTGCTGTGAATTTATTTGCAACAAAAAAATTCCTATCACTGACTATTGAACGCACTGCAAAAGGAGCATGACAATGGGATTTTTTTGTGTTGTTTGTCCGCCACCTGCCTGCAGGACTAGAGGATGTGCATGGAACTGCTTTACTGTAATGAAGTTTGACCTGAATACAGTTTGCGGTGTCGAAGGCAGACTTAATGGGTTGGTGATGAACACAGAAAATTACAAAGGTTTGGCCATTACTGTTGTGGGTCAGCGTCACTGCAGTTATTTATGTGAATCTTATATTATCGGCTTATCTGTCTTTTGTTCTGCACAGGGCCCTCCAGGCTTCTTACCCTTTAAATCGAGTGTCTCTCATCAGCATGCCTTCAGTTTGTGTCTTCCTCATAGCCCCTAGCAGCCTTTGCCATTTGACTGTCATTAGCACAGGCAACATTAGTATGGATTTCCCAGCTGGGAGTGGATTTAAAAGGCACGTCTCTCAGATGTTTGATATCGAGAGAAACCTATTTCTAGTTTGCATTAGTTGTGCCATACAGTTAGAAGAAGCTTTCCATCTTTTTCAAGTGCTGAGTGAGGCTGGCACCATCTTTCACTCGTCCTCCTTCCAGTCCTGGCACTTTGATCCAGTCAAGGTCTATCATTAGTGAGGACTGGGTTGGAATCATGAGGCTTGTGTGTTGACTTGAGTTGTTGACTTGACAGATCCATGTGTGTCCATGTGCTGATTGGTTATTCATGTCTGCTCGGTCATTTCTTATTTAGCCAGTATTAAAACACCCTTTGTGTAAAGGAAAGCAGCTGTGGAGAGCAGAATCACAGCAGTGCTCACTAACAGATACCAAGACACTGTGTAGCCACAATTAAATATTGAGTGCCAAGTAAATGTGTAGAGGTCACTTTGCGTCATTATTCCTCCCTCTGGGCATGAAGGCTGTTGATTGGTGTTTTGACAGGCAACACTTGAATGGGCTTCATGGTTCACTGCTTGCACACAGTAAAACTGCCATGCTTATGGCAGAGTTACCACAGTGGAAGACAACAATGATTTATTATGTAGATGCATCAAAACAAATTCATCCATGATCAAATATAAGATACATTCATTATGCCTCCAACGTTACAAGATAAAAATCAGTCTTGAGTTCCAGTTTTGTCACACAGGCATCTGATGCATATTGGATCATAGATGTTACAATATCCTAAGTGAAGTCTGGGGACCATTGCACACCAGATGTTACCTTTATAATTCACCACTAAGCAATTTAGATAACTCAAACAGGCATTAAGTTGGCCAAAACTAATGTTCCTGAGGGTTACAGCCTAGAACGCTAAAAATACTGCTGAATAAGGCTCATTGCTTAAGTTCAGTTTATCAGTGACACACTGTTGTATTTGTTCAATAGACATTTCTCTTTATTTAGATATATCTGATTACAAATCCCTAGAAAAAAGGTTAGCCTAGAAAATGTAACAGGAGCCACTGTATTTCCACATCAACTGCATCAGTGGTTGTTGCTACAGCAAGCTGCCTCCTTTTCGCCATGATACACCCTTCCACCAAATTTCATAAAAATCGGACCAATAGGTTTTCGAAAAACCTGCTGACAAACAGACAAACTGCAGAGCATACCTTCCTTGGCAGAGGAAAAGTGAGCTTGTAGATGTAAAGATGGAGGTCAAAACTGTTCATTTACCAGTGGACAGTTATCAGAACTCAGAGACACCACACTGATATCTAGAATCTAGAATCTAAACCATAAGATAATTTGTTTATCTTATTTTTTATCTTATTTATCTTGTTTATTTGCAATTATTGCATAATTTATGATGACACAAAGACAGTTTAGGGACTTTAGTGTCATTGCTGCCCATCAGATGTCTAAACAGCTGCTGGTTGCAGTGAAGGATGTTTCTCACAGTGAAAATCTGTAATCAAAGGAACAAATCTTCTGGGGGAATTAATTGAACTGAATTCACTTCCTGAAATGTTGTTTTCACAGTTTAGGTTACAATGCGAGGTGAAACCTGAAATATGTAAAAGCAGGTGGCTGAAGACTGTGTCAGATCCTTTCACTGCGAGGGAACAGTGCATGTTCAGAGGTTTGTTCACTGAGCGTACCTGAGTGATCGTCAGCAGCTCAAACTGCCAGAATCAGGACGAACTATTGATCAGTTAAAAAGACATTAAAAGAAAGTCATTAAAAACATCATCTCCAATATTCACAGAGGAAATGAATAATAAATAATAAACAGAGTTGGTGTGTTTGTTGCTGACAGCAGGGATCATGAGGAACATAGTGTTTGGCAGTGTTTCGGTTCAGAGAGTGGGACAATACAAACGGAGCTTGAGTCAGCGCTGAGCGATTCGGTGAACAAATGTTTTTAATGAACTGATTATAATGATTCCGGACACTGAAAAGAACCGCTTCACACATCACTACTGCAATCAGCATGCTGACTGAGATCAGGCCCCTTCAGGACAAGGCGCTCACTGAACATGTTTGACTGGGATAATTGTGTTTCCCCGCAGTGCATCTTTGAGGAAGTTCACAAATTGGTTTAGTGTTTTTATTCTCATCGTTAATTACCTCAGGCTTAGGTTCCCATCTGTCTGATTGTCTGTGTGTCTGTTAGCTGGAAGATAACTCTAAGACTACTTAATAGATTTTGAACAGATGAAATTTGGTAAGAATAAATCACCGACTAATTAACGCTGAACTTTACATTTTAGCTCCTAATTCCTGTAAATGTGAGGTGAAGACATATTTGGTCTGGCCTAGATTCCTTAGGCCAATGCTATCTCTCCATATCCATATAGGCTATGCACATAAAGTACATGTGCATATTACTTCTATAAATTGCATCCAATATTCACCTAATAGCTTCATAATATAGATGCCCAAAAAGTAGTTCCATTTCTTTCATTCACTGTGAAAATTCTGGCAGACATGATCTATTTGTTATAAATTGCCATAACCTTTGAACACATTGTGCAGGTGGAACCAAATGTAGATGACAGATGCACATATATATAATGTGCACATTCCTTAAGCTATTCCCAAAAAATCAGCTCCGTTGTTTACCTCTGTGTGTATTTTGATGCAGATGAAAAGAAAACAGTTCTACATTTTCAGCACCAAAGCAAAACTCATCAAATCTGTGCATACGTAGATGAGAACACATCATTCCAAACCTCTGTGTTTTCTGTCTGGCACGACAGTTCACCTTCAAATGGGGATGCAAAATGGTGAGGAGGTGGAGAGTGAGTCGGTGCTTATTCAACATGACGTGCATATAAATGAGCTTGTCTATATCAATGACATACTGTTCAAACATGACCCTATTAAACCTATCCTGATGTGTTAATTAGCTAGCACAACCTTTGATCTCAGACTGGGGTTGATCCTTTTTAATCAAGGATTCATTATGTCTAAAGACTTGTGATTAACCTGCTGAGGATCCGTTTCATGAAGAGACTCATGAGGAGAAGGAAAACAAAACCACACAGAATGATGGGAGCCTGTGTTATTGTGATCACACTGAAGGCTGCAGGGCTTCTGGACTGCAGCAAACTGTTGACCAAAAGGATAACCAGAGAGCTAAACGTGAACATGCACACACATGTACACTGTGTCTAATATCAGCATTTCTTTTTCCAGTCTTCATACACACAAACGTACTGCCTGGCAGTAAATTGCCTCAACCCCATTGTAACACTATTGACCTTTGGCAATGAATCAGACAAATAATGCAGATTAAACTGCTTCTACATTGAATATAAAACATTTGCCCATCTTATTCTGCAAGTCTAGATGGACCAAAGCAAGAATCAAAGACTTAGCACATTGGTAACCAGAGACTGCTATTTCAAAATGATTTCGCATGATTATATTGGTTGGATTGGATTCAATTCTAATCTGGTTTGAAAATTGGGTCATTTCAAAGCAGTTTTGGATTCAGATTTGGTAATTCAATCCTACCTTTAATCTGGACAAAACGCTGCACTTGGGCACTTCAAAGTTTAAGGCAGAGCCTTTGGAACGATTCAGAGAGAGACCCAACGATTCAGGAATTCAACATTAAGGATTCAAGAATCCCCACATGAGCAGTATCAGATATTATATTAGGCAACAGTGGCAGGAAGAACTCCCCCCCGGGGGGGTCCAAGGCCCAGGCCAGCCCTAAACTATAAGAGATTAAGAATAAGATTTTAGCAATATTACGTAGATGGAAAAAGGCAGTCCTGGGTATTTGGTTAATGTGAGAGTTAAAGTACAAATCCTGAATAAAGATAATTCCCAGCATTGGTCCTGGAGGCCAGAGCAACATTTACTGTAAATAAATAAGAGCTTTTCTGCAAAAAACAAAATCCTATTTGGACACTTGGACACTCTTTTTGCTCAGGATGCTCCCCTCAAGGTGCACGCACCACACTTTGGGAATCTCTGACGTAGACTGGCAAAAAGCCTGAGCTTCACGTCTCCCAGATATCCTTATCCAAGATGCTCATTAACATTTAATGTCAAAATTGAATGTTACATTGAAAAATGTCAAATTAAATTATGTTTAATTAAATTAAATTAAATTAAATCAAATTAAATTATCAAATTAAATTAAATTAAATTGAATTGAACGTTTAAGTGTTTCAGTTCTAACAGAACCAAGTAATCGAGGAAATGTAAAGCATTGCAAAATATGGATAGGCCACACCTGCAAACACCTGAAGGAACTGCCGTAAATACAAGTGTAAGAAAACACATACAAGGGATCTCCCAAAGCATAGCTTCACTCAAGCATTGTAACCTCTTGTGCCAAAACATCTGACACGTTTTTCAGAGCCAACAGGAATGCAGGGTCCAAACAAGGTTTTAGTGTGTGTTTTTTATTGTTTGATTAGAAAACAATACCGACAAAGTGCACATATTTGGCCAATTATATGGCAATCTAAACAATGTGATGGTTTGTGGTCTGTGGTTGTCCTCATTAGCAGCGGCATTGCTCAGTGGGGACTGTGGGAGTGAGGATACTCTAGAAGTAAAAAGTGAGAGGGTATGAGGTTAGGTAATCTTTGTGACGCAGTCAGTAAGCTGCTGTATGTATGCAAACGCATGATATCATCAACGACAACACCGTAACCAACCCCCTGAGTAGAGCACATCTGAGTGAACTACCACTGGTGAGCCTCATGACTGGTACTATGTACCGTCATGTTTCCACGGTACTGCAGCAGTTTGAACACATGTAGCCTACAACAAGAAGTTCAGCAGCATGGATGTATGGATACCGAAAGATGGCGCCTGTTCTGTCTAATGAGAATCGCTCGTGTGACGCATGCACCAAAAAAGTGTCTGGCTTCCGGATTAGGCTCTGGGTTATGCAGCACACTGACTATGCACAGTGGTGTTCATCCCATCATGCCTCTGGTCCAGATGTGCTGGTGGTGTCCACTCAGCAGCTTTACAGACACCTCTTTTACAGTAGTGGTCTATGGAGAAAATGTGTTTTGGGCTGCAGGAGATTTTTTGTTGCAATAACACAAGTGGCCACTGGAAAAAAAACTGAAAGCGAGGCTGAGCGGCAGTCTGGTATCCAGTTCTTATAACACATCCATAGTCAGCAGGCACACAATTATGTTAGCAAGCTCATTGACGTTGCCTTCAGTGCAGTTAAATAATATATTTGAGCACGGTGAATGAGCCTTTGCTTCAAGAATCATTTGCTGAAGTAAATCTCATTAATTGCCCTTTTAAAAGCTGACCACCACGTACATCTTAAAAGCAGGTAGCTTGCTCGCCCACTAGATAGCCTACTTAACACAGGAGTTCAAGGAGCTCCTGCCAGCATGACCTAAGCTTCATTTGTGATCGTTACGCCCTTGTGTTAAGTATGTGGCTAACATTACATGTTGCCATTCGTGTAGTCAAATGCTACAGATTTGTCAAAAGTATGCAGCACCTACACCACACAAAGCTCTGCTACCACTTGCTTCTTTCGTGAATTGGTATGCAATGATAACTTTTCTTTAAATTTCAATATCCTGATTTTTCTGATCCAGATTTCAGGTCTGAGAAATACTGGCCCCATGCAGGTCACGTGACCAGAAGACCAAACGCCCAGTTCAACAGATTTCTTAAAAGGAGACATTGTTACATACGGGGGTGCAGCCAGCACAAATAAAACCACAGGGAGGAGGATGGAACTGCCTGTAGCCCGTTACAACAGCTCATGTGGAAAACTTTGAATAATGTACATTTCCACAGCACTAATTCCATCAGTGCAACAGCAATCATGACATTCTCCCTATTCTGCTGTTCAGAGCTTCTCTTTTATATTTTCACACTGCAATTAAGTTCAGTTGTTTCTTCTTTGCCACAATTTAACCGATGTTAAGATACATTCGATAAAACCAAACATTTCCTGCTGTTTTTCACAGTGAAAGCCTTCCTATGAGCGGAGTGAGGATTCCAGAGGAGGTGTTTAGATTCAATCATTAACGTCTTTCAGGTTTAGTTTCTGAGCTGATGGCTTTAGTGCTGCGGAAATAGATATAGTAATGAATTTATCAAGACAAGTAAGCAGCAGGTTTTCAGTTTACATTTACTGGGCAACAGTAAATTCTAAAAAAAAAAAAGACCTGACTATTTCTGCCACCGAGGCAAATAAATTATCAGGCTACTTTAAAATTTAATTGAAACTAAAGAATGACTCCCTAACATCTTGCTCTGTTAGCTGTTTACAAGCAGAAAATGGCCTAACCCTTTTAGCCATGCTGTAGGCCTCCTCAAATCGTTAGCTCAATGTTCTCTATAATACACCAGTATGCTTTCAAAAATGAGACACAAGGAGGCTCAGAGCATTTTCTGACCTATTTTCTGTTGTGCAGCAGCTTCAGCAGGCTGAGACTGCCTCTTGACATAATGCCTCCTTCCTTATAGTTCATGCCTGGCGGCTACGTTACAGTATGTTGATGTTCAGTAGAGGACAATTGTGTATGGACTTCAAAATGTGATTCACAAGTAGCAATGGGCTATTAGACTGGGAAACTCAGTCAACCAGCTCATCCATTCACAGGCTAAAGACAGGATGCTAAAAATAACTGTAGAAGCAGTGAACGTGTCCTTTAAAAGTGATAAAAGTAGATGGAGGCTAGTAAAAGTCAATGAATTTCTCCACCCATATGTAGCTGTGTGTCTGACAACAAAAACAATAAAAAGAATTCTAAATATAATTATACAGCACTCTATAAGAATCACAACCAGCTCCCGTAATGTATAAATAATAAATAAAATGCCTTAGAATGTAATTAATTTGATTTGGACTTTTATTATAAAACGTTCTCAGTGATTGGATATGATGATGGCATATGCAGTAAAATGCAGTAATTATTGAGATAAAGTCCAACAAAATTAAAAACGACATAACAGACCTCAGAGGCATCTACAGTCATTAGAAGAGCTGCAAATTTCAGCTCTCTAGTTCTTGTGGTTGTGCACCATAACATGTGCTGTGTCATGCCTCGCAGGTAGTGACATGACTCAGGTCTGACCCTAGAGATGCCGAAGAGACGTGACATCGTCGCCATTGTGTTGATCGTGTTGCCATGGACACTGCTCATCACCGTGTGGCATCAGAGTGCTATCACTTCTCTGCTTGCTACTCAAAAGGGTAAGCATAAAATTACTGGTGTTTAGAGATGGTGATTATATTGTATTATGTTATATGATTGTTGATATGTTGTATATTTAATGCTAATCATTTGTCACTGTTAATCATTTTCTGTACTGCTTTGGCAGGATGGGTTTCTGATCTAAAGTTTTTGAAATATTTGCATTTAAACATTTTTTCAATTCATGTTTATCATATGTAACCGTTTTCCTTCCTGGCCAGATGACAAACACAGTGGTCGCTCCAACTCCAGGAATACTTTTGCTGTCAAGGAGTCCTGTTTGACTCAGAACCGGGACATTGTGGAGGTGGTGCGCACTGAGTATGTCTACAGCCGGCCTCCACCCTGGTCTGACATCCTAGCCACCATCCACGTCATCACTCCCACCTACAGTCGGCCGGTGCAGAAGGCAGAGCTGACACGTCTGGCCAACACCTTGCTGCACGTGCCCAACCTACACTGGATCCTGGTGGAGGACTCCCAAAGGAGGACCGCTCTGGTCAGCCATCTCCTCCAGGAGACGGGACTTAACTACACCCACCTCAATGTGGAGACGCCCAAGAACTATAAGGTACGCGGGGACACTAGGGACCCCCGAATACCTCGGGGTACCATTCAGAGGAACCTGGCCCTGCGGTGGCTCCGGGAGACCTTCAGTGTGAACAGCAGCCAGTCTGGGATCGTCTTCTTTGCAGATGATGACAACACATACAGTCTGGAGCTGTTTGAGGAGGTACGGCAAAATCAAACAGGACATAGATACTCTCTAAAAGTCCATTGTCTCCTCCTCGTCATTCTTCCACAGACTTCTCATTTGTGTTGTGTCTTTAGCTACATTTTTTTTAATGACTCAAATGAGTGACTTGTACCTCTGTCTCTGTTTTCAACTACCAGATGCGGTCCACCAAAAAGGTGTCAGTGTGGCCCGTGGCCTTTGTTGGTGGCCTACGTTATGAGTCTCCTAAAATAAACACCTTGGGCAAAGTGTACGGCTGGAAGACTATATTCGACCCACACCGGCCCTTTGCCATTGACATGGCTGGGTTTGCGGTGAACCTGCACCTCATTCTGTCCAAACCTCAGGCTTATTTCAAGTTACGTGGGGTGAAGGGAGGTTATCAGGAGAGCAGTTTATTAAAGGAGCTGGTCACTCTCAATGATTTGGAGCCTAAAGCTGCCAACTGCACTAAGGTAAGATGCTCTATGTATGAAATGTCGTCTGCTCCCTGTGAATTGGCAATAAAACAAGCAGCTTCTGTAAATGCTGCTAGTGTAAGAGGATGTGTCTTGAGATTCTTGGCTGTCGTAACAGTTTGTTTTTAAAGTCAGTAAACTGTCAGCTTACAGCCAATTCTTTCCGCTTGCAGCTCATCTAAAATATGCTACATTCTGCCTCTAGATATTGTGTAGCATGGATGATGTAGTGTATTACTACTGCACAGCACTGGGAGCCAAAATGTCTTCGTGTCTGTTTTCGTGTGCCTTCATGTTGACTGCATTTCTGCTCATCTCCATCCCTTTCTTCTTACCCACAGGTATTAGTATGGCACACACGGACAGAGATGCCTGCGCTAGTAAATGAGGGCAAGAAAGGATTTACAGACTCTAATGTTGAGATATGACATACTTCATCTGACACAGGTAATAACAGAGATTTAGAAATGCAAATTACTGCCTTTCCACTCAGTGTTTATTTTGGACCAAAAGAGATTATCTTAGCTCATGTGTGCATTACTTGAAATGGATGTCTGACCTTTACATAACACATTTAAAGGATTGCCTCCTGCAGATTCTGTTATGAAAATTTTAACATTTTTGCTTTGCTTATCATCAAAGTATTTTTGGCCACACCAGCAGCATGACCTTAGAGGTGAACATGTTAGCCCATCAGCTGCTCCACACTGAAATATCTCAACAACTACTGAATGGATTACCATGAACTTTTGTACAGAATCCTACTGACTCTGGTGACCCCCTGATCTTTAGTTTTTAGCACCAATATATGGTTGTTTTTTAATGAAATATTTCAATTACATTATATTTTGGTTATATCTATTTTGTGTAAAGCGTGAATCCTAATGACTTGAGTGATTCCTGAATTTTTTTTCTGTTGCCACCATCAAGTCATGAGAAATATCTCAGTATCTAACATTTTGTTTCTACAGGCATTCGTGGTCCCTGTGTACCCCAAAAGCACTGCTTGTAGCACCTGTCTTGCCTCCTTGTTTGTCCTTATTAAGTGTAAAATTCTTGTCGTTTTAGGGGAGACATTTCTCCACTGGATTCTACCTGGATTCAAACCAGCCTCAGAGCTCCTGAAAGCAAAAGCCAGGCTCAAAAATATTTTCACAGCACAGTAGCTGTACTTCACCACAGCTTAGAAATGGGGGCACACCTGTTCATCCCAGGAGGCAGCACAAGCCACGTGCATGAACTGACCACAGAGTATGTAAGCACAACTGCACAAAAACAACCTGACCTGCTCTTCTCGGAGCACTGGCTGATGCGAGTCACTGGTAGGAGTTGCCAAAAGGAGCTTGCCCGCTGAGGTCTCCGTGGACAGCTGAGACAAAGGATCTTACGCAGTTTAAACTGCAGGAAGAGATGGGACAGCAAGCAATAAAGAGCCCTCTGAGCACAGACACCAGCCAACCATCCAATTAGCATTAAATAGGGCCCTTTTGTTCTGAAGTGAACCGACTGTCGGGCACAGGGCTGCACAGAGGAAAAAAGGAGTCCTTGTCTTAAGTGAGTCAGCACTGACTGACAGACTGCACTGAGGGGATCTGAGGCCTCCCCACTTGTACTGTACCATACTGAGCTATTTAGATAGCACCCTGAACCCAGCACTAATTAGGAGTCCTGTTGCTCCTCAACACACATTCACACATGCTCAGCTGTCACACTGCGCATGATGAGCACACACAAACACACACACACACACACACTGAGAAACGTGGTGCAATGATTTATGGCAGTGTGACAGCAAGGATCTCTCTCACAGTCATTCACTCCAAGCTCTTGTTTATTTCTGATATGCTGTAACACTACTGAGGTCAACTCATATCTAAGAGAAGATTCAGTACTCCTCGGGGGCCTGTCCACTTCACAGGCTTCTTCATAAACTAATTAAGATTTCATTGAGTGAACTGGACATTTCTTATTGTTTCAGAGGAGCTGGTGCTATTCATTTGCAAGTCGTGAGCTGTGCTTGTGAAAGTCAATGGGATAGGAGGTCATTACTCTAAAAATTGGATGTGCATCCTTTCAAATAGCTGTATTACACAATCTAATTACTCCCACCATGGATGGCTGGGCTGGCAAGTGATGATTTCATACCCCATTGATTTGCAATGCCACTGCTTACAAATGCAAATGTCCTCAGACTGTCTGTGACTGTTAAAAGTTTGGTTAGCTATCCAAGGAACAGGGATCTGAAACCATGAGCTACCCCTTTGAGATGAAGGTCTGATGTTGCTAAAATAGCTACAATGCAAACTGTTTTTTCTCTATTCTGCAGAATATTCACACAGGCAATACAAATCGGACAACAACATCAAATATAACTTCCATCCCCCAACAGAAATTATTACTCTTCAACAGGAAATCCATGGGTACGAGGGTATACTTGGTAATTCTGCTCTATGTGTAAAGAGTCGGTGTGACCAAAGGTACTGTATGTACATAGCTATAAACTGCTCCCATACAAACACGCCTCTCTCTGTTTTTGACATTGGCCTGTGTGTATGTGTGCAGATTTGAATGTATTATATGATAAAATGACTGTGATAGTAGCATTGATGACCCTGAATTTGAGGTTCGACCTGATGTAACTGGCACTTTGTAAGTCTTTGTAAAAAGACACATTTTTACACACACACAAAAAATGCCCGTTTAGGTGGTGATGACAGTCACTGGATGTCTGCTGCCATGCCGAGATCGGGCATATCCTCAAAGTGGACCTTGTAGTCACCCTCCTGCTCCTCAAACACAATGACCTTATTCATTCAAACAGAAAAATATGAGAGACAGAGAAGATCAAGTTAGAGCTTTGAGAGTTGAATCTGACTTGCTGTGTAAAATTAATATTTTAAGTCCATTATAGTGCAGGTAATAAAACATTTAAAGGGATAGTGTTAGGAAAGGCATCTATTTATTTTATTCAAAGAATGTATAAGAATCGAGTTTGGAATTTTGACCCTTAGCATCTTTTGGAGTCAGAAGTGATGCTTGATTTTTTTTTCTGCCCATGAAGATCTATTGAAGAGGACTTTAAACTAGTGCGTGAGACCACATAATCATTAGGAAAGTGTTTACTGAGGTAATAAACCGAGTGAGAAGTAGGGTCATTTTTGCATAGACTTCTATATAATCAGCCTGCTTTTTGGAAACAGTGGAGTTGCCCCTGGTAGGGTCTTAGAGAGAATGCAGGTTCAAGCCTGGCGAGCTGTTTCCCCTTGTTTCCAGTCTTTATGCAGGACTAAGGCTAACAGTGGCTTAGTGTACAGACATGAGAGTGGTATCAATCTTCTCATCTACCTCTAGGCAAAGAAGCAAATCAGCACATTTCAAAATATGTCGAACTATTTCAGTAACAAATGCTGGTTTGTGTGCAGCTGTACCTGGTTGATTCCACTGTTGAGGAAGGGCCCAGGGAGGTAGAGAGTCTGCTGGGGGCCAATTGACCAGTAGCGGCCCAGATTCAGCCCATTGATAAACACAACACCTTTCTCCCAGCCCTGTGCACCCAGAGAACATTGCATGGCTTCACGATGCATGCACAGATATTCCTCATACAAACACATAAAAATGTAAAAGCTATAGGTTTCATTTCACTTACTGGCAGCTTCACAAATGTGTCACTCGGATACCCATATGCAAACAGCCTCCCCATGAAAAATCCGGGGAAGCTGGGAGTTTCAGGAAGAGTTTTCCAAGGTGCTTGATAAAGACTGAAATAAGGCATCCACTTCAAACACACTATTACAGCAAAATGAACGTGATATGCAATGCTTGAGATTGAATTAAGTGAACAAACCTATCAATAAAGCTTGGTTTCATATCCAGGCTGTATATGGTAAAATCCCGCAGAGGGATATTGTTTAATAAAATGTCTCCCACAAGGCCTGCAAGAACACAAATCAAAATTGGCTTGTATGCTACCCACTGAGTGCTCCAGTGGTTTCATGGAAGGTACAGGCAATGAACTGCATATTATCTGCCAATCACCTTTATGTTGTTTGTCAAGGTCCCTTCCCTGGTGAACTCGCCCACAGTTTTCCACCAATAAACTTAAGGTACGTCGCTCCTGTAGGGATTGATAGCTTTTATGTCTTTTGCAAGTTTTAACACCCAAAACTTAAGCATCCATCACATCCATTAACTGAGACTGATGTTTTGTTCCTTCATTGTCCAACTAGATGCCATACCTTACCATCAGGAACCGCCAGCTCCAGGCTTTGGCGCTTGAAAAGGCCAATGTAGCTTCTGTCTACAAACACCTATGAAGAAAAACACCTCTGTCAAACAAATTATATTATAGTACATAACACAGAAATTCTGCTTCCCTTGAAGAGAAGTATCTCAAAGGTGGCCTTAGGTTTTCCAACTATCACCAAAGTCATCTCCTTTACACAGCTGTACGATGTGCTGTATGTTCTGGAGTGAGTGCCATGGGCATACCACTGAAAGCCCTGAGTAATATTAAAGGAAGAGCTCAACATTTTGGAAAATACTCATATTTGCTTTAGAGACTTAGATGAGAACATTGATATCACTACCATATCTGTAGATTAAATATAAAGCTAAAGCACAGGACAACTAGCTTAGTATAAAGCCTGGAAACAGGGGGGAACCAGCTATCATGACTCTGTCCAGTGGTAACAACCCTGCCAACCAGTCTGCACCTGGACAAGAAATTGCCCGGTACATAAATCCCACATATAACAACAACTTCTCAATTTTTTGTACAGATTAATTAACAAGATGTAGCATAATTAGGGAACTTATAAGATTTTAGTCGTTACATTTTTTTTTTACCTTTGGACAGAGCCATGCTAGCCGTTTCCCCGGCCTCATATTTAATGTACAATATTTTCCAAAATGTCAAACTTTTCCTTTAAGTTTAGCATCAGCAGATGCAAACATATCAATCATAATGTATGAGATTAGTTAACGAAAGGCATTCACATCCACACTGCATAAGGCCAGTGTGAGAGAGATCACATGCATGGAGACTCACTAGGGCACGGTCTCGCACATTGTCTCCAGACTTCAGTAAACCTCCGCTGGTGATGGTAGTCTCATACAGTGTGTATCCATAGGACTGGCCATTCCTGTTGTTCACAGGTAGAGTCTCCATGGTTACTGGCTTTTGTGACCTAAATGGCTGCAGAAAATTGAAAAATAATAATAAATTGACCTTATCGATCAATCTTTATCGTTATTTATTTTTCAAAAAGAAAAATTCTTTCCAGTACATATATAGGTAACAGATAATCTTACACAAAACATACTCCCTCAGTGAAGCTCAAAGCATCCCATAAGGACAGGTGCTGGTACATGATGGCAGGTTCATAAGCCTCCCTGTAATGTAGGGCTGGCATGTCGGGGAAACTGTCTCCTCCTGTACAGATGGTTCAGGCACAGAAGTCAGTCATTATGAATATTCACAGACTTCTTCTCATTTAAATGTAGTGTTCAACCTACTGTTGTATCGTGAGAGTAAATCCCTAAGGAGGTGGTACTTTGGAGTGTACTCCCCAGCTTCAGACAAGGGAGCATCATAATCTGAAAAACACGGCAGTGAAACATAGATTAACTATGGTGTGCTGCCACCTGCTGGGTGTTAAGGCCAGTGCTGTTGTGTTTCTCCAGCTCTGACAGGGAAGTGCTTCATCAATCTAACAACATCTTTGTGAATTTGCATCAAAGACATCTGTGATTTGTTTGTGACACAACACACGACAAAGAGGAACCAACCGTAGCTGGCGACCAATGCTTTGTAGGAGGGATCAGCGACTGCTCCGCTCATGAAGCCGAAACTGGAGCCTCCGTGGAACATGTAGAGGTTGACAGACATGCCTCGCCTCAGAATTTCTCTCACAGTGGACACCATATCTGACAAAAAGTTCGACATATTCATTAGAAACAAATAGCCTCTTTAAAAACATGAAGGTCCCTGCAACAGGGAAAGCACCATACAGTCTGACGCTTGACTCAATCAGACGCAGGTTGGCCCTGACTGACATATTTACATCTGCATTTACATTGCTGGCATGTAGCTGCCGCTTCTCATGCAAAAAGCAAAGCAGCAGGAAAATAGATATAATACAAACTACGGAGCGAGATGGAAAGCATTTGTTTACAGCAGTTAACAGTGACTTGGGATTCAATATTGCCGGTGGGTTGGATAAAAAGAAAGAATTTATTGAGAGAGGTCAGAGGCCTACAGTATGACAAAGGACAAGAAGTGACTGGACTCTAATATGTGTTTTTCCAGAATTACACCAGCATTTCTAAAGTAACTCTGCTGATTTCTCTGTTAAAAATGCTTAAAACATAGATGCTGACTGACAATAGTAAGAAATATTGGGACACATTGCAATTTTTGTGTGAGGAAAGCATGAAAATAGCAGTGCTGAACAATTTGTACATGAAACATCTAAACATGCAAAATAGGTTTTTGGGCAGTTTCAAATAGTTGCAGTCAGGGAAACCTCCGTCAAATCAGCTGTGTATAAAAGATATTTCTTCACATAAAACTTGCAATGTATCTCAATGTACTGAAAGATTATTTATGTAAGTGCCTTTTTCATCTATTAAGAGCCTTTCTTACCCTCCGGGGGAAGCACATGGTGGAGGTCACCCCACGTATCGTACCAGCCGGTCCAGTAGTCCATCACCATGGTGGGGCTGTTGGGCTGAAAAACAATGGAGAGAACACCCCCACTATCACACATATCCTCAGTGACCAATGGGGAGATGATGTGGAGAGGTAAGACACACACCTGGATAGCACTGAGATCCTGGATGTCTCTCTGATTTAGCTTCTGCAGCTTCAGTGATCTGATGGCTACGAGACAGATGATAACAGGGTAAGCTGTGTGTGTGTGTGTGTGTGTGTGTGTGTGTGTGTGTGTGTGTGTGTGTGTGTATTACGAACATACTCTACCTCCATCGACACCCCCAGACTTTAATGTGTTGTGGTTATCTGATGTAAGCAAGAGCTCACTGATCCCTCTGGACTGTAAAGCCTGTTCAAAATAAAACAGGATGTCCCATCATAAGACGTGGGCTTCAATATCAATCTCTATTGGTGTTTTAAAGTAGGGTTAAGGGGGCATTCTGATTCAAACAAGCCTATCACATCACCTCTTTAATGAAAAGCATGTAACTTTCATCCTTCGCAAAAGCTCCATACTCATTTTCGACCTGCACTGCAATAATGGGACCTCCTTTCTTGAACTACAAAACACAAAAAACACTTTTAGGACGGCACACGGTGAAATGAATTTAAGCCACAACAGACTTGTTTCAGTTTTAGTGACAAACAGCGACCTGCAGCGGAACCAATCTTGGTATAAGTTTGTCAAAGAAAGTATTGACAGCCTGAGTAAAGGCCGGGTGAGTCGTCCTCAGTCTCATGCTGCCGTCGTTGAGGAGCCAGCTGCAAAGGGACAGACAACAACATGCTTAGTTATGACTGAAGCCACAGAGCTGCAGGAACAACGGAGGCACACAGTTAGTCCAAAATACTGGACAAAGCTTCCCTTACAGCAAGATGTGACTTTTTCACCCTGGTTGCACACAACTTAATTAATTTATTCAGGGACATAAACTAGGCAGAGCTTGTTGAGCAAAGTACTGGGCAGGCTTTGGGTTTAACTCACATTCATTCTGTCATATATTTACACAGAAAAATGGGACTTCTACAAGCAATAATGACATTACATTATACAATACATATACTTCAAGGAGTACTAGGCCCACCTTGGCAGTCCTCCTAGGTCCAGCTCAGAGGAAATGTAGGGCCCTGGACGTAAAATCACCCACAATCCCAATTCAGCAGCGAGGTTGATGTAGGCTCTGAAACACAAACGGAGCAGACAAACAAAAAGCATTTTCTATCAGCACAAACACAAGTTTGGACCCTGCGTGAGACCCCATATCTAGTCGTTTGAGGTGAGAGAAATGTGCTTTACAATAACAGCAGCAGGCTGCAGTGACATGTCCCCCTTCACTTATCACTGTTGTGTAGTAAAATGCTTGCTCTTTGTTGTTGTTGTTGTTGTTGGGGAGACGGCCCTGTTGTCAGGT
Organism: Pempheris klunzingeri; assembly: GCF_042242105.1. Lineage (NCBI taxonomy): Eukaryota > Metazoa > Chordata > Actinopteri > Acropomatiformes > Pempheridae > Pempheris > Pempheris klunzingeri. Next base: position 2,159,990 of record NC_092025.1, on the reverse strand, counting down.
GGGACCACTCGGCCCCTCGCTTCTCCCTTTAGCACTGGGGCTTAGGTGATGAGAAGAAAAGTATTCCCAGCACGTCTTGGAGCAGGTAATATTGTTGGAACAGGTAGAGAATTGGTGCGAGGAGTTTTCATTCTTATTTTGGACATTTTTAAGCTGCACTCCATAAGCAACAAACTATATGGCGACCAATCAAGAGTGTGTTTTGTATTCAAGTCAAAAAAGAGTCACACGATTCCTTACTCTAAATCCAGCTGTGTGTGGAAGTTGAAAACCCCTCTCTCTGGCTGGTGCAGACTCCACGGCACACACCTGCAAAGACGTAGGACGCTCTCTGTTAACATTCAACTGGTGGCCAGTCTCAAGTAACAAAACACACCCGTAGCAGTTTTTCCTACGTAGTGAGGGTGTTGATGCCGCAGGCCTTCATTTTCATCAGGCGGTCCCTCCAGTAGGCCCTGGGCACACGGAAATAGTGGATGGATCCCCCAAGGATGTGGAACGGCTCTCCCTCCAGGGTGAACTGGGACGAGTTGGCACTCAGACCCACCTTCCTGCTCATTCTCTGTCCTCCTGCTGACAAGCTAGAAGAGGAGTTGCAGCTTATTTGTGTCACACTCACACACTAAAGGACATAGACTATTATGAAGCACATGACATGCTTGGTAGGAATTCACAGGCATCTTGTGTTGGCAAGCACAATCACAATGGAGCAGGACTAAATTTGAATTTAGACTCAAGACTTGAACATATGAGTTTAGCATTTTATACCAACCTTTTATAAAGTTCTATATACTTTTTCATTTTGTATTTTTTCCAAGAACAAAAAGTTACTCTTCATTTGTTTGCAAAGGAAACAAATTCTATAAACTGTTGGGATACTAAGTTCTGAGTTACAGTGAAATGTTGCAATTTATAGTTTCTTCACCTGATATCTTTGAATCAATATTCCTACAAAGGCTGTTTGCATATTTTTTCAGTATAATAAGGTGCTACAGAGGATACAAGCAGCCTCGAAGTAGCTCTAAATTAAACATATTGAACAATAATAGTGAGAACTAAACTTACCCGAGATATCTGTACATGATAAAGCCAACAATACACAAGCAGATGAGTGCATATTTCCTTTTGTGCGCATTTCGTATCCTCAGGACAACCATGGATAGGATGAGAGATCACCTCCGGTCACACAGGCAGCACTTCAGCTCGGTTTAAGCAGCATCTGAGCGCAGATGAGCGCATGATGCTGACACGAGTAATTAAACGCACCGCCTCGAGGGAGTGCCCCTGTGCAGGCACAGCCATGGAGATACAACACAGCTCATTAACTGGGCTTGTCTGTGCGTTTGTCTCTGGTTTGCCAAAAAAAAAAAAAAAAACACTGTATAGCTGGGGATGACGAAATGACTACATCCATTATAATTATCTTCCTGATTTATGAAAACATAAACTTAAACTTTTTAACCTTAAAAATGTATCCTATCCCCCAAAATAGTCCCTGTTATTTGAAGAATATGAAAACACTGAAATATGAATCTATTAAAGGTAACATCTTGTAGCAAAACATATCAATACCTCTAAAATGTTCTGCAGTGGGTGACATTTTTCTAAATATCGCCTTTTATTCTAAATTACCCAGCATATATATATACAAATAATAGAAATGACACCATAGATGGAAACAATGTAAAACTAAAGCCCTAATAATATATTATTTCTCGACCGAATGCATATCGGCCAATATATTAAAACAAAACAGTAGTGAGGTAGAGAAGATCTCTTATCGTGGGGAGGACTACACTTCCCATGATCCTCAGGAGTCGGAGCTTGCGCAATATGTTTTCCACGGCCCAGACTGCTGGTACTGCTGTTTGGTGTTGTTGTTGTTGTCACACGAAGGGGGCAAAAAGACAGAATTATCGAAGTTAAAATAACCCCGAGCCTGTCGCATGAGGTAAGGAAGACACGACTGTTGACCGTGTGCTCTGTCTCCGACTTTACACGCTAATTGATGCGGTGTCTTTACGAAAATCACAAGAGTTAAAGGAGTTGTTGAGCGTTAACACTGAGCTAGCAGCACAGGCAGACAAGCTAGCAGAGCACTGAACTAACCAGTGAAAGTCAAAGATTATGAGACCAGAGGCGTCGTGCTGAGCAGACTGGCTACATATACATTCAGAGCCTTCGGTCACACAGTGGTGAAGATAGTCAGGACTTGTCGTCAGGCCAGGGAGAGCCAGCTAACCCTGCCTGAGCGCCGTGTCCTGCCCGAGCTAGCCCTCTGAGTCAGCCTGCTAACGTTAACTTACACCAACAGTGTCACCAGGACACACCGGCTCAAGTCACGTCTCTCTTTCACCTCGGTGCAAAACTTGTATAATAGACAGAGACTCCCTGCTTCTGAGAAGAGGAGACGGGACTGGACTGCTGTATAACGTTACCATGCAGACACATCTCTGGGTTTGTTCAAATAAATCGGACAATAGCAGCATTTCCTGGTACAGACATTAGCGTTAGCTTTGCTTTCTTCGTTACAGACAGGTTCGCTAATAACCTCAGATTCTCTTTGTGTCTTTATGTTCCTCTGTTCATGAAGGTGATAACTTGTTTGTGTCCAGTTATTTCTCCGTGAGATCTACAGTCAACTTTTTTGACCACATGTGTTCAGGAAGGAGCTAAAACTAATGTTAAACCAAGTAGAGTAGTAAACCTTATAGAGAAAAGTGAGAATCACACATTAGCACAACTTTGTTTTTTGATCAAATGTGGTTGATGAGGTATTTTTTGAAACAAATAAAAGTTATATCAGATATGAATCAGCATAAAATGGCTACCAAATATCCAAAGTATGGAAAAGAGGGCCAAACAGCTGGTTATCATTCTCCATGCCACGCAGGTTTGATTCCCACTCACACTTGGAAAACTGCTAAATTTAGAAATGCCAAGATCTCTATTCATAAAAGCTCCAAAGGTGAATACTTAGTATGGATATGCTCAGTTCTACTAACACTACTGGATTAAGCTGACATGGGTGGAAAAATGAAGTGAAACAAAGACAACTTTATATTATATTGCAGTGAGTCCATTGCAGATTGTGCCTCTAGCAACTGTATGTCAGCACACCGAAGTGAGCCCTCTGCTGTTTGGAGGTTGCTGTAGATGTCTAGAAAGAGATCCCCGCCAGATCTTGTCCTCACTTGGTTTCCTTGGTTTTGGCTTGTGGCAGGTTACTGGGTGAGCCCCTCCCTGCCATGAGAGCTGACCACCAGGTCACCAGCCCCCCCTCCTTCTGCAGTTGATGGATCTGCAGCTGGTCCAGAGATGACAGACAGCGTCAGGGCCTTCCTCCGTAATGTTGCAACGGTTAGCGCACACACACACACACATCCATATAATGAAATTCTGTACAACGCCACCACCGCTACAACTTATCTAGAATTATTAAATTTCTGACAGTTTCAGAGTGTATGAACTTCAGAAAAGTAGAATTCATTAGATTGTACAAGTGTACCTAATAAAGTGAGTAGTGAGTGTAGTAGGTGTGTTTGTATGTTGTTCAGCTAAGAAGATTAAATGTTGTAATTATGACATGATTACATGTATCCACTAACAAATCTAAATGATGTATTCTGTGCTGTTTTAGTTTGTTCCTGAAACATTTAATCCCTAGTTTTCTACAGTCAAGAAAACAGGTGGCGTATGACCAGAACAAAAGGGGGTTAGCACAATAAAAGCAACACTTGCATGTTATAAATCCCTCTAATACAATAACCATGAAGTAAACACTACCACGATGAAGCCTATCATGTTGTGTATCTGTTTTAGTGTCAGATATTCTCTGTAGAAGCTGAACATCACCTCAGCCTCTAACTGATGTGTATATATAGCGTATGAAGGGCAAATGTTAAGAGTGAAATTCTATGTTGAGGCATGGGTTTTTGTGTACTTTCAGCACAAATGAGGACAGTTGAACTTCATTTTCTATTTATTACCTTGGACTTCATCATTATGCACCATCGGCTTGAATGTGGCTATACTCCAAAAGAGTCCAAAGATAATGTTTGTCTTTGGAAAAGTTCCAGGTGTCCCTTTTCTTATCCCATTAATGGTGTCCCTCTGCTACCTGCACATAGCAGAATAGACTTTGTGGAGCCGTATTATGGATCCCCAAAGTGTTCACTATTAAATAAAGCTCACTTATTAAAAAGGACATAATGAAATAATGGGTTTTTTGATTTCATCATTATCTTTGTAGTTAATATTGAACACTTCGAAGCTCCGTGCCATCCATTTAATGGTGCGCAATAGCCAATGGTCAATGCTGGGCCAACAGTCAGTTTGATTAAAAATTGTATTTCAGCGTAATATCCTGTCATCATCTATCATCCATGGAGCAGTTTACTGAATGGCCTCAGGGTCGGCATTGTGCTAGACCTGTCACTCTAGAAGAACTTCAGCTATATGTGTTTTAATGGAGAATATATCACGGGGCCTCTATGCTGTTTGAGAGGGGTTTTCAGCTTGGCAAGAAGAAAAATTCTGGTCAACATTAGATTAATTAAACAGCGATCCAAAATGACCTGAAGCTTCGGCTATACACAGCTTTGTGTACAGAACTAGCAAGTCCTAAAATATTGGTATTATTGGTTGGTGTTCATCCAACTATTTATTGAGACATTTCAAAGCTCCACTAACGAGGTCATTTTCACAAAGCAGGAACAAACTCATATGTCATGTCTCTCACTCTGGGTTCTCTAGGGGATCAAGGACTCCATATTGGGGATTGGAACAATCTCCAAGCTGGATGCCCGCATCCAGCAGAAAAGGGAAGAGCAGCGGAGGAGAAGGGCCAGTGGGGCCCTGGCACAGAGACGGGCACAGAGTGAGGAGCGCAAACCGGACAAGTAGGCCAGAAAGAAAGAAGTAGTCTGTTTGGGTCGCAATGCTGCTGATTGTCTTGGCCAGAGTCAGATATGCTCATGGATGATATGTTATGTGTCGGATTTATTAGCAACTCCTCCTGTATGATCCTCTCAGGTAGAACTTCCTGTGCGCCTCCCATGCAGTGTACCGTTTCCCACTAGCTTCCACAGCTAAATAGATGGCCACTGGCAACTTTAGAGTTTTAGCTCATTGCACATGTAAACAGGAAGTGGTTGAACATGTTTCTGTACTCTCATTTTACTGTTAATAAAGTACATCACAGCATTTTGTTTAACTGGAGCAGAAATACGTCCATACAGCGATACAATATATCCCCGTTTAAATGACTGACCATTTGTTACCAAACATACCTGAGTAAAAGCCACGGTTCCAGACACTTTCAGTCTTCAAACAGAGACATGTTCACATCATCTACGACTTGTCTTGCATTGTCTGACTCTGGTTATATAAGAACAGACTAATTAAAATGAATCTTTTTAATATTCAACAGTGACGGACATGGTCATTTATTTATTTTCTCTTCTTAGTGAACCCAAAGTAGCCAGCAGGATTTTTCAGTGCTGTGCCTGGAATGGGGGAGTGTTCTGGGTAAGATATTTATCCTGCTCTCACAGTACAGCCTCGTCACTCACACACCACTGAATACTTTACAGCTGGAAGTTTTGAGTTTCCATTTTAATACTGCTTCTAGATGTTTGCTTTTTAGCCACGTGTTGTTCCAGACTTATCTTTCAGCTTCTGTACAGTTTTGGGAACAACAGCTAAAGAAATGATCTTTGATAGCTAACTCTGTTACACCAATGTTTCGTGGCCCCTGTCCCGAATCCTTCAGGTGCTGTCTTGAGTGTGACTTCTTAATTGTGTCATTTTTAAGGTTGCTGTCCCCTTTAAATGTCCACTATCTAAGCCAAGTACCAGATTTTGAAAATCCTGTTGTGTGGCGAAACATGAGTGGAAGAGTAACTACAGCATTTCATCTTCTCTCTCCAGCTCAGTCTGTTTCTCTTCTACCGAGTGTTTATCCCACTGCTGCAGACTCTCACAGCAAAAATCATCGGTATGTATGGCTGCATGTGAATCTGGGGCAGCTTCTCTGGCTTGTGGTAGGAAGCAGTCAGTCAACAAGCTGTTTGTGCTCCAGGTGACCCCTCCCTCCATGGCAGTGTGTGGTCCTGGTTAGAGTTCATCCTGACCTCTGTCTTCAGTGCTCTCTGGGTTCTGCCTCTGTTCGTCCTCAGCAAGATAGTCAACGCCATCTGGTTCCAGGTTAGGTCCTGCTTCACTAGGCTGTAATGATGTGACGACAGAACAGGTGGCCTTTTGAAAATCTACACATAGATCCCTTCGTGTAGTCTGAGATTCATTAAGCCATCTCTGCTTCTCCCACTTCTGTAATCAAGTCTATTCTTCCTGTGCACTGTTATGAACTGATCCTCTATCAAAAAAGGGTAAAATAAACACACAGCATGTTTGAATTGGTCTGAAATTCTAACTTGTTGCCTGAAGCAGGTTGTTGTAAAGTGGGAGAATCAGGACAATAGTTCTGAATACAAAACATTTAAAAAAATTACCTCATTACACAGAAAGAATCTGTTTATAATCAAGTTTTATTTTCTCATATGACCACAGCAAAGCAAAAGACACTTGTCTTCCTAATCCTGATGTTTCTAATGTTTTTCATATGCTCTGTAGCAGTTGGGCTACACTGACATATACAGTACTGTGTAAAAGTCATAGGCAAATGTGAAGAATGCTTTCAAAAACAGAAGATTTAATTGTTCATTTATTTTTACCAATTTACAAAATGCAAAGTGATCAAACAGACTACCTCTACGGTCCTCAATGTTACCCGGTTCTTTGTGCTTCTTCACAAGAGCTTGAAACCCCAGTCCGCTCTGAAATCTTTGCCTGGGAGAGACCTTGCTGATGCAGTGTAACTACCTGTGTCTTGTTGCTGTGCTCGGTCTTACAATGGTGTATGACCTGTTGGCAGCAGAGTTTGGCTGTTCCTCGCCTGGTTTTAAGCCTCCTACAGCTGTTTCTCTTTCAGTCAATGACTGTGGTTCAGCCTACATATAAAGTTGATGATCATTAGCACCTGTTTGGTATAATTGGTTAATCACACGCCTGAATATGTTCTTACAAAATCCCTGACTTAGTGCAGGTGTACCTAGAAGAATTGATGCTGTTTTGAAGGCAAAGGGCACTCATCAAATATTGATTTGATTCAGATGTTTCTTCTGTTTGCTCACTTTGCATTTTCTAAATCGATAAAAATAAACAATTAGATTTTATATTTTTGAAATCAGTCTTACTTTACAGTATTTCTTCTCACCTGCCTAAGACCTTTGCACGGTTCTGTAGGTATCAGTGTGTTACTCTCTGTTGCAGGATATAGCTGACCTAGCATTTGAAGTGTCTGGATGTAAAGCGCAGCCGTTCCCCAGCGTCAGTAAGATCATCGCAGACATGCTGTTTAACCTTCTCCTCCAGGCACTCTTTCTCATTCAGGTATACTTTTCTTCATGTAGAAATAATGCCCCTCCTTTGTGTGTCTCTATTGATCATTACCACAAAATCCCACAGCAGTGCATGTTCCCAGAGCTCCTCCTGTGATTCTCTTCACAGTCGTCACTCAGGATGTTTTGAGTTGAACAGTTACAGTAAATCTGCCCAGATTCACCACGTCTGCAAATTCTATAATCTTTCTGACTCTGTCACAAACTTTCTCTCTGCTTGGTGATCACACTTTGTCATGTATTTTGGTGGTCCTCTAGGGTATGATTGTTAGCCTCTTCCCCATCGATGCCATTGGACAGATGGTTAGCCTCCTCCACATGTCTCTGCTCTACTCCCTGTACTGCTTTGAGTATCGCTGGTTCAACCACGGTGAGATACACACGTCACATTCTACACCCAAAATGAATCACCTGGATTCCACGGAGATCTCAAATGAAACTGTTGCTCTTTATGTTGATGGAAGGTGTGGAGATGCACCAGCGGCTGTCCAATATTGAGAGGAACTGGCCCTATTACTTCGGCTTCGGTTTGCCCATGGCTCTGCTAACCGCCCTGCCCTCCTCATACATCATCAGGTAAGACTTCAAATTCCTGATTCATCAAGAAAATAAGTGACAGGTTCATTGACGTTAAAAATGATTATTATTTCCAGTCCTATTATATAAATGATGAGGTATGCCAGACCTCTCTCCACACTGGGTTTCTGGAGAAAGGTCTGACTAAACATTCTGGGAAAAAGCTCTGGTTTGTTTTAGGGATGTTGTAATATACCTGTGTTGACAATAACAATGCTATTTTTTAAATATTGATATCCTCTTCATAGCACACATGATAACATCTTTCTTACTACATAATCGAGCGCCTCTTAATTTCTGCTTCATTTTGTTTATGCTTTGTCTCTATCCCCTAATGATTTAAAGGCAGGGTCTGTAACACTGAAGAAACTAGCAAGAGTAGCTAGAGTTATCCAACCGAAAATACCCCCCCCCAGGATTCTCTGCAAGCCTCTCCTGCACAATACATGAACACACTGCCTGACTAATGTCACTGTTGAAAATCTAGTCCACAACAGTGATCAGAAGACTGGCTGCTGGGTCTCTTCTGTTTGTACAGAACTGCTGACTGACAGTCTCTCTCAGCTTTTATAACCTCAAGCAAAACAGCCGTCACAAATGTAAGGTTAGCTTTAGCTCACTGGGCTCAGAGGCTGAGCTTTGAGCTGTTGGCTCACTAAATGACAGCCGGTGAGAACCCCGGCTCTCTCTCATTCTTCGGCCCGGTGGGTGTAGGCTTTGTGCTGGTAACCTGCAACAGTCTGTCAGTGAACCATGACTCAAATTTTGGCTGCAGTTTCTCTGCCATTCTCGTGGCATTTTTATGTGGGTAGGTTTCTAGCTTTAGCCTTGTGGAAGACTCCAAACATGCCCAATGAGTGCACTTGCAGAGGATGAGCAGGTAGGCAGACAGGCAGGTAGGCAAAGGAAATGATTGGACACTGGATGTTTTTTCTTTTCTTTTTTTTTTTATCTAATTGTGTCACTTGAATTGATTGCTGCCAGGATGTTATGAGAAACAAAAAATGCTTCTAAAATAAGTTGCAGACCCTTCCTTTAACTCTGGCTGCGGCGTGCACAACAGCCCCGTTCAGACCAGGCATTAACATGCATCTTGGGTGATCTGATCATAAGTGCACCCTAATCTAAGATCTAAAGTTTAAAATGTGAGTTTATGCCCAAAGAGCCATGTGATTCTCAACAGATTAAAATGTCTCAGCAGCACATCTGAAGAATCACTAACGTCCTCCTGGTTCACCTCCTGTCTTGAGTCAGAAATGATGAGCATGAAATGGATAAAAATGTGTTTCATTCTCAGATGAACAGTTTAGAAAACGTTGATAAGATGTAGAATATTTTACTATACCACAAAAAAGAGAGGAACTTTAAGAGTGGGAGGGAACAATGGAAAACAGAGCCCATGTTCTCTGTGGGCTGACTTTTTCTTTGCTGCATTTATTTATACAATGTTTTTGGTTTGTTCTTTTGTGCCCAGTGGCTGCTTGTTCTCCATCCTCTTCCCTCTGTTCATCATCAGCGCTAACGAGGCAAAGACACCAACAAAGCTGTAGTGAGTGTGAAATAAAGACAACTTTTCCTCAGAAATAGTTTCTTTAGATGCACGACTCACTGATGGCTCACGTTTGGTCCGCTCTTTCAGCCACTTCCAGCTGCGTCTCTTCTCCCTCGTGGTGCTGATCAGCAACAAGCTTTTCCACAAGACGGTCCACCTGCAGTCCTCCCTGACGTCGTCCACCTCCTCAGAGAGGCTGTCGTCCCCCCACACCTCCCCGACCCGCCAGAGACCTCTGCCCACCCAGTGATGGATCCATTTGAGGGAGATTGGAAAGCAGTCGATGAGCGAGATTTCCCATAATGAAGATGATATGTGGTTAAAGACAAAGGGTTTACATGTTTTTATCTAATCTCTGGCCCTTTGGTCCTTCATCTGCAGCACCCATCAGACACATTTTCAGTGTGACACAAAAAAATCGACTGCCCTGTGCCTCACACTCAAAACACATTATATACTCAGCTGTTGACTTGTTTTCTTTTGTGAGTTTTCTTTCATTGTTTTTTTTTGTATAATGTGCCATTTGAGTGACTCTCCTTTAATAAATGACAGCACAAGAAATCATGTAGTTTTAATATGTTTAAGCAAACTTGTGACTAAAGATGTTTTTTTTTGTAACGGAGGGGGCTTGTTTGCATTCAGAAGCGAAGCACAGTCGTTTTGTGTACACTACATGTTTTCTTGATGTCGCAAATCACATTCCCTCCTCACAGATTGCTCGTGGTTGTGTTTCTCTGTCAAACAATGGTGTCCTAGCAGTTCCAGGGATAACCTTGTATAGTTAAAAAGGGAGGCTTTTTTTATCCAGTAAGAGCTTTGTTTTTTAATAGAATATACAAACCAGATCAGGAGCTGCTGTAAAGAGGATTGGCGACCATAGTAATGGAAACCAAATAACACTGTTGTCGTGTGTTGAGTTATGGTTTGCTTGGTGTTTCATCCCACGTTACAGTCTCGTTCCACTGTCTGATGAGATTTACATGTTGCGAACCGTGAGATGACACCAGCAAAGGAAAGGCTGCTGAAGCGTTTTCAGTCTGTGTAATCTTAGCAGGCGATAGGTGAGTGACACTGCCAAACTGCTGCATCTAGCTTTTGTTTATTTCACTTCAACCACTGCAATGCTAAGCTCTGTCAGAAAGGAAGGAGCCACATAGTCCAAGTCCTGATATCCTGACAAATGGGTAATCAGCTTTGACCTGCTCGCTCTAGTGTTCCCCCCACCCCCTCGAGAGCTGAAGCAAATATAGTTGGACCCTACAGAACATCGGCTGTTTGTTTTTTGTGCTGTATATAATGGTAAAAACATCCTGAATGTTCGACCAGAAGCCCACCACCCTTTCTCTCAGTCATCAGAGCTCATGGCCACGGGGAGGGGCCCTGATTTTGAAATGGTGTGCAATTGTTGCAAGAAGAGCATAGTGTTTGTGCAGAATGATACATGTGAGTGAGGTTTTGTAAAAGTGATGCGTCTAATTTCAATAAAATTGGTCAGTATTCAATAGTTTGATGACTGTGTTTAGGGATTTGCCACCGTGGTTAGAGGACAAGACAGGACATTTCAAAATCAATGACAAGATGAACTGAAGATGGGAGAGTTGGAGCTAATAGTCACACTGAAAAGCTCTTCTAACCACAACAACGTGGATTCATGTTTTAAAAGGAGATAGGAAGTGATGCGTTGTTTTGCATATCCCTGATTTTAAATAAATGAGTGCCAGTCAGTGTAATAACTGAGCAGAGTTAGAACAAGCAGATATTGTGGGTATCCATGCACAACATATTAAGTCCTGTAGCAGTAAAGAAACTGAAGAATTAAGCTACAGTGTGATTTATTATTGTGATTTGAAGAAAATGGCACAGTGGAGTTACTGGAGAAGACCGTCCAATCTGAACCCAAGGAGATTCAGACTGCACACTTCTTCTTTCTGCAAATAAACAGCTAATAAGATGTTACAAAAATGCAGAGACAAAAATGAGAAATGTTTAGATAGCCTGCTTGTCTCTGTGTCCCTAAACAAGCCTACAGATGCTGCCTTCAAATGTCTGTTCGCCTCCACTAACTTTGGTTGCACCGCTGAGACGATGTTGCCTTGAGAGTTGTGCACCAGTAGGGGGCGACACGCAGTCCTTCCTCACTAAGGACACGTCACTACACTACAGCGGCAAGGAAGGGAAACAATTTTGAATGACAGCCGACGAGCCAATCAGATTCATGTGGGAGAACCGTTGACTGACGCTCAACCAATGAACGCGCACCGTGGCGCTATTGAGGCGGGACTAGTTCACGGTGAAGGTTGTGTGTGTGAATAGTGCATGAGCAGCAGGAGCGGAGCGGAGCGGGTGAGTCTTATGAACATCCAATGTTAAACCCTTTAGCTCACCTAGGAGCACCAATTTGTATTTTAGACTGTCGTCCTCCTGCCACACGTGAAGGAGTCATTGATATTTTCAAAATAAAACAGATAGGAGGCACGGGGCTAGGGTGTTCATTATACAGCAGCTAGCAGGTTAGCCCCGCTAGCCACTCACACTTTTAACTGAAAGGAAGTAGCATCAAGACTAGCCGGCCTGATGTGGAGTAGCTACAAGATGCTTTCTAATTTATAACAATGCTTGCGTTCATTTAAAGTGTGCACAAGTGAGTGTTAATATCTAGTTCACCAGCATTAGCTGCTGTACGGTGCCTTGCTCTGTGGTGTTGGGAAGGTGGGCTTCCTCTCAGTACTCGTATGGCTCGCTCCATTAATATTGCCTTGAAAGTTAGCATTAATCAGAGCTCTGTTCAGCTTGGTGGTTTGGGTTATCGTTTTGCAAAAGCGTGCAAAATCGGAAACAAGCAGGCACAACTAGCTGCAGAAGTTTTCCATGGTGGCTGCTTCCTGGTTCCTGACGCCACATCTTAGTGCGTGGCCTTATCTGGTTGGGCTGGACATGGAAGTTAACAGTTGGAAGACTGTGATTTGTTTATTTTGCTCTTGAGCGTCTCAAACATCTGACCTTGAAAAGATTTTCTTTCTTTTTTTTTTTAAATTTACAAACTAAAACTTCTATTGGGCAGTTTTGGGCCACTCTCCACATTCTCCCTGTGTATACCTCTCAGTCTGACAGTGCTTGTGTTCCTCCATCAGGTAGTACGGTGAGCTGTCCTAAACCTCACCAAAATGACCAAGCTGGGCTTCCTGCGTTTGTCCTATGAGAAACAGGACACGCTGCTGAAGCTGCTCATCCTGTCTATGGCCGCTGTCCTCTGTGAGTCTTCTGCTCCCTATAAACAGCTGCATTGTCTCCCTAATACTATAAACTCACCCAACACATTAATTCATGTGCATCTCCTTCTCCTCAGCATTCTCCACCAGACTCTTTTCCGTCTTGAGGTTTGAAAGTGTCATCCATGAGTTTGATCCGTAAGTGCTACTTCTGTCATGGTTGTTTCCCAAGGTGGTTAGTGGATTTTCCTCTGTAAAGTAATGTCTCCCCTTCACCCGCAGGTACTTCAACTACCGTACCACCCGCTTCCTGGCAGAAGAAGGATTTTATAAGTTTCACAACTGGTTTGACGATAGGGCATGGTATCCTCTGGGGAGGATCATTGGTGGCACCATTTATCCAGGTAGGAACCAGAATTGATGATTCGAGTGCAGTACAAGTGTGGGCTTATAAACTGGGTTGTTTGATAGCAAAAGCAGGGCAGATCAAGTGTAGTGTGAAGGGCCGTCCACACCAGGAAGGAACAATAATGATAACTAGAAATATATCTTTTTAAAAGTTGTTCTAATTTAAGTGGGCGGCCAAGTCCAGTCCAGTCCAGTCCAGTTCAGTCCGGTCCGGTCCGGTCAAGTCCACACCAAAACTATAACGACAACGACAGTTGTGAACAATATTGTTGGTATTGTCCTAAGCTGCTGACACAGCTGGAGCCTGCAGAGAGTCCCTGCTGCCACCTTTTAAAGAACATCATTCATCAGTATGGATGCTTACATTGTCTTTCTCGGTGTGGACGGCCCTTACAGTTCCCTCTCTTCTCTCTCACCAGGACTGATGATCACCTCTGCCGTCCTGTACCACATCCTACATTTCTTCCACATCACCATTGACATCCGTAATGTCTGTGTCTTCCTGGCACCCTTGTTCTCCTCCTTCACCGCCATCGTCACCTACCACTTCACCAAGGAGTTAAAGGTAAGTGCATAATTAGATGCACAACAATTATTTAAAGTGGTAAACTTTTAATAAAATGCAAACCTGCTTTTTTTTAAGGGGCAGTTCAGCAATTTAGCTTCACGTGTAAATAAATGAAGGGACGCCATAGAGTCAACATAAAAAAAAATGGAGGAATTAGCATATCCTGACCTTTTGCTCCCAGTGTGGTTAAGCTCCAAAAACACTGGATCCCGTATGATTATTTCCATGCCACCAGTTGGTAACAGGCTTTGTGTCCCAGGCCTAATCTGACATAACTCTAATTGCTCTCTTAGACTTCTTCCCCCTAAATGTTCCCCACAGAAATAGTGCAACTGCTCACAGGTTTATGGGTTGTCCTGGTCTTCATGTCAAAAGGTGGATTATCTTTTTAGAACTCTTTTAGGAAGGTACACTCAGTAGACCAGGGCTTTTTCTGTTGAATGGAGTAGTTCAGTATGCTTTTACTGATATGTTGATATGTAAAAATGAATGTACTGATTATTTGCACTAACTAGTTTTGTGTCTGTGTAGGATGCAGGTGCTGGGCTCCTGGCTGCTGCCATGATTGCAGTGGTGCCTGGTTACATCTCTCGTTCTGTAGCTGGCTCCTATGATAATGAAGGTATACACCTGCTGTGCACAACAATGTCACTTAAGGAAAATATCATTAGAAGATTGTTAATGAAATCCCCATGTACTATCTTACCCAGGGATTGCTATCTTCTGCATGCTGTTGACTTACTACATGTGGATCAAGGCTGTCAAAACGGGGTCAGTGTACTGGTCTTCCATATGTGCACTGGCCTACTTCTACATGGTGAGGACATTTAAAAAGTGTGCCTGTCTTATTGCCTTAATTCAGAGTTTACAGATGTCCTGATGAGGTGTTTGTGTGTATCTAGGTTTCCTCCTGGGGTGGCTACGTGTTCCTGATCAACCTTATCCCACTCCACGTCCTGGTTCTGATGCTCACAGGCCGATTCTCTCACCGCATCTATGTGGCTTACTGCACAGTCTACTGCCTGGGCACCATCCTCTCCATGCAGATCTCTTTTGTTGGTTTCCAGGTACGAAGACGCACTTTAATCTATCTTATGTAACAGAGGAGTTACTCAGATGCTCATGCCTCATCTTACACTCTCCGACAAAATATACAGAAAAGAAAAAAAAAAAGGTCCTCGCTTGAATCTTCAGGCTGAAAATATCATCTAGGCCAAAGAAGATACAAAAGTCAGTGTCCGTTCACCTCCCTCTCTTTTTCTCTCTCGTACCAGCCGGTGCAGTCATCGGAGCACATGGCAGCCTTTGGTATGTTTGGCCTGTGCCAGATTCATGCCTTTGTGGACTACCTGCGCAGCAAACTCAATGCGCAGCAATTTGAGGTGCTGTTCAAGAGCGTCATCTCCCTGGTGGGCTTCATCCTGCTGTCTGTGGGCACTGTTCTCATGCTGACTGGTAAGAGGGTTTGCAAGGCGCACCCGTAGACACTTTGGCAAATGAAGCACTCCTTCCGTAACTCTTCCTCTTTTCTTTTTGTGAGAAAGTGATTTGGAGGGTTTTTTTTCTTTGACTGACCAGATGTATGTTTCCCTCAGGTAAGATCTCTCCATGGACTGGTCGTTTCTACTCCCTGCTGGACCCCTCCTATGCCAAGAACAACATTCCCATCATCGCCTCCGTCTCTGAGCACCAGCCCACAACCTGGTCCTCGTACTACTTTGACCTCCAGCTGCTGGTCTTCATGTTCCCAGGCAAGTGCACACTCAGCAGACACATACAGAGTAACACAGGGTTCACACTGTGTGATCACTCCATCTGTCATGCAGAGGAAACACACCGCTCATTGGATGCTTGTTGGATTTTGACTGATGGTTACTCTCCTCTTCCTTACAGTTGGTCTTTACTATTGTTTCAACAACCTGTCTGATGCCAGGATCTTCATCATCATGTATGGAGTCACCAGCATGTACTTCTCAGCTGTCATGGTACGTCCTGTATAGAGCCACGTGTACTGTACTGAGGTCACAGAGGACTGATTTCCAGAGCATTCAAGTAGGAGTCTAGAAGTAGAAAACGATGAGTTGAGGAAAGTGAATTTGCACCTACTTTATACTTCATGTGAGTTAACGTACTGCTTGTTTGCTGCCTGCTCAGGTGCGTCTGATGTTGGTTCTGGCTCCAGTCATGTGCATCCTGTCAGGCATCGGTGTGTCCCAGGTTCTCACCACTTACATGAAGAATCTGGATGTCAGCCGGCCAGACAAGAAGAGCAAGAAGCAGCAAGACTCCACCTACCCCATCAAAAATGAGGTAGGAGGTCTGAGAGACTGGTGTCACAATAGCACAGAGTGCTACTGCAGCTGTTAGAGCGTGGTGTCCTCTACAGTCTGTTTACATGCACACATTTCGATCCAGCACCAGCAGGAGGCATGATAATAACAGTGTTAAGACATTATTTAGCTAGACAAAAGAACTGCTGTCAGTTCTAGGTAATACTTCCATGGGAATGACTTTTTAAGTTAAAGTTAATAATGAAGTGTTCTTTGAAAAGATGGATAATGTCAACATGGCTTGTACACAGCTGTAGCTGTGTCCCAAATCCACACTATAAACTAATTCTTTATCGTTTGTACCAGAAGTTCCAGTACAACAATATTAACATAAGTTCCTGTTTCATACAGGAAGTGATGCAATATGGAATATCACCATTAATCATTTTTCTGGAGCTGGTCCACCACCATCCACAAATAATTTGAATTCAACTTGACTAAACTACATCTTACTAAAAATGTAATGTGATATAATAATAAGTCACAGGAGCCGTTTTATTGCATATTTGTATTTTTTAATTTGTTTTTCTGCATGCTTTACTTTGATACTTGAAGTACTTTTAGTAGTAGTACAGGACTTTTTTTATGTTGTAGTAGAGGTACTTTTTATGAAAGGTGAAAATCCCTCTTGTGCAGATGTTTGCCCTGATACCGATTAAACGCTCTAACGTCCTACCAAAGTATACCAGTGAACCACTGAACATTGTGTGTTGCATGTTCCTACCAGGTTGCCAGTGGGATGATTCTGGTCATGGCCTTCTTCCTCATTACATACACCTTCCACTCTACCTGGGTGACCAGCGAAGCCTACTCCTCTCCTTCAATTGTTTTGTCGGCCCGTGGAGGTGACGGCAGCCGCATCATCTTCGACGACTTCAGAGAGGCCTACTACTGGCTCCGCCACAACACTCCCGAGGTCAGTCATACCCAAAGAGATGACGTCAGTCAATAAGAGGATCTGAACTGAGGTTTTCAGATGATATGAACTGTACATAGATTGTTAGGTGTTGTGCACCATCATTGGATTAAAGGGCTTCCATTCAGTTAAAGTTTTATTTTGTGTTTCCAGGATGCCAAAGTCATGTCGTGGTGGGATTATGGCTATCAGATAACTGCCATGGCAAATCGAACCATTCTAGTGGACAACAACACCTGGAACAACACACACATCTCCAGAGTTGGACAGGTGAGCTGGGAAGCCTTTGGGATCACCCTGTTTGTAAAGTGCTACCATGCTGACTCGGTCGTTGTTTGTTGTGTAGGCCATGGCATCCACAGAGGAGAGGGCCTATGAGATTATGAGGGAGCTGGATGTGAGTTATGTCCTGGTCATCTTTGGAGGACTGACGGGCTATTCTTCAGATGGTACGTCCCAAGCATCAGGAGTGCAGAATCAGTACGATCAGAGCTACAGATTGAAGTTAATGTAACTGTCCTTCCTTGGTGTATTTTGTTTATAGATGGGATTTGATTTCACTTTAAACAAACCAAACTAAACTAAAAACCAACTAATGGCCGCTCCTGGTTAAACAAAAGGGATCTTACAGGTCTATCTCTGTGGGGATCCTTTCCATAATGTTTGTAGACTGTAATCTGAGCCTGTCGGTGGCAAAAACAATCACTTTTAGTAGACCTTTATCGCTGCCGTCTGAGGCGATCTACTGGACCAATTCCAAAAACATCTGTCTCACAATATATTTGGCTCACACATTCATTACGTGGAGTAACGACAGTGCTGGTTCACCAAGCCATTTTCAGCACCACCTCTAACTGATTCTGTCTGCATCACAGACATCAACAAGTTTCTATGGATGGTCCGCATTGGTGGAAGCACAGACACGGGCAAACACATCAAGGAGCACGACTACTACACTCCCACCGGAGAGTTCAGAGTGGACCGCGAGGGCTCGCCCGTCCTGCTCAACTGCCTGATGTACAAGATGTGCTACTACCGCTTCGGCCAGGTCTACACAGAGGCCAGTGAGTAACTCTGCAGCCCGTCTGTCATAATGCACGACCTGCTTTTAACTTACAATCAGGGGCAAATTGTGAGCGGCCCACATGTAAGCACTTTTGAAAGGACTGTTAAGATGATTGATGATGCAGCTCATTCATTCATGTTTTAATCATAGTTAGAACTGTTGGCAAAAACATGGAGCAGCTGTGAAAATGCCCAGTGGAAAATGCTGTGTAGATATCAGGTGCTCTGTGCTGAGATGAACTGCCGCATCAGCTTCTGAACAGGCCGCACTGTCAGCAGATAAGAAATAAATATTCATGTTGCTGGTCCTTCTGATTAAAGGTAAAATGACTTATCTTAATGATCTCCTCTGCAGAGCGCCCACCTGGTTATGATAGAGTGAGGAATGCTGAGATTGGGAATAAAGACTTTGAGCTGGATGTACTGGAGGAGGCCTACACAACAGAGCATTGGCTCGTTAGGATATACAAGGTAAACTGAGTTTTTTTTCCCCTCACCCCGTCCTTTTGACACAGAAAGATCTGTAAGGATCATTTGGAACTGTAGTTTGGTTTGCTGGTCAAGACTAGATCCTCTAAAACCTTGTTTGGGGAAAATGTAGGATATCAATGTTTTTACACACGACCGGTTGAGGAAACTTGGAACAGAGGGGTAAAAAGCCTAAACCTGGAATTAGAGCTGCAACTATTAATTGATAGAAGCTTATTCAACAAGTACTTTGATAGTCACTTAATTGTTTTGGTAACTTTTTAAAGAAAAGAATTAGAGGTTCTCAGACTTGAGAATTTCTTACTTTTCTTGATCTTACGTTCTAGTAAACCCAGTGTCAGCTTGGACTGTATTTTTCACTTTAAGGCCAAATAAACAACTCTTAATCTATAATAGAAATGATTAATGAAAATGACTGTAGCTCTACCTGGAATACACTTGAAGTCAGACTGATGGATGATTCAGTCGGACGTTGGCTTATTGTCTTGTTGCAGGTCGACTCCACATTCGCCCACATTCACATATGAACTCTAAACAACTGCATTTGAACAGGTCTGTCTAATTAAGTCTCATGTTCCATCTTTTTAGGTGAAAGATCTGGACAACCGAGGTCTTTCAAGGACATAAAAACTTCAGACAGCAGTAAAAAAAGAAACGGCCTTTAGCGCACAGCACTGAACACCTTCCCCTGTGGTCTGCAGATGAGTGGGAAAAGAGTACTTTTTATACTTTTGTTTTGGGGAAGAAGTTTGCATCCAAGAGATTTTTTTTGTGGATGATTAATTTTTTGTTTTTATTTTGTTATAATGAAATGTCTCATCTGGGATCAGAGGGAGCTGGTGTCAAAACGTCCAGTCTGATGTCAGGAAGTGTAATTTGCCATGAAGCGGTCATAAGAAAGCAGTGTTCATTCAAGAGCACTTTGGATTTTTACAATGTGGTCAATTAAAGTGGGATTAAACAATAATTGATCGTCTGTTATCTCCTTTTGAAATATACAAATTAAGACCATAGATGTGGGACCTATATGAAGCTGCTCTGCAGTCATTTGAATCTAGGTGAGATCCACTGCTGGTGACAAAATTGCCTAAAGGATTATTTGCCAATTTTTCTTATCAGTCATCTCTTAATTACATGAGCTTAAGAGGCCAGATTCCAGAGGCTGTTTCCTCCTCACTGTTTGAGGCCACTTTCACCCTGCCTGTACCCACAAATATTGAATACTCCCAAAATGAGTGTCCTGGGATGTTCCATGGTCTTAAACACCCGTCTGAAATGTGTGTAGGCTACATGATAAGGATGCTTTCAAGATGACTTCACTTTATCAAGTCTAGAAATCTAGTCTCAGAGCCCAACTGTTTGAGATACAATAATATTCTTTTATTGTAGTGCATTTGGCATTACATGTCAACTTTATATTAAAATGAATAGTATTAGAACATCTGTAGTACATTCAGAACAGAAAAGAACAGCTTGGCAGGAATTATGGTTCCCCCTCAAAATGACAATTTTTAGACAGATTAGTAAAAAATCATTTTTTTTAAAAAAAATGTTAACAGAATAAAGTGTCCATTAGCTCCCACACGTATCTGAAGGCTCATCAACTGCGTACATACAGAGCTCCTCATGGTCTGGGCTGGTCAGGCAGCTCTTCCAGAAGTGCAGGGTTTTTTCTGTAGATGTAGGCGTTTGAATCATCATCCAGCTTCACCAGCTCAGCCAGCGACGATATGCAGGGATCATGATCAACCAGCATTGTCGGCAGGCGGGAGGATTTACGCTGGATGCGGCAGGAACGGCGTACTGGTGTCAGGAACTTCAGATCTTTGATGTTGCTCTTTCTCCTGGATGTACTTGTGCTGGCCTCATCTTCAATTGTCCTCTTGACACTAAATAATTGGCATTTTAAAAAATTAGACACTATTACAGGTGAAAATAAACTCCTTTGAGGTCATTTATTTCATGGTTTGATAATACAACAGTTGATTGAAAGGATGAGGTTGAAGAAATTGCCAGTATTGCAAAAGAAAATTGATGGACTCACCTCTGCAGGTATGGAGTGGTCTTTACACTGTACTTTACTACCGAAGCATCCTCCATCTGTGGCGTGGTCTTCACCACAACCTCATCCTCATCATTTTCTACTTCCTCATCAGTTCCCACTTCCTGGTCACTTTCTACTTCCTCATCAGTTCCCACTTCCTGGTCACTTTCTTCTTCCTCATCAGTTCCCACTTCCTGGTCACTTTCTTCTTCTTCCATCACTTGCTCAACCTTTGGCTGCTCACCAACATCCTCAGGCATGTCAATCTTCTGGTCGTCTTTTTTACATTCGTCCTGTGGTTTGCTGTCCATCTCAACATCATTGCACACATCCGTCACCTGTGAACAGTCTAATGGACACAAATGACAAGACTGTAATGACAGTAACTATAATTCATCATGATACGAGTAGATCAGTTTTTACTTTCAGGAACTGACTCAATACCAAATTTACCAGACAAACCACTCTGCATCAAAGCAAGATGACAGAAACTGATGATCTCACCATCATTGCATCTAGAGGGCGTTTCCATGGCATCCAAAGCATCACACAGGTTCACAACAACCTGTCAGAAAGAAAACAAGGAAAAGGACGTAGTTTAGATCTGTGGAAGGTCATATTCTAAATCCAGCTAAATCAAAGACACTGACGTTTCCTCACATCATCTACTCTGTCCTGAGGCTCAACAGGCAGATCTGCATCAGAGTCTTCTAGCAGGTCCAGGGTGGTGTTCATGATCACAGGAGTCTGGCTGTGTGTTGATAGCTGTGCTCCCTGGGTACCTGCACAGTGAGCAGCAGCAGCGGGGTCTGCCTCGTCTTCTTCCAGATGAGGTTCAGGCTCAGGTTTGCGCTGTGCAGCTGGCTCAACATGAGACTGAGACTGAGGTTTGAGAGCTTCAGGTTTTGCAGAGACTTTGGTTTTGGGGGGCGCTGCACCAGTCAAGGCTGGTCTCTTGAAAGTCTTACCCTTGGAAGTTAACCACTCGGCTAGTTTCGCTCTGCAGAGACACAAACATTTTAAATGTTTCTGATGTACAGTAACACCAAGGCAAACAACGTGTGTGTGTACATGTGTGAGAGAAACGCTACCTTCTTTCCTCTGCAGACTCCATGGTGAGTCTGTACTGACTGAGGGTGCTTGTGACGGGAGGTTTGTTGACCTTCTTGTCTGTCACTGGAATCTTTGGCTTGAGGCTCTGAGTCCCACTTCCCTTGGTGGGAGCCACATTAGTGTTTCTGGAGCTGGTACAGGTTACTGTTGCACGGACTGTTCTGGCAGCGGGGCGAGCAGAGTGGAATCCAGCCGGGGGACGTCTGGCGACGGAGGGCTTCAGTGCAGGATTCAGTGTGCCACGCCCATCCAGCTCAGCAACAGATTTGGACCTGCTCTTTGACACGTTTCCAAGCCTTCGGCTCTCTGTTTTGGGTGCTGGTGGTTTCAGCTGTGCCCCGCCCGCCGTGGTACTTGACTTCCAAATGGATCCAATCTTTGACTGGACAATCTTCCCTTTGTACATGCCGGGAGCAGGTTTTGACGATGGCACAGTGGTTGGTGGCTTTGGAGCCTCTGCAACCATTTTTTTATGATTCACAACCTGTCCGGAGAGGAAGGCCTGGCTATGCGTTTGTCGTAGTTTGACCTCATCAGCAGAAGCTCCTCTCCCATCTCTCTGCGCAGTCTTTTCCTTTCTCGGAGCCTCACCAGATGTTGACCACGGTGCCACTGTTTTGGCCTTGGCTTTAAGAGGACCATTTCTGGCCAAGAGTTCCTCTTTTTTGTTGCTTTTCAGTTGGAAGGGAATAGTGGACGTTTTGTCTCTTTTCACAGAGGGCTTGCTCCCATGTGCTGGCTGAGCATTTTCCTTGTTTCCCTAATACAATTAAAACAAGACGGTAAGAGCTCTGAATGTGATTTAGACGTCCACACAGCGGGACAAACATGTCATGATATTCATCAACTTACTTTCTTATAGGTTTGGTTTCGTCTCGAAACTGCGACGTTGTCCATCGTTAAAGCAGTGAAGCTCCCTGGGCAGCGAACAAAGCGACAATAACCCCTTCATTAATATAATATACACCATCTACTGTTGGCTAGCATGCTAGCATCGTACTTGGTATAGTCTGCATGTAAAGTCGTATTCCGCCTAGTACACCTGTACTACTTTGGTGGGACATTTGCATATATTAGCTGGATGGACAGTGGACACGCTCTATTTATAGAAAAGCAATGCAGAAGCAACTTTAGCTCACCGTTAGCGGACATGTTGGGGAAAAGGGAAGGTTAGTGTTAGCGGGACGTTAGACGTTCAGGTTAACGGTGTTAAAAACAATGGCCGTTACTTCTGCTCTAGTCTTTACCTGTATTTAAGTAGAGTTGAAAATAAACCTTACCCTGTTGTGGTCTTTTGATGCATAATACGAGGGGAAGGTTCCTCCACAGAAGCACAACTATGGAGTAAAACACATCGTTTGTCTCTGCGGCAACAAACTGTTCGGTTTAACTTGACGCTGCTGCGCTGCCATTGGTCAGGATAGTATCGCGAGATGACGAAATGAACCAATAGGGTGTCTTCAAAGTCAGAACGAGAACTGAAGAAGACTGGCTCCATTCATCCATCTCTCTCGTTCTCACTCCCTCAGTTTGAATGTTTGAACCCAAATAGGATTCCTCTGATACCGGCTCCATGCAAACGGCTACACGCCCGGGGCATGACAGCCCTGACAGCCTCTGCAGGAGCGGTGTGAAAAAGTGAAGTGAAAAATAAGCAGCTCTGACCCCCACAAGGTGGTGATCATCATCAAATGTGGTTAACAAAAGCAATGTTTTCAGGAAACATTCCAGTCGATCAATTGATCAGGCTTATTTGTCATATTTAATCATGTACGGGTTAATCACATTCCGTCAGTTCCCTCAATTCGTGCATCCAACAGAAATAGTGATAAATACATTTGTATTCACATAGCATTAGATTTGAGTATGTAGATACAAGTAGATGTAATAATGTAAATATGTGCTCTAGTGTAGATCTGAGTGTACAAAGACTCATTTCTTATAAGGAGTCAATGAGCAGTGATGTAAAGTAACTGTGTAGGTTGTAGTAACTAAGGTTTTGAGGTACTTGTACTTGAGTATTTACATTTTCTACTGTAGTTTGTTTCTTCATACTTCTCATCCCTTACAATACATAGGCAAATATGATTTTTACTGCTGTGCTTTACTTGATAACTTCACAAACTACTTTGCATATTCAGCCTAATACTACAAAATACAATTAACAAATAAATTAAAATAAATCTAGGGTAAAGTTCACAAGCTACCCAGCAGATAGTATATGAAGCAGTTAAAAGTTGCTCCACCGTTACCAGCTCCAACATGAAGGTGATGCATTAATAACTAGACTCCAGTGATATAATATATGTTATTCTGAAATGGGCCGTTCTGCACGAGTACTTTTACTTTTAGTGCTCTCAGTAATATTTGATGCCAATACTTTTGTGCTTTCACATTGTTTATTATTATGAACTGAATTCCATGGAAATATGCCAAGACATGTCTTCAGGCTGGCTCTTTGAAAATACTGCTAAGGATTATGGGAAAGAAGTGGAGCGCGCGGTTTGGATGTGACGCCATGGACGCACGTTGTCAAATCAAGCTCCACAGTGTGGCTTCAACAAGCAAACCTTCACAATAAAGTCAAAATTACAACCAAAAACAAAAAAGCAAACGCTAGATTGTTTGTCTGTAGCGTTAAATTCTTGTCAAATAGTAAGCAGGAACAACATCAATCAATCAAAATCCTTTGGAGTTGTTAGGTTGGCAGTGTATATCTATGCTGCAGAATGTTTAATAAGACATTTGACTTGTCAACTTAACATGGACTGGTTGAGATACGAACATTTTTAGAGGTCCTCTGGACATAAAGTTATCAAACTCGAAAAAAGAAAAGTTGTTTTTACTCCTGGCAGTTTCATTTTATTTTCAAAGACGGGAAAAGACCGTTTATTAATTCAAACACGTTGTGTTTTATTTTGAAATCAAAAAACGGAAGTTATCTTGCCGTTCAAAAAGGCTTGACGGCTAGCTAGCGTTAGCAAGCTGTTAGCTATCCTCAGTGGGATTTCAGCGCTAAGCACAGATTTCTGTCACTAAGTTAAGATGCAGAATCACTGCGTGGTGCCAAACTGTTCTAGTGGGAAGTCCGACCCTCAGCCCCTCTTCAGGTTCCCGTATGATCCCCAAAGGTAACTAATGCTAATACCCTTGCTAACTGCAGCAGCTAACTGAGCCAGAGTTAGTTAGTAGGTTACATACGTGAAGGTAAAATACTATTAGACGTGCATTTTAAAATGAGAGACGCTTGAGTTCAGAAACATGTAATGCCTGTAGCACGTCCTTTACTAACCAGAGGACCTAAGCAGCAGTCTCATGTCAGTCTTTACCTCCACATGCGCTAATTCAGTTCAAATTGAACTAAATTTGCTTTAAACTAAAAGCATAACTTCACGGCTGGCACATCGAGGAAGAGCTCCAACATCTGCTGCAGATGTCGATACCTGATACACAATTCCTGCAAAGACAAGTCCATCTCTTTGAATGCATGTTTCCCACAGCAGGAATTTCACAGGTGTAACTGATAGCATTAAGAAAGAGACAGCATTCCGGTCAGGTGAGCTCCTTACACGGTGCAGGTGCTGGATTATTGGGATACTTGGTGTAACTGAGCCGAGATGTGTTTTAGCGCTGTGATAAGTAAACTGTCTGCTGTTAAAGGTCTATTATTCAAGTATGAGCCATTTTGAAAAGTGTTGGTGTATTCATTTTTCCACTAATTTTACTTGTCGGTGTATTTAACTACACTTCTATTAGCATATTTATCCAGTGCATCTCAGGAAACATGCATTTTGAATGAAACAGAAGGGAGTTTCTCCTCACACCTTCATAACAGCTGTGAACTGCTGTGATCACAGGAGTGAGGTTTCTAGCTGACCATGCTGTCCTCACCTCAAGAAATCTAAGGAATAAACACAGACATGCCCGTTGCCCATTGTTTGTTTCTTGTTTCATACATTTGATGCTTTTGTTTCTTGTGCTGTTTGCCATCAGATCCTCAGGCTTTGTTACAAATGATTCCACGCTGCAAAAACATGCAGCATTTTGTGGATAGCTTGTTGAATTGTTAAAGCACTGAACCAGGACTGAGCCATTTCTACTGACGTTTTAAAATGTATCTAATTTTAGTTTAACCTCTCCTTTCAGGTCAAAGACATGGGTTGAAAAATGTCAGAGGCAGGACCTCACAGACAAATCACCTGACCAGCTTTACAGATTCTACAGACTTTGTGGAAAACATTTCGAAACGTCTGCGATTGATAGTGTAAGTTGTGTTTCCAAGTTGCATGGGACCAAATTGCAGAGGACATTGAGACCCCAGGGTTTAATCCAGCCCTGCATGTTATTTCACTAGTTATTCAATGAATATATTACATTGTGGACTTAGCTTCAGAGTGTGAAAGAACACAACTTCAACTTGAACATTGAACAGTATAAGTTCAACATAAGTAATGTTTTTGAGTCACTCCGCCTTTGTCTTCACTGTGTTCTCAGGACGCTCAGAGTGCCGTGTTGAAGGATGATGCCATACCAACTATCTTTGATGTGCCAAGCCAACCTCAAAATGGGCAGGTGAAGCGCAGTAAAGAGACGGTGGGTAGAATCTTCATTGTTATGAATGGGGGGGAAATATTGTATAATTTGATGTTTCTATGTAATCACATGTATACCTTTGATTTTTGTAGACCAAAGATGATGAAACGGAGCGAAAGGGGAGAAAAAGTAAGTAGAAATTTCAACACACACGTGTTTATTACCTGACGATGAAACCGATGACTCCTACGCCCACATTTGTTCCAAGATGAATGATTGATGAGGTGTCTGTCTTGCAACTAATTCTGTTTCCTTTTTAGAAATCAAAAAGTCTCAAGCAGAGACGGCTAAGGAAGACGTCCAGACACTCTCAGAGGAAGAGGAATACAAAGAGTACCTTAAGTCTTTATTTGAAGTTCTTGTACTGTTGGGAGAGCAAAGCATTCCTCCGACAGGGCCTGGTGATGATAATCAGGATGGCCATGGTCGAAGCAACTTTCAGGCATTGTTAGAGTATCGCATGAATTGTGGAGACGAAGTCCTCAAGAAGAGGTATGATGCGAATAAGGAGTGCTACTCCTCAACCCAGCTCAACCGTCTGATTGAAGTGTGTGAAACATACATCCAGAGCAAGCTGGTGGAGGAAGTTAAACAAAATGGCTTCTTCTCATTACTTACTGATGATGTGGTGAAGATGTCAGGAGAGTGGTACCTCCCCGTCTTTCTCCGTTATGTGGACCAGTCTAACTGCCAGCGGGAGAGGTTTGCTGGGTTCTTGTCCTTTGAAGGAGAGGGGGATGCCTTGGCGGAGAACCTGCTGTCTGAGATGACTGACAAATGGGGCTTGGACATGCAACAGTGTAGAGGTCAAGCCCACTTCTGCTCTGCGACACATTTTAGTAAAATAAAAACATTTGCCTCCAAACTGATGGAGAGGCACCCAATGGCAGTGCTGACGCTGAGATCTACTCGTTCGTTGAACATGTCACTGGCGAACAGTATGGCTCTGTCCGGGGTTCAGCTCGTCATGTCTACCCTTAAGAAGATTGAGTCGTTCTTTAGCCAGTCCCCTTTACTGCAGTTGGAGTTGGAGCACGCCATTTCAATTTTCTACCCAGTTAAAGAGGAGAGAGCCGAAGAACTGAAGGACATCTGTCGGACCAGCTGGACCAGACAAAACAATGCGTTTGAAGTGACGGTGGAAATCCTAGAGGCGTTGCTGCTCTGTGTGGACAGCGTGCACGACAACGAGGACATGAGGTGGAGCGATCAAGTCACACACGACGCCTTAGAGATTTCAAAAGCCCTGGTTGATTTTGAGTTTGTCATGGCGCTGGTGGTGCTGAAAAACGCTACAATACTGACACGAGCATTCGGGAAGAACCTGCAAGGGGAAGCAACAGATGCCCATTTTGCTGCAACCAGTTTAAAGGGTTTACTCCAGTCTCTGAAGGAAGTGTCTGACAACGTGGATGTGTATCATGAGTTCTGGTATGATGAGGCCGTTAACCTAGCCACAGCGATGGAGATCCCAGTTAAGGTTCCACGCTCAGTCCTGAGAAAGCATCAGTCAGGATCTGGAGCCATTCGGCCAGAGAGTTACTACAAGGAGCACCTGTCCGTTCCTGTGGTGGACCACGTCATTAAGGAAATGAAAGAACTCTTCTGCGAGGACCACCTGAAGGTCCTGAGGTGTCTGTCACTGGTCCCTGCTGTCATAGAGCAGCATAAGTCTGCTGAACCCGAGGAAGAGTGCGTGCAAGTGTTTAAAAACGACATCCCCAACGCAGGAACCCTCTCCGCCGAACTGCACTGCTGGTGGGTTAAATGGAGCAAAAAGGGCAAAGGCGATACTTTTCCTTCGAGTCTCCGTGAAACACTGCAGCTGGCCGATGTGAAGTTCTTCCCCAACATGCTTTCAGTGCTGAGGCTCGTCGGCGTCCTGCCCACCTTGGTGGTGGAGGACAGCTGCACTGTGGCGCACAAGCACTTTCAGAAGTACATGGAGAACACGCCAGACGAATTCAAATCAAAGAGCCTCGCTCTTTTGAGCATGAACTGTGATGTTGGGTACGATTTGGATGCGATGGTTGAGGTCTACATGAAGACCCACCCTGACAAAGAGGACGGGTCGTAGTCTGTTTTAATACGGTCATTAAGCCTCCGGACAGATGATCCACAGCGTTATTAGCAAGTCAGGTGCTATCATCGCGTCTTGTCCTGATGAGATAAACATCTGCGTAGGTTTTTCACTATCCAGCCCTCATACTGCTTTTTGTGATTGAGTGAACGTAGAATGTAAATAAAGTTTTGTCATCAGTTGACTGATGAACATCAGACATCTAGCTGTTCCTGTGCTTTTCCTTCTGTTCCTGTTGTGTTTTGAGGAGCCATTATTGACCTCCCCGTTAACACCCTGTAAACTTCCCGGTGTTCTTCACTCCTTTGTAGAAGTGAGTTGCAAATGATTTTGTATTTTAAGGTGGCAGTTAATACTCATGTAGTGTTTTTGCTGTGTCACCCAGTGTTCTGCTGACATCGGATAAGGGGGCTCAGCTATAAACCCCTCCCTGTACATGTTAATAAAGAGTTAGTGTCTCTGGTTTAATAACCTTTTGTGGTCCTCATTCTAAATGTTTATGTACGTTTTTAAGTCAATTAGAACAGAAATCTGCTGAACGGGGGCTGGTACAAGGTGGATATGACCGCCAGTTAGCACATTATCAGAGATGTGTCCTGGCAATTAATCGCCAAGTTTTGAGTTCTGTCAGACTTTTTCTCAGGTACTCTGTAAGGTGGAGATTTGGTATCTATCTACCAGTATCTATCACCATCCATCTTGGACTTTGCTTATGGTTCCTGTGAATGGATTGTGTGCTTGCGACCAAACAGCTGAGTCACCGTCAGTAGTTTCTGGTGTTAATGTAACTCTCTCTAACTTGTGTTATAGGGGAGCTTTTATCATCATCTGTTCTTCTTCTGGACATTTCACCTGACAGCAGCAGGGAGAGCACACCTGTGGTAAATAACACATACTTGGTGTGCATCATTTAGGTGTTTATATACGACATTCACCCCCCCAAAGACACAAATAAACAGAAACAGACTGTTAGTGAATGTGCCAGATAACTGTATTTTTAAAAAAGGACACCTTTAGTTCCAAACTCATTTCTCAGTGGCTCCAGTCTGTGTTCTCACTCTTCTTTTCTGCCAAGACACTCGTGAGCATTTTATGGGTGAGAAAAAAACGTGAAAGTGTAAAGATGACAAAAAAGTCTGATGGGATAGGATCCAGGATACAGCACCATGCAGATTTAAATGGTCTCCTGGAGAACTGGATCTGTGGGGGACAAAAGTCAGAATGACTAATCTTTAAAAAGCCTGAAGAGGACTAAGCCACAAATCCAAGGCTGAGAGTATCAAGTCAAAACAAGAGAAGTGCTGCACTTCACGACATGAACAGAACTGTAGGAGCTATATGTGGGTTAAATGTTAATGAATAATAGCATTTTTAAGGAACCACAATTTGTGGGGAAACAGTTATGGTGTATAATTAATACAAAATAATTTTCATTGTAGTACTAACTAACTAACTAACCTAAAATAAATAAATACCACAAAAGCAAAGACTATTTTTGTTGTATAATTTTTAATTTAAGTTGATATGTACAAAACATGCATGCATAACAAAAGTGTATCCTGTCACAGCGACGCAAAAATTCACGGTCGGATTCGCCTGTGACTATTTTAGTTGATGTTGTGTCTTGGTGGCGCAAACTGCCACATTTTCAAAGCAGAACCAGCGGAAACCAGTTGCTAGCGGCCGTGGGGCTTTCAGGGACACCACCGTGCTCGGTACCGACTGAGAGGGATGGGAATCATCTTGACGATAAGACTCTTGGGCCACGCCTGGCGGTGCCATTGTGCCCTCTGCTGGTGGACGCTCGGTACTGCACGGTCCAGTTCCTGGTTGATGGGATAACACGCTTTCGGCGACTCTTGGCTCACCACGCAACATCAACTTTTGAAAGCATGGAATTAGTAGGTTCTTAGTTTGCCAAAGAGACATCAAGCGAGACTAAGGTTGAAACTCAACTGTGTCGGTTGCAGGTTTTGCCCAAGGCATGACTCTGTAGACTCTCCTGCTGGTTTGCTCACAGTAGGCTTGCCAGCTTGCAACCGCCAGCTAAGCTAGCTTACTTGCTAGCTAGCTACATTGCAGTCCAAAATGACTGACTGCTGCGCCGCAGCGAACTGTGATTACCAGCGAGGGGAATCCGAAAACTCCACTCCACTTTTCAGCTTTCCTTTGGACCCGGAGCGGTAAGAGCTCAGCTCGTGTGTAAAAAGCGAGCCACTTAGCATGCAAAATGAATGTGTTAGCTATCCACTGTTAGCACTGGCGTTAGCTTAACATCATGTTGGCTAACAGTGACACAACTCTGTCGAAAATGGCGCAGACCAACGTTACTCTTGAAAGAAAAGTCCGTGTGAAACAGACTCCGTTCGCTCCCTCGGGCTCGGAGACCGACCCCGCGGTGTGATATCGACTCTATCGATTTATCTGATGCCTCCAGTCGTTTGCCGAACAAAGAGAAACCATAGTTAAAAACTTTTTATGCTGTAATTTAAATCGCGGTCGGTGGCTATACGACACCTACCGTCTCGACCGTGTGGCAGCGGGAGGAGGACTGATGGGAGCCTGGAACAACTACGATACCTCCCTCCGGTAGCGCGCTGGGGGGGTCCCGGTACACTCCGCTCCCCGAGCCGAGCACATTACTGCTAATGTGCAGCGCAGCTCATTGTGAACTATGTGAAATGAAACTTCTATTCCTGGTGTAGTTTGAACAGGTGACGTCCCCGTGAATTCAGAGCAGTGCAGCGCCTCTCTTCCGCCTGTCACCTTCTCACTGGCGCTGTTTGTTCACTCCCAGACCCTGCTGCTGCTGCAGGAGTGCAGGAGTGCAGGAGTGCAGTCCGCCTTAGAAATGAATTCAGGAGGATTAATTTATTTAAGGGCTGTAACTGTGTGACAGCTGCAGATCAGCTGGCTGTGGCACAGCTCAGTGTCCACGGGCAGGAAATGTAACCCCCAAGCCAGAGGAAAGACTTTAGAGACCTCAGTGTTGTCCATGTGCTCATGTTAAGAGTGGCTCCCCCCCCCCAGATACTGTGCTGAATGGAGGGAAGAGATTCTCATGTCTTTACAGGAATTATACCTTATTTTGTGCATGCATCCATAAAGTTGATGGACGGAGAAGGAAAAGAATAGTGACTGACGGGCTGAAGGCAAAGAGCTGGATCGACACGGTGAAAGTTTTAGTCAGCAATCAGCCACAGTCCTCTCTCTTTTTAATCATTGTCAGAACGGAGGCACAGTTGTGTCAGCCAGGTGCATCAGTGAGTCACTGGTGCAGGTATGACCCTTTACAGTAGCAGCCTGCTCCACCAGCGCCTGTCACAGAGCCGTGTGTAGATGCTGTGTTTGCTGTGATCATGCTTTCTCCCAGTCATGAAGTCTGCCCTCGTGGATGTGTAGTAGTTTGAAAGTTGCCAACTGAAACAACTCGCCTGCAGTAATATAGTGTCTGCATACACTAGTAGTAACAAAATGAATTCTTATTTATCTATAAATAAATATACATTTATATGTTCTTATCTATTTATTTCTCACAGTAAGCACGTTTAAGAATGTCACCTTTTAATAACTAGTGAATTAATATGGTAGCTATTTTCGTTTTGTTTTGGTCCTCTGCCTCTAATGTGTCTTAATCTAACTACATCAAGTGTGTAGCCCAGTTCAAGCTGTTCTGTCAGTCACAGTCTATAGTGTAGTGTACAACACTGACCTCCTACTATTTTAGCAGTGCAAAGAGTCACTGCACTCACGCATGTGAAACTGGTGCATCACAGTGAACCATGTTGAAACAGTTTCACAACCATTTTAGTGCTTATGTCTGTTTGTAGAGCCACGATGTAGAGCACTGAAGTGTTTCCGCTAAAGCCCATTTTAATCAACAACAATTTATGCCTTTTTTCAGCTGCAAACAATGGCTGAACAACTGTCATCGCCAAGATTTGGCATCCGAACCTGCTGAGCAGTTGCATAAGCTGTACAGACTTTGTGCGAAGCACTTTGAGCCTTCTATGATCTCTCACCAGGTAAGAACCCGCGTTGTGCTGTTTTCACTACTGCCAGAATAACCTGGATTACCAGTTTATTAGGCACACACAAGTTATTGCAACAGCCAAGAAATAAATCCTATTTTTGTAAAGCCTATGATGTTCAAACACATTGATGCTTCCAGGACTGCCCTCTAATAGTCAACCAGACCTTTGTTGAGGACAAGAGTTTTAGTCGAGTTTTCACTTTTCAAGAAGAAAAACAACTCAAACTGCATTCAGGAGCTGCATGTGGGGTCATTTTCAGAGGGTAAAAGACCCCGAGAAGGCGACATGCAGACATTCAGATGTTCAGACTCCTTGCTTCCTGACCCAACACATGCAGAATGATCACTCCTTTTGTCTGACCATTTTCTGATGCCCCCCCCAAACACACACACACACACACACACACACACACACACACACACACACACACACACACACACACACACACACACACACACACACACACACACACACACACACACATACATACATACATACATACATACATACATATAGAATTAAATTGCTATCATAAGTATACATGTATTCCAAATAGACATGTAACTCAGTGTATTAGCATAAGTTGATGGTTTTGGTTGCTCAATATTATAAATGTGATTTTGAATTTCCTATAATATTTTGCTATATGAAAACAGTATGAAACAGTTTGTAAAAGCCAAAGGTTGGGTCAGTAAACGTCAGTCTTTTTATATACATACAAAGTACCAAAGTGCCAATGAGTGTACTGTGTACCAAGTGGTTCCCAGTGCTCCTGTGTGTGTATAATTAGTCCTTTATTCCAATGTTACACGATGTGAACCTGTTAGAATAGTGAGGATAAGCACAATGGTGTGATCTCCTGCTTTTTTGTTTTTCAGGGCACCTCCAGTTGTGTCTTAAGGGAAGATGCTGTTCCAACAATATTTGACTTTACAACGCCTGTGAATAATCAATCAGCCTGTAACAGGAAACGAGCCAGAGATCCTGTAAGTGTTACATTCAATGTTTAAAACGCCGTAACTTTTTTCATCAGACATTAAACAATGAAAATGCAAACATGTAATTGTCCTTTCCATCTACCTAGTCGGAAGAGGAATCTAATTCTGTGAAGAAAACAAAAGGTACAGTAAAAGGTTTAGTTCAGTTTCAGAAACACTTAATTAACTGGCAAAAATCATCCTAAACTTTCAATCAATTGTGTCTCTTTGCCACCAGAAAACACAACAACCGCCGAAGTAACTGAGGAGACAAGAGAAGGATCTGGAGAGAACAGCGGACTGCCTGAACTGCAAAAAGAGAACCAAACCCAAGAGAATGTAGCCAGCTCCAAAGCAAAAGAGACTCTGAAAATCTATTTCAAGGAAATCCTGGCACTGACTGGATTCAGCATCAATGGCGCAAACACTGATGAGCCGATTGGAGGCACAAGAGGTCAGCAGGCTCTCAATCGCATCTGTGTGGAGAAAATTGACAAGAAAGAAATCCTCCAGTTCACTGAAGACCTCATGAGGGAGGAGATTCAAAACAGCCTCAGACAGGCGCGATTCTTCTCCATTCTGCTTCAGGATGTGACGAGTATAGAGGGAAAGGAGCAGATCCCAGTCTTCATCAGGTCTGTCACAGTAGATGGGTTTCCACAAAAGCACCTCATTGGGTTCTTGCCATGCGATGTAAATTCAGAGAATCTGTTCTACATGCTTCTCTCAGAGTTGCGAAACAAGTGGGGGCTGAGGATGGAGCACTGCAGAGGACTGACTTATCTGGTTACAGGCAGTACGTGTCAGAAGATGCGAGACCTTACCTGTAGGATTCTGCAAGAGTTTCCACAAGTAGTTCTGTCGCCAAGTGACCCATATGCCTTCAACATATGGATTATTCGCTGCATGCCTGTGCCCTCCATTCAGAATGTTGCAGACACTGTCGAGGAGGTGGCCTCGTTACTCAGGAGAACACCAGAGCTGTGCAAAAGATTGGAGGGAAAGATCCAGATGACATACGGGCATGTAAAAGGCGAAGTGGACAGGATCAAGGCAGCTATCGGTGAGAATTGGGAATATGGCACAGATGCCTTCCAGACCATGTTAGATATTCTGGAGCCATTCCTGAACTGCATCAATGAGATGATCTCAAAGGTAGATGAAGATACTGCTGAACAGATGGCCAAGCTCAAGCCAGTTTTGAAGAACTTCAATTTCATCATCACACTTGTTGTTCTAAAGAACACCCTCTGTTGTGTGAGCATACTCAACTCGAGTCTCAGGGGAATCATTAGCATCAGCAGTACCTTGCAGTACACAATTTCCAATGCCTTAAAGCTGGTAAGCAAACACCAACAGGAGCTTGCCATATTCCACAGGAAATGGTTTTCAGATGCAGTTGGCAGAGCAAAGAAGCTGGGAGTGGAGGTCACGAAGCCAGAGATGGACCAAGGAGACGCGACCGAAACACCACTGGAGGACTTCTACAGAGAAACTCTGAGCCGGCCCATCTTGCAGTATCTTGTTGCAGAAGTGAAGAGAGTTTTCAGCACAGAGATGGTGAGGATTCTCAGATGGCTCTCATTAGTGCCATCCTACATGGCTGACCACAATTTTAGCATTCGCAGGGATAAAGTAGCAGACGCCAACTTAAACAACCTGGCAAGGCCCGACACGTTTTATGAAGAGCTTGGTTGTTGGGAAGTGAAGTGGAGGCATGCAAGCAAGCGCAGAATCCTACCAACCACAGTGTTTGCTACACTCAAGATTCCAGATATTGGGTTTTACCCAAATGTGCAGAGCCTGCTGAGGGTGTTGGGCACGGTTCCATGTGTAAATGCAGAGGCAGATGTCTATGGGCAATACCATATGGTACTGGAGCGGTGCCACTCCTACCTGAGAGCCACATCAGAGGACCAAAGACAATGCAGCATGGCATATGTCTATGTGAACCAAGATGTGCACTTCAATGTTGAGCAAATGGTGGAGTCATATGGCCAGAAGCATCCAGACATCCTGCAGTTGCTGCAAATGGTGAGTGGGTTTCCACAAGAAGAGTCCTATTGAAATTTCATTGTCCTATTTGAGGTACATAACAATCATCGTCATGTCATATCAGAAAGTACATTATATGTTGTGTGTGTTACAGGATGATGACACAAAGGAGAAGCTTCCCCAAGGTGAGATGACTTTAAATCTATTAAAATTATTTAATAGTATTTTTAAAAATCTGCATGCTGCAAATTGGATTAAGATTTTATTTTTTTTATGGCTATTCTATCCAAAATATACAACGTCAGGTAATAATCTTAAAAAAGAGCTCAAGCCACAAAGATGAGCATACACGATAATGGCTACACAAAAAGGTTTTGGAATTAAAAGACTAGAGTGGAATTAACTTGATATCCTCAATATGCACACTTCACTGTCTCTAATTTACCAACGTGATTAACTGTAATCTCAGTTTACAAAATTGTTCCCACCTCTCATTTCAGTGGCATCCCATGGCAACCATGCTGATAAGGACACCGAAGAAGAATTACATTTGATTAATCTAGAGATGGACGCCGAAAGGCTCGTGGAAATGAAGTGTGCCGAGACTGATAGAGAAGCTCTTAAATCTGCTTTGCAGGCTGCAGTGACGGCTGCATACAGCAGTCAGAGCAGGGAACACCGTGACGGTTCTGCTCAGGATGGCGAGGTGGAGTATGTGACCAAGTCTGAGATGAAAGAAGTTCTCAGCGTGTGCGAGAATGCCGTCAGGGAGGGAATTCTCATGGAAGTGGGGAGTTCATTCTTCTCCTTGTTCATTGACCGCGTAGTTAAGTTTGGGGAGAAAGACTATCTTCCACTTTTCCTTCGGTTTGTGGACAGTTTTGATGTCATGCGCCTGGAGTTGATGGGATTCCTTGAGGCCGATCTTGACTGTGATAGCATGGTACAGCGTCTCCTGGAAATAGTAACAGTCGAGTGGGGTCTTGATTTGAATAACTGCAGAGGTCAAGCATACCTAGGCTCTGGTGACGTTTCTTACAAACTCAAAGCCTTCGCCTGCAAAGTCCAGGAAAAGTATCCTCTTGCTATAAGCACACACTGCTCTTCCTACTCTTTCAACACATGGTGGTCAAAATCCATCCCAGTGCCTGCTGTTAAGAGAGCTCTCGATTCTTTTGAGGAGGTTTTGATGTTTTTTGGCAGCAGCGCTACTCTACAAAAACAGCTAGACCATGCAATAGCCTTTGGTCTGAGAGAGAGCTATGAAAAGGTGCAAGAGTTACAGGGGAAGTTCTGTGCCCTTTGGCAAGAGAAGCATGATTCTTATGAGGTGTTTGTGCAGATGCTGGAGCCCCTGGTTGAGTGTCTGGAGAAAATCAAAAACAACCCACAGAGATGGAAATCCTTTGTGTCTGACCAAGCTGGGGCACTCCTCCGCAAGGTAATGGAATTTGATTTCATCATTGCTATGGTGGTCTTGAAGAACGCATCCTCTTTCACCAGAGAGCTCAGTGCAGGTCTCCAGAAGGACCACTTCAGTGCTGCATCCCAACTTTGCCAAATCAGTGGCATCGTGGCCACGCTGAACCGAGTAAAAACAAACATGAAGGTGTTTCACCAGAACTGGTTTGACGAGGCCTGTGCAATCGCCCAAAGTCTAAGAGTGCAGATTGAAGTGCCTGAAAACGCTTTGCCAAGAGACGGCATGATGAAGCCAGTTGGATTTTACAAAGACGGCTTGAGTGTGCCCCTCGTAGATAACCTTATAAATGCTGTGAAGGATCATTTTTCAGAGGACCACAAAGAAGCTCTCAACTTCCTCTCGCTAGTTCCATGCTCGGTCACAGTGAGTTACATGTTTGAGAGCTTGAAGTCAAAGCCTCCGCTCTACAGCAGTGACCTTCCCGATGCTGACAACTTCTTCACAGAGCTGTGCTGTTGGAGAGTAACGTGGAAGACCAAAGTTGCATCTGTGACTATCCCAGGCTCAATATTTCACACACTGCGTCTGCCACTCATGCAGTACTTTGGGAACATCAATGCACTGCTCAGGATTATGTCCGTGCTACCCAGCACAGCCCTGGAGGACTGTGGCGTTGTGATGCGCCACAAGAAGTTCCAAGAGTACCTGAGAAATACAAATCCCAAAGACAGGTCCCCGTGCCTGGCGATGCTGCAGGTCGGCACAGACTTCAGCAGAGACCTGGACCACATGGTGTCTCAGTGTTTGAAGGTTACTCCACAAGCCCTGGAGGGTATCTGTCTGGTACGTGCTTGTTGTCTTTATTAGAATTATGGTGTTAGATTTTTGAGTTATTTTATTCCCTTTATTAATTTTAATTATTTACCCATGTATATTCACAGGACAAGGAATCCAAAAGTTTCATCAGGAACCCCGAAAATAACATGGAAGGTATAGTTGTTTTTTTAACTATGTTTTCTAATAACTCCAATATAATAATAGTACACAACTATTCTAATAATGTCCATACTGAAGTGATTGAAACATGTTTGTTGTGTTGTCTTTTTTTTCTGTGATGAATTTAGTCGATTGTATCAAAGAGGAACCTGAAGAGCCCAACATTCAGCAATCTCCTGGCAAGACTGACGACCAAGACATGAAGCTAGCTGATGAGAATGGGCACGCAGAAGATAATTGTCAAAGCTTGGCGACGGTATTCAGACTGGCCGCACTACTGGGGAAAAAGAATAGCGCTCTTACCGATCTCTCAGAGGAGGACAGAGACGTGTTCATCCAGGAGCTCAGCATGTGCAACTGGTTTGGAAGCGGGAGCAAATGCACGCCTTCTATAGGCGATGATGAAATGGTGAACCTCCTCATAAATGGAATCAGAGAGGTAATTCTCAAAGAAATACAGGAATCGCCCTTCTTCTCACTAATCACAGACAAGCCTGTTAAAATTGCTGAGAAGACGTACTTGCCTTTCTTTGTCCGGTATGTTGGAGAGTCTGCTCCAAAAGTAGAGCTCATGGGTTTCTTACCGTTCGATGAAAACTGCCATGTTGATACACAAGCAAGTAACCTCGCAAGGATTCTTACCGAAGACTGGGGCTTACCGATGTCTCAGTGTCGTGGACAAGCATTCATGCACTTGGGCTCAGGTTATCGAAGCCTGAAGAAAATGTCTTTGGATTTCCTCAAGAGCTACCCACTCTCTGTTCTGACGCCCAGTGAGTCTTGCGGCCTTGCCCATTGGTTGGCAGGAAGTGTGCCTTGTCCTTCAGTAGCGAAAATGTTGGACATCACAGAAGACCTGCTGCTGTTCTTTGATGAATCTCCATGTCTGGAGGGACAGCTGGCACAGGCTGTCGATGGGCTGTTAAACATGCCAAGAGAGGCCCTGGAGGAAATACCAGAGACGTGCTGCTCGAGGTGGAAAAAGAGAGAGGACTTCTTTGACATACTCGCTGACACATTAGAGGGCGTCCTCAGCTGCCTAGATGCTGTTAGCTCCAGTGCCATTGGTGCAAAGTCCATGCATGCGCAAGTTCTCTCTATGGCTCTGAGAAATATGGATTTCATTATCACCCTGGTGATATTGAAGAATGCTTGTGCTCCTCTTCGTAACTGTAGCACTGTCTTCCGCTGTGGAAACCCTGCTGATATTCTCTGTGAAGTGGAAAAGATCCCCTCCATCATAGAGACTCTTAACAAAATGTTAGAAAATGTGAGCACTGTGCACTCCACTTGGTTCGAGCAGGCATTCCAGCTAGCAACCAAGGTAGCCCCTGAACAAGTGTGCTTCTCCGAGGAAGCCAACAGCTATGAATCTCCCGAGATATATTACAGAGAAATTCTGAGTGTTCCTCTCCTCAGAAGTCTCATTGATGAAATGAAGTACATCTTCTCAGACAGCCACTTGAAGGCCCTGTCAGTCCTGTCGTTGCTGCCTTCCTGCAATCCACAGTCCATGCCGTCAGAGTCCACAGACAAGCCCTTCAGCCTCTACCTTGCAGACCTTCCTGAGCCCGAAGCAGCCGAGCAGGAAATCAACGCCTGGGCCGCTGTTTGGAGAGAGAAATACCAGGATGTTGCCCCTCCAACATCCATTGCTGAAACACTCGTCCATCCTGAGTCGAAGAGCCACCCAACAGTTAGCTTGCTGCTAAGGCTCGTAGCTGTCCTGCCTAGTGTCAGTATGGAGTGTGACCTGATGAAGACCACTCTGAATTCCATGAGGGATCTGTTAAAAAACACTGTATGCAAAGGCAGCAGGGTAGACCATGTGATGCTCCTCTCTCACAGCACAACACTGCAGAGACTGCCAGAGGTCATCGAGAAGTGCATTGAGGTCGATCCAGAAAGCAGTCCGTATCTTCACCAGGTCAGTTTGAAATCATTTCAATTATATGAAAACACAATTATACCATTTTTATAGTGATTTTTAATCAGCGTCATGTGTTTTTGTAGGTGATGGGAACTTTACAAAGACTAAAGTTGGATAATGGTAAGTGCATTTTAGGCAGCTTGATAAAAGCATCACTGTGTTCTGGATTATAATTATGAGATGACACATCAGTAATTTGTCGGTGGTGGAAAGTAACTCAATACCTTCACTCAAGCCTTGTACTTGAGTACAAATTTGAGGTACTAGTACTTAATTTGAGTATTTCTGTTTTCTGTAACCATAGACTCCTACTCCACTGAATCCCAGAAAAAAATATTGCACTTTTTACACATTTATCTTTTGACCTCAGTTTCTTTACAGATTCAAGTTGACAACACAAAATATAATCAATAAATTAGATTATTATATGAATAAGGCTTTATTAGTCCTCATGAAGAAATTCACAAGCTGAAATGTACCATTCTGCATAATGAGCACTGTTTCTTCTGGTACTTGAGGTAAATTTTTACTTTTGTACTTCAGTAACATTTTCAATGCAGGACTTGTGTGGTATTACTACTTAAACACACTTTTATGCAAAAGATCTAAGTGCTCCTTCCACCACTGAGCAGTGGGTAGTTTTCTGCGTGTGGCAATAACATTTATTTGTATTTTTGAAATCAGGAGGCGTTGAGGTAAAACCAGCAGCACCAACAGAACTGCATGCCTCCAGTGTGGCAGAGAAGTCCACTGGAGGAGATGTGAAATCAGCTGACAATGAAGTGATGCTGGAGGTCCCTCAAGGACCAAGAAAAGCCGTGTCTTTCTATGAGCCACAGCTGCGTGAAGAAATCCTCAAGGAACTCTGGGACTCTCAGTTCTTCACAGTTATAACTGAGCAGGCTGTTGAAATTGACGGCGAGCTCTATGTCCCGTTGTGCATCAGGTACTTAAACAAAGAGGACATCCAGTGTGAGGAAACTCTGGCCTTCATCCCTTTTGGTGAAGACCCAGTTGTCCATGCTGATGCTGTTGAGACAGCCCTGTCTGAGAAGTGGGGGCTCAACATGGCGTATTGTAGAGGGCAGGCCCTGCTGAGTGTAGGGGAAGTAGGAGCTCAGATGAGGGCTGTAAGTTTAGCTTTAACTAAGAAATATCCCCAGGCTGTAAGAACTGTCAGCTCTGCTTTGTCCCTCAATGTATGGCTGGCTAGATCCTCTCCTGCCGAGGAAGCGGCAGATGGAGCCGTCCTCATAAGTAAAATATTGCATTGGCTGACAGAGGATGCAGAACGGCAAAATAAACTGGAAGACATGATCATTCACGTGTTCCAGCACGATGAAGGAAAGGGCAACGAGCTGAGGGACAAACTCATCA
This sequence comes from Pempheris klunzingeri, assembly GCF_042242105.1. Lineage (NCBI taxonomy): Eukaryota > Metazoa > Chordata > Actinopteri > Acropomatiformes > Pempheridae > Pempheris > Pempheris klunzingeri. The sequence goes on along the minus strand of NC_092025.1, from coordinate 2,118,855 downwards.
AAAACTGGGAGAAGAGTCACGATATGCACGAGGTTATGGTTGAAATGTTTGAAGCCGTTATGCTCTGCTTGAACGAGCTGAAAGGCGAGGGAAGCACTTCAGACCAGCTGCAAGCATCGCAGTTCTTCGATGCAATCAGAAACTTTGAGTTTATCCTATCAACAGTGGTGCAGAAGAACATCTCAAGTGTAACTAAAAAGCTAAGTCAGTCTCTTCAGGGCAAACCCTTAGATATGTTACTTGCTGTGAATAATTTGCCTGATCTCAAAGAATCCCTGAGTAAACTGAAGAGCGACATTGACACCCATCACAAGGCCTGGTTTGAGGAGGCCGTGGCACTCGCTTCCAAACTTCATGTAACAATGTTGCATTCAGTGCTTTTAGAGCCGTTGAGTGAGTTTTACAAAGAATCAGCAAGCATGAGAATTGTAGAACACTCAATAGCAGAAATTGACGACCTCTTCACAGAGAAGGTATTGGATACCTTGAAGTGTCTGGAGATTGTGCCTTATGCAATGTCCAAAGTAGAAACCAGCATTCTTAGTGGTCTTGTGTTCCGCCTGTACAAGGAGGACTTGCCAGATCAAGCGTCTCTTGACTCTGAGATGAAGTTGTGGAAGGAGAAGTGGTTGGATCCCCTGGCAGGTTATCTCCCAACTACCGTGCTTGATGCGCTCAAGACGTCACAGATAAGAAGTTTTAGTAACATCGAAACTCTCCTCAGGCTCCAGGTCATCTTGCCCTTTTCAAGGAGGGAGAGCAACTTTAGGCAGGGAAAAAGAAGCCTACAAGAGTTCATACAGCAGGAAAAGCGGTCCCTTGCTGAGCTACATCCTCTGTAAGAGCTGCAGGTCTTCCGTCACTGCTAGCAGATCACGTTTGATGTCACCGCCACCATACTTAAGAACTTGTGTGTCTCATCTCTAATTGAGGTCCCAAGTTCTGAACTCGATATTTCTGTGTACATTATTGATCTAAATTCTTTGAGATTTCCTTTTGTTGTTATCCCGCAAACCAAGCCCCATGTTATGTTTTGTTTTTTATTTAGTAGTTTGTACAGTTGTACTTCCCAATGGGACCAATGTCTGGCAAAAAAGGCAAAGCCTCACTGACAGTTATCAATGCTTGTGTGCCTTGATGCAAAACTAATAATTCACCCCATGTATCATTACATTACAGAAAAATGTCCCATTGGGGTTGACTGACTTCTGTATCGCTGTCATGAATTCATTATGATTATTAAATTGCACCCTTACCTTTCCTGGGCACAAATAGAAATGGTTAGTTCCATCATGTCTTCTGATGATTTCCCATAGTTCCTGTCTCTTTGCAGGAATGAATTTGCTGTAAACGTATCTTTGAAAGAATGTTTCCTTAATAGGAAAACCTTCATATATATTTGTCAAAAAAGTAATAAAATGCTCCAAAAATATGTCTGGGATTATGGCTTTCTTGTCCCCCCCCCCCAAAGCGAAGTGGCCATTAGGTCTCATGTGTTGTCGTGTCTGTAAGAGAACACAAGATGGCGCCGTGAGGCTGTAGTTCGCCTTCAAAAACAAAATGAAATGTGGTAAGAAGTGGCCCTTTAAACCGGTGAATAAACCTATAGGCTGTAGCACTTGATGTTATTTCTAAATGTAGAATCACAGTACCTGCAGGGATGGTGCAGTAATTAGAAGTGGTAGGGCAGAAAGTCAGAGGCTACTGTCGGCTACAAGAACTACCACATATCCAAATAAGGACGTTTTTCATTGCACTTCTGGTAAATGAAATGGCACAACCACAAAGACCCTGAGTTTTTGTTTTTTTTTCTTTTCATAGAAGAAGTTAAAGACAGATACTGATAGATATTAGCTGTGATATGGTTATGGGGCATATCAGTCATGCCCTCGAAAGGTATGTGAATTTGCAATAGTGGCTGCCGGTGTTAATGATTGCTGAATGAAAATAGGCAGTTCACCCTCCAGGCCATCATCTGTTGAATAATAAATGTCTCGCATGACTCATTTACTGATCGACAAGGATGTGGGTTTGGGGGCAGGGGTATTAGAACAAATACATTATCTCTAGGTACCTGGTAAATATTTATTTTACGGTTGCTTTTTGTCTCTGCAATGCTGGGTATGTGAGATGGGCAGAGTTGACTAGTAGTTCCCAGTAATGCAAATCATGGCTTTTGGGCACCATTGTTACAGCTGAGGTTTGGTTAATATGTGACTTCTGAGAACAAACGTGTTCTGTGGGTCCGCTGTAGGTCAGTGTCTGCCTCTCGTCAATTATTTGCTATGAATTCCAGTGTGGTGTATAAGCCTCTGTAGCAGGAGTTTCAAAAACACGCAGCTGCTGCACTGACAATTAGAAAATCAAGCACGATAGCTGTGACCATGTGGCTTTATTTAAGCTGAAGTGATACTTCTTTATCTAACTGTTGGCCTGTGGTGACATCCCTTTAAATGTTGCTCTAAATTTAAACCTAACTAACTAACTTCTTCTTATTGTTATTATTATTATCATTAGCATTATTATTACTATTTGTCTTTTTTTCCTTCTTATTAATATTATTGTTGTTGTTATTGCATTGCACAGTATTTAAATCTCCACCGTGGCTTATTCAAGTGTTCATCAGTAGAACAATTGTTACCAAGTTGGTAATAATAATAATATTAAACCACTGACAGAATACCCCAGGGCTTATTTAAGTCACTTAAAGTGCTAATCAAAGGCGTGATCCCAGTTGAAACAAGGACTAGATAGAGGTTGTTTTGGACAAAGTGGATCTGTTTACCCCTGAAACATCCTACAGCTTTCATGTAAAGACAGACTGCATGCTACTGTTAAAACCCAGCTATATCCATACATTTTCCTTGTTGACATGAAGCCTCCTTATCTTTAACACTGATAACCCCACTGAGTGCTCTTTTTAAAGAGACATGTATTCTTCCTGTGAGCTGTAACAGCAGATGCCTCCCTGACAAAGCCCTGATTGTCGGTGCTCAGCTCAGTGTGAAAGGAGCATCTCCGTGTCCCCGCTCAGCTGCTGAGCAAACGGATCTGTCTCTGCTGCTGTGGGCCACCAGCAGCACAGTTCGCGGGCCTCAGCCGTGTAGCCATGTGCGGCTCAGGAGCACACCAGCGTTGCCTCATAACCCCGTCTCTCCACCCTCTGCCAAGAGCCATATACCTCCTACAAGCTGTGTTTTATTTATTTACACTTTGGATGCAGAAGTGGACGTTGTTACGGCTTAAATCTCAGGTGCGGCCCGTGTGTTTGAGCGTGAAGAACACATCCTCCATCTTTAAGCAAAACAAGGTATTGCCATAATTGACCCGTGCACCAGGTTTCCTGCTGGAAGTCAAGGTTCTGCACTGATGTAAGACCCGTGGCACTCTGTAATCATGTCCATACACAGCCAGGATTTAACTACACTCTGGAGGGGAAGACAGAAGGCTTAAGTGGATTTTATTTCAAGGTTCCCTTTCAGGGAAAATTGGCAGCACAGGCCAGAATTCAGATCCTTCTGGTACTACCAGCAAAACTTTTGTTTTTAATTATTCAGATGTCATCTTGTTGATTGGACTCTTGAAGAACATCTCATTTTTCTTGCAATTATTAGTGAAATGCGAGGGGTTGTCTTTGAGGAGTGTGTTTAACCAGCGCTGAGGTGTACAGGAGATCATCCCATCATGAGGCAGTAAATAGAATTTATATTCATTATAATTGCTCGCATGCTTTACTGGATTGTCCATAATAAAAAACAGTGCTCAGCTCCCATTTTGGACCTGCGCAAAAGCAACTATTTATTTGATCCTGGAACATCTTCAGAGCAGTGGGCATGCTGCTTAGAATTTCAAATGCTTTTTCAATGCTTTTGCAATCCAAAGAAGTAAGCTTCAATCATTTCTAAGGATGCTCTGGTGCTCTCACGCCTCAGCCAACCGCAACCTAAAGAACTCAATTCATAAGAACCAGATGTATCCGCACAATTTATCTATTGTGCTTGTCTGGAGCCCTGCAGCCGGGCTGGTGCCTGTCGTTTTCTGGGCTTTATGTTTACCAGGAGGTGCGAGCGGAGAGACGTCTGTAAATGAATGGAGCGTCCCAGACTCTGCTGAAGTCATCACTCCACCCACATGGTTCACCTCAACCCCCTCTGTCCTCAACACCTTTTGCTCCTCTTCAGCAACACCTCTTTAGGCGCAGTGATATGGCTTCCTACGGTGTGATAAGGGACCTGCGCAAGACAGTCCTGACACCGGAAGAAATGTCTCTTTTTGTACAGAAAACACAAAAACATGATGCACCAGTTAATTTTGAAGTGATGTATAGCTCCGTGTAATTCATGACCTCAGGTCCAGATGAACAAAGAGACAGACTGTAGCGATGGCGCCATGGGACATTTCCTGCAGCTGCTGCACAGACAGTAAATAATAAAACAATTCCCGAGACATGTATGTGAATTATAGATACATCTACTAATTCACAGCTGTAAGTGCTGCTCTACACTCAAATATAACTCATTTAGATGACAAGAGGTGAGCAAAAATTCAATTCTCCATCGATGTCGTGTCGACAAATTTAAAAGACATGATTGTTCTAACTTCCAACATTTTAGATTGACTTAATTACTGGAGTATAAAATCAGAGGTGGGACTCTCACTCTAACATGTATTTGGTTATCGGAGCTGGTTTTCATGCAGTGAATGGACTCATTTAATGCAGATCTATGATGCTCTGGTGATATGACAGGACTGTAATGCATTTTAGGCTACCCATAATGCAACTTTTATGCCCTCAGCCTCACCCGAACAGCCCTGGCGTTCCATGAACACACAGCTCACGATGTACAGGAGGCTCCTGGAGGACCACATGACGTGTTCAAAGGTGCCACCCATCTGTCACTTGAAAGGGCTCCGTCCTCAAAGCACAATGGAGACAGGGGTTATAAGCAAATGGTATACAAAAGATGTTGGGCCCAGTCAGACAGATTGGATGGAGCTTGTTGTTTCTGAGGCGATCCCCACTGTGAGCTTTCACAGGGGGGGACGCCGGAGGCTGATGGGATTTTCACATGGCTGGATCCGAAGCTGTCACTGTCCCTCTGCGGGTCTGACCTGACACTCTTCACCCTTTCGGCGTGCTGTTGATAGAACATGATGTTTGTGTTATTTGTCAATAATTATCTGGAGGCAGAGCCGAGCAGATAAGAGACGAGATGAGAAGTGAGCGTTACGGATATGGTTCACTGAGCGTTTCCATTTTAAAATTCCCTTTTAAGTTCTTGCTTTATTGCATTTATGATGGCTGTTAATCAAACTCCTGGTTCTAATTCTCAAGGGAAAATTATCCGTGGTCAAACGGGTTCTGTGGTTAATAGAGGACAGGCCGGACAGGCAGAAACGAGCGTACCTCATCAGAGAGTTCGACCTTTATTAGTTTATCATTGTGGTTTTCATATTTCAATCATTTTATCAAAAATCATCCAAATCAAAGGGACTAGATTCTAAAATAAAAACATGGCAGAGTGCTCGTGGAAATCTTTTTTTTCTGGTTGTGTGATGAGGGTTTGGCAATCAAACTGAACAGAGTTGAGAACATACCATCTATTTAATTGTTTTTTTCCTCCCTTTTAAATCATCTTGAAACATTTCAAACAGCAACGGAAAAAAATGAACATTAAACATTTTCTTTTGCCAACTAAGTCACAGATCCACACCGTTCGCCAGAGCCCAGCTTGGTTTCCTGCGAATCCTGATGGGAGCATTTTCCAGGGGCATAATAGTAACTCTGCACCCATTCAGGCTCTGATCCTCCTGGGGGAAAGTTGAGTGTCCTTACTTCCCCCCCAGATTTGTGATATTGGCTCGATCCTCTCGAGACCTGAAGGACAATGGCTCAACGCTGAGAGCCCGAGGACGCCTTCCTCCCAAACACTGGCGCTGTACTCAGCCAGAGCTCGGCTCGCTCTGTTCTCCATTCACTCAATTTACAAATTGCGTATTTTGCTTGATCTGTGACAGTATTTTTGCAACACGTGAATTGTGACTACAGCACGTAGAGTTTGTAGCCTCCATGCAGTGTTTTACCAACAGCAAATAAATTACACTTTCTGTTTATCTGCATTTACATTTTAGATTGTTGAAACATTTCACTGATGTCCCATAATCAGAGGGGCTCATCTGATTTACTGATTGCAACTCATTTGAAAATAAACTTCCAGCTCAGGCTCAAACCACATCTGGATTAAACAATAGTGTAAAACTAGTAAAAAAAAAAAAAAAAAGGAAAAAAAAGAAATTAAATGTAAGTTCTTTGGAAAATGTCTTTACTATAAATGGGTCATCTTTGTATAGACATGTTGTGGCTTTTTCACCCGTAATTCAACCATGTCAAAAGCTGATTATTGTGACAGCTAAAAGGGACAATGTAACTGTAACATTATCTCCGTAAAAGCTGGTTCTGATCCTACATGTGGATTATCTGTCATAACTCAGCTCTGATTCCTCTGTTATGTGACATGAGTTATTTCATTATCATGAACTCGCAGCTCACTGATCCCCCCCCCTGTCTCCCTCAGAGGGTGTCTCCCCGCTCTATGTAGCTTGGCAGGTGAGACGTGAACATCAAGGGGCTGTGTGTTGATCCTAGCTCAGGAATGGAGCGCCTGAGTGTAAAAAGTTTCTCTGTAGACGGGCCCGGTCCTGCTGGAAGCTCCACGACTCCCACACACGCTCCGACCTGTGCCCATTCACAGTTGACTGCCATGTAAAACACATTGAGTCTCTCTGGAACCAGAATCACAGCCCCACTGTAAATAAGATACATACATATGGGGCCGTCACGCCGTGTGTAAAAGGTTGCTGTGGACCCTGTTTGGCCAACAGATTTAGACACGAGATCCGGGCGTTCCCAGAGGAAGGGGTCTTGTTGTGGTCTGTGAATGTGTCTGCTCCAGAGACAGCATGACAACACCTGATCTGCTGTTCCCGGTGGAGCAGGCCAGCCATGTTAGCTATACCAGTTGCAAGGTCAAGGTCTGGACAACAGCTCACTATTGCCTTTGTCTGAGCGCTGGAGGTGCAGCAGATTCTCAGGGAAACTATACATTACTTTCCCACAGCTGGTTCTGCAGCGTATCACTTACAGTGTGGTTAATATTCAAGGAAACCAGCCAGTGCAGGAGAACTGAACTCCATGTAACTTTAGCAAGGTTTTATTTAAAAATGTTTTAAAGAACATATGTTGGATAGAATGTGTGTGTGTGTGTGTGTGTGTGTGTGTGCGTGTGCTTGGAATACCACAATATCATATCACATTGTATTTAATAAATATGTTTTTAGTGTCATGTTGAATTCAGAGCATAATTTATGTTCAAATTGGAAATTATTCGGATGTCAAATTTACATTATCTTGAAAACACATTATATTTCAGTGCAGATAGGGTGTGCCTGTGCCTGTGTCATTTCCTTTAACATCGCCTTTAGAAAAAATAATCAGAAAGGTAATTTGTTTACTCACCAAAGAGCTTTCCTCCCTCCGAGCCGTTACTGAAGTTTGGTTGTAATTCTCTTTGTACTGGTCTGAGCGCGCAAAAGAAACAGAAAAAGATCATAAGCAAAACTGCCTGAATGTAAATGTACTAAATGGATTTGGATGAAAAGCATGAGACACGGACAGATTAGGTAGGAACTGTAGCAGAATGATTGAATTATTCTGTATTTTTCCACAAAGCTGTACATTTGATCTGAGCACACACACAACAATTCCTATTTCATTTCTCTAACTGGAACAATAACGGCACTTTCGTTCATTCATTTGGACCAATACGCTCTGTAGCTGTGTGTCTGTGTATGATTTGATGCCTTATGAATTAAATATAAAATAATTGATTATACATGAATGTCCCATTGTGGACTTATTGTTACTTCAGTTAAAGCTACAAATAATATTATTACTGTGTTACAGTGCACCATTTAAAACCACATAAATGCTTTATTTGAAAAGAATGCATTAAAAGAAAATACTAAATCTTCTCTTCAGTCTAAGAACTGTTGTTATAGTCCAAAAACACTTTTTATGATGACCCTTATTAGGTTTTATATTTTTCTACCAGTTTAGTCTAACTCTAATATTTTAAAGCCATGTAATACCCCGTATAGAATGACTGGTGGCTTGAAAATATAGGCCAGTATTAAGCACAATGATAAGGTCACAACAAAGTGTCCTCTGAGAACTTCAGGAATCTTTAATGGCATTTTATGGGAGTCTGATACCAGAGCAGCTATAAAAATACCATTAAAATAAGGTCACTAGCCCGTAGGAGCATTCATCATCCCAGACACACAGTAACTCACTTCTCCTCCCTGTGGGAAGGCCACGGACCGCTCCACAGTGGGATAAAATCACTGTGATGGCGTGGGCTGCAGTGGCCGCGCTCTGGCCCGGCGCAGCCCGCTTTCTTATGCTAATACTGCTCTGACATCAGCAGTGAGATCAAAGCAGGGCAGGGGTACTTTAGAGCTGAGTCTGCCCCCACTTAGGCTCACTCCCTCTGCTCTGCTCAGACCTCTCTGTCCCCCCCCCCCCCCTCACACACACACACAGACGTCGCTCTGATACACACCATGCGTACCTGTCCGGAGCTATTCGACCTCCTCATGCTGGATTTTCCTCACGCGTCTGGCTGATACCGACGCGCACAGCCGGCTCTCTGTTGGAAAGGATACTCCGACCTGCTGAGATTACTTTTTTTTTTATTTATTCCTTCTTGTGCCCTCGTTTGGTCCAGCTGGGAGCGCGCCGCGGCAGAGGTGAGCTGAGCCCGTGTGGCGGGTGGAGAAGTAAAGCGGGCACCGCGTCTTTACGCGCTGTAGATCACTTTAATGTTGTGGATTGAAGATTTGATGGCACCGTTTGCCGCCTGGCTGCGGAGGAGCTGTCTGCTGGAGGAAGAGTGCGGAGGAATCCTCCTGGTTTGCAGCCTTTTATCTGACTTTACTTTGCAGAGAACTATAGTTGTGTTTTAGGCTGAATTTCACAACTTCACTGCAACCTGTGTCTGGAAAGTGACCGCAGTCACTCTAGTCCGTGTTCAGACTCAGGCAAACAGCATTAATATGAGTCTGGTAGAAAATTATCCTTGTCTGACCTTGTTAGTTAATCTGCACTAATTAGATCGTTGGGGAATGTGATTAATAGTCCACTGAGTTACTTTATCTGGACCTTACGAGACACACATCGGACAGTGTGTGTGTGTGTGTGTGTGTGTGTGTGTGTGTGTGACTATCAGTCTTTATCTTTTGGGGGGAAACAGGAGCTACCATTAGGCCACTTGGCCACTGGCTGAATGTACATTGAAACAGTAAAGCTTCTTTAAACAGAGGAGACGCCAGCCTGTGGAAATGGGAAATGTTTTATTTGAATCCAGTGGATCACAGGATCATTGCTGCGCGGTCAGGATCGCGGTGCTTCACAGTGAAGAGCAACAGGACAGTTTCAGTTGGCTCATTTCAATAATTAATTGCAGGGTTTCACTGAGTTTCGGGCGCGTCTCCTCCAATCAGCGGAACTCGTGCTTAAAAAGGCCCTTTATCAGCTACCTGCTGCTCACTTTGAGCCCCCCCCTCAAAGAGATTTCTTATCAGGGGCCCTGGGCCCTGTGGGACCCCGCAGATGCGCCGTCCCGTCCACTTGTTGCGCCGCTGTCCTCACTGTCACTATATTTAACATTCCTCACATTTCTCCAAGTGGAGCAGAGGTGACAACAAACTCAGCTACGGCCTAAAATAAACCCGCGAGCTTCTGAGCGCCAAGTCACAGGAAATAGAGCCTCTTTGTCTGGATGCTTGTGTCCCAAAGTTTAGCTCAAAGTGAAGTGATTGTCTCCATCTAGTTAAACCTCCCAGCAGACAGCGAGATGCTGAACACAGCTTCAGCAGTCAGCCTGGTATCTCAGGACTCCTCTAGTGTATGATATAGAAACACTACAGGTGATTCCAAAGCATCATAAAGTAGAGTAAAATCATTGAAACCTCACCAAGGAGAGTCAGGCTTCTGCCTGCTGCCACAGAGGCAGCACTGGGCCCTTTGTCAGCATGTAAATGAGTCTTTAAGGCTTCATTGCTCTTATTTGTCTCGTTTCTCGTGTTATTTGCATGCAGGCTGAGTTGCTGTGTTACAATCAGCAGCCTTTACAATGGCTGACAATGAACTTTGTAGAAAGTATTTCTCTCTAGTTTGCTCATTTCCATTTTTCCTGTCATAGTTATTCTTTATTTGCTGTGTGTGTGTGTGTGTGTGTGTGTGTAATATTTGAGATCACTGAACTAAAATAAAATTCCTTAAACTGATTTCTCTGTCATTAGATTTGGTCTGTTTTTAAAAGTTCTTCCTAAACACTACTCATCTATGTGTCAAGGAAGAACGATCAGACAATGGGACTATTGGCACGCTGATAATATTTGTGTAATTTATTGCAGGGTTTAGAGGAGGACGCCGTGCCATGAGCGCTGACTTTTGAGTGAGAGCCGAGAAGCCAACAGCCCTTTGTGTCAGTGTTGTGTGTGAAGTGGAGCCCCTGTCCAACCATGAGGAGCAGCTCTCAGGTCCTGCCTCTCGGTGTGCTGACGGCTCTGCTGCTGTCTCAGGTCTGCTCCGGCATCAAATGGCTGTAAGTACTGTCATCTCGTCCCTCGGGCCCGTCACCGTCTCTGCACTGCTTCACATGTGTGTGTCTTTGTTACGTGTCTCAGTGTTTTATGGAGTGAAGGGCTCATGGCAGCTTTGAAATGGGCCCCAACATTCCTCATTTTGCTCCTGATCGGTGGGGTGGACAGTAGATTAGCTGGCAAGTCTTCAGGATATAAATGGAAACCTCTTTGTTTTATTAACTTTAATGCAGCTGCAGTAAAAGGAGACGGCACGCGCACCCCCCCTCGCCACCCCCCCTGCTATATGAGAGTAATAAGATGAGAGCAGAAGACAGAGATGACGAGGTGTCATGGCAGCGCAGACAGAGCCAGTGACTGTGTGTAGTCTAGTCAGTCAATCAATGTAAAAATAGCGTGCTGTAGAAGGAAGCTGCTTTGTCATAAATGTTAACACACATGTTGCTCCTACTGAGCTCCACACTCTTTATGGTGGAGTCAAAGTAAACAGTCACTTTCACAATCATTTTGGAAAGTCCATAAAACTCCCATGTTGCTATGTTTTGAATTTATTTATGTTTCAATTGAATGTTTTGCTGGTTTTGTTTTGTATTCCTCCAAACCCTGAGGTTTTCTTTATGGTAAGCGTGTTGTGTTGTGTTGTGTTGTGCACTTCTTTATCTCAGCTTTTATCCCTGAGCCTTCTGTGTGATCGCTGTGAAAACACAGCTTTCTGCATTGGCTTTACCAGAGATATGAGATATCGGAATGAACGTTTGTAATGCTTAAGCAGATGTGCCCATGAGAGCCTGGATGGCATGTGCTAAATCTAAGTGAGAAGTCTTACAGTCTTGATGATGCACGGCGGTGCAATGCAAAACAGATGCGGCTGTAAACACCTGTGAGTGCTGGGTTACCACGAGCCCAGCGGAGTCACAGCTTATCGCTGGGCACAGAGTGGCGGCCCCCCGGCCCCTAATGCAAAACAGGCCAAGGTGCAGGCGGCGCTGCCTGGTTCTCACGAACTCTCAGCAGAGTGCAACACACAGAAAGCAGAGATCAGAACTAACCTGCTCTGCCTGTGGTTTCTCTGTTAAGTTAACCCTCAATAAGTTTAGATTGTTTAAATCAAACGTGTGCACACTTTAATAGTCTTTAAACAGATCATTCCTGTTAAACCGAGGCCACAGAGGACAGCACTACCTGTAGCAGAGAATGCAGATGGAAATGATCCGTGTATTTTTTCATCTGACTGTGGATCAGAATTTAGTGGTGTGTTTTTTTTATTATTTTCTTTGCATATTTTGAGGCCTCTTCTATGCTTTAACAAAAGAAAAGCCTCGTGCCAAGGATGTGTCACTGTATTTTATGAATCCCCAGCTGACTCTCCTTTGGGATTTTCATGTGATAAGATGGTTCTTCTCTGCAGTGCGTGCCAACATATTTCCCTGCCTGAAGCACTATGCTTGGATTTTTCAATTGTTTACTCAAAACTGATGTGTCTCAGAGGCTTGAAATGTGTACAAGATCCTCAAATCGCTAACACGCCACGCTCGCTAAGACTCCCAGCATGCTTTGTTATTCACATGAACATGACAACTCTGCTCATAAAACAAAAATTGTGATTAGGCAATCATCACATTATCATATTACGTAATAGATACGTACTGTATGTTGCGTACTGATCAGAACCTCTTGTTTGTGTACCCCCCTCCCTGCAGAGCACTATCACACACTCCTACATCTTTACACATCAACCAGACCCAACACTGTAAGCTGATGCCCGGCATGGTGTCCTCCCAAGCTCAGCTGTGCCGCAGCAACCTGGAGCTCATGCAGACCATCATTCAGGCTGCCCGCGAAGTCAAGAAAACATGTCAGAAGACCTTTGCTGATATGCGCTGGAACTGCTCCTCCATCGACATCCCCGTTGATGCCCCGAAGTATCGGCCAGACCTCGACAGAGGTATGATCGTTAACAGTTTGGAATGACAGCACGGACGCTGTTGTTTCCAAAAAGCTGCTCCAAGTTTTCTACCCACAAGACTCTAATGTTTATGGTCACGCTTGACTTTCAGCGAATACCCAAAACCAAGGTCATTAACTGCTGCATATATTGCCGTTGAGTTTACAGTAACTGGTGAAATGATTCTCAGCTCTGTAATGGTGTCTGGGCTCAGACGCCACAACAGATGTATCTGTATGTTGGAACATGACGGCTATCTAGAGAACTTCGATGCAGAATTATGTTCTTATCAAAAATGATTTCTGGTTTTAAGATGACATGTTGCCTCATCTTCCACTTTTTTGCTGGCAGCCATATTACCCGATCATTTATTTCTGAGGAGCCATCACAGGAACCCCCCCCACGACGCCCCGCCCCAACATGTGAACACTCTGTAGGATACAATAATCTGCTTGTTTTTTATGAAATCCACAGCATAATACGACTGCCTGCCTGGTTGCGTTGCAGTCTGACTGTATTGCCAAAAGGACCTTGAGTCAACCAGAGACTGTGGGTGGGGGGGTGGGGGGGTGCATGGCTCCTCAGGAAGGACTTGGCTGCCATTTGCCAAATGAACAGTCTGCTCTGAACAGGAAATGGCTCATCTCTGTCCAGGGTTGGCTTTGATGTAACGAGCCCACGGCCATGTATAATTCCTTCCCTTACTTCCAATTGCTCTCCGGCCTTTAACATATGTGTCTTCGATGTACACACATCACCACCAATTACATCAGTGCTCACTCTGTGTTACAGCATGAGCAGTGATGGACTCATTTTGTGCACTCAATCATTTCTCTCTTTTCACTGAGACGGCAGGAAGCTGAGATGGAAAGAAGGCAGAGCACTTGATTATATAGCAGAAGCAGTAGGAGAACTTTCTTTAGATTTGGTTTTTTTTTTATCATTGGAATGCAAGCTGACCACTACACGCATACATTATAACAAATGATAGCTGAGCAGTAACTTGTCAAAAGTATGAAAACCTGCAGCTTCTGAAAACTAGAGTTGAGAGTGTAAATATTCAGACACTGAAACTGTAGCTCCCAATACGGAGGACATATTATTTCATGTATTAAATGTTTGAATCCACAGCTGTTTTGTAGCTAATTACTGCTAGAGCTGAAACTGAAGCTGAAATCAGTGCACGCAAAAAATACAACTGTTTTAATAATCAAAAACTTGCCAAACTCTCACTTGTTCCAACATTTAAATTGTGACGGTTTGCTGCTTTTCTTTATCTTGTGTGATTTTACTGCTGATTGACAAGTCAAGACAGCTGATGATATCATCTTGGACTTTAGGAAATTGTGACAGGAAACTTATATTATAACTATATATATATATATATATATATATATATATATATATATATATATATATATATATATATATATATATATATATATATATATATACTGGAAACAATATTCTGACATTTAATAGATCAAAAAACGACCTGATTAAAGCAGTGATGATGAAAATAATTGTCAGATGCAGCCCTACAACTGCTAGTGACCAGTGAAGATAATTCCTGTTAGGCTGACCTACAGGGTCAGGGTCTAAAGAACCTGGTGTCTTCCATTGTCACCTCTATAAGTTGGGTTTTTTATCTGATTCGGCAGGAACAAGAGAGGCTGCGTTTGTCTACGCCCTGTCAGCAGCAACCATCAGCCACACCATAGCACGGGCGTGCACCACCGGAGACCTGCGGCTGTGCTCGTGTGGTCCTATTCCTGCTGAGATCCCAGAGCCTGGCTATCGCTGGGGTGGCTGTGCTGACAACCTTCACTACGGTTTGATAATGGGCTCCAAGTTCTCTGATGCTCCCATGAAGATGAAGCGTGCAGGCTCCCACGCCAACAAGCTGATGCACCTACACAACAGTGAAGTCGGAAGACAAGTAAGCAATATGGCCAGATTTTGAGTCTAAAGCAAAGATGTTGTTTCCGAAGATGTTTTCAGTGTTTTTTAAACTGGACAGTCTGTATTGTGTTTTTTCTGTATGAATGTCAGTCTCACAAAGAGCGATCTGCACTATCTGACCTCCATGTCCTCCGTCCTTATGTCTAGGCACTGAGAGATGCGCTGGTGATGAAGTGTAAATGTCACGGTGTGTCAGGCTCCTGCTCCATAAGGACCTGTTGGAGAGGCCTGCAGGACCTGAGGGAGATCGCCATGGACCTGAAGACCAAGTACCTGTCTGCTACCAAAGTGGTTCACCGGCCTATGGGGACACGCAAGCAGCTGGTACCCAAAGACATTGACATCAGGCCGGTGAGGGAGAACGAGCTGGTCTACCTGCAGAGCTCCCCGGACTTCTGTACCAAGAACGACAAACAGGGCTCTGTTGGCACACAGGACAGGTGAGACTGCCACGTCACATCATTGTGTTAACTGTGTGCATGAGTGCATGAGAAAGAGGGCGATATGTGGTAGCAGTGATAGTTCTCTGTCGTTAGATTTATCAGTTTGACTCATGCTGGTGACAGACCCACGCAGCTGACAAACAGGAAATTGCAAATCCTGGATGTCTGCTTCATCCAGGATGTTGACTCTAGTGAAGTGCTGCGCTGCCTGGTAGCACCGTTTAGTTTGCAGGCTGGCTGATAAGACCCAGCGGCTCCTGGGAGTGCTCCGTCTGTGGCCTGTCTGACCACGTGGCACTGAAAAGGCCTCTGTGACTGGAGTTGTTGTCCTGCTATCTAACACGACGACTAATGCAGTTATTCTTAGGACTGAGTGCACTCGAGCTGATATCGATTGGAGAGTACCACACAAATGGGGAAATAGTTAATGGTCCCCCAAAGATAAAGGTTTATTTACACCATTCAGCTCCAGTGTTTTATTTGGGACGGCCTTTACTGCTGTTGGTTTGTGCTCGGAGGCTCTGACTCTGATCTGGCTAACCAACATCAAAGGAATACGGCACAAATTTTCCACGTTTTCTTGCTAGTTTATTGAATTTCCCAACTTTCCATAAATGCGTTGAGAACGACAGGTAGTAACTCGGGCTTTATTGTTAAGTGCTGAATCCCGTGGCTCAGGAGGATGACTTGTGTGCTAACATAACTTTCTCTGTTACTATAAAAACTTGATCTCCACTGATCATCTGTTAGCTTGTTTAACCAAACGCACCCCTCTTTAAAAGAATAGCTTTAGCGATCATGGTTTGGTAAACCACTGAGGTGTGTGGCGTTGTTGTATGTTGTAAATGTCACACATCATATGACTGACTTATCATGTGGTCCTCAGCCATAGGCCACTACACAGATAACCAGAGGACATGCTTCATGTCAGACGCACTCTCTGTGCCGAACGTGTCCCATGTCTGCAGCCTGATAGCTCAGCAGCCACACACAGTCTGCGACATGAGTGCTTTTGCCAAATCATGAGGCACCTGCTTTTCTGACGCCATTACATGAGCGTGTGATGCTGATGACTGTGTATGAGTGACTCTGAGTGTACATGTGTGGGTGTCGATTATTCCCACCGGTGTCTAGGTCGATTGTATCTGAGGAATTCTCAAACCTCAATCACATGGTCACAGTATCATGTGTTTTGCTTTGATTTCTTGCTCACTGCTCACTCACTTGTGTAGACGTTTTATTCTTTTGTTCTTCTTTTGATTCTTTATTCTGCTTTCTACATTTGAACTGACCTTGCTCCTGTCTACATTGTTAGCTCTGAGCCTTTCGCGGCAGACACTCTCTCTACAGCCGTGTTTTTTGACCAACAGGAGAATCTGGGGCAGGCAAAGTGAATTTTAGCAGCTGTTCCTAATGGATAAAGTGTGATCACTGGTGCAAGTGTCATGGCCCTGGGATGAGGCACGCTATTGAAGCTAGTGCTTTAATCTTAAATTACATTATTGTGCCTCTGTCGAAACCAGCAGATGTGAACCACAAAATGTACAGTGCTGTCCTCTCGCTCCACTTAGAGCACAGCTGTGATATAAATGAGATCTCGCCCCTGACAAAGCATAACTGTGTGGGGTTTTTTGTCTATTTCCCAGCTCCCACTGATGTAATAAACCTGTCTCAGATTCTCAATGACTCTTGGCCCTCCTCCTCCTCCTCCTCCGTCACTCCCGCAGCAGTCATCAGCCCAGCGTCTCCCTCACCATACTGGTCATTAACACTCTGCCATCATAAAACAATGCAATTAAGTGGGGAGGGCATGCTAAAGAAAGGCAGGGCAGCCCTGTGTATTCAGTGTGATTTACGGCGGGACCATTCTCTGCTCATTCAGACGCCTCAGGCTTCTGAAATGAGAGGCTCCCAAGCACCCACTGCCCAGTAACGACAAAACAAAAAGAAAATGAAAGAGAAAAAAATGTAAGAAGGACTGGACAAAAGGGCCAGACACACTGGTCAGTCGAGCACTTTTAAAGGACTATTGGGGCTCTGAGACTGTACAAAATATTTTAGAATGATGCTGTAAACTTAATTGTCTTGGGCAGGAAACCAAACTGTAAACATGTCTGCTTTCATAGCTGGGTGTCCCGTCCCTTTTCCTATCTTGTTGAAGAAAAAATGTGTCGCTGTAACACAAAATAAAATGTCTAACTTTTTTGTCTGTGTTTATTTCAGGCAGTGCAACAAAACCTCCGTCGGCAGTGACAGCTGCGACCTGATGTGCTGCGGCCGTGGCTACAACCCGTACACAGAGAAGCTGGTGGAGCGCTGCCACTGCAAGTACCACTGGTGCTGCTACGTAACCTGCAAGAAGTGCGAGCGGATCGTGGAGAGATACGTCTGCAAATGAGTCTGTGCTGGCCCCGTGCCGGCCGCACCGGCAGCCCTCTACGTGTACCCAACCACCCGAGGCTACAGATTAACCAAAGCACTACAGTACCAAGAAGGCTTACTTTTGTCTTAGCATGTGTATCTCAAGGAGAAATGGTCTATTCTTGTGTCAGTATCATTTTTGTATCAAATCTGCCAACTGGGCTTCTTCACTTCACAGACCTGGACGTGGATAGTGCGGCGACAGTGCCAGTTTATGTGAAGACCACCGTCCTCCTGGGTATTTCCTTTGTCTTGTTAATGATTAAAATCCCCCTAACGGGGATACCGAAAGTCTATTTTATTATATCTCTAATAAAAAGAAATAATATTGGATTTTATGCTGGAGGAGAGGGAATGTCCTTTCCCCTCAGTAGAGACTTAAGTTTGGCCTCATTCCACGGAAATCGAAGGGTTCTGACGGATCCGTGTGGTACTTTTGTAGGTACTATTAAAACTTTTTTCCTCTTCAACAATGGACAATAGAGGAAAAGGGAACACAAAGGGAACTTCAAGTACTTTTCAATCATGGAACATTTTTGTGGTTGATGTGTTGGACTCTCACTGGCGTCCTCTGTGGATCTCGACATGCCTGTATCCCTGTGGATTGAGAGAAGAGCATTAAGGACTTTGTAAAGTGGCGCATTATCTCCTTTATGTCTGATATGCAGTTCAAAATATATTCTATTTTTCATGAGCTGAACTCATGGATTTTGTAAACCACTGTTGTGTGGATGTACATACTGTTATTTTGTATACTGAAATAAAGAAAGAAGTATTTATAAAATAATTAAATGATCTTCACCATCATTACACGGAAATTGCATGTTTTTCTGGTTTTCTGTAAACTGCACCTTCAATGAAATACTGTGTAGCACTTTGATAAATCCATAACCTCTGAGGCTAATTGTTTTTTAACTAAGCAACATTTACTGTAATTCACTGCAAATCCAAGTGTTATAAAATAACAGTTTACCACAACTTGCAGCTTCCTAAGACTGTAAATCAGCCCAGCAGTCAGTAATGAGTTGCAGGGTTCAACCTGACAGCCTACTGGGATCGCTCTCTGAATTACCCAAACCCTGGGAAAGTGTTTGTTTGGGCATTCCACCTCCTCACAAAGGCCATTGCAAAGGGATTTTTGTCACCCCCATCACGGCTTTAACACTCAAACACTCATCTGTCTGAGACACAGGCCGCTAGTGGACACACATCAAATAAAAAAATAAAAAAAAGACAAATGTAATTCATTTTGAACGTGTAGCCAGACTGTTGACCTGTCAGAGGGGGAAAGACTTGGCGCAGCGTGGAGCCGAGATATTACCCTCCGGCCAGTCTTGTGTTGGCTAAAATGGTTCTCATGATTTTACACTGACAGAAATAGCTGTGGAAGATGTAGGGCCCATGCTGTGAGCTCACATGATACATCGCAGCTCCAGCCTGCACAAGCTGCACAATCACCGGAGCTGTAACACTTCTTGACCCCGGCCTGTGGACACACGCAGAAACTGCCAAAACAACTCCACATACTGTGGAAAAGCAAGGCTGAGGTGAAGGCCATCACCAGTCATTTAGGTTTTAGTGGCCGTTTAGTTATGCTAGACTTGATTCACAGCCGTCTCTTTTGTTAAATTTCATTTTCAGACACAAAAATAGGTTAAGGAGAGTTGATTAGGCATTTCTATTTCAGGTAATGAGGAGAAATGTGACTCCACATCCAAAGCCAACAGAGAACCAAAGAGGATGCACAGTAGTATGTCCGAATAACTGAACAATGAACTCTAAGAAATTTTATATAAAGAGTCGATCGGTGGATGTTGTTGCATAGCCACAGTCTAAAACCAGAGGGGCAGTGAGGACGGACACAGTGTTCTGTGGTCTCTTGATTCGGGGGGAGGGAGGATCTGCTGTGTGCAGGTGAGCGGGGGTCTGCACACAGGCCTGTCCGTCGACAGCCTCAAGGACTCCACAGTCACTGGCATTCCTCAGCCTGGCAGTAGGAGAGAATAGGGTGTGTGTGTGTGTGTGTGTGTGTGTGTGTGTGTGGAAGAGTCCACCCACTGCTGTCTGTCACTGGGTTCACTGCTACAGAAATGTCCTCTGCTACAGGTGGCTCAGCCACAGTCGGAGCGTCCTCCACCAGTTGATGACAAAGTGAAGACACCAAAGCTGCATTAGTTTGCCTGTGTATGTAAGTCAGTGTGTCTGCTAGATGATGGATGTCACATTTTGTAATTCTAAAAGTGTTTTTAAAGTGTGCTTTAAACATGTCAAATACTCTCTGGAATGTTTAAGGCTCCTTTGAGAGAGTGCTGACGGTGAAGGAACTGGCTGAACTCTTGACCCTCTTAAGTACCCACGGTACAAAATGACCTCCACTTTTTACATCTTCTGTCCATTTAATCTATATATGAATATGAATTTACTTATATTCTAAATTGTGCTAAATGTTGAAATCAACTTGATAAGCTTTAGGCACAGAACAGCACCATGGAGTAATTTCATCAGGCCTCATAAGATCAGATAGGGCCTCAAGTCAGACCTGCTTTAGTCTGGAAATGCTGACCCTCTGAGCAACCATTGTTATCATTAAGACGTGCAACTATTCAGCTGACCTCAGTCTAACCCTTCTGAAATATCTCACTTGGACATAAATCCACACAATGAAACACTTCATTCAAGGCCTGAATGTGCTAACCTGTTGGTAATATTAATTTGCTCCACATTCTTTCATTTTTCTATCTGTCAACACAAAGCTGTGGTGGAGCGGAAGAGTGACTGAGGAGAATGGGACATGAATGGGCAGCCATTTTGAAAGGGATCAGGTAAAAAACCTCCGAGGAGCGGCCCTCATCCGGGCTGTTAAAGACCTTTGTGTCCGAAACGAAAACAAAACAAAAGTAAACGACAAAAAAACGGAACTAATCGCCGCTGCAGTTTCTGTTTCTTTTCTTCCTCTCTGTCTTTGTCAGAAAGTATCTGAGTATCTCTCCACGGTTGGTGTGACCCCTCGCTCTGTGGGAATTGCCTGGTAATAGAGAAGCAAAAGCGGACTTTAATGGAGAGCAGTGAAAATATCAGGGGTTAATGTCAGCCTGGACAATATAATGCCAATTGCCTTTGTGCAGCCTGCGGTCTGGATAACTAGCTGTGAATGAAGGAGACAAAGAATTTGGCTGGAGTGGTAAAGGCTTTCAGATGTACTGACCCGTACTGTAAATGGACTTTTGTGGACCCCAACCCCACCCCCACCCCCACCCCCATCCTCCAGCCTTTAAATAGGAACCCAGCAGTATGTGCTGTTAAAGGCCATTTTTTGTTTTGGTGTGTGTGTGTGTGTGTGTGTGTGTGTGTGTGGGTGTGTGTGTGTGTGTGTGTGTGTGTGTGTGTGTGTGTGTCCTCGGGCACGTTGCTGGGAGATAGCAGATCGTGCAAAGCATGCACCGTCCAGGATAAAGACAAACCAGCGGACGGCTGAGGAGCAGACAGGAGTTTATGGTGTGTAGTCGGAAACTAGTTTGACCAAAAAGCTTTGGGAAAATACAAACAAACTGCTTAATGCTTTTATCCTGTCGTCCCTCAGTTTGTTTATGGCTTTTGCTATTTACTATTTTATTTCCTATTTTTTATCCATGTTTGTTTTTTGTCTCTTTGTATATCTGGACCTGCGTTATTGTCTAGATTGTTTATGAAAGAACACAAGTGAACAAACCAAACCAAGCTTTATCTTCTTATTAAATCATTGTGATACTGAAAACCTGGAAGACTTGAAATATAAAACATATATAAAACAAAAAAATTACTTATAACTATTATAAATATTTTTGCTAATCTGAGTAAGACTAACCCATGTGAAACCAAAGATAACAAAATAGTAATAATAGATATAAAATGAACAGTATTAGTAGTAACATGGGACTGCAACATTACAGTTTAAAGCACCTTTTCATTTTTACAACCACCATGGTCAGATATTTCAAACAGGAGTTGAGTTAAAGTGCATATTTGAAGTGTTGTTATGAGTCACGGTGAGTTTCCCAAAGTAATCACAATAAGCCCACAATTTAATACAGCAAACAAATGAGGATAGCATGTGTGTAACGAACAGCTGAGCAGCAAAGCCATATAAAGGCATATGAATCAACATCAACAGCAAAACTAGGATGATTTTTGACGGTTCCTTTAATGCACCAGTTAACATAAAAGCAGCTCTGTCACGTTCTTCCTCAAGTGTTTTCAGGTTTTAGACTGAACACCCTCCATAAGAGAGTTATTTAGTTAATAAAGCTAAACAACATCCCACGCTGTTTGGGATGAAAACAACATTGTTGATCTTCAGACTAAACTCGACTTTAAACTGCTGCAACTGATAAATTTATACTTCAATAATCTCAACACAAAGTGAATCGGTGCCTGTGTAGGTGGCAGAGCCTCAGCGTAAGCTATCAAAGGAAAGATAGATGAAACGAGCCGGGGAGAGAGAAAGAGTGAGACTGAATTAATATGAATAAAAGAAATGGTGAGCTAAGTATGCTGGGAAAAGTAAACAGTGGTCCGTGTAATCACAGTAAATCTGGCCGGGGGGGCGACAGAGCAGGCTGCACCCTCGGTTGAGGAGTCAACAGACCCAGAGAAAAAGCAGAGAACTAACTAACATTACTGGGGGGGGGGGGTTAAAGGGGGTAGCGGAACGGCTTTATTCACTTGAAGATCAGTGAAACGCCGCCATGTTTACCCAGTGTCTGCCTGAGTTAAACTATGTAAACCTCAGCATATAATTCAAGGAGAGAACTCAGGGTCACAAATGTAAAGATGACTTCCATCACGGTTATAGAGGGTGTGTGTGTGTGTGTGTGTGTGTGTGTGTGTGTGTGTGTGTGTGTGTGTGTGTGTGTGTGTGTGTGTGTGTGTGTGTGTGTGTGTGTCAGCCTTATCTGGAGAATACGGCGGAGACTGTTTTAGACATTTCTGACATGAAACTTGCCGCTGTTTAAGGCCACAGTGAGAGGAACCAACGAAGAAAAACATTCACACAGCTAGCAGCATTTAGATCAGCCGTGATGATCTGATAAATGGAGCGGCCCGCCCCCCCCCCCCCTACACTGACCACAGATCAGTCAAGGCGTCAGGCCAATTGCCTTTGCATTTCATCACCCTGCATGAAGTATTTTTTCTCCGGTAATATCCTAATCTAACAGTCAACTGTCATGTGCTGCAAAGCTCACTGATGTCATGCGAGCACATCAAAGGACTCTGGTTAATGGCAGATATTAAGAACATGGTGAGATATTAAAGAAAACATGAGAGCAAAGAGGTCACGTTACGCATGGCCCGGTATTATTAGTACAGTATAAGTATTAACACTTGTATTACTTTTCCATCGATGCAAGGAAACAGTGAGGTCATTTTATGTTTGTTTTTCAATGTGTTAGCCAGATTTACAGTATCTTTATATGTCACAAATGTTTATTGTTAATTCACTCATTCAAGCTTTAATATTTCTCTGAACTGAGGAACAGCTCTTATGAGTTCATTGTTAAAATCTGGAAACATTTGGAACAAACTACATTCTGAATTGATTTGTGGATCTCGATTTGAAGCACAGTGCAACTTGAGCATTCCTTTATTTCGGTGTCTAGTTTTCTAAAATAAATGTAGTGGACACTGTTGGAAAAGGACTTTGTTTGTCATATAGATTGATATATTGAGAACAGATGTGGGTCCTGTTTATTTCTAACAAATATTCTTCTCTCATTGTGACTGGGGCCCAGAGGTTGGGATGTGAGAATAATTCTTCTCAGAGGTTTTCATTTTGCGTCAGTTAATTATTCAAGAGGCGGCTGATCACTGTCACGCATTGTTTTCAGTATTTTGTTAACCCAGACGACTCAGGCTCAGCACGGGAACATGAGGACAAGTTGAGGCCTAAGTGCTAAAATTGCTCCTCCACTTCCTTCGACAGCCACAGTTGTTGAGTGGCTGAAACATGCACACAGCCTTGGCTTAAAGCACATAGACCATCTGGGCTCAGTGCACGGCTCAAATCCCCCCCGATCTGGTGAAATGCCGCTGTTCTCTCAAGTCGTTCAAATGAATGGCTGAGGCATGAAAATCAGACATTTCTTCTCTTGCTGCAACTCAAGCGCATCACAGTAAATCAATCTTTTGCCCTCACAAAACTTTCAACTTGAGCTCCAATTTAAAAGAGCCATTTTTTATAGGAAGAAAAAGCAACGGATGTGAGGAGGGAATCAACTTCATACGCACGCACATTTGTTTCAGTCTCCCCTCCATTTGTAACATAAGGGTAATTTTGAGTGGTAGCCAGATTAACCCCCCCTCTTTAATTGCTTCCATATTTCTCAGCCTCAATGAGGTAATACCGTTTATTTGGCAAAAAACTGAAGGGGGACGGGCAGCCAGTAAAGCCATTATGTGTGATTAGCACTGTTTGCAGCCCTGATTTGATTTGTGAATTGTCTGATTGGTGACACGCCCTGTGGGAAAAGAGAACTTTTTTTTCGACTTAAGAATACCCAACTGGAAACTATGTGCCACCATCAATCATTAATAACCTGCTACTGAAAGTGCAACAGGTGCTGAAATATTTAGGGCTACACTGATTTTTAAAGGACAAATCAGCAAAGATATATCTCGGCTCATATTATGTGCTGAATTTGAGCAGCTTTCCCACCCAAGAATTTAAATTCCCTCAAAGAAAAGGGATTTAAACCTTGTAATGCTTAACAAAGAAAAGGTTACATTACAGTACTTTAATCAAATAATCATTTCAGTTTGTTCCAACTTGTTTTACGGTTACGTAGCAACAAAGCCTATTGAAAACAACAGACAGCACAACGACAATAAAATGTATTTAGCAGTTTTTGTGTTTAGTAAAGGTCTTTGGTAACTCTAGTAAGGACCAGTACTCAGTGCTGGTCTTTTTGTCCCAGGAGTGAAGAGACTAAATAAACCACAGTTTACCTCTTGTAGGTGGAGCTCTGAGGAGCGACCATAGTGCAGACAGCCGTCCGCTATGCTGTCTCTGACCCAGAGTCCTCAGCCACAGGCCACAGGTCCACTATATTACACCTGCAGCCTGACGCCAGCCTGATTTACTGGCCTCTTTTACAGCTGGAATGGACTCAACCCTCGACTGGGCTGTTGAATCTAGACGCTGATGTAGCCAAGAGGGGAGCGGTCACTGCTGCTGCTATATTCAGCCTCACCTCCTCCACTCCCAGAGACACCCCGCTTCTGCCTACTACGCTGCTTCACCTGAATCCTCTCTCCCAACACGCACATGATGTGTGTGTTCGCACATCAGTGAATCAGTAAATACTGGAAATGCTCATCTTAAAATGTGTACAAATAGCGCCACCGCTGTTTGGGTGGGCCCGTTCAGATCTGGCACGAAAGTCTGTCACGAGTGCTCCGATGACAACCACAGCTACAAATACAGGTGTGAACACATTCAGGAAGCACTGGGAATCCAATCACACAAACCACTTTTGGAGGCGGTCATGGACACACAAGACTACACTGTACACAGTGTGCTGTGAATGCCTGGCCACATCAGACACACATACGTCATCAGTGTGAGCAGAAATATGCAGCCAAAAGACATCATCAAAAGTGTGACTGACGTCTAGATCAATGCACAACAGTGAATGCAAGAAAGGAAGTAACAGTGGATCTTACAGGATAAGGCAGAAATAGTCCCTGATGTAGTAAAAATGAGAGCAAGCCATCCTGATAGAGGACAACATGGATTCCAATTCATTCTTTTAATCAAGAAACACTCTGGATATGTTGTAATGTTTTCTTGGTTCACCAAGAGGTGAAGAGACAACATTGTTCTTTGTCTGGCTAGCTCCATGCTCAGCGTCCACACACAGGCTATCCTTCACACACCACAGTACGATGCTCTGCAAGTGGAGGCGTCCTCAGGACACAGGACTAAACACAATGTAAAAAAAAAAAACACAATGAAGCTAACTAAGCACGTGAGCTAGCGTCTCACCAAACATGCCCTCATTACTGCGCTGCTCTCAGAGCTGCCCAGCCTATTAAATACAGTATGTATGTAGGTGAGGGGAGATTAATCTGTATTTGAAGAGGAATAGCTGGAGGGCCATTACAAGGAGCAAGTAGGTGTGAGGGGTTAAAGCAATTAGCACACATCTCTGTCACATCCTGTGGGGAGCACGTTTCAGTTGTGCTGCCAGTGGAGCCACTCATTTCTCCTGCTGCCCCTCTCATGGCCCTGCATGTTTCCAACTCTTTCTAAATAGTCAAGTCCTAATATTTACTTCTCGCTTTCAAGCCCAGGCAGAGCAGGAGCTGGGCGCAGCCTGTCGGTGCAGGAGAGCGGAGGTGGCAGGAACTGATGCCCTCATTAATTCTGCTGAGGGAAACAAACATTTGTCCTTTCAGGGCCTTGTGTGACTTTGTGGAGGGGCGCAGCTGTAGACTGACAGGAGCAGCCCTGTTTGTCTTATGAAGCTGTGTGTGTGTGTGAGTGTGTGTGTGTGTGTGTGTGTGTGTGTGTGTGTGAGCTTGCCTGTTGACCAATTAAAGAATTTTGAGACCAACAGCAGAGTTTGTATACTTATACTTATATACTGAACTCTTAGCTCTAAGTTGGCTTCTTTATGTAATCACCACGCTGAGTGTTTCAGTAAAAATCCACTGAGGTCACTTGACCTTCTTTGCTTTCTTTTAAGTTTCTTGCTGCTGTTGTTTAGAAAACTGTGTGACCCCCGCACTGTTTCACAGTAGAATGACAATAACATCGAATGGAATTGAATTTCCGCAACCATCCATTCAGCATTGGAGTCAGATGTAATGTTTATCCTATGCCGAGTAAATGATTAGGGAAGCCCTTTTTCTCTGTGTCGGCACCAAAGTCTCAGGAACAAACAGAGACAATACAATAACCATCTGCTGGGTCGAATGGTTGGCAGACATCTGATCAACGCTGCCTCAGCTCTCTCAGCAGACTTGTGTGTATGTGATCGTCCAGCTCGTCATAAATGGTGCACAATTTTTTATTGTGTTTGTCGTGTGTTATGTTTATTATTACTGCTTGCCCCCCCCCTCCTCCCATCAGACCGTTTAACTTTGGCAAATTGCGAAGAAGACGAATGACAGATTGTTTCCTCTTGTTTTCCATCCCTCCCTCTCCCTCTCTTTCTCCTCTGCAGTGGAACCAGACTATTGCCTGGGAGGTTGGATCACAATGCATTCCTACACGAATCTGTTCCCTGAAGAATTTGCATCACAATCTTCGTTTCACAGAGCGCCACAATTCACAGCTGTGCCGGTTCGGCAGCAGGGTCGTAGATTCCTCAGGCGGCTTGTCACAAAACATCTTCGACGACAGCTTTGACATGACAAACAAATTGGAATCAACAGCTCTGTTTTGTGTGAATTTGAATTATTTTTCTTTATTCTTTCTTTTCATGAGCAAAAAGTTGCATCAAATCACTTCCAGGATACGAAGGATTAGCAAAAACTGCAGTGCAACTAGTTAATTAGTTCCTATAAAAATCAAAGATTTTCAAAATGATATGAGCTTAATGCTTTTGACATCACATCATGCTTGTTTTCCTTTTTAATGGGATTTTCAGTTGCATTAATCTGAAATGAAATGAGATTTGTTCCAGCCTCTCCATCAGTTGGTTCCACGGTGGAGGTAGAACCGCTCACTCCCTCTACTTTTGACACAAAAGACACAGAACACTTCACAGTGATGGACGGCCTCTTCAACATGGAGGCCCTCACACCTCTCCTCAGCCTGCCAACTGGGGATTAGCACCACAGCCTCGGCTGCTGGCCCCAGCCCCAGCACCCCCCCCACCCACCCTCCCAAATCCTCCCCTAACCTCGACGGATCCCCTCCACTGTCCTCCAACCACCGACTCTCCATCTCCCCCCTCTGACCCAGCGTCGGCCTCCAGCATTCCTCGCTGCGTCACATGGTCCTCAAGCTTGGCCGGTGCTGCCCCAGGCCGAGAGATCTAGTACTAGCGCAGTGCCAACATTCCAGCCTGACGGGCGTTTTGTTGGAGGGATTTCCTGTGGGCTTTCGTGCCAGCGTGGAACAATTACTGCTGCTCAACAATCACTGGCTGTGACAGGTGGACACAGAGCCAGGGGCGTCCCACCAATCATCTGTCTCTGGCTGGAGGTGCCACTTTGAGCCGAGCACTCACCGGCCTGCCATCTATATTTGCATACAATTCGTACTGAATTTGGTTAAGCAGGGAAGAACCTATTTCATCCTTGTTAGACAGCAACAAACCGGACAAAACTGAACGAACAAGCAGGTCTGGAGAAGCGGGCGCCAGGTAACATGGGGTGCCAGGTTACCATGACGGACAGAAAGGAGGACCCTTGCCCTTTGGGGCCTTTACGGGCCCCTAGAATGTTTTCATTCTCAACAGAGGTCACTTCATCTTATCAGTTTGATTGTCTGAAGTTGTGCTGCCTGTCGACCACACAAGGGCCATATTAGCTTTAAATTAGATCATGTTTAGCACAGATTAAATCAACCCAGCCCCTCAACGAGGTGCAGCTGTGTGTCCGGCTCTATTTTGGCTGGGGCACTTGAGGAAGCTTTGATGGGGACTGCGGAATGAATCTCTGAATCATTCATCATTGCAATATTTCACAGATATGCCTTTGCTCTATCACAATGACTTAGCCAGACTTTTAATCGGCATGTTTATATTCTTAACCTTGGCAGTATTTTGGATGTGTGCTGGCATGAGAGGTGTTTAAAAGAATGGAAAGACTCTATTTTGCATGTGTGCTCCGAGTTCCCTCGGTCAGACACACATGTGTGCACACTTTCATTCGGCTGGTTTCTATTGAGGTGAAGGTCAGAGCGCAGATGCCACTTAAACTGCTTTAATAGAGGCTGATTAACTGAAGACCAACGGAGGACTGGAGATCATTTGGACTGTCGTAGAAGAGCTAGAAATCCTGCTATCCATTCATGCATACTCTGTCTCAGCTCTCCATGGCGTCGCCCTCCTCAGTCTCAAAGCAGAGTCAGTAAAGCTTTTACTCGTTCTGAACTCTCCTCCTTCACTCTTTCAGCCGTGGCTCTGTCAGCATGCATTTGTTACAATTTGTAAAATTACATTCAAGCATGTGCTCTTGAAAACTTGGCAAAGGAAATTATTCTTCTCCAACTGCAAGTCAGTAATTTCTGCCGAAGGTAAATACATTCCAAGAAGGAGAAGATCGGAAATCTTCTGTGGGTCATAATTCAGTAA
Source organism: Pempheris klunzingeri (assembly GCF_042242105.1). NCBI lineage: Eukaryota > Metazoa > Chordata > Actinopteri > Acropomatiformes > Pempheridae > Pempheris > Pempheris klunzingeri. Next base: position 2,090,137 of record NC_092025.1, on the reverse strand, counting down.
AGTGCCAAGCCCGCAATTGCTCTCAGATTCATCCCTCTGTCTGCCAAACATGACCAAGGTTACTGAAGTATTTTAGTTGTGGCAGCAACTAACAAGAGAAACTAATTATTTGCTATGACACTTATAGTCCCAAATTGAACTGCTGGTTGGAGGGTGTAGCGGAAGGAATTATCTGTTGCGTCGCCACCAGACAGGAGGAAGGAGATGTTTTGGCCTTGAAGCTGAGAGGGGCACATGAGATGGTCCCCACATGAAAGACCCTGTCTGGCTCTTTGCTTTAATCCCTGCTGGCCCTGGCTGGGTGGAAACATTTCATGTTTACCCTTTTGGAGTCTCAAACTGCAATTCTGTTTGTTTGTTTTCGGCTTTTGTTTTGATAGATGATAGTCGGTTTGCTTGCGGCTATTTTCCGCTCTGCCTGCTCTTCACGTCTGACGTGGCGGACGTTTCTACTGGAGAGTAGAGACTGAATCAGCAGAGCAGAGGACAAATGGGCCAAATGAGAGACCTGGAGACCATCTCTTGATTTTCTGTTATTGCAGTGGCACTGATCCTTTTAATGGCTGTATCAGGTAATAAAGAAAACCCACATTAGATGGGCTCCACTTGTTTACATTTCGATGTTGGTCTCACTGTGAGCCATAGGTCTTCTGCCAGAATCAATTACCACGTTCAGAGCTGCGGCTGCTGCTAATGAAAGCTCAATGAGTCAGAAAACACGTTGGTCCTACATGAAGTAGCGTGCCAGGGAATCAAACTAGCGTACTTCCTTCTTCTCCACATGCCTGAGCAATGTGTCTGAGCAGCCACTGCCAGCACATATGATTTATGAGCACCTATGCACCGGCCTCCCCTTCCTAACCCCACACAGCCACCAGGACAAGATTACTCAACAAATCATAATACTGATAGTGTGAAAGCTCAACATTACTCTCCAGGCCACAGTGTGTTTCAGGAGGATTTGTGGTTTCCTTTTTAAACCTTTCTCTCTACGTGCTGGCCTCTCCGGTGGCTCTTTGTGCTCAGCCTCTCCCTCTCTCTGAAGGCTCTACTGACCTTGCATTTTCCTTGTTCCCCTCAGTGCTGGTCCGCAGCAGCTGGACTGACAGCACTGGCCTCTGACTTGCCTCCATGGGGCCATGATCATTTCCTGAGCGCCCCTCTGCCCTTTTCTCTTGCTGACAGTGGCTCTAATCCCCCTGGCTGCACTCTGCCTGCCTGCCTGCCTGCCTGCCTGCCTGCCTGCCTGCCTGCCTGCCTGCGGTCTGCCAGCAGTGGGAAACATTGCATTTAAAATGGAAATTATTACGTGGTGAAAATATTTTTTCTCTGCTTTTGTTTTTACCAAGGATCAAGGACTATTCCATTGATTATATTGTTCAAAAGTCTGTCAAATTAGTGAGTAAATAAAATTAACAGGCACCATTTGGATGTCATTGAAATGACAACCGACTAAATGTCACAGTTAGCTTCAGTGTCTTGGCTGTAAAACATGCAGGAGCTGACATAAAACAGGTGGAGACTAAATGCCCAATAGAAAGCCACTTGGAAATGTTATGACAAGGAATGTAATAATATAATGAAATATAATGGAAAACTGGTATTTAGTCTGTTGCTAATAATGCCACTATCACAGTTACTACTTCTATGAGAAAGATTGGACTTTTTACCTCATTAAATTCATTTGCTACAGCTATAGTTATTTTGCAAATTAGGATTTTACATACAAACCACATAATGACACACTAACACTAATCAACAGTAGCCTATTTAACGTTAACTAATCTAATTTAAAGTTAACTAATCATTAAACATTAAAACAACATTAAAATGCTGCCTCCATGTTAATGAATCTTAACCAATAATCCAACATCAAATCATAAATAAAAATATCACAGCAAGATTTATACTTTAAGCACATTTTGTTCACAATACATCTGCACTTGTACTGTATAAAATGCAGGAGTTATAGTTACATTGGTGTGTTATAGATTATGGTATTGTTACTTTTATGAGACCTTTATTTTAATCTGTCATAGCAGAGCACAGGTGTTACAATGACATTAATGATGGCTCCGTTCTATTCAAGCACTTATAATACAACATGATATAAATTACAGTATTATTATAAATAAATTGTAATAATTAAATTATATTATATTTTGTTATATGAGTTTAGTTTATGATATCTCATGTAAAATGGTATGTAAGTAAGGCACCAGGACGTGTGCATGCTTACCTTTTTACCTTTTTACTGGTCAAACTTTAATCAAAGTGGCACAACATGCCACTTTGATTCAAGTTGCAATTCTGTTTAACTCAAGGTTAACTCTGTTATTATTTAATCCTAACTACCTTGCCTATAACTATATTGACCAGAGATGCTAGCTCGGCTGTAGCAGCAGAGTTTAGCTGAGCCACGAGAGAAACAGAGTGTTGTTTGTTACTGGCTTTCCTTCATCTATATTTAACCTTCTTAAAATAGCCTGGTAACACACACACACTGCTCTCATTCAGCATTAAACACTGCTGGTTAGACAAAATAAGTTAAACAGCTTCAGCATGGAGCAGCTTACCTGCTGCTGGTCTGAAGCCAGGAGTAAATGAACCAGTGTTCATGAGGCCTTGAAGGTAAGATGGTCAGTTAGTTGAGATAGTGGCTGGTTACAATGATTATATTTTCTATGCTTTGACAAGACCAATATTGTCTCAGAAATACAATATGTATGTTTTTATATCATATCTTAAATGTAGAAGTCTATACTGTGCAGCATAATCCCACAGATGTAAAGAGTTCAAACGAACGACTGTGGCACACTATAGAATGAGTTGTTCTTTCTGTGCTGCTCTCCTATTATAATGTTACAACAAGGGACAAATTGGGGTGTCACTTGTGACAGTAACCTGAGCTTTCTTGTGGTGACTTTGTTCCCCACATGCTCATTGAAATAACTCCATGCTTCTGGGAACATAAACCCTCGGTAGACGCCAGAGCCTACGAACACATGTGCAAATCTGCTTGTAATGTCACTGTGTCACACTGTGTGTGTGTGTGTGTGTGTGTGTGTGTGTGGCTGAGGATGTCAGCCACCCTCTGTCTATGTGTCATAACGTGCAGCACAGTGTTGTTGTGAAACCGTCCTGCCCTGCTGCTCCTCTCTCTTACTCCTCTGCTCCTCAGCCTTACTTTTTCTGAAAGCGTTGTGAAGCACAAAAATCCCTCAAAGCAGAGAGCAGAGAGCAGAAGACAAACAGCCTCCTTTCATCACCAATTACAGGTCCGCTTCAGACATGAATTACTGCACATTACTCTAAAGCCGCTTTATAACTGGAGCATTCTCTAATCCGTCTTGAGATCGTAGGAAAATCTGGGCTTCCTTTGCAGCGTCAAACCTTGATAGAAGCCACTCTGAATCAATGTATTTGTGCAAAGTATGTGCAGCACCTTAGAGGAGCTTATATGCAGGACCGGCTCTGTCTTATAATGGACAGTTAGATAACACTTTCACATATGAGGTGTTTAGAGCTTCTTTCACACGCCATCATATCGTCAGAGAAGCTGGGGACATGCCGTGGTTTTATAGTCACCAATAAACAGCAAAGTATTTATCAGTTTTATAGAAAAAGATAAATTGAGGTGAAGCTGTGCATTATGCAACTAAGCGTTAATTAAACACAAATCTGATCATCACTGCTATCCAATGACAAACATATTTAATGTGATTGGGCCTAAGATGCCATTTTAACTGTCAGGTTAATTCATTTAGTAGGTATTCAGCTAGCAGTTATTTGAATGATTGATTAAAGTATGTGTATTTATATATTTATGTTTCCACTAGGTTCAAATTGCATAACACAACACAACAAACAGAAGTATTCAGTTTTGTATGATATAGAACACTGATAGTGATCTAATTGTTTCAGCGTATATGCTGTATATACCGTTTTTATATTATCATTACAATATTATCATTTCAGTTGGAGTTTCCAGCAGTGTGTGTGACAGATGGTGGGACATTGTTATGCTGCTATGTTGTTGTACACCAACACCTCACAATACCAAGAACACTACTGTGAACTGGAGCTTCAAAGTTTCTACATCACACGTGTCGGACATCCACACTAGTTCTGCTCCTACTTAAACTGACATTTAAGGTGACCGCAGAGAGATGTTTCCAACTCAGATGTGTCAAACTCAATATCACTGTGAAGGAACTATAGGCAACACATTTTCAAGTGGAGGGGGACAACAACTGAAAAAGAAAAAGTTTCATGAGCAAATCTGAAAATAAACATGTGAACAATGAGCTTTATTTGAAGTGATTACTGAACATTGAAATCACACGATTGAAAGACTTGGATTAAACAATATGCACTAGCTAGAAACAAGAGGGCTTTTTGTTTTTGACCTTTGTCGGCTTGTCTCTCTCGGTTTCAGTACAAATCTTTGGTGAATCAGGAACTGCTGCTGCTGATGGGTGCTTTCAGTTAATGTGCTTCTCTGTGCTTGTGGGTTGAGGTCTGCTGCCATCTTAGATTCTTTAATTGTGTTCCCTTGAGTGGAAACTGGCCAGAGTAATGAGAAGTGGATGTTGAGACACTCCTTACTGACAGACAACCGTTCAAAAAGAAGTGTTTGTTTGCTAGAAAAAAATCCAACAATGAAGATTTGGTCATCAACTCAGATAAACATTATTAACAGTCTCTGATAGCAGCCACAGCTATACACAGACTTTCAGCCATGGCTTTGATGCTTTTTATACTGTCATAAACATTTATGCTTCAATTAAAACCATATTTCATGTCTCATACACGCTGTTGGAGTCCTTTTACTCTGCAGCCATGCAATCTCTTGCATCTCACCCTCTATTTGTAATGACAGCTAGACACAGCAGAGAAGAAAGATGGATCAAATATTTACACTCTCCATTGTTCTCCTGGTGGCCTCTCCTCCCTCTCATGCTGAGGTATCCAACAGATGTAAACAGATTCATCTAAAGAATCATTAACAAATGGGATCTGGCAGTGTGTAAGGCTATTTTTCCTGCGTTAAGTCCTTTCTGTCATTATAGGGCACAGAGAGCCGTCATTCTGAATCAAGTTTAATTGGAAATCATGTAGTTGGGGATATTCTTGCAACGTGTCTCTCACAGCTGATTTAGACGTTGGGATCATTACAGGGTAGCACGCAGCACTTAGCAGAAGAACAAATGTTATTATAATTCATGCTGTCAAATCAAATTCCTCTCAGGTTTTCAAAGAGCTTCCAAGAGGCAGAGGTGCTAATTAGAAGGTTGGGGCATGTTGTCTCCCAAACTATGCAGCTGATAAGGCCGTACCTCTGCTATTCATCTCTAAACACTCATCTTTTATCTCCATAGCAACATAAACAAACAAAGCACCACTTTAAAATGACCTCTCAGGCTGAGAAGTCGCATTTCTCTTTAATCACACACCAGCTCATATAATGTGATCACAAGCGTTTCTTCCTCTGAGGAATCACATGATTCCTTATAGCAGTTCAACGCTGGAGTCAGAAAATACAGCAGAGACACAGTTTACAGCTTCGGCCAAATTTCAATTAACATACGAAGTGTTACAGCCAAGAAATAGTATTCTCTAACATAAAATGAATTAGGTGTTCACAGCCTCGTATTTTTAGAGATTCTTTCCTATCCATCGCTGAATCTTTTAACAAAATGAGATCTTTTATGTTTATATACACTTGAATTATTCCTTGATGTTTCATTCAACAAGGGAAAGCTTCAGTATGAATACAAATTAAATGCTTATTTGATTAATTGGTTAGTTGATCTCTAGCAAATGAATATGCAATGATTTTGATAATCAGTTAATCATTTAAATATCTTTTAAACAATCACTGTTTCTAGCGACTCATTTGGTTTGTTGGTTTTCTCTAAGTCTTCTACTATAACACACTGAATACTGGTTTGGAGTTGGGGACTATTTGATAATGTCATCTTGGGCTGTGGGAACTTGTCATGAGCATTTTTCACACATTTTATGGAACAAAAAATGAATCAATTGATCCAGAAAATAAGTAGATGAATTAATAATTATTCTTAGTTGCTGCCATAAAGCCCTTTGATTTCTGAATAGATGAAATGTATTTGTCAAGCACAACAACAGCAAAGATAAGAACCAAAGTAACTGTCTTGATAACAATAATCAAAATAATAGACTAAGGTCCGCAGACTGCAGTGCTTGTCTGTCTGGGCCTGTGATCACTAAATATCTTCAGTGTTGTTTGAATGTCACTCAGCTGTGCTTTAATAAACCCAGAGCTCTGTGAGCAGCCTAATAAATCTGCACGCTCTCTCTCCAGTCTTCCCTTCACTCCACTAACAAAGAGTGCGAGGAGAAAGCAGCCACAGGGTGTTTAGTTTCTCCTGAAACCCCATACCGGAGCATTGATGGGGACCTGAGATGTAGCACTCACTGGGGAACAAAGAGATTTTATTGGAGTCCGTCCCTGCAGGGAGTTTCTGGCCTTTACAGAGGCTGAGCTGCCTGAGCTGTCCCCGCTGCTCCCTGTCGTGGTGGGATTATGGGGTGAAGGCCCATCTGCCCTACTGCAGCGAGCTCTGGAGGTCAGGCAGGCCCAGGGGGGTGGCCCCTGCCCCCCATGACATTCCTCTGCAGCACACTGTGTCTTAGGTGCCTGGCCTTCTTCAAGCAATACTGCCCCTGACAGTGCCCACACATATCACAGGTGTGATTCCCAGACATGATGCAAACTGGTTTACTTGACACGCCGTCGCTCTATTTTACAGTATTTTTATCACTAACAACCATTTTTTACAAAGTAATAAACTGAGATGTTTTTATAGCTGAAAATGAGCTGGTCAACCTACAGTACATCCTGCGCATGAAACCTTTTACATTTGCTATGTTGAACACAGCGGAGCAGTTTTCCCTGGGAACAGTCCTGTGGTTCACAGGAAGTGATGTGTTTTTACTTTCCAGTAACAGCTGCAACAGGGGTCTCTTTGTAATAAATATGAGAGGAAATGTGTAGTTAGCGAGAGCAGTAATAACCGCGGCTGAAAGGACAAAGAAAAGAGCACCACCTGCAGAACGATTTCATTTGGTCTCTTTCAGTGGGTGTAGCGTCCATATCTGACAGCATAATATTATTTAGTCAGTCTGCAGCATCTCACCCGATGTCACAGCTGGATTCATTACACATTGATTATATGGTCAGAACTATTTGAAGACAGACAACGTGCGTTTACAGTAAAGTCTTTTGTCCGTGCAGCTTTAAAACTAATTTGCTTTCACTTTTGTGTTCTTGTGACATTCCATCTGTTATGTGACTTATTAGCAGAGAGCTCTCGGTGCTCGTGAGCCAGAACACCCAGACGTTTAAGGATGATCTATTTAGCTTGCTCTGATCAGAGAGGGTCACATGCCAGCGATCCTTCAGTCATCAAACAAAGATGCACTGAGAGTGTAAGCATCTGTCACAGGAGTGAATCCAGCAGGTGTTTAACTGCATCAGACAGAAAGCTCAAACACTTCAGCAATCTCCACTTGTCTATTGTTCATCGTGTGTGTGTGTGTGTGTGTGTGTGTGTGTGTGTGTGTGTGTGTGTGTGTGTGTGTGTGTGTGTGTGTGTGTTTTTCTCCTGAACACAGTCCAAAACTGTGAGCTAGCCAAACAGGCAAGTCAAAATCCATCCGATCCAACTTGGACGCAGCCCCTGTGTCTGTGTTTCAAAGTTGCAGCTCGACTCTGCCATGTCTACCAGATTAGATCGATCCCCCTCTCTTTGCCTTCTCTGCCTTTCCCTTTTATTTCCCTCTCTGTCCATCTCTAAAGTGTTCTATAAGGTGCTGTGAGAGTCTGGGAAAAACAGAGGAGGAGGCCTTGCTGGTCATGAGAGACCACTAGAATTTAGCTTACATAAACTGTGGGGCTTTTTACACAGAGCTTTACTGGTCCCTTGTGAAGGAATATGAAGGAACATCAACCAATATAAACTCAAATCATAAAATCCAACATGGTTACGTATGAGTAAGTGGTTTCCCATGATTGCAAAATCAAAAATGTGCATGCATGGCTGATGCTTCTGCCTCGATCTCCAAGTGTGACTCTTACTGCTGTGATTTGATCCTCTGGTCACAAGCCTCTGCAGGAGGTCGTCGTGCTGTTGTGGTGTGTTGTGTGCTATCCAGCGTCTCTGTGGAGTTGCTGCTGCCGTTCAGATCCATCGCCCGAGGCTCAGGGTGCCACTAAGCAGTGCAGAGATACAAGCACTCAGTGTTTTCCAAGCAAATTTATGGTTCCTAATTGTACGCTCCAAATGATGAGCCGTAAATCACATCGCACGCACGATGTTGATCTGTAGATGATACAACAGTCTGTCTGAGCACATAAGGCATTCGCAGGACTCCAGCCTGACTGGCATCCTTTGCTTGTGAACAGTGACTGTGTGTGTGTTTTTATTCTCTGTTTATTTTTCAGAGCAATACTACATTATAATTTCATCATGTTATTGCCATGTTGCCACAGTGTTGATGGAGAAATAGTTTTTTTCTGTAAATTAAAAAGCTGGCTGCATACCAAGCTGAAACTAGAGACTAGAGTGTGGCATGTTTCTGTCAAAGCTGCACCTCTTCACAATTTATTGTCATAATACTAAATGTTGTCCCATTTATGGGACACATCTGCGGAACAGAAACTGAGCAGAAATGCTCACAAGTGCCCTATTGCTCATAATGTTTAGGTATTTAAAATTCTCCACTGGGAATCTGGGTCTGCAAACCGAAGTGTCATTACTTTAGCCCACAGCCTCGCTTTCCTACTCATTTCATCAAACACATGGTAGTTTTTGATATATCCTGCTACATAAGAGACAGTCATGAAGCAGAAACTAAACATAATGTCAGTGCATCCTCTGAAGGACTGAGCCGTGTGGGGCTCCACTGAGAACATCTTGACCAAGAGGTTTATTCCAAATGTGCACATTTCTTGGAAACCATTTTTGACCAATGTGTCTGTTTTAAAGAAAATAATAATCCGTATGTCTGATGACTTCTGATATATTTTGCCCAGGGGGACAGCACAAGTTACATGTGTGTTATTTCTTATGTCAGTCCTGAGTGTTGACTTTAGAAAAAGCAAAATGATTCACCTTGTAAAGTTTTTTTCAGAAAAGACGAGGCTGACTTTTCCCGACTGCCGTGACAACCACTTTATATCGTGAAGGAATTTTGCCACTTCATCAAATTGTGGTATTTCCTCTCCTGTTGTCAGAGTCAAAAGCCTGCCATTTTTATTTTCCTTCAGCTGCCCTCTCTTTTCTCTGTAAAAACCAAAGTGTTTACTTTGTTCCAGAGGAGAAAGGTGCCAAACGAGAGCTGTATGTCATGTCCTGAGTAAGCTGCGTTCGGGGGCACATCAATAGGAGACTCCTTTTGCACTGTGAGAAGGTGTCTGATGAAGACCTTTGGCCACAGCAGGACTTTGGTTTCAGGTCAGGCTGTGGACACATGCTGCCAGGAGCTGAATGGCACCCCACCCTCCTCCAGAGACATAAGGTCAGGGAGCAGCTACATCAATACACCCTCCTGACCTCCCTCCTTGACCCCTGGAGCACCTCACGTCTCCTCCGTACCTTGGCCATCAGGGCCACGAGACTCGGCAGAGCTGCATATGTTTCAGGTGTCATTTACAGAAAGACAGATAGATGACCGGACACACAGGCAGTCAGGCTTCGTCCTCGGTTTTCTTCTCAGTGGCTGCGACCCTCAGCGGGGTTGGCCTGGCTTAGGCTGACTCTTTCTTTGAAGCCTCAGGGGACCGGGCTGTAAATTAGGCTTTATTGCAGGGAAATGGATGGGTCAGGTACCTGCTGTGGCCTGTCGTTAGCCCCAAGACAGTCTTATCAGCTTAGACTCAATCTGGGCTCTCAGCTACTGCGGATTACATTTGCAGCCACTCCTGTCTGCCTCTGTGCCCCTGCTGTAGCAAAATGTCCCCTGCTGTTGGTGAGCAGAGTGTAAAGACGCATCTTCACAATGGATCCCAGTGGAGCAAAGTGAGAGAGCTGCATGGGATTATCTCGTCCCATTCAGGAGTTGTTTGTAACCTCTCAACAAGACATGCCTCCCTTGAGTGTTATTCATCCCTGTTATTTACCACAACTTTACAGGAAACAGATTAACTGCAGTAAACTAGGCTTTGATTTGATGTTCTGTGAAAGTGGGCAAAGCAAAGCACTCTAACTGCTTTTCATTGTGTGCTTTGAAGATACGAAGACACAGTTAAATCTGTAACACATATTGTTGGAAAACTGATACAATGTGACTCACAAAAGAGCCTAAAAAGCTGCCAACAAGCCCACTCGACCCCATCTGAATACTAATTTTATGATGGTCTACTAAGCTGTTTTTAAAACATAACATATCATTTTCTAAACAAAAAGTTACAGTGCTAAAACAGAGCGCAGCAATAAAAATGTGGTGAAATAATGAATTATGACATGAAATTGAAAAAAATAGTAAAGAGAATAAAACAATTAAGCTAAAAAAAACAAAAAACAAAACAAGCATCGTCAAGGATGTCAGTAAACACTGAGCCCACTTGTTGTTGGAGTGGTGCTGATAGACTGCTGGACTCTCAATGCTCCACAGAAATGGTGAATCTGCTCACAGCTGGAACACATTTAAACAAACTGTGGACAATGGGGAGACAGCTCCAGGAACATCTCTGGGAAAAGAAGATATTATACTTAGCATTGTGCTTTCTCTTTGCCATGCTTCCAAATCTAAAATTGTTAATAACACTCCAAAGTTGTGGTTTGGTTGATCGGCGCTCCTCTCGCGTCATTTCCTGTTTGTACTGAACAGTAAAGAATGTCACTTTATTATATACTAACAACCAAAAGAGCAAACCATGGACATTAGCGCATACTTTACAGTGTTAGTACAAAGTGTGCAACTGGGTCACAGATCTGGAGTTTCACCCAAAATGGCCGCCAGCACATGGTGAACATGCAGCTTCTCTGTGGCCTTGATTCTGACAATTCTGCTGTTCTCAAACGAATTCTTTGCTTCTTACGTCGTCCTTTGGGCCCCCAAAAAACTAAAAGAGAATCTGTTAATGATTTACCGAATGGAAAAGGACACTATTAATGATGAGAAACCACTACGCTAAGAACTCAGAATCATGGGTGCGTGAAAGTGTGGTGAGGGCAGAGTGTCAAATTTCAAACATTCATCAAACATATTTGCGTTTGCAGAAATTTAACAGCTCCCATTCCCATTTTGGTGTCAATGCTCAACACATTCCAGTGGAACAAAGACAAATTGAATGGACACAATAGTAAACGTCTCAGGCTTTATCCGTTCTGGTTCATTTTCTTTGGCTAAACATCTCACATGCTCACGGCAACACAGTGCCAGCCTGCTCTGCTGTGACCTTCTGTTGTACAGTCGACCTGCAGCTCAGACCAAAAGAGGAGAGCAGACTCTCCACAGTTGTTGCTGTTTATTTGGAGAGGCTTTGTCTGTTTTCCATTTTCCTCCCCTTTTTCTCTGAACAGTTGTCAGATAATGCTGCGCTGCTTTGCTCTGAATAAAGTAATAACTGGGTGAGCACGGCCTGTCACAGTGTCCGGTGCAGAGCTCTTGGCTTATAGCCATCAGGGCCGAGCTACTGTGTTTCTTGTCTGCCCATCATCTTCTCTTCACAGCTATTTGTCCGACCAGCCAGGCTGCTGGCCGTCATCCAGAACAGATGAAACTAAAGACCGAACAATATAGACAATTGAAAGAGAACAGGGACTGTAAATAATAATGAATGACACACAATTAGTGGATCATTAGGGCAAAAACATCCAGCTTTGTTTTCAGTGCGCTCTGAACTTGAAACACACGTATCAGAAAAGGCATCCTCTGAGAATGTTTTATTAGATTTTGAGAAATGGTGATACATGAATTAATTAATAGCACAGAATGAAAACATACCAAAATCTTGTTCTCATTTACTTGCAATTAAGCTGCCAGCTTTACTCACATCGGTCCCTAATGCATGCTGGAGCTGTCAGCCTACTGATGGATAGCTGTTTAAACGTGATCTTCCATAATTAGCGCAATCCAACCCACAAAAGAATTGCTGTGAAACACTTCACACTCAGCTGAAACCCAACAATCTCATTTGGTTACAGTTTGCATGTTATAAACAGCTGTCAATCAATTGTGCAACAAAAGGCATTTGAGGTAGTCTGTTGTAAACACTTTCAGCTCATCTCACACTGAAAATAAACAGCTAAATAGTCACCAAGTGCAGACTGTTTGACTTCACAGGAATATGGACATCATTTAGCAGATTTGTGGTTCAGATTGTCTCAAACAATCGAACATTTCCTATAAGAGACTAATTATTCTCACCTCCAGTTGTGGGAACAGATCAAAGACAAAAGGTGGGAATCACCGAAAACTACAGACAAAACTGAATTAAGCAAGTTATCATGACAAAGGAATGCTGTGGCGCTCTCTTTTCAGCAATCAGCTGCTTTTTGTAGTGTTTAGGACGGCTGTAAACAGCTCCGCAAAACACATCTATTCATTCAGACTGAGCCAGAAGGACTCCTCCCAGTGCAGGTTCCTGCTCCTACAGATAGATATAAATATCTCCAAGACACAACGCTGAACAACACAGATTAACATACCAGTATCATGAAAGTGACTGCTGAGTCTCACTCTGGAAAATAATGTTTTAGGGTTTAATTAAGGGCTACAAATGATTGGTTAACGCAATTTAACAAAATACTGGTGATATTTTGAACACAGAGCAGTATGTGGCAGCATGGAATGAAACTGAGTACATTTACTCAAGTACACAATCTTGAGTGCTTTATTTTATGCTACTTAATAGTTTGACTGTAATGCAGATAAACAGCTTTAGTTAATGTTTTATCACAAATGTTTTAAGCACAAGATCAGCATAACATGCTATAGATTGAACTGCCAATCAGTATTCGAAGTGTTTACAAGTTCATCCACCTACATCATTAAAATGCAGCTTATAAAATGAATGATTTAATTATTACAATAATTATCCAATCCAATAATATAGAGCAGATTTTTGTTTGCTAAGTGAGGATGACTTTTAATACATTTTGCTGATAAGTCTTTTATTCAAGTGAATATAGGACTTTTATTTATAACATCCTGTGGTCTTACCAGCTTTACTTAAAGCGACTACGATCAGTATATCTTACTCTTGTTTTTTTAAGACACGTTTTGTAACAACTGTAAGAACAGAAAAGTGTTTCAAGGATTTAGAAAACACGGCATCCCACTTCTACTTCTGCCGACTTCTCCTGTGTTACCTGTCCCGTTTTTTCTGTCTAGCCACTTTACCCAAAGACCCAGCGCTGTCTTACTTTAGTGAAGCTGACCTTGACCTGCACGGTGAATTCAACTATCAGTGTTTTAGGTGGCACAAGGATAACATTGTGCAGGTGTTTCTCTCCTCCTGAGTATGAATCATCTCACCACACACACATGCATCCACACGGATGACTGAGCCGTGCGGCTCTTCCGCTAAATGCCCCCACTGTCCTGCTCTGGAAGGACTGAGGCAGTGTGGCCGAGGACTAAAATAAAAGTCAACTCTTTCTCCCCTGACCGCCGGTGAAACCACAGGCCTTTTTGCATGCTGTATAAATGTTTTGACATGGGGAGGCCAACAGGCTTTCTCCTCTTATGCTTATTAAAATTGTAATCGTCCGTCACTAAATATGTATAACGATGAGCACCTTGAGGCAAAAAGGATGGAATTATTTGCTTATTTGACTGCTAGCGCTGAATGTGCAGCGGAAAGCCCTGTCACAGCTCAGGGGCTATTGAAATGGAGGTTGGGGATTCAAAATATACTGACCTCATATTTGACTTGTGCTGACCATAAGCAGGCATACAAATCATGGCCTGAACTAAGTCAACAAACGGATATCTGGGTTTATTTGCGTCTTACTGTGCAGTGCACTCAGAGCTGATACCTTTACTGCGTTATGGATATGCTGACCTCACACTCATCACTGCTTTCTTTAGAACATGATTGACAGCTGGGATGGAGAGAGCTAAGATGGATATAATCAGGAGGTGATTTGTACTGGTGAAATGTTGCCTGAGCTCAGTTATGCGTTGGCCTCTGGGTGCCCTGAGGGCATCTTGGCTCTTTGATGTCCCACACGCCTTCTGTTTGCCTTGGTGGGTGGGAAAAACAAAAAACCAGAGTGGGCCCTTGGGTGGCTTGGAGCAACAACACTAAGACGTTGTTGGTGTTCAAATTTCATGGGCGCTTTTTAGCAGTTATTTTTTGAAGCATACCTTTAAAATCACAGGATTCTGCATGATCGCACCGGCTGCCGCAAATTCCAGCTAAAGATTCAAAACAAGCCAGTCCTTCATTAATATATAATAACCTATAAATGGTGTGGTTTGATATATTTGACCTAACTGTATTCTGGATTATGCAGACCCTTTTAAGTCAGCCCTTTCATGGTTGAAGTCAAGACTAAGGTTTTGAATCCAGTAAAGGGTTTAGTATAAAAATATTTTGATTTGACTAGTGGAAAAAAGTGTTTTTAATGAATAATATCTCCATTATAAGCATTTTTTAATTCAAGCAGGAAAACATCAAATCTAGGTAACAGACTAGAGTGGAAAAAGTGAAAAAAGGATAAGACGTTTATTTTGTCTTGCGTCTCTCTTTCTTGACATTCTTCACTGATTAGAGTCCAAGCAGGAATCATCAAAAACGACAGTGTTTCACTGTGGCAATATCCTTAAAATCAAATTTCTTTAAATTCACCACATACCCTCGAGTCCCCCCAAACCCTGCCTGTTTTTCTGGTTAAAATCTGTCTGTCAGTTGATGGTTATTTATGGCGCCGCTGACCTGTGTGCTGGATAATTAATAATAGTCTGATTCATCCCCGTCCAAATGTACATGGCCTGCTCTGAAGGAGGACACAGCACAGCTCAGCCCAGAAAATCCCCCGTGATTTAAAGCTCCCTGAGTCTGTAGCAGCCTGCAGCTCTGTGTGGACAGAGGCAGCAGGAACACAGCCGCTCACAGAGCTCCTCCTGGAATAATTACCCCATCGCATTTCTGTCAGAGGAGACAGAGCACATATTGTATGTGACATGTCGTTATTTGTGATAATGGAAAAAAGGTTGAAGGTAGCATGTGCAGTGGTACCTGTTTAAGCCCTCCAGTCACAAATGTGACTGCATGATCTTTTTCATTTATGGAAATAAATATGTTGTTGAAGTTGTTGGCAGGTTTGGGCATGATTTCAAAGAAAAAATAGATGGTCTTAATTCAAATCTATCGTGTGTGTGTTTATATATACGCTATGCTATTCTTAAAGGGTCTACTACTGATATTATTATACTCTTCCATGTATATTTTCCTCTTGAGAAGTGTAAATTTGTTAACAGTCTCAATTATGAGGAAAATGAGACCATGCAGCGTAAAAAAAAAAAATGTGTCTAAGATTCCAGATTTCATGACGTGATTGCATTAAGCAAACTAAATCCTGTTGATGTACCTCCTATTCTGAGGGAGCTCACTGCTGAGATGTCAAACCAAAGGGAAGATCTGATCTGGATCAGTTGCTGATTTTCTATGGCATCTTCTCACATCTGGCTAGAGTTCTTTGCTATGGCAGCACATGCTTTGGTCTTGTGACCCTGATGTCTACAATGAAACCATCACAAATGCAATGAGAAGGAATTGCTTTGATGAGATAATGGCCTCAATCCATCTGGTGGATAACTCAAAGGCCACAAACGGCCCCGTGTACAAAGTACAGCCCATCCTCACTGCACTGAATGAGTCAGTTACAAGTCATGTCATATCCAAAATGGTTATCGGCGGGCCAGAGCATGATACCTTATCATGGCAGGCATGGCAGGAAATTCATCTGAGGCGAACCAATCCCGTTTGGGCAGAAGTTCCTCCAGGGTGTAACTTTGTACATGACAACCTTTTCACCTCACTTAGCCTCCCTGATGACATGGCCAAATGAGGTTTTGGATGTCTTGGCACTCTAATCCCCCAAAAATACCCTGTGGAAACTCTGAGGTCCTCACTTAGGGGAAAAGGTACAGGTACAATAAGGTCAAAGACGTGTGCACTCCTCACACTGTGGTGCTGAATAACTGTTCTTTAGAGATGTTGGTGCCAAATTTGACGTCCTGGACTTGATCTGTGTCCCCCGGTCTCCAAAAAAGATATGGATAACTAGGTCCTGACCATGTTGGCAGAAAATCTTCGACTGCAACAGCAACACAGGATTCTGCAAAGGATTGATGGGAAAGCTCATTAGCCCGTAAACACGAGGAACTGTTTCCACGGGTACAGATGGTGTGACAAGTGCACTATGCATGCATGTGAGAAGTGTGAGGCTCCTCTCCACAAAAAGAGCATCAGGTGTTTTCATGGAGAATGAAGAGTAGCCGATGAGCTGTGGTCTACTGCTTACTCAGGTTTGTTGAAACTGTTTTATGAGACTGTGAAATAAGTAGATTGTTGTCAGCGCCATATCACAAGTTTATGTCTGCCTACTCTGTCATTCTGCATGTTTCTGAAACGAAAATGTGTTCAGTTGCTCAGTTACTTCTCCAACTTGATATTTCTGTATTTGACCAGGCACTTTTTATTTTAAAAGGACAACATTGTCAAATGTTAACCTACTGACAATACAATAAAATAAAAGAAAAACATTGTTCACATTTATACTGTTAACATGTAAGTTTACTGATAATACAAAATGAATGCCTTCCTCTTACAAACACATGCTCACACATGGTATTATATTCTATTTTACTTGGTGTTGTTTTAAAGTGTCGGTTAGTTTCCATATCCTGGCTCCTGTCTGTCAGAAGTCTGTCTGTCTGTCTACTTCAGATGAGTTTGTTTCTATTATATAAGTTCAAACATTGTTTTACATGAACAGTTCTAATAAAGTTGTGAAGTAAATTCGAACCACATCTAATCTTTATATGTTTCATATGTTACTGTTGGACAAATGACATTCCAAAGTTATTAATATTTGTGCCAACTTTCAGTGTTGTTTAATCTGAAAATGTGGTAAATTCATGTCTCATTAGATTTTACTTTTGGCTAATGAAACAATTTTATTAGTTTTATCTATAAACCAACAGTCTTCATGTCCTCCCACCATCTCTAGAGGTGAAGACCCAGCTGATTTACGTTATTATGGGTGGAGATGTGATTAAAATGTCCCCATAATGACTGCATAGCTGGAATTTGTGTGTTATTTCACTGCTTTCTTAACGAGGGCCGTTATCGGCACAAGCGTAAGGATGGATCCCGGCTGACTTTAGACTTGGACGCTGTAAGTTTTGTTGCGTTTTAGGCTGTTTGGTTGTTTATTTGGCAGGTTAGTCTGTTGAACTTGGCATTAGTATGTTGTATAGCTAATGTGGCTCCCTGTTGGACACATCAACAGAGCTGACGTAGGGGCTGGTGTGTGGTGCCTTCTCCTCTGGGAGCTGATGCAATGGTTGTGGGCCTTAAAGACAGGAGGCTGAAAAGAGCAGTATGCTCATGCTGCGTATCCACAGCATGAGAAAAATAATGTGACCTGAGAGATTTTCTTTGAACATTTAACCAAAATCGTGATCTAACCCTAATCTGAGCAAAGTGCTTTTGTTGCCTAAACCCAACCACAGACAGGAGTATGGACACAAAACCGGGACTCTGCTGTCGCCATCCTGCACTTTGTGCGCACACCATGCCCTGACCACCTCTCTGCAACTCCAGCACAGTGTTTCCTTCAAAGAAACGTTGAATATAATCCAGGCAGTGATTACGATTGTCACCACAACATAACTATGAAAACAATTTAGTAAGATGCTTGCTCATGTGGGAATTCTTGAATCCTTAATTTTGTCGTTGGGTTTCTCTCTAATTAAAGTTTGGTCTAGACCTGCTCTTTATGTGAAGCGTCTTGAGATGACGCTGTTGTGAATTGGCGCTATATAAATAAAGATTGATTGATTGATTGATTGAGTAATATACAGATGAAATTTCTAGGAGACATGGTTGGAGGACATGAGGACAGATTTAATTTCCGCCTTGAAAAAGACAAAATGTGCTTCTCTCTACCCAGAAGTCACCGGGGGCTGAGCGAGGGACACCACACCCCTCTCTGACTACACACTGGCAGATCTGGTCTATATCTCAGCCACTGCTGCAGGTCACATCCAGACATGACCTCTTCTCTTTCCTGTAGCCGGTCCCCCAAACGCCATGTCAGGCGTTAGGTGATACCTCTTTCTGGTGAAGAGAAAAAATACAAATGGAAGGAAAAAAATGTTGGAGAACAGCTTCAGAGGGACCATATTAAAAAGCAGAGATGCTACAGAGTGGAAAATGTCTGGCTCTGAGGTAGGCTAGAGGTGAACTGTTTTTACAGATTGTAAAAAATTTGCTCCCCATAACCTTTTCTTCATGGGTGCTGTCATGTATCTTCAGTATTGGGACTAATAATACTGCAGCTTGTAAATAATTCTTAAAATGGTGTTGGGTTTTGTGTATTCATTGGACCCCTAACTGCCTTTTCCTTAAAGATTTAAACGTGTTCCTGATAGTTCTTACCTTTATTTATTCAGGTTTTTCTGAGCACACATGCTCTTTGCAGCAGCACTGTGCTGCACATGTTCACGCTGTGAGTCAACTTGGACTTGGAGTCAATGCCTTGCTTGAGGGCATTATGTTCAATGCTCGGTGTGGAAGGGAAGAGCTCTCCACAATGACTTAGGAGGACACTTTGGGGCTTTGCAGGCCTTCCTGTCAAAAACCCACTTGTCAAACCTTAAACTAATACCTCCATAGGAATTGATTTTTTCAATAAAAATGGCCATAATTTATCACAAAATCCGAGCTCCCATCATAAAATCTAATATTTTGAACCTTTATAACACCCTTAAACTGACTGCAGCTCCAAAAACGCATATGGTACCAATAGCTAACATTTTTCCAGTTCCAACTCCAATCTGAGTTGGCTGCATTTCTAAGTGAGGAAAGAAGGCCCGGAAATATTCCTAAAATATTCGAAAGCTTTCCAAGACATTCAGTGTTCATGATCCCTTGGATCTACAGTGCAAATCTGACGCTGGCCCCGCCTGACATTCAGCCTGAATGGACATCTCTAGAATTGTTCGTAGTGATGTTAGATTGAATCCAAATTCTTGTTTCTGTATGATGGATGTGCATTTGTGCATCGGAGCCAGGTTAATTTCTGACTAGTTAATCTACAGTGAACCAAAAGAGGTGTTCGTGAGTTGGTATACTAATGGCAGCTTCACAAAACCAATGAGGTTCCTTCAAAGAACCTGGCTTCTCATCACTAAATCTTTGACAAAAGCAGTGATGTGGGTTGCGAGTCAGAAAAAACAAAGCTAACAGAAATCAAAAACAAATGTTTGAATACTTTCCTCCATGAATTCTACTGCTCAAAAATGCCAAAGTGACATGAGGTAACCAACCTCTTCTCGGAATTCTGGGAATGCACTCAGTGCATGTAAGAAGTCTGAGTCCCATTTCACCTTTTTGATTCACTCTCACTGTTTTCATCAGCATCGCTTTTTACCTCCTCGTACTACCTAACCAGCACCAGTTAAAGTTAGCTAGTTAGCAAACATAGTCAAGAATACTGTTTCAAAAGAGCCTGATGTATTAAGAATAATGTATTCACATTGAGCCAGTGGCCAGAAACAATGAATGAGTCGTGCTAACGTTGCTTCATGCTGCTTCATGCTCCTGGTTGCATTTACCATATTAACATTATAATATGTCAGTGCTGTGTTCGCAGCTTGTTTCTGCTGCCCCCAAGTGGCCAAAATAAAGTTGTTAAAGGTTTGCAGTGTGTCAAGTGTACAACTGAACTCTTTAATATTTTACACTGATGGATTCATTTGCAACTGGTGGCCAGTTGTAGCGAGTCTAGTTTCATACAGATGGCTGATAGACTGGATATTCTCTTTGGACCCATTCTGGTACACACTCATTCCAGTTTTCTCACTTAGGGATATTTGAAATATCAGCATGCAACATAAATAATGTACAACCCTCTGACATGTCGATTGTCTTTTTTTCTCAGTGTAAGGACTAAATAGAAAGGGGCACAATGGAGGTGTAATGAAGTAGACAGAAATTGGCTGTGAAAATCTGGAACAGGAAGAAGACTATAAAACGTAGTGCCAATGGATGACCTGTTGAAAAGGCATTCACATTTTACAGGCTTTGACACTCCACTTAGAAGGCCATTGTTTGTCTGTGAGAGAAATTTATGCTCCCTTTAATGGGTTACAAAAACCATTGCTCCTACTCACAGACCAGATGTGATTAATGTTAATACACTTCATGGATGGGGACCAGCTTTAAAGAACCATGCGGGCTTGTCTCTTTGAGGCAATTTCTACAGCCTGAACCTGACCGAACCTGAACATCCCACAGATCAAAGTCTTAGCGCTTCCCAAGGTTCAAATGCACCAGGACTGGATGCTAAAACAAAGTAGCAGAAAGCCATCAAGCATTCTTATGCCCCCCCTCGACTATTCCTTTTCATGCCAAAGACCAAATGAAGTTGCATATTGACATGAGATTTTACCGCATACCACACTTATTACACTGAAGGTCCTGTTTAGAAAGCCATTCGTTATGGCACCAGGTCCTTACTGACTGTAGCTGTTTCTCAGGATTCTCTGTGTTCAGAGAGCAATGCCTGCTTCAGTTTGATCAGCCTGCTCGAGCTGCAGCCCTGTGGTGTGCTCCATGCCAGCTGTCACTGGAATGACCTCTAATTATCACTGAGCTCCAGGCTTTAATGTCCTTGTGAGTGGGTGTGTGTTTATGTGTGTGTTCCAACTCTCTCCATAGCCGAGTAAATACCCTCCAGCAAGAAGTAGCGATTCTGATCAAGGAGCACTGCTGTTGGCTGTTTGTGTGTGTGTGGGCATGCATATGTGTATACATTGTTTGCATGCCTTTGTGTGTGTGTGTGTGTGTGTGTGTGTGTGTGTGGCACATAAAAGTTAAAGGCTGCTTCATTAGTGTTTACAACAGAGCGGAAAGTAAAAAAGGTACAACATTTTCCCACCTGTAACCAAAAAGGCGGCGATGCTGTTTTAATTAAGGACTGGATATTCCGCCCTCCCACACACTGGCTGTAGGTGCGGACACACACACACGCATCCATACGCCCACACATGCCTTCCACTTGTTGACCTGCGGTGCCAGCCTGATCTCGTCATTCTAGCAGCCCATAAAGGCAGCCTGCAGTGTGGACAGCCCCTTCACACTCAAGGGTCCTTCTCAGATCTCATTACACTGTATTAAAGCTAAGCCCACCATGTGTTCCCACAGTGGAAAATCCTGCTGTTCTCATTGTATGGCTGAAAAACCATTCATTCAATCTCCCCCATTTTACGCTGATACAATCTCTCATTCCTGTTGTTCATAAAATCAGTGAGAGCGCTCCAGGAAGATGAGACACCCGCTGCTTGGATGGTGTTCCTGCACTAGCCTATATGAGCGATGAACAGGCCCAGAGGGCTTCATCTCATTGCTCACAGCAGGAGGAGCTCAGCTCATAAGGTTGAGAAACGGTTTGGAAAAAAAAGCATGTGAGATAATCTCTGAATGAAATCTCACAGGATGTGAAAAATCCAGCCGAGGCTGGCAGCACTAAATCAAGACAGAAGGGGCTTCATTAATTTGCTTTTTTGTTTTTCTCCCTGTGTCAACGCTGGTATTTTTAGAGCAAATGTGGACTGGTCCATTCAACAGCTGTGACCCACCTGGGATGAGTGTGTGCATGTATGTTTGTATGAGGGCGAATGCTGTTATTAGTTCATGGTCACCTTCCCGGCTTAGCGACCAGTGACGGCTGGGTGGGATGTGAAAGGGAGCCAGGCCACACACACCCCATACGTGGCTTCGATGTTTATGACCCTCAGTTTCATCCCCAGTTCTATGGATTACAGTCAGTGGCACCCAAACGGTCTGGTTAGTATACAATGTTAGCAGCCACATATATTGGCCTGTACAACCCCCCCTGGGAGAGCTAAAGAGCTCAGGTGGCTGATCCTCCTCACGCTGATACTGATGTGTGATCTGATACTGTGGGTTTTTGCTTTGACACTGAGCTGCACAAGGCCAAAAAATGTCAAGACAGTGTGTGTACAACCCTCCTTCTGCAGAGCGGGATCTGGGATGGGGAGCCCCAGAAACTCTGCTTCTACAAAAATAATAATAACATGCTCCTTTGTAGCTCCCTCCGTGTCGAAATCCCAGCCTGCTGCGATCACAGGGGCAAAAACGAATTCCTGTCTGGAGATGCCAGAAGCTGTTAGTCTGAGCAGCAGTGCTCACTTGCTCAGCTCGCTCCAGTCAAACCAGAGGGAGGGAAGATGAGCGTTCTTCTATACAAGGAAGTGCTGCAGCCAGACTAGCACACAGAGGGGAGGTGAACATGTCTGCAGGCTCATAGTGATTAAATCAGTGTAGGTGAACAGAGCTTAGGTTAGCAATGTAGCAATACCTGCATAATGAAAAAGGTATTCCCTTCCTTCCTACAGTCATACAACCTCTCTTTTATATATACTCTCCTTCCCCCTTTCTTTTCCCATACTTTCTTCTTCTACTTTACCAATAGTTGTTCAGCTTCTTTAGCCTCTCTGCTTCTACCCTGTTTTTTCCTCCCTATTCCTTTGTTTGAACAATGTTCCTTCCCTTTTCTCTTTCTTCTCTTCTTCTTTCCCACCTTTTTCTTTTGCCTTTCCATTCCTTCTTTCTCTCATGCTTTTCTAGCCCACTCACACTGTCATCCTTCCGTTGTTACCTCCTGTCTCCACTCTTACATCCATTCCTACCTACCTTTCTCCTGGCTTCCCTTCTTTATTCCATCCTTCCTTTTTCTTATTTTTCATGATATTTGTCACCTCTCACTTTCCCTCCACCTTTCTCTCGCCCCCCCACCCTTCTGTTCTCTTGTATGCTGTATCCGTACAGTATTTCCTTTTCCCTTCTTACTTTACTTTCCTCTGGCTTACCTTCTTTCTTCCACTCTTCTCATCTTCTTTTTCCCTTCTAGTATTGTTTATCTCTGTATTCTCCCCACCTCCAACCCCCCCTTAACTCTTCCTTCCCTCTTTCCCTCTTTTGCACCTCAGACAGTGGAAGCCACTTTGTACCTGTCTGATAAAGTGACGTGCAGGCACAGGGAGGAGGGAGTTAGAGTTGCACACTGAGCTCTATGTGCACATTGTGACAGCTCTTAAATGTAGCTGCCTCTGTAGCGACAGGCTGCTGAGCGCTTTGGTTGATGGGACACAGTTAAAGTTACAGCAGCAGATGGAAAAGCATTACAGAGAGGCATGCAGAGCTACTTCACATGCCCCCCGCCTTTGTGCAGCAGCAACATATATATTGCCGAGGTATTAAAAGCAGAGAGTCACATATATCTTGTGCTCAAACATATCCTTGGCAAACAGGAAAGGGAGGCTCATAGTTTTCCCATGTTGCACCTGGGTGAATTTTGAACTGTCCGCACTCATTCACTCCCCTTCCCTCTTCATTTGTCTTTTCCTTTTATTTTTCCTTTCTCAGCCCAATATTTGACACCTCTGAGCCGCAACAATTTCAGCTGATTTATTTCCATTAGGTGCAAAAGGGAGTCCCACCTTGAAGGATGTGCGGCACTGGGGGGGTGGCAGCTAGCGTGGTGTTACACCGCAGGCCCTTGCGGTTTGCATTGTTGTCCTGCTGCACTGACATCATTTGACATTCATACCTACCTCAGACACTGCAAAACGGCTGATCTTGTTACCATTCTGCAGGCAGAATTCAAGAAGAATAAATCCTCAGCTGTGTAAGAGTTTATAAGGCTCCCTGGATGTTATTTATCCCTGTAGCCAGAGGGAGATCCCATGTGAGTACAAGGCATTCAGGGGTTAATGTGAAATCCTCCTTATTCCCCTCATACAGGATGATTTATTCCTCTGACTTAAGTTGTAGCACATGTGTCTCGCATAGACAGAGCAGCACATCGGATATGAATGCTGCCCCTGATGCTTTGGGGCTCATTTGTTAGGGGTCCTAAGGGGTCAGAAATAATTTCTGACCCTACAATCAGCTAAGTCTGCCGGCCGTGACGCATATATAAGTTGTTGTACTCGCTGAATCCTAAAGGTTCTTTGTGTTGTGCAAACGGCTTCAACTCAAGGACCAACAGCTGGCGAGCTGTCATGCTAACAACCATCCCAGCATGCACACAGGCAGAATTTGAGAGTCATCAACTGACAAAGTGTTGCGTTAACACTGGGAACAGGCAGCAACCGGCCATTGTACAGTCATCAGATCTGTTATTTAATCAGGAGAGGGTCTGGATGTGACCGGAGGCTACAAATCTGTAAGAGTCATTAAGGTGAGCAGCAAAGGTTAGCAATCAGGATGTCAAAGCCTTGTCGAGCCTTAAAATACACCATTGTCCCTCCTGTATTTTCACCCTCCTTCACCATTGTTCATCCCCTTCTCCAGTATCCACTTGGCTTCTATTCTTAGCTCTATTGTAGCTGGGATTACGGTGACATGTTGTCTATTGTGGCTCTTACAGCAGCTACAGCATCCGTTGCCGCAGGACAGCCATCATCAGTCAGTGCAGGTTACAGGTGTCATTCCACGCACAGCACACCGGGATAATGTTACACACTGGTCTGATGAAGGTTGTTCCCAGTGTTGGATGTTTGAAGGAGAGTTTCTGTCATTGGCTGAGAAGACACTTTGTTTTTGTTCAAAGTGGTAGTGCTGCTCATTCTGGATCAAATGTGTCAGGTTGAACTTGTGACATTTATGAGATCCTCAGAGATTACAGAGGACGTGAACATGTCATTTGGTGTATAATGTTTTTGTGCTTTCTGTATGTGCACTTGAAGCTCAAACACCATCTCAGTGACCACCCAACTGTATCACAGTGAGGGGGGAGGACAATCAGGAGACACCTACACTGAAATATATGTATGAGAATATCATGTCTACTGTATATTCTTGTAATCACAATGGTTGTTTTGAAGTTACTCCAGCTGACCCCCGCCACACATCGCTCCACATATGGCAGGAAGACGATACAGAGCAGATGAGGAGAAAGCTGCAAACCCAACATGTGATTAACTTGTCTTTAAGAAGGAAAGGTATAATTTCCCACCGCGCAAAACATATCAGGGGCCAAAGTCGGGTCAATCTGTCAATCAAGTAACGTAGCCTCGATGCAGTGATCCTCACTGGGGTGATCAGGTGGAATATTTTCATACTCCAGAGCAGTTTGACCCCTTGTCCCATACTGCACACCATCTGGACTGTCTGTGTATTTGTTCACCTGTAATGTAATACTTCCCTGCAACAAACAGGTGAAGTGTTCCTCTTCCTGTTTAAGAGCCTCTGTTGTCCAGTAGGTTTATACTTTCAGAACCAACAAACAGAGCACACATCATTTCATTCTTCAGAGTTAATCAGACAGTTTTTTGAGTAATTCTTTTAAAAAGTTTGGATCTGTTAAACACATCAGAATGAGGTAGCTTAAAAGGGAGGAAGGTTTATCAGCATTAGGAATGAGTGACATTTTTGCCATTGTCTTTCCCTTGTTTGACAAAAGTATGGTTTTAAAACTAACCACTTGTTTCCCATTACTTTTTAAAATACATATAAGACCTTGTAATAATTAGCTGTGACATGATGGGATCACTTATGTTCAGTTTTCTTCCCCTTTAGAGAACATTTATTCATACTGTGCTTAGATCATCTGTCCTTTTTAGAAATGAGTGCTGACCGTAGACGTGGTAGGATGGTCCACTCATTAGTTTGTGGACTGTTGTTTGGAAGCCTCAAGTTTGGTATTTTGGCCATCGCCATTTTGTTTTTGAAACCAGAACTGACCTCTGATTGTTTAGGATTAGACATGACCTGTCTCTGATAGCAACTGAGACCATCAACCTATCAGGAAAGTGTTTACTGAGCTAATACATCAAGTGAGAAGTAGCACTTTCGTACATTGCACTTGTAAGTGCTGAGACCTAAACGGCGTCTCACGTTGTCTCACACGTGATTCTTCTTGTGGCCACAGAAATACAAGTGAAAGTTCAGCCCATTTGACGGCAGTTTTGACCAAAGTCATGCAACTTTATGCAACTGCAGTTTGCCTTGAACTGGCAGAGAATTTGCATTGTTTCCTTTTAGGAAGGACTTCCAGTTCTGATAATGTACATATGCCTCCAATAAGAGGTGGTGGGAAATGCGGGTGGGGGGCGGGAGGTGGGGTCAAAGTTGACATTGCGAAGGCCACAAAACATCAGAAGATGGAGATATGAATCTGGCAAAGTCAATATTAGTTAGATAGGGGATTTTCAGACTTCTAAAGGAGACATCTCTAGATCAATGTACCGACCCTTGGGGCTTTTAGAGTGGCCCCCTCCACCCTGCCCTGCCCTCATCCCTCCTCTCTTTGACTCTGCCTGCACTCCAGCCTCTATCTCATCCATCTCATCTGCACCAGTGCTGTTAGGCTGCTCCTGCTCGCCCAGCTGCCTGCTCAGGAATCCTCAAACCACCTTTTCTCTGAGCTCCCCCACCCCTGCCAAGCCCCATTCAGTCCACGAACAACAAATAACTTACCTTAGCTGATAGATGGCTCACTGTGAAACCCAAGATGGAAGCTTTTATCTTATCTGCAGAGCTACTGACAGCTTAACGTCATTGGAATTATAACAAAGGTGAAAAAAATTGGCACAATTGGTTAAAGACAATATTTATTCTGTGCTTGCAGATGCTAGCTGACAATACATGTTTTTTTTTTATCTTTAATTCTACATTACACAGCACTTTGAATTAGGAATAGACATAGACATACTGATCCTTTTTAATATATTGGTTATAGGAGCAAGGATGGAGTTATGTGGGCTCTTCTCCAAGTCTGCCATAAAGTTGAACTGTATGGTGGTTTCTCAATATGGTATTCTTTGAAGTCTGAAAATATTTCTTTTATTTATTAGTCCTGCTCTCAGGGCTCCAGCTTCACCATGAGCCCCAACTTTTGATGGGTTTTTTTTTTCAAAACTGCATCGAAAGCTTTAAATTCTCTCAGTTTACAGATACTGGAGCAACTCTGGGTCCCATTTATTTTCACAGTAGAGTGTATAGTCTAGGCCAGAGGTCGGCAACCTTTACTATCAAAAGGGTAATTTTTGCCCCCTCTCCCACCAAATAACATTCATCTGGAGCCGCAAAACCTATTTGACCCTTAGAATGAAGATAACACCTCGTATTAAGTTTTACATATAGTTATACTACACTGTTGCCCATATAGTTGGAATAAAATGTTTTTTTTTACCTCTTCTCATGAAATGATTGTGACAATGTGATTAATTCTTGATAAATAAAGTTTATATCTTCTCAACTTTATTGATCAAACTCTTCCAAACACATCACAGTGAAACTTAAACCACAATTAACCTTTGAAAACTCAGGCTTTAACAAGATTGGGGGTATTGAACAGTGTATATATAAAAGAACTATAGTTTGCTGCATATATGAAATTATAGAACCACAAAAAGAAATCTGTTGACATTTTATTGCCGTTTTTACCTGTTATACTAAAGGAAAACACCAAACTCTTATGATCCATTTGAGTCCTCGCCTTATTTGTGGAAAATTAATAATACAAAAAGTAGTCGACTTTGACATAAATAAAACATATAGCTGCAGCCTAATAGCTTTAAAAAGAGTAACATAAAAATAGTCCAGCTTGTATCTTCTGTTTTTTTCCTCAGCCACGTACAGCAATCAACCATCGAGCCACTTCTTGAAAGTATATTTGTTCTGAAATCGCTCTTTTTTGTTCACCTCCAGCTTGGTACTTTTCAGCAAATGCTGTGTGCTTGTTCTGGAAAAGTCTTTCAACGCTGCATTTTTTGTTGTTTGCAAATTTCTCGCCACATATCAAGCACACAGGTAAGCCAGCATCGTTGGCAGTGAAAGCAAATGAATCTGTCCATGCAGAAGTATACTCTCTGAGACTTTTCTTTTTTGGGATTTATCCATCTTTAGCTTAGCAGGGGGTCAGAAACTCAGGATCAGCCACCTGAAGGAGGCAGGGAGAGGGGCCGGATGTAGCTGTACACGAGGGATGTGATGCATATTTCAGTTGACGAAATATTAAAACACGTTTTAAAAGATCAGTATCACAGTAACACCCTGATCTCCAAAATAAGAGGTGTTCCCCTTGAAAGAAAAAATAAATATAAAAATCCCCTGTTTTTTTCCATATTATTGTATTTTTCAAAGCTAAAGGGAGCTCATGTAGAGGGGCTCCAGAGACCTCTGGTTTAGGCGAATGTGTCCAGCAGAGGTTTACTAAACAAACAGAGCACGGCTGCCTCAGATTCATCTTTTGTAAGATTCATCTTTAACGTGCTGCAACCGGAAGTTCCACCAAGAGCAGATCATCTACATGACACATAGCAGTTATGTGTGCTGAATGACTGATTTAGACCTCAAATTGAATATCCTATTGTACAGTACACAGTATAAGGTTTAGAACAGACTCACTGGTGTTAGATTCCTCTTCTGTAACATTTTTTCAACTAAAAGAGGGAAGGCTTTCTAGACACTGAACTCAAAATGTGATGAAGTAAAGCTGACAGTGGTTCCTAATTAGCTGTAACACGATCATCTTTCTGAAGTGTACCTAAGTTCCATTAATAAGGCCTTCTTATATTTGGGGTCATGCCATGAGGGTCTGACTCAAACTGGAGGCAGTGCAGTTGTATGGTCAGCATCCTAATCCCCAAGGCCAGTGAGATAAGCTCCAGCTCATAGTTTTAACAAACACCAACATACTGTGCTGTAGATGCTGTAATTGGCACTGAAAAACATCTTCACACCGTGAGTCCATTAGCTAGAGAGGAGTCCCATCAGCAGCACTCCTTACAGTACAGTACACTCCTGCCACCTCACAGTGCTTACACTACTTAATCAATGGCCTGTGGAACAAATGAAATGTATTTGTGTGCGTATGTTTTGTGAAGAGAGGTGGAAATATCATCGCCCAGGTGACAACAGTTGAAATGAGGAGGAAAGGGGGTGCCTCTGGCCACCTACAATGTTGTTTGCCTTCTTCATCGTTCTCTGTCTGTAGATACATTCCTCACTTGGTGACGTATTTCCCTACAGTTTACTGGCTGTGGTTACAGTTTTTCTGACAGCCTTTTTCTCTGTTTTTGTGTGTGAGGTGTACAAACATAATGAGCCCTGACTGTACTGTTAATGGGAGCGTTTTACTGTAGCAGGGAAAGTTGTGGGCGGGGGAGGGGTTGACCTCCGTATGGTTAGCAGGCACACGTGATCGTAACAATCAGTTTCTCAATCAATATTCTCCAGTGACACATGATCACCAACGGCAACCTGTTACTCTTCCACAGCCTTATATGTGATCAGCTGACTGGAGCCTCTCTGTTGTACTTCCTAGTACCTTATAGAAGATTTACTATAATCACTATCAATCCACTCTACTAGAACATGATCCGTGTGCACAATAAGTATGACATATGGAAATAAAGTTGAAAATGAGCAAAGTGTTCCTTTAATCTAAAATGAGTTACTCTGCTGCATGAAAATAAGCACATTTGCTTTTCTGCAGCCAGTGTCTACAGTACATTTGTCATGCAGCAACTACAGCACAAGCACCCAGTGTAGTGAGCAGCCTGTGTAGACCAACGGACAAGCAATCCACACTCTGACCACTTGAATCGGTTTCCTCATTAGAATCTAATCAGACTTTAATATGGCTCAGTGTTGTTTTACAGTGCATGTGTGACTTATGTGTGCCTAGTCGGTTAATCAGTGTACACTTACTTTAATGTACTCTTGATAGATTGAAACGATTTCGCCCCTTGCTCCGCCGCTTGCCATTTCAAAGTCATTAGACATCATTGTTATGATAACCAGGACAAAATCCTTGGAATGGCAAAGGCCGAGGGAACATTTGATTAAATGCATCAATCTCTATTTTGGAGGCCATACATGGAGTCTGTGCTTAATACATACAGATGAACAAATGAAACCTGGTGCACTGCTGGTACAAATTAAAGGGACGTTTATCCAACTTATCAATGGAACAGACGTTATTCACTGAAATAAGGTGCTTAGAATATGAGTAAATTTCAAGGTTTCAAAAATGTTATTGCTCAGCCAGATAGTTCAGTATGTGTTACATGAACGCTGGTTTATCACGCCTGAATAAGAGCTTTGTAACAGCTGCATGGCACACTGTGCACTATTTTTGATTCGGCCATTTATAACTGAAAAGTATACCTTTGGGTTAGCCACAGGCAACCCGTGTTTTCTCTGTGCGCTCTCTGACGTTGCGTGCTGTCTGTTATATGTACCACTCAGTGACATACGCTGCCTCTGCATATGCTTTGCACCGTCAGTCTGCTGATTAAAGCGTGGTCTCATCCAATCTGCTTTTCTTCAGTTAAGCCTAATATTGTGTAGGAAATTCCTGATACAGTCTTCAGTTCAACCACTGTTCCACAAAATGTACAATGTTGCCTGTTGGCATTGTATATGTAGCTTATCTCATCCTTCCGCTCCCCGCTGCTGGTGATAGGCAACGTACCAGTCTACCTTGGCACAGCAAAGCAGGAAAAGTCACAGGAAATATGGTCATATCTGTGAATGGTTCTGTTTCATTCCGTATCTTTTAGATATGCCATCAAAACTGGCTCACTGTCCTGCCTCGCAGTTGTCAGAGCATGTAAGCTAAAAGGATAGCACGCATGCAAGCTGCATATCCATCCACTAACAAGTCAAAGTCCACAGCCATGCGAGCGGCTCTGTGACACCCATACAGTACGTACAGTAAGTAAACCTCATGGCGGCGGAAAATCAGAGGATCACTAAAGTCATTAGGATTCATCCTCTGTGGATCATGAATGGCTGTCCAAAGGTACATCCTGTGGCTGTTATTTCAGTCTGGATCAAAGTGGTGGCCCAACGACAGACTGACAGACAGCACTGCCCCCCCGAGGGTTACGTTACCAGTCCTTCTGTCAGGTGTGACCAAACATCCTAAATCCCAAACAGACTCTTTAAAAGTGGGAGTGTTCCTTTAAAGATACTATACGCACGAATAGTTTGGATGTTTTACAGACTTTATGTTGTCAAAGTAATTTCTTCACATGGACAGAGCCAACAATAAGGAACACCAAAGAGCGAATGTAAAATATTTCCAGAACACAGCAATCTCCAAAAAACACAGTCATTTTCCCCTGGAGGGCTGGATGATTACACAGATTAAAGTAACACTATCAGACATCTTTAACGAAAACTACAATAACATAATAACACCCTAAAAGGACTCACTGTATGTTTTCTTAAGCTTAGTCGAGATGATATTGTCTAATATGTCTTTCTTCACATTAAAAAAGACTTTGATACTGTGTCTGATTTCAGTGTTAAACCGGTAATAAGAGTAATGTTAATGGCGTAATACCACCGTTTCATGATAGGGAGGCTGGGTATCCATTTCAAGGGCCACTAATGGACTACTGGTGTGACAGAAGAAGCTGAGGAATGTTCCAGATCTCCTTTCTGTCTACATGAGACAGAAATACACGGACACTGAACAATAGTTATACTGGCTTTAGGAAATAAAAACACCTCTTTTGCACAATGTGAGGGAATACACATCCAAAATGATCCTGGGTCCTGAGAATCGACGCTAATTTGAAAGCAGCTGTGGCTCTGGAAAGGTGGTGGAAAGGTCTAAGCGACCAAATCAGCTGGATTCCACTTACATAAAAGTTTCTTAGTATTTATTATTTTTATCATTATTGCTATTATCATATTTGCGTTGAAAGAAGTAGAGTGTCACAATCATCTGGCAGGGAACAATGGACATTTGTTTTGGTTTTAATCCGTCTACCAAGCTACACTTCAATTCTATATTCTATCAATATCTATATTCAATTCTATCAAATATAACTTTTTTTAATAAAACAAAAACTCATGTTACACAATCATTGGTGGTAAATGTGTCATAAATGCCATCGTCATTACCTAATAGTGAGCAAGAGGTATCCATGATACATCCTGCATTAATTCATGCATTAAATCATCATGAGTCACGCATTAGTTAAGCATTCCTTAAGTCAGGGGTGTCCAAACTTTTTTCACCGAGGGCCTCGTACAGAAAAACATCCAAAGGGCTGCGCCACTCACTAGAAGTGAGCTATGCTGCTAACTTTAATCCACTAGAGGTGATGTATATAGCCTCACCTCTAGTGGATTAAAGTTGGCAAAATCAATCAAATGTAGGTAAATTCTGCTTGATAACTGAATATGATTCAAGAAAAAAAAAGCCTCTCCATTAGTGCCCCCCCCCCCACCAGCACCAGCATCAGTATCAGAGAGGGAAGCTTGAAATAGTCTGTGTTAGAGCCCTGGTGCTCAAATTGACAGTCTTACCTCCACTTTCTTGTCCCTCGGCGGACACCGTAGATTCCTTTGCGCTCACCTGTCCCAGCTGGAGCTCCATCCGTCGTACCTCCACACAGCTCGTCCCATTTAAGTCCCATCATGCCAACTGCACCTGGCCCAGCTTCAAAAACATCCTCACCCGTCCTGGTGCTCTTTAGACTGCTAACATCCAGCAGCTCCTCCATAATGCAGAAGTGATCTTCATTAGTTATTAGCTGTGCTCTCATCGCACACCGCGTCTCAAACTTTCTACTCTCACTTGCTCTCTCACGTTTCCTTAATTCTGCCATGTTGGGTCACCTGTAGCACATTTCTTCTTCTATTACTCATTTTATGGAGAAGCTGCCTCGTTCAAGATCGTTACTCCACCTAGTGGTGAGACTAAGAAGTAGAACACAGTCCAGGGCAGGTTCCATGTGTGGGCCGCATTCCAATACATTTTTACAATTTCCTGCGGGCCAATGAAAATTGGACCACGGGCCGCAGTTGGCCCGCGGGCCGTAGTTTGGACACCCCTGCCTTAAGTATAAGACTTGTATCCTTCTTATAATGTGTTACCAGAGTAACATGTGTCTCTCTTTCATGTTATTTGGTGCACACAAAAACCTTCACAGTCCTGTCAAGCCCCTGATGCAAACCTGCCTTTCCCTATTTATACCAGAATATTATTAGGTCTTGAATAACAACATTTGTTTGGGTTCGTCTCCAGAGGAAGTTGGTTGGGGAAGGTCAGGGTGGTTACGGCTGTTTGTCAGTGCTGCTGCAGAGCTGGAGCCCTGGAACTGATTTCTGGAAGGGTCTTCAAAACAGAGGCCTGTCATGTTTCTTCCCCCCACTGAAAAACTAGACCACCAGGCCCTCTGGAATAACACGGAATGCCTGGAGCAAAAATAATCCTCCCCATATCACACAATAGGGGAGTATGTGGATTTTGTCTCCAGCACAGCTCTGAAAAATGTGCATATCGATAAGAGCACTGCCCTCTTTATCATAAAAAACAAGGATCCAGGCTTCGCTGAGCAGCCTCAGCCAGCTATGTCTCCTGTTGCATTCATCACACACATGCAGAGGTAACTGAAACCATACTCACTGTTCTGAGCAGCATCGTAATTATACGCACCAGCCACAACAGACATGTTATGGAAACTAATTGTTCCTCAAGGTGCTCAAGATCCAGGTACTCAATGATCAAATCCACTTTTTGTACTTGCTGTGAGTTGTGAATGTGTATGAAACTGTCCCAAAGCTAACAAATAAAGAAAATCTGAAACTAGACCCCTGACCTTGTGAGAACAACATTATGTTGTGGTAATTTTACACGTTATTAAGCCCATACTGTGTGAATTCTCTTGGCACAAGCACATGAATAAGAGTAAAAATGAAAATGGGTAAAATAGTAGAGGAAAAAAAAAGCCCCCTCATGGTCCCCAAACTGTCTCACTGTTTCCTGGCTCGTCATGGACGTGAGCCCGGAGAGAAAAGTGAATGTGCTGAGGTGATGACGAACAGGGGACTGACCCCGGTGGCAGCTGCTGTGATGTTAGATGAAATATGGATATTTTATTGACGGACCAAACTCAGGGTGGAGGCCCATCAAACACCCAGAGGCACTGGGTGTATTTATAAGAAACACTGTAAAAAAAAAAACAATGTCAAATAAATAACAGCAGCACCAAAGCCCATAATAAGTCTGTTGCCCTGGTGTATGCTGAGAGGTTTACATGCACTACATGCTATTCATCTTAGGTTGACCCTAGTTACAATAGTTGGTATGTTTTCTCCATAGCCACTTCATTTGATCCAAATTAGAAACAACTCTTTGGCAAAACTCAAAAATTAAAAAATCGTAAACTGCAAGAATAATGATGAAATAATTTTAAACTGTTGGAAAGCTACAACACACGCTGAATGAGGAACGGCATCTGTGAAGAGAGAGAGCATCCAGAGGACAAGCTCAGAAAGATCATCACAACGGTCATTAAACTGAACAGACAGCTGTGAAACACTCCATAGTTAAGGTGTGATTTATATCAGAAACAAAATGGGAATATTTTGGTCTCATATGAACCTCAGACTTCTATTTTCTGCACAAAATAAAAGATAGCTGTGCAGACCTGTTTTCCACCTGATAACCTCACCTAACGAAAGCAGCGTATCTGCTGACCACTTCATAAATCTGCTGCTTTCTTAGTCTTTTAAGCTTGATTGAGGCACCTGGTCAGCTAAACAAAGACCGAAGCTATTAGTCATTAGGACATTAACATTTGTTGCTTTGATGATTAAGCTGCTGGCTTCTTAACTATCAAACAAAGTCCAGATCCATCTGTTTATTTGAGTAGATTCTCTCAGACCACAGCCTGTATTGTTTTGTGAGGAGAAGGGTCCTGTTTCATTTTAACATGGCCTATAGTAATATGGAGCACATGTTAGCAAGTGACCACTCACACAGCTGGACAGGAAACAGAACATTTTGACAGAGCCTGTTATAAAAGTCATGGGATTAAAAACATTTTGATCAAACTCCCATAACTTAAATATCTGTGAAACAGCACATCAGGTCAGGTGCACCAGTGATAACACAGGCACGCAGCTCATTCAGTCTTTGCGCTTTGCTAATTTTCCACCCAGTCTGATAGAGATGTGTTCTTGAAGTCGACAGATGTAGGCTGGCTCTCAGAAATCTCCTCAGATTCATCAGAGTAAATGAAAGCTGGCAGCAGACGCTGAACATTTTGAGTAACTGGAACTCATGAAGTCATAAAATGGTGTGTGTGTGTGTGTGTGTGTGTGTGTGTGTGTGTGTGTGTGTGTGTGCGGGTGAGTGTGGGTGTGACATTAAGCAGAGTGATTTCTGAGTTGGATAAACTGATATGAAAGACATGAGAGACATGAGCGTTATTCCACTATACACCCAAATAGACAAAGTTGTTTTGTCATGAAACACCATTCTGTTTTACTGTCTGCAAATCCACCTTGTGATTTACTGTTGAGAATTTCTCTCAAAGCCATGTGATTCATCTGGAATGCTGTGTGTAATGTGTATACTCCTACGTACGTAAAATAAATAGCCTGTGGCAACTTAAGTGACATTTTTATAGAATCCAAATTGGTTCCAAGATTTTGTCTTTTATTCATTAAAAGCGCAGCAACATTTTTAGGGGGTGAAAACAAGCAGACTGACTCCATTTCGAATATGACAAATAGGGAGAGAAATAAATACCAAAGTGGATATGGAGCGAGCCAGCGAGGGGCTGAGCACAACAGGAGTCCACCAGTGGCATCAATTAGCAGCATGTTCCTCTGAGCCGGCCAGTGTGGCTACTGGAGAGCGCTGCATGTTGGGAATTATGTTCTTCTCATGCTGCTGGACGAACCCATTGCTCTCCTAAAGCCAATACAAAAGTACAACAGACTCTTTCCTAAAAGGTTAAAGAACTGTACTTTTGGACATTGTTCCTTTGGGTAATAACAGCATTGAGCTCACATAGTTAAAGTGGAAGCAGACAACTTATCACGATAGGTAAAGGTTGATTGCAGAGTGTACTGGCAATAGATTAATGACACCATCAGCGTTTGGACTAGTTCCCTGTAAGCCTCACTGTCACTATGCAGTTCTCCCTGGAAAATGAAGGCTGGATTTACGGTACAAAGGAAGAATGTGAACCATTGAGCAACCAAAGCAGGAAGAGGAAAGCACTTTTGCTTTCGGTGCGTCGCCATGCCCAGTAAGTAGACACTGCAGATGGTAGAACAACCAAAGTAATGGAGTAACTAACTCTAGCAGGTGAAGAGGGAGAGACATTTTTCACTTTAATTGGTGAGCAGTCAGAGAAAGAACCTTAGACAAACCCTCAGGTTAGTCAAACATATTTGGAAGCAGAGACAGTTGGCTAGTTGTCATTTGTATGTGTGCTGGGTGACACTGGAGACACTGACAGCAGCACTGGAGAGCTTTAGCTAACGTTCTCCACATGTTTCACTTAAATGATATATCTTCCTATTGTTTCTACTGAGGCCTCACACTTACAGGTTTTTTTTTTTTAGTAAGATGCATTTAGAAAATATTCAGCCCAAGTCGGACCAGAACACAAGGCATTAGGAAATAAATCTGACACACTGCCTGTTACCGGGACCTTTTGGGTTTTGAACTCTGTTGCCAATTCACTTTAGAGGTTAACACTGGCATGACAGTGACCACACATAGTTTTAATACTTCTTATTTCTCTGACTATTTCTTGCTTTGTAGACTTTGTCGAGGGTGCAATATTGTCTGCCAGCACCAGACTGGCTGACATTTATCGACTGTTACAACAGCCACAGTTTGGAAGAGAAAGAAAAGTCTGTGAGTCCATCAACAGACCAGCTTCCTGTGTCAGCGCTCACCTACTGTACTCTCTGCAGTAGGATCATCTGACCGCTTGTGTTTGCCTCTTTGGACTTCATTTCCCAAATCTCAGCAATTAGCCTGATGCAAACAATGTTATTATGAATGATGTAGGCCAAAACTACAACAACAAAAAAAGACACACCAGCATTATCTTTGAACAGCTGCAGGTTGTTGATCTTCATGTCAATAGTGACCACATGTGAATTCTCTATCCAGTACAAAGTTTATTCCAGTTAAGGGAATTCTTACCTCTGGGTTCAGCAAGTAACACAAGTGCATGAGCTCACTTGGTTTCGGGTCAAAAAACCAAAGTGACATTCTCTCACCTCCTTGCAGTGTCCTGCACTGGCAGCGAGCGGCTCAGACACTTCAGCATTAGCCACTGTTGCTATGAGGTAATGCACGATGATAAACAGATCATAAATGTGTTTGTTCCTTTTAGGACTCTGAAGATGTGGATGAGAGTGTGAGGCGTTCAGCCTTGTTGATAGTTTCATCATCATTTTAACGTTCCCCTCTGGCTCCCTGAGCGCTTTGGAGGAGTTTCGAGGCCAAGGTGAAACGCTGGGAGCTCTCCCACAATGACTAGAGCTGCTGAGTCGTGTTTCCACACAGAGCTTTGGCAAGTTTGAGAGGAAGACCAGAGACTATTTGTCAGAAATTAACATGACATGTTGATGAACGGTTTTGCTGACAATTTGACCGCCAGATACATATCTTAAACCAGCTCTCAGCTTTGGGAAGTGACGGTGGTTGGATAACACTGTCCATGAACACAGATTTAATATTTGAGAGGTGAGAATGTGTATTCAAGTGAACACCAAGAGGGAAGAAAAGACCTCAGAGACTCCGGGTGAATCAGTCACTGTTTCCAGGCGTATCAAAGCTGTTTGTGCAGCCAGGAAGAAATTCTTCCTTTCTTCACAGAAGAAAGCTTTTATCCTCCACCGAAGCCAGGAGGCTTCAGTAACTCTGCAGGCAGGAGCGTCCTACCTGCTGGGTGGATTTCTGGAAATCTGGAAAGGGATGGTTGGCCCTAGACCCCGCTCTGGAGATCTCACCTCCGCTACTTAGCGCTCAAGTGGCTCTCCTTCACACCACACACACACACACACACACACACACTCATTCCTCTCCCCTCTTCCACTTCCCCTCGCTCCTTTGTTTAACTGGTCTCACTGAGAGACAATGAACATCAGATGTGCGGAATTGCCGCTGGGATGGAAAGGCCTGGATGCACCTGTGATGTACAAGATGACACAATTACACACATGACAACGTAATTAGCACGAGGAACCCAGAGTCAACTTAACAACCTTGAAAATGTCCTCAAACTGCTGGTATGTCAGCGATTATCAGGGACAGTGGCCATGTGTGTCCCATTATCACATGACTGAGGTAGCCCAGCTAAGATGTGGCCCTGCTAATTGGTGCGAGTCCAAACAGCATCATCGCTGCCATGCTGAACATTTAGAATCTAACAGAACACTTAGGATGTAAATAAAATGTAAATAGAAAGGGAAGCAGGTCACTTAGCAGGTTAGTTAGTAGGTACAGCACTGAGATCAAATCTAATCAAGCACATCAGACAGTAAGAACCTGTTTACTTCATTATCCTACTATGTTTGTCATTAAACTGTTGGGTTTCATGATGGGTGTTCTTTGTAAACGTAGACCGATATATCTTCATAATAAGAGGACTTTTTTAACACAACACATGTTATTAATACTGCTTCAACTGAAGTGTAACACAAATGGGCAGAAAGGCAGAAACATTTAAATAAAAATGACACTGTGACCTGAGTGTGACTCATGTTTGTAATGGTTGCTATGGGAATAAAGCTGCAGAAGCAAACCCCCGTGGCCCCGTTGAGGGTTTGACAATAAACCAAACATCAATAAACCAAACCATTAAAAAATCTACACAACTGAACTGAGCCCACGTCTACTTATGGTCCCTATTTATGGTCCCTTAGATGCCTGGAGAGGTCAAACTCTTGAGTAATGATTAAAGAATTATAATTAATATAATAATAATTGATCAATGATGATTAATAAGATAAGTCTAAAGCCATGCTAGTAGCTCTGTGAGGCTGTAGTGCACAGGGGGGGTTGGAGCTAAATGTAAATGGCATCCTCATGTTTAGCAGGTATAATATTTACCATGTTCACAATCTCAGTTTAGTGACATTTGTTATTTCATTTGTTTATGTTTTTATTGTGCAGCTGACAGTTTTAGTGTCCACAGTTTAGAACAGCACTCTGGAAACACCTTCAGAGCCTGTTAAACACCCTTCAAACGTTTTAAAACCTTTAGAGAAACAGATGCTGCAGCCCTGTGACTCACTGATGCTAATACATGAGAGTGTGGACCGACCATCTGACAGAAACATCCCACTAAAGTGGCTATCATGCACTGACTACAATGAAAAGATAAACATTTGTGTCGCATTAATATGTTTTCTTCATTATTTTTGGTCTCGTTAATCGTCTCATGACCCCTCAGATTAATCAGTAGATTGCTGCCTTAAAACATCACTTCAAACCTACTCAGCACTAAACCTAACTGAGTTTCAACAAACTGGATTGATGAACTGACAACAGGGCTAACGCTCTGTGGATGAACTCTGATTCTGACATTATTCTTTACACTACTTGACCTTCAGATGTCTGTGAGCACCCACAGGTTCAACGAAACACTTCAAGAGTAACTTCAGTGTTTTTAAACCTGGGCCCTATTTCTTTATATCTTAAATCTAAATGACTTTTTGGTCCAGTAGATCACCTCAACTGGCAGATAAAAAGGCTGTAATATAATCCTTTGGGAGAAATGTGCCTCCACTAAAAGCATTTCTTTTTGCTACTCAGGTTGTTATTCTGTTAGTATCTGAAAACATTACAGAAAGGATCCCTGCAGAGATAAAACCTGGAGGATTCTTCTTGTTTAACCACAAACAGCTCTTCAAAGCCACCAGACTCCATTGACAAAAATAGTAATTTTACCTCACAGACCATGGGAGTGCTGGTCTACTGCTGCCTTGATCGGTTAGTTCGTTTGTGCCATTATGTGTTACGTAAAAGTTGTGTTGTGTCCTTTTTCCAAATACATTAAACATAATTAAATTGTTATTTTCTTAATGGAATATCATTCATCAAAAAAGTGGAAAAACTCATTCCATTGACACCTGGAGTGTTAAATATAGGTTAAATAAGTTAATAGTTAAATAGTTAAATAACAGAGATGGGTATGGTGGGAGCACGATCACGCTGAAGCAATTTTCCAATAATGGTTCGATATATGCAAACAACAAGCAGACACCAGTGGCATTACTTTTTACTCTTTTCCATGTCTTCTCATCAGATGCCATAAACTGGTGTGTAATACTTGGTAGCTGCCCAGCAGAACATTGTTGTGTGTGAAGACTGCTGCTCAGCCAGTGTTTGAGTCACGAGATCAGGGCCATGAATAAATGCATGGCTGTACCTCAAAGGCACACAGAGAGCAGGAATCATTCCCAGAAATAAGAGAGGAGAAAACATGATGTTATCCATGAAAGAACATCTATTTCCAAACATGTACACCATACAGCACAATGGCTGCTGCACAAAAGCAAAGCATCATCCGGCGAAAATCTAATCTTTCCCTTGGTGCTGTGATATGCCTTTTCTTATTGTTTCCTATTGTTCGCTGTAGGGGGACTGCTGTTAAGGCCCATTGTGTGCTGGGGGAGTATTCCCCTCTTCGTCTGTATGTCAGGTGTCAATTACGTCATTCAAACTTTCTAAAGGTAATTATAGAAAACCACAACGTCTTCAAGCACCAATTTACCCCGAAATCCTTGTACGATCACGATGACATCAGTTCTCAACAATCAGTTTTTAATTTCAAAAGGTCCATAATAAAACCGTCAAGGTCATTATGATATTATTGTTTTACCCAGAATTCTGCACTCACAGCACTCCAATCCTAATATTGATATTGCTGCAATGAAATCAGCAGGACTCTACTGCGTTTCATTAGGCTGTGCAACTGGAGCATGTGGGGAGAATAAGTCAGTCCTATAAAAGTTTGAGTTTGCTAAACGGCTGGGAAAGGTTGAGGCTCACGGTTAACAAAAGAAAACACTGGGAGTGATAGCGAGGTTTTATAGCTCAGGAAACTGAAGAGGTGACTGGGATTTCATCCAGGCAGATAGTCTTGTTTCTGAGATGGCTTAAACAGCTGAGCCGGGTCACAGCACAATGCTGACCAGCCAAGTCCGGGACCAGGACGGGTCGAGGTGAGCGGATCTACCGGGGCCTTGTCTGGGCTCTCAGACAGGACACCAGAGCTGCCGCGTCTCCCTCCGCGCTCGTAACGCAGTCCCTCAATCCCTGTATTATGACCATAATCCAGCTATAAAGAGTTACAGTCGCAGTATGAGGTCTCCACTCGCTAATGAATGAGAAAGTACTTTGTGTCTTTGTGCTGACTTTAAACCACAGAGTTGAACACCGGCCAAGGCTGATATCTGACTCCTGCCCTCCTCTTGTCCCTGTGACGAGACTTAAATGTGGGGCATTCATATCGGGACACAGGCAGTTTAATGATACATCCAACACACGGTCAGTGAGGGTCCTAAATACTGGAAGCAAAGTCAAAAGGACATTGTTTTGCTTTCTTCCTGAGAGGCAGATGAGGAGATCGACAGTAGACAGCAGCCTTAGCTTAGCACAAAGACTGTAAGAGGGGGCAAGCAGCTCAGCTGGCTCTGTCCAAAGGTACGAAAACAAGAATCATCAGTGAACATTAGTCAGCAGAACGGTAAGTCACTGGTCATATCAGTTTCATCTCTGACATGAGGAAAGTGTTATATTTTCTCTCAAAGGTCACATGATCTCACAGGGTGAGTACTCCTAATGGAACTTTGTAAAGCACTATGAGACACTCTGTTGTGATATTGGGCTATACAAATAAATTGAATTGGAAATTGAATTGAATTAGCAAGAATCCATTACTCCTGAATAAAAACAACCAACCAGAGCAGGAGCAGTCTCTAGATTAATTAATTGCTCCAGAGCTCCGTCCTGCTCGCCATCTGCAGTGATCCAAAAATCACAAGATGGCTACAGCCAAAATGCCAAACAGTGGCTACATCCATTTCTTATTAGAGTCTGTGGATAAACGTGACTGAAAGGAGGAATTTACACTTACATATAGCTTCTTTTCCTACTCCAAGGTTGTTCCCAAGTGAAGCGTGATAGTTCTTAACCTATACAGTATACCGTAACGCAGACATACCCCTCATGACTCGTCTGTATTCCATTTGTTCACAGATTTCCAAAAATAAACGTACAGCGCATGCCATTATGCCTGACATGTAGCAATGAAAGGATTACAGTAAATGAGTGACACCCACAGTAATAATGACAAGGGATCTACTGTGTGACGGAGACCAGGTAATGACAAGGGTATAGAGTATCACTGAGGCCTAGGAATGACAAGGGTACGCTGAATGACTTTGACCTGGGACTGACGGCGTGTCAGACGATACGGCTGCTGTATAAATGAGGTGCTGATGGATTCTCCTCTCTGTGCACACTGTTAATCCTACTTATGATGTTGGCTGAGATGGATTCTTCCCTTATCGCAAGACAGTCGTCAGGATTAGATGGATTGGACAATTCGGCCAGTGACTATATGAATCAATAATCAGAGTAAATGAGGGCACGGCTGTTGGGGTAAAGACAGAGAGTAAGGGTTCATTCATTACTGTCACATCGTACACATACACACATCGTGGTGTAAAGCCCAGAGGTCCAGGTTTAGACAGCCAGCGGTGCTGGTTTGGCTGGTGTGTATTTTGTGAGGTGCCTGTGATGATGAACAGTACAGCAGACTATAACATTGCAGCGGTGCTGAACTCTTTAAACTGAGCACTCAGCTCAAAATAATGAAGATGGCTTTGTGAGAAGGAAACGAGGCCTGCTTACTCTCACTCTCGGTGCCTCGGTTCTTGTTCTCGTAAACTTTAAACTACAATAATAACCTGCAAACGATCAAAGT
Source organism: Pempheris klunzingeri (assembly GCF_042242105.1). Classification (NCBI taxonomy): domain Eukaryota; kingdom Metazoa; phylum Chordata; class Actinopteri; order Acropomatiformes; family Pempheridae; genus Pempheris; species Pempheris klunzingeri. Next base: position 2,047,105 of record NC_092025.1, on the reverse strand, counting down.
TTTAAGCCACGCACCTGTGCAAAGGCACATGCCCTCACATGGTACGCTCCGAGCAGCTCTGGCTTCCATGATGGCACAAATGTCCTGTCTCTGGCTGTTTGAAATGACATTCCCAGAGGAGCGAGCGCCGAGTCCCTCAGACACCTGTAAGGGCTTAGCTGTGACCGCAGACAGTCTGCAGAGCTTACAGGACTGCTCTCTGTGAATCTGGAAGGAGAAAGTGCCGCAACAGATTCAGCAATAATCTGCATTATTGAAATTCTTAAGAGGACAGACAGGCAATGATATTAAAGTTTTATTGCCACGAGGAATGAGCTACAATATATTTGATAGTATTCTGCCTGAAAAAGCAGAGGAGGGATGTGAATTACAAGCTCACAGTAGGCTTCAAATGCTCAAAGTTAGTGTTTCCGGCGCCTAATGTGAACAAATTGATACATTACCTGGAGCTCTGACAACAAAGTGACACGGTAATACCAGCAGAAAGGCTGGATTTTACCCAGCTAAGTGCATAATGAGGCAAAGGAATGCAGAAGGGCTTATTTCATTAGAAAAGGGGCTTACCTCAAATTATGAAGGCACTGTAAGGTTAGTCACACGTACAGCCACACATGTACATATATGTGAGGTCTCTGGACTCTGTCTGGGCAAGTGAAGGGAAAGAGCGTCAGTTGTTGTGGCCAACTGACTGAAGCCGCTCTAGTTCAAAGTGAATAATGTCATGTTAGGAATCTGAAATAAAGCAGCATCCTGTGAAGATCTTTCGAATTTCATCTGGTCATAAGCATAAAGTTAATAGGATACTAGCCAAACATCCACAATCACTACGGTTACTCCTCTTCAAGCTGGCTAAAGTACAAATTCTTGTAGAGAGAGTAATAACACAGAGTCAAGGACATTATTTACCGCGCTGCACCTCTGCTCTCTCTGAGGTCAGTACAATATTTATTAGGCAGGAATGCAAGGTGCAGCATGTCTCTAAAACCTAAATAAAGAAGGAGTCAAGAAGAGAAAGTTCAATCTGACAAAATGAAACCGAGCTACATGTAAAAATGAAAAAACACAGAGAAGTGTAAAAGTTGAAGAGCTTGTACCTGCCAGACTGTTTCAGACAGTCCAGAGGAGGGTGCACCTGGAGTCTTTCCTCCCTCCTCTGATGAAATAGTGGTTTAATAACAACCCACAGACGTATCTGCTGTTAATGCATCATCACAGGTACAGGCCTGTGGTCCAGTCACACAGGTGTTTTCACTTATTTTACCTGGTTAGATACAGTGAGGAAAGCAGGACAGGTCTTTTCCACAGGACACATCACAACCCAGATATCTTTAGGTTTGGTGTTCATCAGAGAAAAGGAGCAAATTGATCTCATTTGATCAGTATTTAATAACTGATAGTTGCAGTGCAACATGGAGTTTGTGGTGTCCTCTCACACTGCTCTAACACCTCGACCCTTTAGTCTGCACAGAGGCCTGATCTAACTGAAAACACCTGTGTGGGTGTGCACAGGTGTCTTAGTTTAATTATTACTTCTATCATTCACTGAAACAGATACAAATTCGGTTGATAAAACAAGCTATTGTTAGTTCCTGACTTCTGCTGGGTAACCTGTCACCTCATATAACTAGCAGATGTTCAGAGAAATCTAAATCAATCTGAAAAGAGGTGAAAAACCAAACTACAGTCGCATCAACCTCTGTTGTATATTGTGTTTAGTGCCAAACAGCAAGTGCTAGCATGTTAACATGCTAAACTAAGATGGTGAACATGGTGAACATGGTGAACATTACGACTTCTCATCATCATCATCATCAGTGTGGTAACACGGTTGTTGTAAGTATGTTAGCGTGATGACATTTGGCATTTAGCACTGCGTCACAGAGCTGCTTGCATGACTGTGGACTGTTTCTGGAAGCACCTCACAGTCAAACTCAAGCACAACCGCACCGATATAAAGGGAGGCAGACCACTCTTCCAGGGGGCTACATACATCCATGCCATTGGACTGCAAGTCTTTAATAACAAAAAAACCCTCCATACAAAAGTATATGTACATGGTCACTTACTGAACTGTAAAGTAGTTTATGGAAATGATCGAATATGGTTCATCTTTTAGTTTTAAATACATTACTTCTTAACAGTCAGCAACCACAGTGCTGCATCTGAAATGTGAAGTGGGCTGCCGGTGGAGAGTCCATCTTTGTCACAGCGGGCGATACAAAGCAGCTGTCAGCGCCAGGACCCAGACACTGCTTATGATAGCAGTCTAACATTTGACAATATCAATGGCCGCGTCCCATGTGAGTGGGGAAAATAAAACTAGATCTTAATTTCCTTTGAAACGGAGCACACACACGCACACACAGTTGTGGAGAGACATAAATAATGCAATAATTGAATACCAGTGCAAGAAAGCATTCAGAACATGGGGAAACAGGACAAAATCACAGACAATGGGATCAAGACACTTGCTATTAACACTTACAGTAGAGCCTGAGTGGGACATTCCAAAAGAACATAGACACAGAGTTTAAGTTTTGGTCTACTGAGTATGAGAATCAGTAAACGTATCATTAACATTTATGTTAATATTGATGGGATACATTAAAATTGAGAAAAGAAAAAAAAAAAGGACATGGAGATGGACAGAAAAACTGCACTGTATCCCTGCCATGTACTGTAAGCGCCAACCTGCCACTCCTGTGATCCACACCTTAAGACCTGAAGAAGGAGCTCGACCCCGTGTGGAGACTGGCGGTTGGGCTGAACGGTTGCAGGGGAGGAGATGGCGTCTGTCACAGTTAGAGAGTCTCTGATTGGGCCACTGATTCCACCTCTCACCTCACTTTGTGGTAGCAAAAACCCCGTCATGCTCAAAGGTCATTGGTGGGATTACTTGAAATCTACCTGTGGTTGTGTGACAGTGGTTGCATGCTGATGTGAAGCCCCGACGCACCCACACATACATACACATCACGCCCCCCCTCCTGCGCACACCCACTGTCATGCACCCTGAATGAAGGCTCGGGAAGCATCTTATCATTTGTTTGCAGGGTCAAAGGTGTAAGTACTGGGACAGCGGGCTCTGTCACAGAAGATGATTCACTTTGATAGAAGCAGTTGCAACCACGATGTGAGATATTAATGATTCTATAATTAATAAACTCTATAAAAACTCTCCAAGGGGTGAAACAACTGATGTACTGAGACTGCACTCTGGGTGTGAATCTTAAAGGCAGTTTAGAGGCAACGTTTTATACAAGAGGTTAAGGGCTGTTATTGCAGTAAGGGCTTGAAAACAAAATGTGAGTGATGTACATTGAGTCATTTGATATTAATGGTCCCCTGGTATGGAACAACATACTACAAGGCCAAGCAATTTTGTGAATAAAAATATCTGAATAATGGTTCATTTTTCCATCCATTGTTAAAAAATACAGTAAGGGTGGCTTCAAAAATAAAAGTAAAGCTTACTGTCCCAATACTTGCACATTTAACTGTATTTCATTTAAAAGATTACTATGGAAATGTTTACAGAAGTGCAAATTGGTCTTTATTCCAGAATAGCTCCTATTATTTTTGATGCTGCGATAAGGGTGTGGAGACCCCACCCTTGTCCTCTCAGTCCCTGTCCCTGTCTTGTATTTATCCAAACCCCCTGTGCAAGTTTTTTCATGCCTCCTTCTCTCCTTAGATCCTCTGCTTCACTTATCAGAGTTTTTGCGCGGTCTGCGGAAGCTGGACATGTTCTCGCTTAGTGCATAGATGCGCCTGGAGAACTCCTCAAAGCCGGCGACGTCCAGCTCGCCCAGCACCTGTTCGTCAGACTCCACAGCTACTGCGTGGTCCACAGAGATGCAGTGGTAGTCTTCCAGCCGGGCCTCATCTGCTAGCCCTAATCCCAAGCCTATCCCCAACCCCAGGCTTAAACCAGGGGCCTCTGTGCCCATGATCTCCTCAGCTTGCTCCACAGAGCAGCGCAGCTCTGGGACCAGGCCAACGGGCAGCTGTCCTGGTACCAAAGAGCCATTCATGGCACCTGAGTGCTGACTAGTGGCCAGCGTGTCCTCACCGGTGTCCTCACCAGTGTCCTCACCAGTGTCCTCACCGGTGTCCTCACCAGTGTCCTGCACTGTAGAAGAGTTGGGTGCAACTGTGCTACTGGCCGGCTGCTCTTCAGCGTCTTCTTCTTTATCTGCTTCAGTCTCTTCGTCAATGCTTTTGCGTCTCTCCACCTCCACTGCTGTGTCTCCGCCCTCCTCCTTCTCTTCCTTCTGCTCTCCCTCTTCGTTGGCCTCTGTAGTCTTGGCTAGGTTGAGTGAGGCCATGCCTGCATCAAGGGAGGAGGAGAGGTGTTTGGTTGAAGGTGAGGGCGGTGCCAGGCCAACTGGGGCCTGCACCTCACCCATGGCTGTGTTGTAACTGGGTGGAGGACCTGGCTTGTACTTATCAGCCTCAGAGCTTGCCCTTTTCCTCAGGCCTCGGTCCGGGGAGCTGGTGTGGCAGGGATAGCCTATGTCAGAGGCAGCAGACACACCGAGCTGAGCCTTTGTTGGCACTGGGATGGAAGTAGAGACATGGTGGCGGTCACTGTGAGGAACAAAGAGAAAGAGAGAGAGAGGGACACTGAATGAGGGAGGACATAAGTAAAAGCAACAACGATCAAACTACTTCTATGCGTGGTATCAAGATTCAAGATTTAGACTGGGACGTCCTGAGGGGTTGAATAAGACACCAAGACGCCATTTGGAGCTGGTTCTCCATTGATCTCATTGACACCTCTCCACCCAAAGTGGATGCTCCTTTCCCCTGATCTAGGAGAGAGACAGCTGCAGCTCTTTGTAAATCACGCCACCTTACAACATTCAGAAAACATTTGTGCAGCCTTTGAGACTCCACTCATGTTCTGCTGGCTGGAAGCACGCAGCAGGCGTCCACCCAAGTATGTCAGAATTTTCCTCTATAACAGATAACAGACCCGGGATCTGGGACACCCCGCCTTGCCCCAGCACTGGAGCCATAAATTTACTTAAATGGGGGCCTCACTGCTTCTTCCGATAGACAAGGCCAAGATCCCCGGACGACTTATCTGCCTGCTTAACGTGACCATTCCTCTTTCTCGGGAGCCGAGGCACTGCACTGTTGGGGGTCAAAGGTGAAGCAGGGCCTCCTTGTGCTCTCTAGAGATTCACATGTGTTGGACAAAGCAAACAAATCTCTGCTTGTTCAGTTGGACATGCAGTCATAATAGATGTCCTTGTAGATTTTCTCCTGTCGCTTGGCCCTTGGCAAAGGTTTCAGCATCAGTGACATGAGTGCTGTTGACATTTGTATTTACTGTGTACTGGCTCGCTGTCTAATGGACAGTTCCACCACCAAACACATGACAGCTTGTAAAAAGTGCCTTGAACTTGACCCATGCAGACACCCTGCAGAGGTGGTCCTGACAGGGTTCACAAGCAGGACATTCTAAGAGTGGGGAAGCCTGTCTAGTTTTAAGAGAAACTTGTCAAACTTCAAAGCGCCTGTGATACAGTAAATGAGAACCATCCACGGTATGAAGGTACAGTGTGTAACCGCTTATGGTAACAACCTGTAAATACTGTACCTTGTGGCTAACATTTAAGCTAATTGGAGGCATACAGATGTAAAATGTTGGATGGTCAACCAAGGTCAGGCTTAAAAAAACAAAGGCACGGGGTAATGGCCTGATGCTGTGAGGGTGTTCCTGTGAAGTGGGTAGAACAGGAGAGGGACTGTGCTTTACTTGGCAGTGCGAGTCCATCAAAACACATCATTTAATACAACTGGTTTTAGCTTGCCCACCTAACGAGCACATGGTTAATTCTGCAGAAGAGCATTTTCGTGCAAAATGGAAACAATGTGCTCTTTAACACCTAATTTTCTGGGGAGACAAATGAGGAAGAATGGACAGAAAGAAGCTAAATGATTTGCCATCTCAAATACTTATCGGTGACTTTCCAAATGAAACCATCATGTGCTCTTTGGAAGCTAGTCCAAAAATTCAAAACCTGATTCGGTAGACAGGAAGAAAGACAGATGTCATGAGAAGTCAATTATCATTTAGGTAAGTGGAAAATGTGGTTCAGACTCTTTGAAACATAATACAGGTTTGGAAATCGGAGAGGACCGGCATTGAGCGAAAAGTTTAAGGTTTCCATGCATCATTTATAACAAGCTAATAAGTGACTACTACGTTTTTAACTGGAATGAGTGATGTCCTTAGGCTGATTAGATGGCTTTGATTTTAATTTTCATCAGCCATTTTCTTCCATTCCTCCCTCCAGCTGGCTTTCTCATATATTCCATTTGGCCTGATTTTAGCTGGCCATCTACGCCACAAACAAATGTATTATTGACACTGGCATAAAATCACATGGTCATAACGTCATCAAGTCTTTTTTATAATGAGGAATTGTGCATGTGGACCATGTTATTTTGTGTGGTTTCCAGGTTAGGTCTACATTTGTTCTATTATTTGTGTCAAGTAGCAGCGTATGAGTAACAGAGGAGACTGGGTTTGCCCATGAGGAATTCAGCCAAGCGAACCACTAGTAGTCATAACAATTTTTTCTTGAAACATTTTAACGGTTATACTGATGACATGTTTTTTAATGCGGGCAATTAGGCTACACATGTACGGCCCTGTGAGCATATATGCTGAAGTTTGCTGGGAAGACGGAACTTCTGAAACACATTTCCTAAAGTTGTTTGGAAAACCTGGAACTTGTGCAGTGTTGTCTACTATATGAACATGGCCAAATGCTTACATCTCATGAACTGTGTGTCACATTATTGGTACAACAATGAGTAAGATTTTTCATATACATAAACATTTATTCTGCTTCCGTTGTGAAATGCCCCTCACCTTGCATCAATCATTCTTACAAGTAGTCCTTAAACTGCTTTTTGAAAAAAGGTGGCAATGTGTGTCCGACAATCGGCCCACCACTTTCAGAGAGTCCAGAATGAAATATCTCAACATCCATTGTACAGGCTGCCATTATCAGGGCTCTACGCTAACGTTTTACCCAAGGAGGACATGTGCTCCTAAACAAATCGCACACAAAGTAACTTAGGATCACAGTGAGAAGTGTTCAGGCAACAGAGTTTATTAACAAATTGCTTTTTATTATTTAATTGGGCACTGAGCTGGGCAATATGGCTTATGAATAATGTGTCTTTATTTTTAGGCTATGCCACGATATAGGATATAGATCCCTATAAAAGGTAAACAAAAGGCTAAATAGTTATAGTTTTATAATAATAAATATATAATAACAACTATAATTACATTTTTCAGTGACAATAGTAACTAGACAGTAAACTAGGTTAGCACCACTGGTAGAAAGTAACTAAGCACATTTACTCATGTCTGTACACTGTACTTGAAATTGCATGAGAAGAGACTTCATACTTTTTACTCCACTACATCTCTATGACAGCTTTAGTTACTTTTCAGATTATTTCTCACACTCTTCCTTTCCAGTGAAAAACCATCTGCATCTCCAGATGTGATTTTGAATGTTTCTTATAAACTGAAGACTGATGTGTTCCTTTCCGAGCTGAGAAAATTCTCCTCCTTCTTAAGATAAGTAAACTATAAGTAACCCTCAGCTGGAAAATGCATTTCCCCCGTGAAAACTTTTAGAAATGTGGGGTTCTCACAGACATATAAAGTAGTAAATATTAGCTCAAGCTTTAACACCTACTGCAGGAAAATGCAACATACACATGAATGCAGCAGTAATATTAATCATATGTAATAGTAAAACACTGACAGGAACATTTTACTGCACTATGACCACTAAGTACATTTTGCCATGACATTTAAACATAATACTGGCAAAGTTTTACCTTAGTCAGGTGAATGCAGAGTGCAGAACTCTTACTTATACAGTATCAGTAGTAAACTAATGGACCTGAATACTTCTTCCATCTCTGGTCAGAACACCCACAGCCTGAATGCACCTGTGTGTTACCTTGTAGATAACCTGTGTTTGGAGAATTAGCAGTGGAGGGAAAAAACGCTTGTGGTAGGTTGTAATCTTTACTCACACGCTGTGCTTGTAAATTATTTTTCTGATTTGCACATATCTATTTTTAGGGACAAATGCGAGCGAAATACTTGCACTGTAGAGCCCTAATTATATTTGGAACGTATATTCATGGATCCAGAGGATCAACTCTAATATTTTGGTGGTCCCCTGACCTTTCCTGAGGTGCCACCATGACATTAACATTTGTGGGTTTCACATGAAATGTCACAACAACTTCTCGGCGCATTACCATGAACCTTGCCAAACACACTCAGGATGATCTGTTATGACTTTGTTAATCCAATAACTTTTCAGCTGGTGCCATCATCAGTTAAAATTTAAAATGTGTTGTATACTTTGGTTTATGACCATCAACCTCAGTGGTACACAGTAAACATTATGTCATCATCAGCACCTTGTCACTGTGAACTTGTTGAGACAATATTCACTCTTGATTTGTTGCCGGGAAACCCTGAACCATGACACATACATAAACTGACGACCACCCGCTAGATGAAGAAGCCCACTAGAAGTTGTTATTGTGCATGTAATGATGCTATTGACCACATCTTTAGCATCTCCTCATCTCCTCTATATTTCTAACTTTCCATTGCAATGGCTTGAGCTTTGGGATGCCACTACTGCAGCAACAATAATTGTATGAATAATAATAACAATAAAGAAGAAGATTAAAATACTCCATTCAATTGATCCATATGAGGAAAGTGCCCCCTGAATGGACACATTAGTAAGGAGGAGAATTCTACGACAGTGGGCTCACATTTCAAAATTTCTGAGCAGCTGGGACTTCGTCTAAGGCATTCATGACAAGCAAAGTGAATTCATGACAGCAGCTCAACATACCATACAGATGGGAAAAAGGCCTGCCTCATCCTTAATGTATGATACGCAGCTGTGTAGTTCCCTCCATGGGTAGCCTACATTACCCACCTACGGTAAGTCTCATTGCGTCCCAGTCTCTCTGACGACAATTTCACTGCACACTACAAACGCTGCTAAGAGGCCTCTGCCTAAATCATCAAGCAGAAAACTTGCAAGCAACATGCCAAGCCAGAAATAGCCTTCACTCCTCCAAAGCTTTTTGCCTGCTCTCTTCCTTTCCACTGCTGATGTCAAACCTGGCATATTTCAGGCCGACTCAGGAATTCAGTAAGCTAGACCTTTCCACTGTCCAAACCCCCAACAGGCTTCGCAACATGCTCCTGTTCATATCCAAATCCTGTGAAGGATCCATCATTTACGGCCAAAACAAACAAAGGCAGATAAGATTGGGTTGTCTGATGTGGTTTAGAGAAATCCCCGTGAAACTACAAGATTACAACCACAACATTACTAAAAATTTGATGTGCAATATGGTGAAAGCCAAGTTTTCTTTTTGCCTCTTTTGTCTAGCCTTTGAAGACAGGGAATCACCACAGCACAGCATGTGCAACACGATCAACAAGCTGACAATATGCACACCCTCACAGCATCTGATATATTACATCTATTACAATGGTAATGATGTTTGTGTAACAAAATACAACACTGATATAAAAGTTAATGCATTGCAAATATGTAATATGTCAAGCCTATATGTGTTGCTCCTGTTTTATGATGGTTAGTGTTGCAATAGCATAGTATAATACTGTCCACTCAGCACTTTGGCTACATTTTTGGTACTTTACAAAGGGTGTAGCAGGAAGGGACTATATTATCCCATTGAGAAAAGGTTTCATTCAGGGTGGAACTCTACACCAGCACACTTTAGTGAACTGGACACATACGTTTCAAGAGTTCACTCAAAGAAATGGTTAATGGGCAGTCATCTCTGTCAGCGCTAAAAATCAACTGCTCTTTACTGTCCTCTTATTGCTACCTTGCTAGTTTGTCTCTATGTACCTGCATGTGTGTCTTTTGTACCTGTGCTTCTGCTTTGCATCTTCAAATTAGTGGTGAATAATGCAGCACAATGCTGTTGTATTTTGTTCATACTTCTATTAACATTAATATTACTCATTTCACTGCTTTGCATGTCTTGTATCATGTGCTACTGTGTTGTATGTTTTATTTGTACCTCAAAATGTAGTATAATAGTATGCTGCGAGACGTTTTCTTTATGTTTTATTCCCTTATTATTATTGCTCCACATGCTTAAATGATATCAATAACTTATGGAACATCAATATTATATTCTTTTTCAGGAGTCCTTCTTAGGATTTTGTCACATCTGACTACAGATGAAAAATAGCCTTTTGGTTATCTTTTGCACATTTGCAGCATTGTTTTTAATGTGCTTATCTCTGATAAATACACCTGTAATAATAAAATAAATAAGATACTGTCTGGGGCAGTGAGCTTAGCTTAGCATAAAGCACCTCTGAAGCTTACTAATATAAGCACCATATCTTGTTTGCTTAATTGGCACAAAAAACAAACTGTAAAAACAAAAAGTTATATCGCTTCTGAGCACAATGACTCCCTGTTCTGTTTTCATTCTTTATGCTAAGCTAAGCTAACCAGTGGGCCACATTATTTGGCTGAACAAACTTAGGTTGCTCTTGTCATCTGTTTAAAAAAGCTAGTGATGAGCTGTATTGTACTGTACACTATTCTTGTAGGGTGTGTGGATCACATTCATACATACACATGATATTTCCAGCTTCAGTCCACATGCCATTTCCTGTATGATCAATTCTGTAGCACATCGTCTGCTCCTTGCTAACAGACAGTATTTTTGTGTCATTCCTGTGTACTATCATTATGAGCACAGTACTTCAAGTTCCTTCAACTTGACGCATTAGTTTGGTTGGATTACGTCACCGGGACACATTGATATGTATGTACTCATACATTCATACTGAAGACTACTACTACTAATCAGCTGTAAAACATTGCTGAGGTCAAAAAAAGTACTTAATATATAGTACAAAGTACGTTCTAATAACATTGGCTACCATGTTATAGTAACTTTGTTAGAATAATGATGGACTATCACAGGAACATAGAAGAAGAAAATATTCTTGGTTCATCCAAATGTTTATGTTAGAGAAATATATTTTAGATGATATCCTTTTATATTTCACTGATGAGACTGCAGCTGTCTAAATATCACAACCCTTTGTATACATCATGTAACACAAGGGGACTACCGTGGTTTTGCTAACTTTTCACTCACTATGGGGTCTTTGGGGAGGCTCACATCCTCCAGCTGCAGTGCTGCATTGATCTGGCCAGGCCCTCTGCCACACCTTGACTCCCCTCGTGTACATAGTCCTGCTTCCAGGCATCGGAGCAGGATTAGAGCCCTGTGAAGCTCTGCCAGGCCCTCAACGGATGTGGAGCGGCAAATGGAAGCATGTTGAACGCGTTTGCTTTGATCTCAGCAGACTGTACAGTTTACAAAGAGTTGGTTTCTGGTACTGTCTCTGTCTGCCCCTTGGTAACAGATTCACCATTTTTCCGCTGTTCCTTATCCTTCAGCAGGATTTTAAAAAAAAACTATCCTGGACATTTTTCACCAAAGCGGGACTGTATATATTATGACATGTTATGATATGTTTCGGAGACAGTACTGTTTGGAAATGTATAAAGATATTATCAGCAGCTCACCAAAGGAGCATCATATAGCCCACTGTGAAAAACTGACATACTTTGTACTACACACTTTTACACTCTTACATGCACTCTGCTTTTCTTCAGTTTTTCCACCCAGTCTGTATAAAATGTCCAAGATGAGACCACTATGCATAGTGTGGGTCTTGGCACTTTGGGAAAGCTTCTCCCTACAGACTGGATGCATGCTGAATTAGTTCTACACGGAGGGAGGAACTATTTCCAAATCTGTTCTGGAAACGGTGCCCTCGGTCATATCCTTCATCACATCATCCCTGTTTGGATGCGTGTAGGGAAGAAAGAGGTGGCAAGGAGGGGTGGAAGAAGCAGATTAGCCTCTCTCGCAGCCTCTCTCACACAGTCTATAAGATAATCACCTGCAGCTGCCATGTAGCTTTATTCATGCATCCATATTTCATAAGTTGGGTCCCAGCACTGGAAACTGTAACTGAATTTAGGCTTTTTCAAACAAGGTGGAAAGGAAGACTGGAACTGATACGGGAAGGAAATCATGCAACAGTGTGTGGAGAAAAATCTGTGCATAACCTCCTCATTACAGGGCATTGTGAAAGAGTCACCTCCCCATCCTTGCTGAAGTTACGCTGAAAGTGCAACATTGATGATTTTATGTGAGGAGGGCCAGTTTAACCACTGTATCTAAGCTTTAGTATACTTTTATCACAGTTTTTACCTCTTAATTGTTTCACAGAAAGTTTGATATTATTTCCTCATCATGCTCTTTTTGTCTAAATGATACAATTTTGCAAATACATCCTGACTTAAATTTCATCCATTCATCATTATGCTGAAACTTTCAGTGCAGTGTGTCTTGCTTGTCTGAATGTCGCTTTTCAACATAGGGACAGATCTCTATCACAGCGGATAGTTGAATGAATAAACTATTTCTTTATGGTATTGCTAAATCTATTGCCTTAGCAGCAGAGCTCTATATTGCATGACAGCGCAAATGACTGATTTAAGTGTGTTTTTAAAGCTCAGTGCTGCTTGAGCTGATGAGAAAGGCAGCCTCTTGCTTTTCAGCTGATGACTACTGACTCAGTACAGGGCAGCTTTTGTTCCTGTCCCTGTGGTCTCGTTGTCATTCAGGAGTGTGACTGCGGCAAGCCACTGTAGAACTTTTACACTTCCACCTCCACGTCTTAAAAACCTTCCATGTAGGCGTACACACACATAAGTGTACAAACATACACACACACCAGCACACATAGCTTCAGGGTTAGTGGACCCATGCTTTCATCTCATCTATCTTTGGGCCCTTCCACTTCCCATTAAGAAGGGGGGGCTGATTTGAGAGCTCAGGCTTTTCATGGCTTCTTTCCTTTCAAAACAAAAGATTATTCAATTAATGTGTGTAATACACATTTTCCCCTTTGCTGACCCTGGGAGAGGAGTATAGATCAAAGACAGCTTTCTCTTTTATAGGGCAGTGGAGCTGAAGTCTGGCGCAGACCAATTCCCAGGTTTTAGTGAAGGGTTACTTACAGGCCATAAGACTGGTGAATGACATAGGCAGAGATCTAAGCATTCCACTTCACCGAGACGAAGTGGCTGCTGCAAATCTCATCAAACACTGCAGTTTTGTACTGAATCATACGAAGGGGAGGTGTATAGCATTCTGAACTTTTAAATAACAAAGCCATCTGATTTCAAATATTAATGTATTAGGACCTTTACTACAGACCAATATTGTTGGTGTCTACTAATCTACTTTTGCTAAAAGTTTATGAGAATAACTTGAAGGAGCGTGAAAGCCCTCGAGAGTAATACATAGAGCAAGTGAATAGATTCTGAAGCATAAAATCTATTAGTTTAGGGATACTTACCAGGGAACCTGTCAAGGACCATTATTACTATTATTTTTACAAATAATTTCCCATTAGTCCTCAACAACCCAAAGGATTGTATGTATGATGACAAATCCAGGATATATATTTCCATTATTACTATTCTTTTAGAGTTAGTTAAGTAAGATAGTTAAGATAGTTTAAAGCACGGCGGCTTCTGTCAAGCAATTGAACGCGTCTCGCCTTGCTGCAGAAACAGACCAGGGAACGAATCCTTTGTCAGGGTGCCAAGAGATACAGCTGACACTGAATGTCATGAGTCTAAAAAAAAAAGGCAACTGCCAGAGAAAATCTTTCCGGCCACTGAAAGTGCTTCAAATCTGTTGTTGTCAGTCGTCTTATAATTGGGCCAGTGTTATGTTGTCTCTTAAGGTGGTGGGTGATTAGACCACAGAATGAATAGATGCTGTTTTGATGAAGGTAACGAGCATCGTGATGAACAAAATAGTGACATACAGTGACAAAAATTATCGAAGAAAAGTATGAAGCTATTCTGATTATTTCAAAGAATGTAGAAATATAGATATTTTACTTTGACACACATACTTTTATACATCTTTCTGGATTCAGTGATATGAAGAAACATTTGAGGTGTAAAGTGTCTCTCTGATTCTCACCATCGGACCAGCAGGCCATGTTCCAGGAAGTTCTTCAAGTTGGGTAGTGTCTGCTGCAAGTCTGGGGTGGTCAAGCCATGTTGATATCTCAGCTGCAAGAAAGGGGAATACAGACTGTATCATTAACCTCAAACAACCTACCGCATCGTACATCCTACAACCCTACATATAGTGTGTGGTGGGCTAGCACTACTGAGAATCAATTAGACACGTATGCACATTCTCCGTGTTTGGATGTCGTTCAGAGAACAAAGAAATACCACCTACAGAAAAGGTCTGAAGTCTACATTCTTTCACCATGACACATTTCTACTCTCCCCATCAGACTATTACTCATCTGGACACACAATAGGCATCCTTCCCTGATAACAGGCATGTGCGCTAATATGTAAGGTGTGTGGACAGACAGGGGATGAGATGCGGGTGGTAAAAAAAAACCAAGCTCGCTGGTAAAACATCTGGATGAAATGGGGCAAAGCAAGCACATTAGAAACCCCATTACATTCTCACATGATCTCCTCCTCTCCCTTCAGTAGACTTCTAAATTTGGCCTTGAATATTCCCTCCCTTGTACCACAGTGCTTTATTTCATGATGATAGAATCAAATCCAGTGAAGAAAAAAAATCAACAAGGCCACCTTGAAGCTCCAGCTCTGGTGCCAGAAAGATCTGCTCCAACAGTTAAGCGATGTCACAGCAAGCCAACTCTTGTCCCGGAGAGTTTATTTAACCTATATTAGTGAACAGCAGAGGAGCATCATGCCGCACGTCCAGCGTATCTCTCGGAGGCCCCTCTGTCACACACACCGACTGCACCAGCTGACATCTGTTTTGTTTCCACTCGGGTGCCACAGCAACCACGCAGATTTTTACATACACACTTGTGGTGAAGAGTTGAAGAGCACATGATCCTGACACAGCACTCACCCTGGATAACATACCGCTTTTTCATATATGAGCACATAATGAATCAGTGACATGGTGATAAAGGAATCTCAAAGAAATATATCTTTGAGCCTCAGAAGGCAACGGTCACATGTCCTTGTTTTTCCATTTGTGAGATTTGAGACAGTTTAGGAGGAGAGAAATGGTTTTCAGGATGTCAGCAGCACTCACAACACATCAGTATCTGTTTTCTTGTGACAAAT
The DNA here is from genome assembly GCF_042242105.1 of Pempheris klunzingeri. NCBI lineage: Eukaryota > Metazoa > Chordata > Actinopteri > Acropomatiformes > Pempheridae > Pempheris > Pempheris klunzingeri. Next base: position 2,031,800 of record NC_092025.1, on the reverse strand, counting down.
GCTAGAACACTGATTCAGAACCCTGACGTAGTAACATAATGGCTCTTGTACAGCTTGATTAAGGGCTAGAGGAGTGCCATAGTGGGGGTGCAGTATGTGTGTCAAATTTCTACTCAGCATAAAACAGCTAAACCTCGTTCTGTCTGCACAGCTACCAGATTAATGTGTAAACTGTGTGGTATAAACGGTGCAGTGTGTGTATGACATGTACTCAAGTATTCACGTGTCTGTATCAAAGCTCCACTATGTTTGTGCATGTGTGTGTTCTGGCCTCAAGTGGTCTATGTCTGTTAGGGGAGCCACAGAAACAACAGTCATGACAGTATCAGAGGAGGCCTTTATCAAAAGGAGCTCATACTGAGGGAGTCAGACAAGGGGTGTCGCCTCGAAACCCAGCTGGTGATGGTAGGGTCCAGAACTTAGTAGAACAACATAGAGATCTATTCATGGCTCAGTAAACCTCAGGGTCTGACCAAATGACGGCGTTGCGCTGTCCACAGGGTCGGCTGAACGGAATTGGGTTTGAAACAGTAGGCCAAGATCAATAACACCACCAGTTTAGAAACAGAAAGAGCATAGCAACTTCGAGTAGGGGGGCTTGCTTGTTCTGTGGCCAGATGCTAAAAAGATGGAAATCCCAATCTCATGGAAATGTCACAGCTATGGTCTAAAGAGCATGAATCAGAGATTGTGAATTACATATGTGCAAAGAACAAATATTCTGGCTTCATCAAAGGTGCACAGCGTTTGTTGGTTTTACTGCACTACACTGTGCTGCGTTTGCTGGACACACTGTTAGAAGACGCAACAAAACGCTGTCTTTCTATTACTCGGCCTGAGCTCCGAAGCGTGTGTGATAACCACACCGCGTGTCTGACGGGAGCCCTTTGTCAAATTACACGCCTGTATGTCTGAGAGTGTATGGGAGAGAAAGAGAGCACGAGTGTGCTTTAGTATGTGTGTCTCCTATTGTTTTTCTTACGTGAAAAGATCTGGATATGAGCGAAGACAAGAGAGTGATGGGTGACATCACCGGCTTGCTCCGGGCGCACTTCATTACTTGTGGGTGATTCAAAAATGGGAGGAAGTTGGTGGGAAGCACATGTGTGGATGTTTAATATTTCTGTGATGAATGTGACCGGTCCAAGATTCTTCATAATGTATGCCTCCGACAAGCCAACAAAGACGAATTCATAACACCACCAGTCCACATGTTCACTCTGGTAGGCTTTTGCCAAATCTCTGCCAGTGGGCACCAACAACACTTGAGCTAAGTGTCTGGTTGGCAGCCGTGCAGAGCCACCAGCACTGGATGACTGCTGCTTCACACTGTCTTTGTAATGAGATATGTTAAACACATTCATACAGTTTGGAAGACTGAATACTGCAGTCCTTCAGCTGACTCACCGCTCAGCTAGCCAGACTCTATCAATATTAATAAACCAGTCTGGCCCTCCCTGGTGGAAGCTGCATTAAGTTTCTCCTCAAAGTGCACTGTTGTTGTGTGTGTGTGTGTGTGTGTTGCTCGTGGCCTTCGTACTGGGAAGGCATATATCCTGGATGCTGGCTGTGGAATATGCGACCATCCACCCCCTTCCTTTTTTTTCTGCTCACTTGAGACAAGCAGAAAAACATCAGCGGTGTGGCCGTGTCACCTGGCCGAAAAGAGAATGTTGTAAAAGAGGCAGAAATGTGTGAGGCAGCTTCATGGCGTGAAGCTGGGTGTCATTTCCAATTGCCGGCGCCATGAAAGCTTTGACTACACAATGGAAACAAACAGCTGAGCAGGAAAGTTTAGATTCTGCTCTGTAAACCCAAGCTGGTCTTTGGGAGTGTGTTGTAACTGATATGAGGCAATATGTTGAAATTGACGTGAGGTAAAAAACAGAACAAATTGATTTCTGCGGCACACAATGGTGATGAAAATTTGTGCATAATTTCCACAAGTCCACAACTCAGTAAAATGAGTATGTTGGAGAATTTTTAAACATACATGCCAACAAAAAACAATCTCTGAGTGTTTCTAAGTCAACAACTCCAGACCAGATCACAGAAATGTTCAGAATCAATCCATTTGAGACAGCTTGTCATTTCTAGTTTCCCTTTCATACATCATCGTGATGAATGCTGGTGCAGCCCTTTGCATGCCTCTGCGTGTGTGTATGGAAGAGTGCTTTCAGGCTGGCCACGGGGTTCTTTGTAATGGGGCTAACCAGATCGTGGTGAGAAATTCTCAGGGCCCATTGAGGACGGTTGAAAAGCGAGAGGAGTTAGAGGGGAGGAGGTGGAGTGGGGGCACCCACTGGGGCCCTTTCACACGATGACATAGTGAAACAGATCTGGCCAAGTCTCCTCGTCGCCGCTCACACCTTTGTGCCTGGACACTCCCTTCCCTGTTTACTTATTCAACAAAACCCACTCAGGGCTCTGAAAACCATGCAGCTAGTGTAGCAGGTAATCAGTTAGTGTGACTGCCAGGTTTGGTATGACTGTGTGTGTGCAAGTTTGGAGGATGAGAGCAACTGAACTATCACCTCTGAGAATTTGGGGACTCATCCTCATCCATCTCACAGATAAAGTAACAGCCCAAAGAATGCTGCAGTGTATACAGACCCAACCTGCCAATCCACTCGAGCAGTGACCACACATAAACACACTCAAACTGACTAGAGCTGGCGGGAACCAGTCAGTTTACAGTACATGCCACCCATCATTTGGCAAAACCTGCTTGTTTGCCCTGAGCTCTGTACAGCTGCTAAACAAACACAGCGTGGCCTATGCCACGTATTACCGTTTCCCAGAGTTTGTCAGTACTAATCACCCTCGAGTCAGACAATGAATGTGGGCGGGCTGCAGAGAATTTTGAGGTTGATTGCTGATGATGTGGTGTAGGAGGGTGGCCCAGGTAATAATGCACACCTCCTCCCTCCCTGGCTTTTATGCTATGAGGTCACCGTAGGAGCCTCTTGTCAACACAGACATCTCAGCAGTTCAACCGGTACACGCTATTAGCATAGTCTGACAAGTGGTCTTCCATCGTCACTGGAGATGGGCAGCGGAGGAAGTCTGGGACGCAGGATATTTTCATCAAGAGCGTTGCGTTTCAGGTGTCAAGAGGTTTAAAGTCTCCAAATCAAATTCTGGAGTATCCTGTGCATGTCTGACCTGCATCACAGAGAATTACCCTTTGATTTATAATCAGCAGGCTTGTGTCCACTGGGGTAAAAATAGAAATGGTTATTTTACAGAGTACATAGGTTTTACATACTCCCTGGGGAAGATAATCAGGGAGCTCATTAGGTCATATGACAGCTTGTTATAGAGGGGCTAACCAGGTGTTCCTCCCTCCACCATCCCTGCGGTCAAACTGTGGACTGGATACTTCAGCAGAGACCATGGGGCTGACACAGATATTAGTCTCCATAGACTATAGACCTCATATGTAGAGACGTGGAGCTATGGGAGATAACCTGCCACTAACAATATTTCAGGGCTGTGCCTCTTCTGGTCAAGATGACTGATCAGACTGAACAGCTTACATAGCAGTGAATAAAAAACAAGCTGTAAAAACAAATAATATCACAAGAGCTGATTGATACTGCGGCAAAGCAAAATATCCCGCAACAAATTAAGTCCATTAACTAATTGCAAGTGTGTAATGAAGCAATTCCTGTCACTTTTATCACATTTTATCATTATCACCAGGAAATGTTATGAGGTGTGTGTGCTGTGTTAATTATCAAGCCGAAGCTAACAGTGCTTGAGTGACCTATACGCCAAACAAAGTGGTCACTCAAACCAGTTACTGCAGTTCAAACAAAACAGACATTATGAATTTGAAAAAAAAGTGAAAACTGTGTTCAACTTCGTGTGTTGGAGTGATACGGGTGGTACCATTCATGGGCGATTCCCAAATTCACAAAAGTTTTAATACGTGCAATTTCAAGTGAGACATGCAATAAAATGGTCAATAACCAACAGTTCCTTGGCTTGTGAGAGCGGCTTTTGGGCATCTATAGTATCCTCTGGAACTGTTTGGCTGCTGCATGAAAACCACAAACCCCACACAAAGTTCATGTTTTATTCACAATTAAGCTCAAGCTATCAACTCTAGCCAAGAATTTGTCTGCAGATGATTCCTTCACACTAGACTGCAAGTGCCAACTTTCCTTGTGGCAGCAGGTGATGTTTTACTCCTTTCATTATAGTGGTCATTAAATTTGTGTATGTATGTTCTTGTGTCTTGTAATCCTCTCATTATCTCTCTTTGTTTTCATATAACCAACTCACACAGTGGCATGTCAATCCAATTACTTTTAGTTTTTGTTTACAGCTCTGCGAGCCACACACAAGCTCAAGACATCTTTTTTTTATTTTTGCCAACAGATTTGTTGTTGCCAACTTTTCAAGTCTAGCCTTGAGGAAATAAACACCTCATTCACCTCAGTGAGCTGATATGGTGCAAACGTTAGAACACTGTATTTACATGTACTGAGACTTCTATATGATCTATTGTTTTGACGTTTCAATAAACAGTTTGACCCGTCCAGAAGAATGGCGTTATCTTTCGCAGCCAAGCTGCAAAGCCAGACCTCATACGTTTTTGTGTTATACAGAATATTTATTTTAACAGAAAACCTCCAATATAACAGAACTATGCTTGACTATTACTTTGAGCATGAGGAGAAAAGCCATTCTTGATTTGTTTGCCTTGCAGCTGACCCAAAACTTGACCAAGAGGCTCATGCACACCTTCAGTTTCTTGTAGTGAGAGGGGCCTGGGAGGAAATGGCTAAATGCAAGAGAAGAGAAAGCTCCCGAACACTGGCATGAACTTTTTTGCAAGGCTCGCTTGCAGTTAACCCAGTAAGTGAAAACTAGGTAGTTACCACTGCAACTGCTCTTTAACATTTCACTTGAACTGTACCTCTCCCTTTGTAGTGGTAGTAGCAATGAGCAATGGCCAATAAGGAATTAAATACTTGAATACTGGAGATAATTAATAAAATTGGCTTTAAATCATGGGTTTGAGGAAGAATCATTAAGAAATCCAGTTCCCCTTAAACTCAGAACAAGAGTGAAAAAAGGCAGCCATTAGTTAGGTTCATGTCTTCTCTCTGGCCGCTGTAAGAGAAATGCCAGGAACCAATTTCCTAAGACATTATTTATTAACATGAAGGTTGAAAACTTACTTAAAACACACACGGAAACATTTACTGAAACACATGTAGCCAAAACAGTAATGATAGGGGGTGAACATTCTAGGTTAAAACATAAATACAGAAAGAGACTTTGTGGAACCACTAATGCTGTCCATTGTTATATGTAAAGGGTAGATGTGTGCATTTCAAGCAAAAATACTAGTCACTGTATTTTAACGACTATTAGAAAATCATGGCCCATCCATAGTAAAGGTCTCTGTTGAAATTAGAAATATGGTGTGAGAACATGCTTTCTGTTGTATCAGCTTTTTCTTTAAAGTATTTTTCTCTACAACTTTGTTTGAATCCCCCACTGAGAAGCTCTTTCTAGCTCACTGGTGGATTTGAAATGGTTGATTATGCTTGCTACAGTGCGGTGCTTCTGTGATTCCGCCCATCTGGCTTATCGTGAGCACATAATAAAACTCACTCTGTACAGCCCTCACTCATCCACTAAATAAATTACAGTGCCCTGGATGCATACAAAATGGCCGAGACAAAATGGCTGCAGATGGAAGCTGTGACACGAAGTGAAAGAATGATTGGAACAATGTTTTACGGGAGAACGAGAACATGAGAATAATATGTTAATTCTTTTCATTTCATGTTCATGTGTATTTATGGCTATCCTTTGCTGTTGTTCTCTGACCTGTTGTTTTTAGATTATATACTTGCAGCTTTGTACTAGACAATGATAGATAAAACCTCACATGGTGCAATGGGAGCTCAAAAACCTCAACAATCATGTGGTACAGCGTGGAATATGAAATCCAACTTGATTAATCACTGCAGCCTTTCATGTGTCTCAATAAATATACAGAGCAGGGCTGAAAAGTTGTTTGAGTCTGGCTAGAGTCATATAATTCATTCGCAACAGAAATTCACTTCCCTTAAACTCTGAGCAGTTTTCTGGCCTTGAGTACGTGCCACGGTCATCATCATCCAGTCTTTAAGCCAAACTTGGAATCTGGATTCATAAACACCACAAGCGTTTGCTTACCACAGAAAATACCTTCCCACATATTTAGAGTGGGAAGAATCCCTGCTGTCTCATACGTGACTTGCAAAATGATTTCTTTATTTTTGATGCTAAATTTTGAGTTAGGATTACAATTATTATTTTTTAACTGTCTCGTTCTTCTATTATCTGAAATTAGCTACATTATAGATGTTGATGGCTAGGGAGGGGACCAAATGGTCATAGAAATTATTGTTTATCCAAATCTCCTCCCTCAAGTGTTCCAAAGGGCAAATGGAAAGAGAAAGGAAGGATCAACAAAGTATTACATTATTACGTCTGCTATGTGTGGAGTTGTCTAAAAACAGCAAGATGAATTCAATCCAAAATAAATACTTGGAAGAATAAAAAAAAAAAAAAAAGCTGTAGCTGTGTAGTCCACCAGTGACACAAGATTTCCATCGCCAGCAGTGTGTGTGCTTTGCACTGATTGGTCAGAAGTCTTTCAAGTCATTATCAGATTTACTGTCAAAATTACAGGAATGGTGACTGCTTGATAAACCTGTCAATTCCAGAAATGTGTCAACACAAGAGATTAAAAATAATAATAGACGCCAGCAGTCCAGGGTTTTTCAAATAAATTAATTACACACTAATTAAATCAACCATCTTGACAATAACCTTGATTGTTTATGATGGATGTTAAATTCCAACACAACTATTTTTATATAGGAACTTTTAGTGGTTGTTGGAAAAACAGATAAAGAAAGAAACTTTCATACTGTAGTAATCAAAGCCCATTCTTCTGCTGAGCAGCCCTCAGTGTAAACAAGGAAATGTATGAGCAACAGCAAGAACTTTCAAAGGCACAAGCCTAGACTGAGATGGAGCTAATGGTTAACAGCTCTTTGAAAGGATGTAACAGGACTGTGTCTGTGTATCAGCCTCTATCATCTAAAGGTGTGCAGCTCAGGTTAGAGGCCTGTAATCTACAGCACATAAAATATTCACCACTGTCTTGCACAGGCAGGTGAGCAAGATAATTACAGCACAGCTAAAATTAAACATCCAGTAAAAGAATGTTATTTGGTTTTTATGTTCCAAGTTAGACAGGATGTTCTAAAAGAAAAGAAAAGAAAATTTGGTGACATTGCTGGTGAACTATCCTCCCAAACCTTTAATACCATTTTGTGTTACAGGCGGGAAAACTCAACATATGTGCAAGGCTGAAAGCCTTTCCCTTTCATAAACATATCCCCGCCTCTAGACAACGACATAGATAGTAGAGCAGTATGCTTAAGATTACGATGTTTGACTAAGTTATTAACTTTAGCAGCTGCATTATCACTGTAAGAACTAAAGTAAACCACTCTTGTGTCCATGTGAACTGTCTCGCTGCATAGTTCATACTATATGTTTAGGTACTTCCTAGACAGGGTGAAATGTAATATTCTTTGTACTTCCTGTCTCTGTTGCCATTTCAAACAAGCGTGTAATAAAACAGTTTTTAATATTGCATACTTTAAGCTCTTCCACTTCATTTAACATCCTTTAACTCTACTCTCCATCCTTTCTGTCTGCTACACACTGGTAATGTAATACAGGTGTGGTGTATTCACTGTGCCGAGTCCCATTCAAATGCAGCCCTAATTCAAACCAGATTCTTCCGTCGCATTGCTTGTTGTTACACTTTGCTGAGTATCATATTGCCACCAAATTCAGTCAACAGATTTACATAATTAGGCTGTGAGAGATGAATAGGAAATTCAGTTAGGGAGACCACCGGTGGCAAGAGACCAATGTTAGTCTCCTCTGACCCCAATCACTGCAGGGAGGGTCAGAGGTGGGTACTGCCATGCCTCCACTCTTAATGAAATCCCTTCATGATGTGGTTATTTAGTCTGTGTATGGGCTGGTCAGTGGAAGCCAATGAGTGTTGTGTCCTACAGTGACACCTATTGGAAGAGCAGCCATCCTCATGGATCATTCTGCTCCTCGGGGCTAATGACCCCACCACTGTAACACTGGAGCCAGGCTATTGCAGTCAAGTAATCCAACACCCACACGGGCTGACCCTGTTTGTGAAGTCACAACGCTGAGGTCAACTTCCTGTTAGCAGTATTGGCATGCAGCACCATCATCAATCCTCCATGGCAGCTCTCACAGGGACTCCTGGTGCCTGGGTGAGGCTCTCTTAGGAGAATATGCTAATTCAATACTTTGTAGTTTCAAATTCAAAGCATACGGAGCTTGTTCTTCAGGGAAGCCACAAACGTTTGTGGTCTGAATGTTGAATGGTGCCAAACAGAGAAGGGCAAGAGATGTGTGATGGGTGACTGGAGGCAAATGGAGGATAGTCTGAAGTGAGCACAGGTCTCATGTCCTCTCCTCAGCAAGGAGAGATACATTAGTGGAGGAAAGTGATCTTGAACAAACAACAAACTTTGCCCTAGTTGTAGTATGCCTTGAATAAATAAGGCTGACGAATATAGTCATTAAAACATTTAATTTTAGCCAAAGACTGATCACACTCATTTTATTATTTGGAATAAAAGTGTTGTGGTATTTTACAAGGGAAATCTTTTTTTATATGTGTGTTGCGTTTCCACAAGGCCCCTAGGAAAACAGTAGGCCAGAGAGGAGGATGAATATATGGTTTGTGGGCAGGTGCCTATCCTGGCTTCATGCTGCCCGCAATTTCTCTCCCTTCCACTCCTTGTGAATGGGCATATTATTTTCTTTTCGTTTCCTCTTTATTTTGTGGATTGCTTTGCGACTGAGATTTTCTATTAGTATTACCACAGGATTTGGGGTCACATGGAGAGCCTGGGCTGGCAAACTGTGTACATTCCTCTTCATCTGTCGGAGTTACTACCTTTCAAATGTATTGCTTTCAAAGTCATGGCTGTTGAGAGCTACTAATCCAAATGTCTGCTTACTTTAGCCGTCTATTTTAACAAGTCAAAAGTGTGAGTGAGCCATAACAAGAAATGAAGAATGATATAATAACTGATGTGGGACTCAGCTTGGATGTTTCTTGCTATTCCCCACTAAACAACAGCAAACATTTCCATCTGACAAATAACATCATAAACCCCTTTCAGTTTACTTCATACAAACAGTTTGTCAAGTATGAACACACTCTTGATGACAGTAAAATGATCATGTCGGGCCTACAGTACAACTGACTGGCCAACTACTTGCCCTATCAAAACAGTAACCAGAGAGCCCCAGATTAAAGCTCAGAGATCCAATATTTCAGAGTTCAAAGGGATTTCCAGTCAGACCCTGCTGCTATTCTACCAGGATAAAATATGCAGTATCAAACTGCTCTGTGGAGGTATTTGGGTTGCTGAGGATAAAAGGTATACATTGTAAAATGAGAGGTCTTTCATATATCCATGGTGAAGGAGTTAGCAATGTGTATCATCTGCAATATGCATTTGTTTATTGACTGTACTATTTATGCAGACAGGGCAAACTGCAGATTTGAGCAGTTTTTGTTTTTGTGTGTATCTCCATGTAGACTCTTCAGGATAAGGTTATGAACATATTAAACATTAGCAGGTCCCCTAGTTGTAAGCTGACAGATCAACCATGCCTGAGCTCCTACAGAACAGATCAGAGATTGTGGTCAGCTATCCAATAGCCACGGGCAAAGACAAAGTCCACATTATGCTTTAGAAAAAACTATTATATGAGAATATTACACAGAGAAAGTACAGCTTATGTGAAATATGATATAAAAAGTAAGCACAATTTCACATTTAGAAACTGGGATTTCAGTGATGCAAACAGTGACTTTACACTGTAAGATGGCTGAGTGCTATTCTGCCTGTTAAAGGGAACTAATAGCTGGGGTTACCATTAAGGATATGGTGACAATGTATAGACAATGGATGGATGGATAGTAATAAACACATTAAGCCAAGTAAACTTGCTGTTGTCCAGTCACAGGAGTCACCCGGTTAATTTTAAGCAAATTATGCTGTCAAATGCAGCAGTGATGAGAAGGGATAAAAGGGATGAAAAATTCAAAATCAGCATAATGGTACAATAAACAAAAGAAAATAAAAAGTCTTCTCTTTCTTTTGCATTGGCTCCAGGTTTCAAATTGAAAATGCCACGGTATGGGAAGAGTGTAGGCCGTGTCCGGTTTACTTTGGAGAGCCTAGAGCATTCTCTGGTCATCTGGGTTTGTTCAACTGTGACCCTGCATAGTGTTAAGGATGTTAAAACATCTTTTTTTTTTTGGCACTGCCAATACGCTGCAGTGTTTGGAACTGAAACAGTCATAGCCCAGTACATCAAAAATTTCTCATAACGAATGGCTGATTTGAATCTGGGACTTGTCCATGGAAGATTACAAAGACAAAATCTACTGTCTACAATATTTGATTTTGCTGTGTGTTTGCTGCATTATTTGTTTTAAATAAGATAAACAGGTGTAATCTGTGAGAAGACTGGTGGTTTGCAGCTCGTAATGCGCTCAGACTGAGTACTGTCCACAGTTCAACCCCCTCAACTTTGTGCTTGGTAATAACAGCTCACAGCTCGTAATTTGTTTGCCTATGATACGATGATTAGATTCATCTGCAACACTTCCTCTCCAGGTGCTGCTAGCCCCCATGTGCCACAGCGAGACTAAAATTATGCCGTAATATATTTTGATACGATAAGCATAATAAAAACATTCCTTCCCATTTAAATTTCTTCAAAATCCCCGTGCAGTCAAATGATAATAACCCATAACACTACTTTCTCCTAATACAGATGTATGTTATGAAGGTCCACTTTGTGTGTTTCACTTCTCTCCAAACTGCAGAGGTTTTGATAATAAATAAATACCTAAATGGCTACATAGATTCCTCTAAAATGTGACCTTATTCTCAAGGAACCATATTCGATTAGGACTTGAAGAGAGAGGCAGAGGAGGAATGATGAACAAGTAACAAATAGCTATTGTGTGGTCACGTTTATTTTCCCCCACACTTTTGGTGGCCAACTATGTGGATTGTTCCATTAATTCAGCATGAGGGAAAGAGTGTGAGGTTGAATGTGTGGTTTCTAACTCTCTAATGAGCTGGAAGAGGGCCACTGCAGAATTGAATTCAAGGTTAAAGTGAAATACTGGTCAGTCCAGCTCTCTCGCAACAGCCAGTTCATATGAACCAACTATTACCAACTGCATGCAGCTTCAGAGAAAACAGCTGCTTAACAGTACATGATCTGTCATCTCATCAGTAACATAAAAACACAAAAAATGTTATGACAAAATAAAACCAAAACAACTGTTCACACAGCACCTCTCATCCATTGGATTTATTGATCAGTGTATGGCTAGTCTGCGTAGACTGGCTGAGGTTGTCAAGGGGAGAGATCCTTGTCAACAGGGATGGCGAAGATGAATTAAAAAAACACTGCTGACAGGTGAAAGTCTCCGCCTGCTTGTTTCCCAAAAGAGTAACTATGCGCTCCAAACTGCTCCAAACTGCTCTGGCTGTTATAATGGTTGTGAGGCCAAGGCTCCAAACACATAAAAGCCAAACACATGCGCTGACATAATGTAATTACAGCATGTGCATTTGTGTTTATATTTGTACTTGGGTGCATACTTAGCTACGGCAGGGTGCCGTTGCGGTGGACAGCGTCCTAATTACTCTGAAAAGTATGGGCCAACAAAGTGGTTGAGACATGTTTCAACCTAAAAATGGGGTCCGTTTCCATGGGAACAACGACAACAGTATTGGCAATAACTTGTCCATTAAAACTTTAGTGATGCCTGCTTTGCGTCATAATGGTTGAGAAACAACCTGGAGCGCAACAACAAACACAAGAGTTGAGTCAAACTGAATCTAAATATATGACTAAGCTCACATTTCACTGGAACTTAGCAGAGATTTTCCTGTGAAGTTAAATCCAACGAACTACTACCTCATTAACATATAAATAATTTTATAAATGCCCAACATATATTAGACAGCTTTCCATGCTACTGTTGATTTTGTGATGCATATGAAAATGTATGGTCAAATCTTGTGTATTTTAAACCGTCTAGGTCCGGGTATGTTCGTGCATCTTGTCTCAAGGTCACGTGAACAAAGTCTTCATACATACAGCTAATATCTTCTAATTACATATAGTTATTTTGAGTCAGAGAAAACAACTCATCCCAATCATTTTCAAGAGTTAAGAAAGAGAACCACCTTGCAGCCTCTGTTTTTTGAAGCTGGTGTTTATTTAACAGCTGTTTTCATGAGCCACTTTTCTCCAATAACTGTAAAACGATTATTTGGCCTCTGGGACAACAGGCCTGGGCTCATCGCAGACGCTTCATTAATAAAGACAAAGCTGTGGCTGGATGGTATAGATGATGACATGACAGCGGGGACACCCCACCTATATCCTCTCTTCCTGGCAGAGTAATGGAGGCTGACATTGGGGGTGATAAAGAGACACAAGCCTAATGAGGTGAGACTTTATTTGCTGGAGAGGAGTGTTGCAGCGACTGACATTCAGAGAAAGAGACTAATGCGGAGATTAATATGACAAAACCAAATTAGGGGAAAGAGACATTGACTCTGTTAACTTGATGAGTGTCACTGAAAGAAGCCTGTGGTCCAGAACCACTGCGTTTATTCAGATGAAAAGCTGCCGATTGCCCAGAGTCAAAGAGCTGTAATGAAATCCACATGGCAGCAGGAACAGCTCTGGATAAAAGGACTAACACAGAGCCAGGATGGCTGAAATTTTTTCAAATACTGACCAGATGGGGCCAGCATTGTTTTATTCTAAAAGCTGTTTAATGTCACTGAGCTGCAGTAAGGCCTGCGCTCATGAATGAATACCTCCACTCCCAAACAACCATATGACAGCACAACGGGTTTGATGAATTAACAAGAAAAACAAGTTTTTCTGAGGTTGCTGACATAAAATATACTTGGTCTCTGCCCCGTCCATTCCTATGACAACTTGGTGGAGGCCCCAGGAGCTAATCTTGGCCAGTCCAACAAAAAGTCCACAAGCAGAGCGAATTCTTTCGTTTGTATGCCTTGGTCCAGTTTCCCTCTACTTTACTGAGAGAAAAACAGAATGGATCCAAAAACTGCAGATATTTTAACACACAATGACATAACTATGATCAAAGGGAGAGATATAACCTCCAGTGAAGAAAAAATGGCTTGCTCAACCTGAAAAAGACAGTCTGGTAGTTTTTTTTCTCTTTCCTTTCATCTACTGAGCAGTTAGTTTCCTTCTAACCTAAGCCAACATTTTTAGATATTACCATAGAAACATGGCTGTTGAAGTGGAGCTGAGATAGAGGAGATATCTGTAAGTGAAGGGATTTTAGAGAGGCCTTGGTGCTCAAGTAGAGTGGTAGAGCATGAAGCGAGACAACGGTAGAGCAGACTCCAAACAATCAGGTCTCAGCTACAAATTCCAACCAGCTGGAAACTGCAGACGCACTATTAAGTAAATGATGGAGCAGAGCAGCCAACACTTTCCAAACACCCAGAATCACAGCAAAGCCCTCGTTTTCAGAGCATTTTGTCCACAGTCTGACGTGTGGGAAGAAGATATGCTGAGACGATGATCATAACATGATCTTGAACTTGATTGGAAAAGATGGTACATGAAAGCAAATGAATCATGCCACTTGATCATCTCTAGACCCGGACCTATTTATCCTGCTATTATAAAATATACTATTACTATACTACTACAATTTCCACCCCGTCCTATGACGTCTTTGCCCTCATCAATCTCTGCAAATAACATAACATTTTGGCTTGACCTGCCAACCTAGAGACACCGAACATCGGTCAAGGCTTAAATAACCAACAAAAACTGAGTACTTTGACACATATGAAGTACTCTCCAATCACTCACCCCCTTTCTCTGACACATATACACACAGACACAGGATTAACATTTACTTTCACCCTTATATTTAGTGGAACTGGCTCCTATGGTACCTCTTTGCGGTGATGGACAAACCTGGAACTGCCAACCACAAAATGTGGAAATTCAATTAGACGAATTTAAGTGTTTCATAAAGTCATAGGTGGCTGTCCAGAGGAATTCCCATAAAACCCTGGAGCTCAGGCATAATCGCAGCGCGCTGACGGCCTCACTACGCATCCACACCCAAATCTGGAAACCACAGAACAGTGACATACACTTACAACTGCGGTCTGAGACCTGCTTATAAATCACAACTTCTGGCCGTCGGCAAGATGACAGACAACAAAGACCACTCTCTGAATTGTACTGGTCAGGACTGAAGCATCAATCACTTCAGCTCTTCTCTCTTATCAAAAGCAGAGCCTGCAGGGTAGTGTTAAGGCTTTGCAAGCACAGCACCTCGGATACACAACTGCCTCTCCACAACCTCCCTTATACAGAAGTATATGGTAAATATCAGTTTATGGAAAAGGGTGCTCCTTCTTCTGGTTGTAAAAAGGGTCCCACCAACATCTCATTCTGGCCAAGAAGTGGCACTGGATACAAGCTGTAGCTACCAACAAAAATGTGTGATGGAAAACAGGGACCACACAGTAAGGTTATGAAAACCCATGGGCATAGAGAGGTGTTCTGTAAGGCCTGGGTTTGGTTAATAGATAGCTTGAACAAGGAGTCTCAGAAAACCACAGGACAACCAAACCACTGGAAGCTTTTTTCCCCACAGGCTGTTTCTTCAGGGCAGAAAAGCAGTTCTTATCTAAATGTAATTTCTCAGTAGTGTTTCTTCCTGTAATAGTGCAGGGAGCTGGACAAGTTTCTCCTCACACATCTCTTGCTTGGCCTGGGCCAAGACACATAAACCACGGAATACTCCCAAATCAGGTTTCAAAACATTTATCAGTTCAGAATGGCAGTAGTAATTATTGCTACTTCTGATTATGAAAATTGGAGGACATATACAGTACGTGTTCTGCAATTAAAGGACAGCTGACGATAATTCACATCTAATTGGTAATAATTAAATGCAAACAAACACCCTTTTATACCAATCGTAGTCTAATAGTGTCAGTCCAATACATACAGCCAACAGTCCAAATGAGATACAAGAGCGCTGTAGGCTTCCGACTACAACCTTTTGACAGATCTAATCTTAAATCCAGCACCATTAAAACAGTGAATTCCCTCTTCTCTACTCCTCTTTGCATCAATCACCGGGGGGGGGGGGGGGGGGCAGACAGCCATCGGCCTACTGTCTCTGCTCCTGTCAGGCTGTTAACAATCTCACAATACAACTCGCAATTTAACCCACTTATAACCTGCCAAAAATAATTTCTTGCTTGAAATGGGATAAATACAGTACACTAATGAAGTGCTTTTTACTGTCAGCGGAGTACAGAGATCTTGTTAAAAGTGGCACCTTAATGGCGTTCAAATGCAAAACACATTGTCAGGCACAGGGTCTATAACTTATCCTCTATTAGATGTAAGGGGATGATTATCCAACATTTGTACAGCATGTGGCCATGTGGGAAATGACGCTTGGAGCATACAGATTCGGGCTATTCTTCACCGGTCTAAAGCAAAAACAGACATGTTTATGGCTGGGCCTAAAAGAGAACTTCACTTGGTGCCTCATTTTTTCTTTCCACCTTCCTGTTAAGGGTGAAAGTGAGGTATATTACATTGACTTGGCACTACGTTTTCTGGTGCCTGTCCTGCCCATTATGCGTTTTATCATATCAATCCCTGTAAAATGGAAAACGGATGTGGCTGTTATGGAAGGATGAAGACAATGAGTGGCAGCAGGCCGTTGAAATGGCCTGATTACTTCCAGGCTGTGTCTGTCTTAGGGTTGAGATGGTGGCAGAGCCTGGGGAACCGTGGTCCAGGGTTCAGATAAACAAACAGCGTACAGTGGGTTACATTATGATTTCTGAACATTGAGGAGTCTGTTTGTTGAGATGAGGTTTCTGCAGAGGTGGCTGGACAGAAGAATGACTGCTGTTGTTTAAGGGGGACAGTGGAGATGTAATCGCCTGTTTTTCTTTCTTTTTTTTTCAGGACCGTTCTCTGGAACGCACCGAGAACTGAGTCACGAACCACAAGCCTCAGCAGGGCAAGGAGAGAAAGACCAACAGGCTTCTGAGGGGAAACCTGGAATAGTTCTGTCTAAAAGTGTTCCAGTTCTCAGAAAGACCCTGCTGAGAAATCGGCTGAAGCTGTAATTTCTGCTCTCATTCGAGGGAATTCAAGTAATAGATGAGTGAAAAAATGGCGATAAATGCTGCAGATATGAGCAGATAGAGAGAGAGCAGAACTTTTCTCCTGGGAGGAATGCTTTGGATCAAATAATGGATCCTTGTCAGTGATCTTTTTTCCCATAAAGAAGTAGGCTCAGGGTAAGGGGTCTGACACATTAAAGCTATCACTGCTATTTCAATTCAATCCCGTCTGGCATAATATGGTTAGAATTTGAATATGATTGATGGAAAGTTTGCAAAACATGTGGCAAAAGAAACTGAGATTGGAGATCTGTGCATTTACAACTATCTACTATATATCACAATAGGATTTTGATATCCTACATTTAACTGTTACACAATCACTCAATGTACACAGTCGTTTCTGATTCACAGGCTTGTGGACCGACAGAGAGTAAACACACAATTGCTTTCAGGAATGTCAACTGTGGAAAAATTGAGATCATGTGCAAATATGGTACGCCCATTGTTTCACTAGAGGGAATCAAGTAAATTTACAATACCCAGTTGTAGATATTGTACCATCTCCAACATCCGCATCAGAGAAGAAAAGAGATAAAGTAATAGGTAAGGATAGTTTACTTTGAGGGAATTTTAACTGCCTTGACAATTTGGTGGAGATGGAGCGGAGTTATGAGGTTGAAGGGAGCTGTGTAATGTTCACTTTTTGCACGTCTTTGGTTGGGTCATATGGTTTTTATCCAAGCACAATTACGTGAGCTAATATCCAGAAAGGGCTATGCCAAGACTATGTCGCATCTCTTTTGACTGGGGTCATTAGGTTTGTCATAGAGCTGAAGGACGTCATGGCAACTTTCGAATATCTGTAATTGTCAAAGAAGAAATGGATGAGATAAGAGTGAGCAGAAGAGAAGAGGAGGCGGACGGGTTTGCTTACAGTCACCTCACCATTACACATACAGTACATTTCCATATTCCTTTTAGATAGCAAACAGAGACTGCTCTCCAGCCAGCTCATTTTTCAGTTACACGTCATTCAGACTTATGGTTAACCTCAGTTTCAGTGGTGTCAGTAGAGGAAAATTACAATTTCTCTCGTTACACTGTATTCAGATCAACTGTTGTACAGTTGAAAGTAGGGAAACCTTCTGTACAGTTTGCATTGGGGCACACTGGCCTTTTGATAACACCATGTAACCACTGTAACATTCTGAGTCCAAATGTGGCCCTCGCTGAATGTAACCATGCATTTCCTATTAATGTGAGATGTTCAACACAGCCATTACACATGAATATAATGCTAAATGCTCCCTTGTTTACAATTAGAATTGAATTGATCTGTATGTATTGACCTGCTACATGTCAATACTCAGTAATGCAGAAAATAAAGGCAGCACACCATTCTGTATCTACCACTTCCATGAGCAGACTGTAACCCAATGGGAAACACTACCTCTTGTTTATTATTAATGTAATTTTCAAGAAAAAGTTATTCTTGCTGGAACCTACAACTTTTCCAAATAGCTTCACCAAGAATACCTCCAGCCAAACAGCTCCTGTTCCGCTTTCTGCCACCTCCACTAACCACTAAACACATTAGGCTCACCCATGAGTCATAGTCGTGTTTTATGAAGCCACAGTTGCCACTCTTAATGGCAACAGACGCTCTGACGTATGCACCAGACCACCAGAATGGCACTTTGGCTGCAGATCATGTTGTTATAGACTTGGAAGGTGGGAGACTGCTGGCAACTTTCCCCAGTAGACAGAAATAAAGGTGAACCCGGAGGTGACCTGGTTGGGCCACAACAGATTTGCTGTGTTTTAATTCCCAATACTAGGTTTCCTGTGCCTGAGGCCCACAAAATATGATACGCCAAGCTTAGTGACTGAGAACTAATTGTTGTACCCACCTCCTCCTCCTAAAAACGTAGAGATTTTCTGTAGCATCCGTTGTCATCTAATCAGCCCCACATGGCAATTTCACAACAACATACACAGAGAGAAAGTGAATGCAATGCATGCCCTGCCTCCAGACAAAAGGCTGCTGGTTTTCAGCTACACAAACTTGACTAATTTGTCTTTGTGAATGGAGGAATGGCAGGTTTAACATTTGTGAACCCCTGTGGATGTGCACTTCAGGCCAAGTTACATACCTGTGGCCAACTACTTTAAGCAAAAGAAGCGGCCAGATGCCATTCAGTTAAGCTACGAGAAAATCGCATTCTCTGTAAATCACGTTCTGGTATGGGTTCAACTGGGCCCACAGAGAATATATGCATCTTAACAAAAATGTCTCCACATAAACATGAGAGACTTGCTCAGGCGTTGCAGATTTTGCAATGTTTACTGATTGCACAAGAAATAAGAGGGAGCTGGAGAGAATGGCTGGGTTTCAGCCCAGACATTCCTTGAAGCCTTTCTTAACTTCACCTTGTCAAAGGAATTAACTTGAAGTGACAACATGGGGGTGTGTTATCACCACACATCCAGGGTGTTCCAGGGTGCTCCAAGAAGCCTCCCCATCCTCGCTCCTGGCCTCATGACACAAGGCCTATAAAAGCAAACTTCTCCCTCTGCTACATCAAAGCAGGGTCAACCTGCTGTGGCCCTGATCCTTCGTCAGCTTTCCTGTTTCACTTTCAAACACAGCCACGCAAGGCAATTCAATAAGAGATGGACGGCTAATGTCTCCCACCAAGGCTCTAGTCAGTCAGCAAACCAGCCAATCAGCCAGTCAGTCGGGTCTGCTCTGAAACCAGACCTCTGCTTTGTATCACAGAGCCAGACATCGACCAAGCTGTGCAGTGGCTGCACGACACACCTGGCTCAACCAAGGGGAGACCATTAAAAGGCACAGAGAAGAAAAAACTGTCTACTGCAACTCAGAGTTATTATAGTTTTGTATTTTTCACTAGTTTTTATTCTTTATTTTGTTTTTAATTTTTGCTTTCAATTCAGTTTAGTTTTTATTTTTCAAAAATGCTATGTGATATGGACAAATGTGTCTGAAATAAAGTTATGATGATGATATTAGTGTCAGTATTTGTTTTTATTAGTTGTTTTTTTTTCTAGTCCTGTAGACATTCCAGTTGCAGCAATGCCTCATCAGGCTGGTGACGTTGACACATTTGACCAAATGACAAGTGTAAGACAAGTGTTTTATTGACTATAATAACGTTACTACAATTGAAATGCTATCTGTGGCTAAATCATATTAGCAGGAGAAAATCCAGGCTCCATTTGTGGGGGTCAACAAGACAACCCTTTCCAAATAAAAGCTGCAATAAATTCACAAGAACCATACAGCAGAGCAGGAGTGAAACAAAGTCTCACTGATTAAGAGGTTTTAGAATGACATGGTTAAGGAATCTTATTAGATTTACAAGGAGAGGCTACATGTAGCATGGAGGAGTTCTGTTGCTTCATGCTTTTGCCAACTTTAGCTTTTAGCTCCAAAATATGAACATGTGTGATGTGAGATCCAACAAACTCAAAGATCAGACTCAGAGGGGTACACAGTCTAATGCGGTGTGCAGAAATAAGCTGAACTGGGATGGGGAAGCACTGTTTGCGGTGGGTTCCACTTTATCAACTGTGACATGTTTACCACTTCTTCAGCTTTGAAACAATGGCTTATTATCACTATCATATGGAGTTGGACTGCTCATGTGGCACCGCTCTATCGCTGTGGAGTCAACCTGATAACTCATCCTTAACGTGGTCGTAGTCAGGCACACATGGAATGCATAAGACAGGACTTTAAATGAAAGCTGAAATTTCATCCTGTAAAAATACCGATGCCCTACCAAGCTGTTAAAAGTAGTGAATGTTAGCTTTAGTGAAAATAAGAAAAAGAAGTATGGTCCTCCAGGTGACCTTTCATCTTTACGCTATCCCAACTTATGGTACTATGAGCAATTCATTTATTCCTATGTGCATGTGCTACATTTAGTTAGCTGCGCACCCTTTCAGTCACTAAGATTCACAGAAACACCCCAACACAGATGTTACATGTTCACAAATACTAGACAGAGGTATGTTGGCATTTATCAATTTATTCCATAGATTGCTCTAACAAAGTTATCGAGCCCTCCTCACATGTGCCCACCTGTGTTACAGCTGATGGTCTACATCTGCTTTCAAAGCTCTACATTTCAATCTTTCTGCATTAGTTTTCATGGACATCGGTGAAAACGTCCATCTGTCTGGATCTCTTTTTTCATCTGCTGTGGAGCTCATTCCTTTGAAGCAAAATTTATATACTCTGGTGTTTTTTAAGGCAGACATTTTTAGACGAGTTAAACCTTTGACTTAAAGAATATATTCTAGTCTTGAACAACAGAAAAGGCATCTCTCCATGCAAAAGTATCAACAGTCTAATTAAACTCTCAGCAAGAAGGAGTATGCAGTGCTATGTGTGATGGCACCACATGGTTATGGTTCATGAAACAGAAATATCAGAATGCTTAGTTCATGATATGCGTCTTTAATAAAAAAAGATTATGGGTGAGGGTTGTGTGAGTTGAAAGGTAGGAATATGTATTGAGATGACTGTGTGCCAGATATTACATGTGAAAAACATTAAATAGTGTCAACTCTCACATCTCTCTATGGTGCATATATACAGTGCAGATATGTGCAGTTCATATTAAAGTTTAGAAGCAAAAAAACCTATATTTTATTTGAATATTACACCATCACAATAAGATACTATTTTCAATGGTTTAACAAGCTACGATAGTTTACTGATTGTTCATATGTGTACATTTTATCTATAATTTTGCCATCCTGATTGTCCATCACGTAATTTTACTCTGTTGGTCTATTCTGTGCACACAGCTTTCTGTTCTGTCCTGTGGGATGGGTCCCTCCTGTTACTTCCTCAAGGTTCTTACATTTTTTTTTTCCATTTGAAGGAATTTTTGGGGAGTTATTTTTCGCTGTGGGCCTGTGGATAGACGGTGTCAAATAAATATACTGTAGAGATCGTGAAGCCCCCTGTGGCATATCTGTGATTTGTGATATAGTACTGTGTAAATAAAACGGAACTGACTTGACTTAATGGAATGAATGTCTGATAAGATTTTGGCAATACTCAACAATGTGCACTGAGCTAACAATGTACAATATAGTACCAACCGTGAATAATGGCTTCCATTTTGGAATCATTGCACTGATATTACTTGGAACTATATCCAGAGAGACTTTTTCCAAAACACAACAGGCCACTGTGTCTTTCCATTTGGTGGTTTCAGAGAGCACTTATTTTCACTTGCTGTCCAAAATGTTTTGCTTATCTGGCTTATTTTCTTACTCTTAGACTCCAGTGGGAAGATGGCAGACATGGATATTGGCTATCAGCTTGTGGTCTTGCATTAGAACTAAAAGCTCCCAAAGTGCAGTGGTTTGAAGTCAGCCACCTGCTATTGCTAATTGCCCCATCTAATTCAGTGAAGAGGCCCTTCATTCCCGCCTGCATGGGGAGGAAAACAGGGAATGGAATGCCAATTGTTTAAAGTTAGTGCTAAATGTCTGAGATGAGTGGAGGGAGTAACCCAGGTCAACACATTAGGTGTACTTTAATAAGCACGGATAGGTCAAGAGTTCAACCCTCCCTTGAGGTGTTTGTCTTCTGGAGAGTTGGAGAGGGAAAGAGAGTGAGAGTGAGAGAGTGAGAGAGTGAGAGAGTGAGAGAGAGTGAGAGAGTGAGAGTGAGAGAGTGAGAGAGTGAGAGAGAGTGAGAGAGAGAGAGAGAGAGAGAGTGAGAATCCAATTTAGTGCATCAATGCAACTTGTGTCCCAAATGTCAATTGATGGACCTCCATATAACCATGCCACTGGCATGACTAAAAACACATCAGCACTAGGCGACACATTACGATGAACACGGGCACTGTAACAGTGCAAACATCATCCTACTGAAAGCATGTATACCTGTGTGTGCACAACAGGTTCCTATGCACTGAGTAAGAGAGGCAGCAAATTAATGCAAGAAGCAAGAGAAACACTTTAGGATGGCCGATATACAGTATTAACTTTAAACAACTGACTGTTGTTTCACCACCACAGTGCCTTAATCAGAGAATATCCAGGTTCAAAAACGTTTCGACTTGAGACTTAGTAATGTAATTAATAAATGTTCTTTTCTCAGACGTTTACATTGACACATTACAAGCAAACATTAGTGCACTATATGTGCGTGTAGATTACCTGGGCAATATTCTTGTTGAGTAAGTAGACACCATATTCAAAATGAAACCGCTCTCCTCTGGGGTACAAAGGAAATCTGTGAAAGAAGAAGAAACAACGCGTTACACAGGAACAGGTGATTTACTCCATTTGATTCATCAGACTTTAGAAACAAACGTGCTCAGGCTCTCCAAACACACAACTAAGCACAGTCAAGCTTACAACAACATTATATCCATACTGTGTATCGCAATATGTGGTCTATCCATGAGAAAATGTCAATAAAGAACGGTGGGATTAAAGGGGGCTTCCATTCTCATTTATTCATTTTACTTTGAGGGATTCAGACTACTGTTGCTCTGCGGCTCTGCAACAGGCAATTGATTCTTCCTGTCAGTCAAAGTGGCTGTTCATGTAGCCAGCAGTGTTTACAGTCAGTAACACTTGCAAATGGTTGAGGAAGCTGGATCTGCGTCTATGATCCCACCCCACACACGCCACCTCCGTACCTTGTTAAACCTAAATATCAAACAGGAGCGGAGGCGTCCAAACAGCCTGCCCATGTGCCTCTGAATGGGAACAAAGAACTTTCCCTTTCAGCATGGTGGGAAAGTCCCATCAGTGCCAGTCAGATGTCTCACTTAGGACTACACAGGCAGTGGTCATGAAGGATGGGGAGGATAGCCCTAGGTAATGGGGTAGGGTAAAGTGGGCTGTATGCTGACATCCAGAGTGGTAAAATTCTCCTTACTAGGACTTAAAGACACATTTATCCCTTCCTGTCACTATGTGCTCATGTCTGCCCATCTCTCACTGAGGCAGACAGAGTATTTTGGCAAACCACTTCCATGAATTGAGCAGAGCTTTGGTCTGAAAGAACACACACAACACACTCCTGTTTGCATCAAAACACTTGTGGCGACCTTTGTTATCTGCATTCATATCTTAACCCTGTCTAAACTTTATCTCTAAATGCTTCACCTTAACCTTCAGAGTAATCCCACTATTAACCTCTCACCCAAACAGCCAACAGTGCTCTTCCAGAAGTGGGAGGAAAATCTTTCTCTCACTGCTCATTTCTGCACATGAAATTGACATCTGGTCTTTGTAAAAACAAAAATCCAAAAACACACACGTGAGATGTGTGCAGTTAGCATATAAACAGCTGTTCCTTTTTTGTTGCAATAGTTGTTGCTGCCAATGTCGAAGGGAAATATTATTGTAAAGATAAGTCTTTCAATCTGAAAACGAATTAATAAAGCTAGTGTTATTGTCTGAGGCCATATGGGGGAGGCCCACGTCAAAACAACAGCACAGAAATGTGTTTGGAGCAGCAGTTTGATGCATGTCAGTGTGTCGGTGTACTGTAGGTGTGCATACAAGGGTATTCTGATTGGCTGTGTTATCATAAAGACAATGTGATTACTAATAGAAAAAACAAAATTAATAATGTAGGCTCTTCAATGGGAGCCTCAAAACAGACTCAAAATGTGGCACAAACACTTCTAAAGGGTTTTTAAAAAGTGACTAATATACCATCCCATGAGATAAGACAGTGCTGCCAGAAGCAGCTGATGTATTCTGATGTGTGAGTCCCGTACAGTATGTGCAGGCATGTGTTGAATGCTTTGCACATGGGTGTATGTGCATGATGAGTATGCACTGGTGAGTATGAGCATCCGGCTTACTCTGTGTGTGTGTGTGTGTGTGTGTGTGTGTGTGTGTGTGTGTGTGTGTGTGTGTGTGTGTGTGTGTGTGTGTGTGTGTGTGTGTGTGTGTGTGTGTGTGTGTGTGTGTGTGTGTGTGTACCCCGGGGACTGGGTCATGCTCTTTTGTTAATCCTGTGTGAGAGCAGATATGGTGCTCTTCAGCGCCTCTTACTATGACCTGTAGGTGCCTGAGGCAATGGGAGAATAAAGCAGAAAATACAGCGTTGGCACTTCACTGGCCTCCACTGTCAACTTAGATCACGTTAACAGCGCTGTAACCCTGCAGGTTAATGTATTGATTCAGACGACCCTGTGGTATTTTGAAGGTTAGATTTAATTCAGATGCTATTAGAGACAAATCTGATGACATTTATGTTTCAGCATTTCAGCTGTAAAAGCATTTTCTCTTAATAACATGAACACGTCCAAGGATTTTCATCATGACATCTTTATTTCTTTTATTTGGCTCCACTTCATTTCTTGCAAGTTTTGCTTTCTCCTGCTCATATTGGAGTCTGTTGGGAGATTTCAGAAAATATTTTGACCTAATGCTCATTGTAAACACCTCCTCACTCACACATTACACTGCAACTCTGGGAAGTTAAAGAAGTAAACCCTTAACAGATGGAGATCCTCCTAGCCACAGAAATTCTCTCACTCTGCAGCCTGAGGGCCACACAGCGGCCCACTTTTTGGTCCTCCATATCCCCAACATGCAGCCTGGGCCCAAGGGAGAAAGTGACATGCCACAGGTCATATCTCAGCAATAGGAAATAACTACCAGAGAGGGGAAGAAAAACAAAAAAGGCATTCCCCTCGCATCGCTGGCATTTCCAATATCACTTCCCCACATACAGATAGGATTTGTTTGCTGATGAACACCCGTGTGAAGGAAAACAGAGCCACTTCCAACACACACACGCAAACACATGAACACACACAGGCTCCGTCACAGCAAAGTGATTAATGACCGCTGTCCACTGTGTCTGAAATCACACTGGAGAGACTCCGGTTCACCAAACCCCAGGAATTCCTCCCGGGGACGTCCAGTAAAGTTAAATATATCATTACACAGCAGCGGGGAGGATCGAGGGAGGAAGTCTGAGGACAGAGGGAAGGGAGGAGGCACCAAAAGAGTATGTGATTCAGTTAGCACATTTTATTATTTTATATTCTATCTAATCTGACCAGCTTTGTCCCACTGAGATTGTGACTTATCAAAAGAGACCATAACAAGAAAGTGCTCAAAGCAAGAATAAAAGAAGTAGACAAAAAAACAATGAAAAAAGTCAATATATGAAGTCACATGAATTAAACATAAAGCAACTGCTAATAATTTATTTTGCAGTCCTAAAAAGTCCCTTTTTTCCAGTTTTTATCTAACTCAGTTCTGAGCTACGAACAGACATCAGGTCTGCTACAGCAGTAGAAGTGTATGAGGTGCATGTCTGGGAGAGACATAAGGAAGGACAGGGAGACAGAATGCCATTTTAAATCACTTAGCCAGCGGCTGCAGCATAACTGAAGCTATCCTCTACACTAAACAGGATGAAATAAATTACAGTCCTGTAGAAATATGTTGGCTAAAATCAGTCTGTCTGTCAATCAGGATGAAGGGCCCAGAATAAACAGACGCAAACCAGAAAGATTCCCTCACAGGCTGGAGGAGTACTGCTCCTAGCACTAATTGTGCTCCCACACTGGCTCGCACTGTAAGAATTCGTTTGTGTTTTTTTAAATGAGGTTGTGCTTTTTTCACCTCTTGCACCTCGCGCACAATGCCGTTGGTTCTTTTGTTTAATTTTGTTGTACAAATAAATCAAATCAAATCATCTTTATCTCAGCAGTCCTCCTCAGATTTCTTCACTTTCCTTAATCAAGCCGTTTCTTCCATCAGCACATCCCTCTCCTGCTCCCCTCAGTGGCAGCTCTGTTGAAGGGTCATGTCCGCCACACTAACACAGCAAACTGAATATGACAGGCACCGTAATCAACAAACCCACTCACTTTAGCGTCCATTTAAAAGACTGATTACTGAAACATGAAATCTGCTTTCATTTAGCTAATATTCAACTGTGCGCACTGGACAAAAAGATGAAAAAGAAATGACAGTGAGTTGAGAGCAGAAGTAAATCTGTCACTTTTCCCCTCCCTCTCGTAAAAAATGCCCCTCTCTTTTCTTCTCATCTACCCCTCAGAGCAATCTCACCACAGGATAGTTAACGTGCAATTGCCGGCTCTGTGTGTAGACACAAAAATATGTAATTAATAAGTGTGGAGCCATGACATTGTAAAAAGAATGCTGCATCCCACAGGAAAGTCCCCTGTCTTTATGAGTGAGAACATATATATATATGCCCTTGGCCTGCCAGCTCTTTAACAGCAGGGTCGACACACAGACAACCTCAAAATATAAAAGGAAGGACTCTTGTTAAAAGGAGGAAACAACCAATAAACATACAGCTACAATGATGAGATGAAATAATAGGACCTTTTTTTGCTTTCTTCCTGTCTATTTCTTATTCTAAAACACTACTTGCCCTTTTCCTTTATTCCCGTCGAGGGATCTTTTAATAGCAGGATGAGTTGTAATTCTTTCATCTTCGAGTGATCGACCACCACGGCTGTCTACACTGTCTGCCTGGACCGCAGTTGGGGGCCCCCCAGCAGGTGTCAGCAGCACATGATGTCTTTTATAGCCTCCGGTTAAATGGCCACATTTGTGGGCTGTTTGTGCAAAGAGAAAAGGTGAGCTTACTACAGCCCACAGACTCTCGTTAAAGCTTTGTGTATGGATTTTTCTTTGTACATACAACTCATTTCAAACTGACACTGGTTTGTGGAGTTTGACAACAATGAGAGAGCCAACCTGGAGGGCACTGAGTCCATCTGAACTCTGTTTTTTTTGTGTTAAACTCCATAAGAGAACAAAGGCCACAAGGTCATTAGGTGCTTCTTGTACAAGAGTATTTAAGCATGTTGTAGTATATTGGACTCCTCTCTCTCTTCCCTCTTGGGTCCATTATATTACACGTAGGAGTATAAAAGGAGGACACAGCTATGCAGGTGGGTGGTCGTGCTCAGCTTTATCATGGTTCATGAGAATACGGTGGGAAGAGTCCTAGTGACTGGCTGACCTGCTGTAATATATACACAGGCTGAGGTCTGCACATGTGTTGGCTTGCCTGTTTAGACATCCTAATTAATACTCCAAATGTGCAGAACAACAGTTCTGGCTCAGATGTTGGACACAAGGCTTGGCCAGTGCTTACACCCCTGCTTTAATGGTGGGGGTGGGGTGGGGTGGGGGGGTGCTTGTGAGTTTCACAATGTCTTTAATGTGCAATTTCAGACAGCATGGGACCATAAATCATCTGGGCCTGCTTTTTTTAAAAAAACACCTGCCTTGCAACTGTCAAGGCTCTAATGGCAGTGGTTACTATATAAATCACAGCGAGCTGTAATTTTCAATATCTGAGAAATCATTACACTGAGCATCTGTCAGTGAATGCTGTTTTAATGACCACTGCTGCACTTAAGACCCCAGTATAACCATTTCGCCATCTTCGTCTATGCTGTTAAAACACCTCCTGAGTGATGTGGCGGTTCCTCGCTCTGTCGTGCTGGGTTTTCATCACGGCTCTTAAGAATATCCAGGAGTCCACTGACCCTCGCTCCCAACCCCTGCACTCTCATTTTTATTTTCCTTTCCTTTTGTTTTCTTCCGTTGTTTTAATCACAAGGAGAGGGGGAGGAGGGGCTCAATCTGAGCAGCACCCTACACAGTATGCACTAGCCGAAAACTTAAGCCAAAGTAGATCATCACTTCATTCCAAATGCAACTTTAAAAGAAATGTTGTGCAATCTGACCCTGAATCAAAAGATCACAACACCTATATAGGATTAATAATACAACACCATGGCAGTCTCAGGTCAACACCAATTTTCATGATCATAGCTGTGCTAACAAGACTGAGAGTCTACAGCCATGCTAGCTGCTCAGTGAGACTCAGTGAGACTGACATCTGACTGACTGACTATCTTAGTTTAGCATGTTAGCATGCTGACATTTGCTAATTGGCAAATAAACACAAAACACTGCTATGGCTAAAGATAATGTCATTTGTTTTGCAGGTATTTAGTTACAAAGTGAAGGACTGGACCAATTAAAATCTGACGATGGCACTAAATGACAAGTTCAAGAAATCACCAAAGTTACTACAATTCAACCCGAGTGGGGCGTGAATGGTTGTGTACAAAATCTGATGGCAATCAGTCTGATAGCTTTGAGACATTTCACTTTAAACAACAAATGTCAACCTCATGGTGGAGCTACTGGTAAGCAGAGGGATCACCAAAGTCAATAGGGTTAATCCTCTGGGCCCCATTAATGTCTGTATAACACTCCATCTAATAGTTGTGGAGATATCTGGACAAAGTGGTGGACGTATCAACCTGCCAACCAACTACTGGCTAAAAAGAGAGCAAGAACTGACAGTGATGTAAACACGGCTAAAAGATTCTTTTTTTCTCTCCATCTATGAACAAGAAAACAATACGATAGAAGTTCTCAGCTAGCTGGGCCACTCCCTTCAACCTACAGCATACCTCAGAAAGCCATTCAGCACAGATGCTTCTTGTTATCTTTTTAATGAAGTATGGACAAAGACTGCCCGAATAGGCTGCGCAACAGCAGGGCTCCAAGATGAAGGGCTGCTTATGCATCTAACCTGCCAACCTCGAAGAGATTCCTTAACTTCTTCAGAGCTATTATAAACACACCATTCCTGCTATTGTCCTTGAGTGATTTAGCAGGAAACCTCAAAGGACAAGTAAACAGTCTGTCCAGTCCCAGTGTACCTTTGTAGTTGACATCCAGACCTAAATAATGAGCTATTTGTTGGAATTTGATTCAAGCTCTCTGGCTCCCAAGGTAATCACCTCCTCCTTTATCTCCATGAAGAAAACAGTAACCACGACCCAACATGTGGATATCACACCACATAAGAAACACCATTTATTCTATAGATCTTTCAGTGGAATGTGTAACTTTTTAAAATTGAATTTATCTTTATTTTAAGAGTGTGATGAAACAATGAAGGCAACACATTTAAAAGGAGGAGAATGTTGATAAGGTGCCAAAATGCAATCGCACAGATCTACATGTAACATGTATACATTGCAACATATATACACACTTCAAACTCTGTTTTGAAAAGTGCTGTATGAATAAAGTTTTACTTTTTTACGTTTTTTTTTTACTTGGTTTTATAGATACCTACTCGGCATAAGACAGAAAGAGTGTCTAAGCATGTAAACTTGGGTGAACTAACCCTTTAACTTTTGGTACTTAATCACCATAAATAGAAGAATAGAACTGAAAAGCTTGACTTTCGTGTGCATGTACACCTTCCTGTTCTTTTCAGCAGGATGTTTAACCAGCCCTGCAGCCTCACTCTGCTTCCCCCTGCCATTGCTGTGAAGGACAGAGTAGTCTGGGTGCAGGACCCCCTCTCCTGAGCACATGGTCCATGTTAAGAGACATGAAACTGCTGAAGCCCCGGAACAATAACCTCTTTTCTTGAACCTCACAGGTTGCTCTCATCTTATGCTGGCCTCCATCCCTGGCATACACATTCACTAGCTCCACCAACAGTTTATTTTGTGTTTGAACCAAGCCATAATGTGTAAATCCCACTTACATCCATTTTTCCTTTAGTGGACGATAAATTAAAAAAAAAAAAAAAAAAAACCCAACAAGATTTGCCTCAGTACTTTGGGCGAACCACTATATGAGGCAGTGCTTGCTTTTTAATGGCTGGGCTCTGGTCTCAATCAGACACTAGACATCTGGATTGCATCTCCCTAGTTCTCCCCCAAGCAATCAGAAACACTGGAACTGGGCTCTCCACAGGACAAAATGTGGGCTCAACATGTCGTTAGAGTCCACTGATTTCAGAGAAGGTCTCTGACAGCGAGGATGATGATGTTGTGATCCCAAAACGCCAAGTCATAGACGGTGCCAAACAGATCAGCCATATCCAGACTTTACTGTCAAGCAGTCTTACAGGGCCAGTTCAAACTCTGGCCTACGCCAAAGTGCTGGAGGGTAACACAGTTCAGATCAACACATGCCATGACTGCTTTTCCTGTGGCTACACACTATGAAATAAGGCAGCTATTACATTACCCTGAAGTGGAAAGGAATAAAGTGATATTAGCCAAAATCAAATCTGAAATATATTCAAAATATGGGACATATAGTTTTCAGTTTTTCTTGCTTAACTACACTCAGGGCTCTGAGAAATAAGGGTAGGCAGCTACTGAAATCTGGATCCACGCTGAACACTGCTGCAGAAAGAGGATGCTGAGTCTTACTTAACCCTTGTATGGTGTTCGGGTTTGTGGACCCAATTTCATCCGCTTTCATGTTCTTTATCAAAAGAAAAATGATACGATTCATAATTTTTTCAAACTCAGACTCATCAATATGAGCCAAGGCCAATGAGTGTGAGTTTGTATCATTTTGCTCTTGATAAAAAAAATGAAAACGGGTCCCATAGACCCGAACACCATACAAGGGTTAAAGGATGCATGGATCATCTCAAAAGACCATAAAGATTCATCACATTGCAAATGCGGGGTTAGGACAATTACCATTTAACAGGGGCCTACAGTGCAACATGCAGCTACAACAACATAAGGTTCCTATGTGCGCTCCATTATAATTGTGCCTGCTAATCCAACCACGCTCTGAGAAACTGATCCCATGCCACCTCACTTATCACCATTGGCTGCCTCTTTCCGACACTTTAATCACCCATTTTTGTACACTTTTAGAGCTCAGCTAGTTGCTTTCCATCTCCCCACACATCATTTTGCTGTGTGTCTGCAGCCCGCTGGGACCTTGGGGTCATAAACGTGTGTGTGTGGGGGATGCGGGGTGGAAGTTTGCTGGTAGGTTTGGTCTCACTCAGGGACACCTAAGGGTGATGCTTGACTGTCGTGTCCACTCAGCTTACAAGTTTATTTTTTGTTGCTCAGTGCTGGTGTAAATATCCTGCATAGTGGGACTGGAACTGGGTAAAGCGACTCCCAGTGAGCCTCTCCAGCTGTGGTCATGACGTAGTTACCCAGACAGAGAGATGGTCGCTCAATCACTGTGCTGTCTGATAACTTTAACGGACATTCTTTCTGCCAGCTGGTTGTCTTCTTAAATATGACACACATAGATGTGAAAGTGTCAGTGCTTATTTACACATTATTCCCATGTGTCTCCACCGAGGAAGAGCAGTCACTGGACTGAGAGCCCAGCACAAAGCCATACTGGTAAACACAGGAATTCTTTATACCTACAGTTTTACACCCACAGATGGCAAATGTCTGCCATGTTGCTCTATGAGCAGCTAAACACTGAACAAATGAAATTGTGTGAACAGAAACAAAAGAATGGTGAGGCTATGCAGTGCTTTTATAATGACCTGATTTAACATCCCCATGTGGTCTGCATGTCTTCTCCTACCAATTTAAATAATTTGCTATAATGAGCCTACTCCAGGTTTCAATCGACCCCTAACTCGCTCCTTTACAGCCACCTGAAAAACACAGCAGACTGCTCACCATATTTCACACATACAGAGGCCCATGAGTGCTTCCAAAATGCCCATATTAGTTAAGACCACAAATTATAAACAGTCCATAGAAAATGAGCAAAACTTCTTCACATAAAAAGTCATTAAAAATAAAAAACAACAAGAAAAGGGACTGAAATATTCTGCGGTTATCAACCAAGGTCATGTAAAGTAAAGAAGAGTAAAGAGCTGACGAGTGCAAGCATAACTCAGGACTTTCATCTGTGTTCTCCTCCAACTCTAAGGGAGCAATTATATTCACCCACATCCATGGCTACACTGCTGTTTATAGCATAATCTTCCTAATCACTCTCCCTCTCAGTCTTGAGGGGGGGGTCTTGCATGTGTGGAATGTCAATATGCAAGTAAGATGCATACCTGGGCATGTGTGTCCCAAGCGTGCAATTACCTGTTATAACGCAGTGGGGTTTTTCTTGTGACTTGATGCATAGTTACAAGACCATAACATAGACAAATAATAATTTCATTACATTGGCCCTTGCAGTAATTACAGTGCCTGTACAACTCGTGACTTACCCAAATGGCCCTGACACAGCCCCAGGTGAGCGTGGATTGAGTTTATCACTTGCGTCTGTCTATGGCAACAATTCAATCATGAATAGTTCTTGACTCAACAAAAAGAATAGAATGCTGTGATGATAGGAAACAAAGTGGTTACGGCCTTAGAGTGTGATAGAGACACTGGCACTAAATGGGCACTCTGTGATTCACAGTCTCAGTAGAGCTTCATCGTGGATTCTCTGAACAACTGAGTAAAGGTGAATTTGTTAACATGGGCAAAACATCACAGCTTTTCATAGTATTTCATATTTTGATCTGTAACTGAATCCAGAAGTCAAGCCTCACAAGTCAACATGTCAAGGGTGACGGGTTCAGTGACTTTCAAGGACCTCATGATCATTTCCCCTTCAAACATTTAAATCAGAAATAAAAGAAAGAACTGGGCACTGCACCTAATTATATTAACGAGTGAAGGTCGGGTAGGCAAGCATGGTTGTGGGTGACAAAGCACTTTCCAAATAATGCACAGTGCATGAGAGCACATTGGATGCCCTTGATATTTTATCCGATCCAAATCCTCTTGGAATTGATCCGTTTTTGCTTAAAGACCACCAGCTAATGGAAGACAAGACACTGTTGTACGATGCAGCTGAGGGGTGTGGTAAGGACAAATACGATCCATGCAGTTGTTACTGCAGTCACTATTACTTATCCAAGTCCAAGAAGACAGACACTCTGACCAAGACATGTAGCTGAATAATGGACAGTTGGTGTATCAGGTCACACGTGTCTGTCACTATCTCTGCCAACATATGAACAAACACACACTCTCACACAGAGATGTCCAGCCCCCTCGGAGGTGGTAGATTTACTTTTTTTTTTTTTTTTTTTTTTTTTTTTTTTTTTTAAATCGAGAAGTTACTCAGTAGATGGTAAGATCAATCTGTGTTCTTAAAAATATGCACTTCATACATGTCGGTGGACATTATTATTATTTTTGGACAGCTTTCTATTATAGTTTTTGAGAGGTCTTGACAATCTTAAGGTGCATTCTGAAGGTTTCTGGACTACTTTAGCAATTTACAACCAGCATAAAAAAGCAGAGGATGTGGATCAAGATGCTCAGATTAGTAAAGCATTATAAGCCTCTCTAGAGCTAAGTTACAAATATACATATATGGTACTACTCTGTATTGATCACCTGGAATCCTAAATATAGGGCCTAGAGAATGACGAGGCATTTGATGTGGCTCTTATGGTCTGAAAGATTACTAAAAGTGTTATAAACTTGGTGGAACTAAAAGAACAGTGTGATCATTAAGGGGTGATAATGACCTAAAATAAGCATTCGACAAGTATTCTAGGTCTTTTTATTAACAACGTTAATCACTTAACAAATGTGAAACACTTTTTGAATCTTGACTGCTGCAGCTGGAAATTGGCACAAGCTGAAATTAGTCATTAATGTCCCTCTCATTTAACAGTCATTCTTTTCCTGCGAGTATTCAAATTAGGTCCAACATTTTGCACAGTAGCTGCTCTGGAGGCTAAAAGCAAGACTTTTTTGTGAAAACAACAATGTCTTTTCAACAGGTACATATTAAATTGAAAAAAATTGTGTATCAAAAGTGTATTTCTGCCATAGGCTGCGCGTTTCAGCAATAAAGCTGAAAAAACAATAACAAAGTTATCCGGATGCGGCAATGCAGCAGCCGCAGCCGCTTTCGAACTTCACTACAGTTTTGTTTTAATAGTTTTTTGGATAAAAGGACACGTGAAAGCTGTGGTCTCACGCCTCTAGTTTCTCCTTGTGTTTCTTGTGTTTTCTCTTCCCTGGTATCTAATGTTCTTGTTTCTCTCTGTGTATCTCGGTTTCTGTCTGAAGTGGGTGCGGTGCTTCATTCATCTACACTTAAAACCTGTATGCAGTCAGAAGACTGTGAAATAAAGATAAAAATAAATACATTTGCACGTTAGATGCCATATGCTGTGGAGGTGTTAAGTTTTTAGTGCATATGAGAAATAATTGCCTTCTAAGCCGATATCTGATTTTAGAGGCCTTGATGGTTTTGAAACTGCTGCTTTGACTATGGCCTGGGTTTTGTCATTATTTCTGTAAGTACATAGGAGAAATCTGCCTTTCAGGCTGGCAGGTGGTTTTGATGGCCTTGATGGTTTATTGCAAATCTGTATTCAAAGTTGAAAAGTTGCTTTTAAACAACAGTAAACAATATAATTCGTGTTGATTCCACATCAACTCAGTGACTTTGCATGTAAAAAAGCCATTGATACAAGCGTCAGCATTAAGAAGAGTTAGCCTACTTACTCTCTCTCCTTCTCAGTGAGTCTGTCAGTGATGGTGTCCTTGATGGAGGAGCGAGAACCCTTGTGGATCACCGGATACCTAAGAGGGACCTGCAGGAAGCACGAGATCATCAAGACCAGGTGCGATGTGTAACCCAGGGCGACTGCCACGCTCCCATCATCCTTTGCTACAGGACACAAAGTAAAAAGAGATTCCATTAATCACACATTAGAAAGAGTTCTGTTGAACAGACGGGAGATGTTGTTAATCCATCAATGGGCTTTTAAGGTGATCTGCATAAACACACCAGAGTCTCTACGCCTAAAATCTAATGCAAATTTAATTCAAAACAGATGCATCTCAATCACCCAAAAGTCAGTATTGCATTACATTAAGAATTTCAAAGCATAGAGTCAGCAATATCTTTATTGTTTGGAATGTACTTTCATTACATTGAAAAATAAATTGTTTACATAAATCATGTCCACATCTTGTGAATCCAAACAAAACCATAGAAACATCCAACCAAAGACAGCTTGGTGACCAAGTATTCACAGGAAGAAGAGTAGTTCATTCATGTGGGAATGTGTTTTGAAAATGTGGCTCAGCACACACAGTACCAAATAACACTGGCTGCAATGGGATACCCATTTTCATTCTGATATGTGCTTGAGAAGCAAAAGCATCACGTTTAACTATCCCCTCTGAGCCCAAATAACTTGAAGGCTGGAAAACTGGATGCCTCTGTGAACATTTCAGAGAGGGAAAGACAGAGCAAACCATCTCGCTTTAAGTAACAGAAATGGTTTCAAGACAACACGCTAAGTGGTTTCACATTCTCAAACAGCAGCAGGACACTGCTTGAGGCAAAGACCTAAAATCACTGTGGTTTTTATCTTCATGCTTGGAAATAATGGACTATGGCAATAGAGAATGGTCGACACAGTAATACAGAGAGCCTGCTTTGTATTATTATTATTATTATCATTATCATTACTAAAATAACTGGGGGTGAACACTGGCCTGGCCACTGGTGTTTTTGGATGATGCTACATACTAACAGGAATATTAGGTCAACTCAGTGACATGCAGCTATAAAGGGGCACCTTAGGGTGCAAGAGGAGAGTGCTGATATCTTGTCAGTCTAAGTTGACAAGGAAAGCTTAGTTAAATGTAAAACATTGTAGGTCCTCAGCAGAGTGCCTCCCTGCTCCACTTTGACCCCTGGTGGGATTAGGACTGGGACTAACCCTGACCCTGGTCTCTAATGTGGAACATCCTCCCCTGTAGGCCTTTTTAAAACGGACTTGGACACACATCCAGACAGTTCTAGACTTGATGGTGTTTTCTCTGGGGCAGACCTCACACAAATGAGAGCAAGGGTCAACAATAGGATGAAATGGAGGGGTAAAATGCATGCCTCTCTGTCTGTCCTTACTGACTTTTTGCACTTGTCTGTTTAAAATGGTCATGGCGGTTATGTTAGAGTGTGAGTATTAATGGCTACGTGAGAGCTCTTCTCTACATTTCACAAACCACAAGCCACCTGACCACGAGGGAAAGGGTAGTTAGCAGTGAATGCTTTATGATGTTTTCTGTTAGGCCTTCGGTCCTCTGCCACAGCACATGCTCAGTGGTTTACTCACTGCTAGGTGTCCACCTATGCAGGACTGGGAGGCAGAAGCAGACACAGGCCTCCACCTTATGGGAACAAGTGATTGCTGCAAACACAAATGGGCTGGCTGTCACTACTGCGCACGTCTCTGCGCTCTTAAGAGATGTGAACAGGTGGGGTGTGACAGCAGGGAGCGGAGGAGATTGGAGTGGTATTTCTGAATTATGGGTTCAGAGGCCTGCTGGGTCTCACCAGCTGTGAGGAAGGGGAGCTGGAGAATGTTGAGTGGACAGTGGCCAGTGTGTTCTCACTGTTAGACAAATGCTGCAGACCAAAGTTAACCATTCATTACCCATTCAGTCCAGGCCCTCTTCAATTCATCTGAGCTATTGCCAGGTCATGAAGTCATCAAGTTTCTCTTGCTGTGACAGCAAATCCCATTTATCACAACACATACGGCGTGACCCTTACTCTAACCTACCACACCAACATGATAACAAGGGCTTTGTGCCTGAGACTGCCTGCTGACAAAACTTTTTTTCGGTGTTGTATTGCCTAATACTGTGTCTTTGATATTAAATCATGTGGTTTTGTGACTGTGTCTCATTGGGGTGGCAGAACCAGACACAAAAGCATCATGAGAAAAGACTTTCTAAGACTGTGGTAGTGCTGAACAACTTCTCCATCTACAGCCAACAAGAAGTCAGAGAGGCTCAAAAAGTGTTCAACAGAAGGATGCAAACCAGCCTAGTTCCTAATCGCTCTGCTCTCTCTGCCTGGCTCCCAACTTTTTATTTTCTTAAAGAGTCCAATTCTTTCTTCTTTATCTTATTTAGTGGGATCAGTGTGGCACTATGCATATTTTTTTTAAATTAATTATTGTGTCTCTCTTTTTACTGTATGGACGACAAATGAACTGATGCAAACTATGTCAAGAAGAGAAAAACATAACATAAATGCACCCAGGAAGGTTTGTGTGCATGTGTGTCTGTTCATTTGAACTCAAAGACTGTCTTTGCAGCAGGGACATGATTATGCTCTCAACAATAATGTGCTCAATCATTGTCAACAGTATAGAGGAAAGAGGACTAGTCAGAGGAAAGAGGAATGTCACTGGCAGTAAAAGTACTGACTCCATAATGATGATACAATTATGTCATTATGTATTTTTCGCATTAAAAGGACATACCTGTAATTATGAAATTGTCATTTTTGCATGTTAATGACTGTAATATCTTAGCATAGTAATGCCAGCTTGCCATCTACAGATGCCAAAGTTATGATATCATAGATTCTCTATCTATGTGAACATCGCCTTTAAATTGTAAAATGTTAAATTGCTTTGCTTCAAACATCTACATTCAACTACATGCATTAGAGCTACAACAAAACATTTGTTCAGCACACCTTCTTTCAACTTATCTTTCTGAAACCCTGAAACACACAAGCCAGCACATTATTACCTTGAAAGTCTTCGGAGTTCGGCAGCTTCACCCCGCAGATGACATAATCTGACTGATTGGCCTGTGGATTTCAACAAGACGTTTTATCTTTAAGACAACAGAAACAGACCTAGACAGGATGAAAACCTGCGTAGGATGAAACACCAGCTTTGCTACTGACAGAGGACAGAATCGTCCCATTATTGTCTAGTGGTGTCAGGATCAGAAAACATCTAGTTCCTATGCCTAATGTTTTCAACAGAAAGGTGATTATCTTCTAAAATTGCAGTGGAAATAACATTCATTAGACATTACTTTGGAATGAAAAGGGAGAACTGTTGCACACATAACTATCTGAACCATTTCTGCTTTTATCAAAGCCTTGGGCTTGTAACCAGATAATTCTTTGCAGTTGCCTTGTCAACAATGTGCAGTGCAGCAGTGTAGCATCAGGTCCCACTCACCACATCAATGGGGTAGATGTAGGAAAGCTCAGAGAGGAGCTGACGACAGCGGAAGGTGAGCTGGGCGTTGGACTTGAGGAACTGCTCTCTGGGGAGACAGAACCAGACACAAGGACGACACAATTAGTAAACAGCTGGCAGAGGGAGACAAAGGCTGCCGTTAAGCGTGGTGGACACATGGAGTGGTAAGGCAAAGGAGGGACAGAGAAAGAGCAGAGATGTGATCAGAAGGGAAGGACTGTAGCTTCAAAAGATAGGAGCAAAGTGGAAGGGAGCGGTGGAAATTATCCTGGCTGTATACTGCTCCACGGGGACCCGCTGTGAGGCATAAAGGTAATTTAAGTTAGGGAAAATATAAAAGATTCATGACGAACAAAGAGGAGAGTTTATTTGTCCAGCATAATGATGCGTGATAGCATCGTAACGTTGGTCGGAGGAAAAGCTTGGGCCAATCTGCTTTTGTCTAGGCCTTGTATGCATCAGAGCTAAGTGACTCATTGGTGAGTCATCTGCAGTTTAACTATGAAAACTGTAGAAGTCTTTTCCTTACTGTTACAAGTACCTGGTATGGCAACACTGTCTGAGAGTGCAGATTTGTTTTTTTCTTGACATTTCCTATACCAATAACAAATGTAAAAAAAATTCTCAACTCAACTCAACATTCCAACTACAATAATATAATATCAGTGAGGGGGCTATGTGGTGAGTGCAGCTGATAAAAGGTTAAAACTGCACTGCAGCGTAAGAGGTGGATTCAAATCAAGTCTAGTAATTCATATATCTATTACATCCCTGCAGCTGAAAATAATAAGCTTTGCATAGAAAAGAGTAAATAAAACATGACACTTCCAGGATCTATGCCCGGTCACTGTGTTCCTGTCCGTGCTCA
Organism: Pempheris klunzingeri; assembly: GCF_042242105.1. Classification (NCBI taxonomy): domain Eukaryota; kingdom Metazoa; phylum Chordata; class Actinopteri; order Acropomatiformes; family Pempheridae; genus Pempheris; species Pempheris klunzingeri. The sequence continues at coordinate 1,992,685 of NC_092025.1, read as the reverse complement.
TGTCCAAGTGTGTGTGTGTGTGTGTGTGTGTGTGTGTGTGTGTGTGTGTGTGTGTGCGTGTGCGTGTGCGTGTGCGTGTGCGTGTGCGTGCGTGTGCGTGTGCGTGTGCGTGCGTGTGTCTCGTTGGGTGTCCGCTACATTACTTAGACCACTACTTGTGGCTAATAGCCCATCATTTCATGCAGATGAAAAAGGATTTTGGAGAGAAAATGGTTATTGAATTTGATACACTCTCCAATCCATGCTCCTTGCCTTTCATTTGAATTTCCTATTTCGCTTTGCTTGTGGTTAGCAGTCTCTTATCATTTCCCTTTCCAAGTGTGTGGCTGCTTTGTACAAGTGAGAGAGGAGACAGACTGTTACGCAATGATCCTTTGATCTAACATCACTCATCTGTCCAGCAGCCTTGCTTTATCTAACTGGTTAAGACCAAGGCAAGCACTTTGCTAACACCTTTTCTAAAACTTGCAAATTCATGTTTCTCCCCACTGCCCTTCTTAATATATGCTCACAAACAAAATATGCATTTAACTGGCATAAGTATGCAAATAAACATAATCCTGGCACATAAACAGTGGTTGGGGATGAATTCTGATTCTTTACTTGCGTAAAAGTCCTGTGTAAAAGTATGTAACTTTTATCAGCAGATGTAGTTAAATGAATAGTCCAACATTTTGGGATTTTTTAGCAGCTGGAGAGTTAAATATGAAGCTCAGTGCACCTTTCACATCAGTCCATTAAATGTAATGCAGCAACCAGCAGCACCTTAGATTAGCACAAAGAGTTACCTTCACGCTGGCTCAGTCTGAAGGTAACAAAATCTGCCTACCAGCACCTCTAAAGCTCACTAAATAACACATTCACCGTTTGTGTAATCCAACAAAGATAAAAGTGTAAAAAAATGACAATGCACTATTTGACATCACGTGCATCAATATTTCTTGGCTATGACCATTAACCTCTACTCCGGTTGCCCTGGCAATTGCTCAGAGCCAAGAAACAGTCCGACACAGAATCACTTGTAAAACAGTGAATTGTCGCAGTTAATTAGTGTGTTTTTAGGAATTTGTTACCATTTGACGGAGCCAGGTTTATCTGTTCCCTATGCTAAGCTAACTCGCTGCTAGCCTTATATTTAACGGACAAATACGAAAGCGGTATCAATCTTCTCATCTAACTAAAGTTTGAAAAGTAAAAGTATTCATTCTACTGGATAATAATTCTTAATACTTGTGTATCGACCCACCCATCAACCACTGTTGACCATGGAAGGGGCCTTCTAACACCTCGGAAATCTAAACAGGCAAAGGTACGTAATCTTATATTTTCAAAAGGCACACACTCAACAACTGCACCTACTACAAGTAAAGACAGCCTGACGCCTTTTAACCCCCGCTTTGTGATATAAGCTGTTCAACAGCAGCTGTGAAATATTAAACAAGAATGGGGAAAGTTGAAGAAAGTGTGCATGCTCAGTATAACCTTTCCCTAGCTAAAAGTTAGAAAATAAGTTAAATAAAAAGAGACATTTCCATGAAAAAGATCAACGACACAGACATTTCCAAGGAATGGATGTTAGGCAGATGTACAAGTGTCGGTGTTAATTTCCTGTTTGCTGGGTCTGCTGGGTCTCTTGGCCTCTGTTGGCCTTCCCGGGGCTCTGGTTTACCCTCTGTGACTGCCAGGTACCTCAGACAAACAAAGCTGTATCCAGGGTCGGCACCCGCCACACACGTCTCCCCGCAGGCCAAGGCAAACACAGGCCAATAGACTTTTAGCGCAATGTGCAAACTCTCAGTTGAAAACACATAAATAGGCAGCGCCAGCCGCAAAAACATCCCCTTGTTTTGAAAGAGCATGGTGGGAGGCAGGGCACAGGGTGTAGTCTTATCACACTTCACATTGGGTCACATCACTCAGTGGGCAAATGCCTGGGTAATGTCTAGCTGACGGTGATAAATGCTTTTAAAAAGTGTACTTTCTGTGCAGAAATAAAGCAATAGCTAATTACAGGGTCACACATACCTCTTGGCGGTGCATTCCTTCTGCAGCTTGGTTAAGGATTCTTTCTCCTCCTTCAGACTCTCATGCTGAGCGGAGAACGCTTCCTCTGGCAGAGACAGAAAGAAAGAAAAAAATAAGTAAATGATCAGGTGTGTGAGTTCTGTTCTGCTGCATCTGAACAGCCAGGTGGGTTTGTGTTTGGTTGGCTGCCATCCACTGTTAAACTTAAGCAAGATCAAACAGCTCTTTTGATCAGGCCAAAACCATTTCCTTTTGACACCACATAAAACCAAACAACATGTGTATGCAAATTACAGGATTTGTCAGACTCTGTAAATACAGAGCTGGGCAAATAAATAAAATCAGACAGATAAAGGACAGGGATGCTACAGCTTGTAGAAGTTGTGTAACTGCAATATTGGCGCGCTCACAAAAACTCAGTGTAGCGCATAAAGCGGAAAGAGGCAAAGTATAATTTAGGGTCCTTACAGAATACATCTCTAATTTGAGTTCATACAGCATCACATATGGTGGAATGGAAGACAAATTCAACAGAAATATGACTTATAACTCCACATGATTTCAGTACACAAGACGTTTAAGCATTTCATGCACATTAACACAAAAAACATATATATTAAAACTATCATTTGCAGCAATATTACATATGACCCCCACTGTACATAAATATGCAGACAAAGCAGTTATTCAAAAGAGCCAAACCACATGTTTACTCCATATCTTTCTCCGATATTTTTTCCCCCACACTCCAGAATAAACAGGAGAAAGTGTTTGCTTATTTAGGGCTCCCTCTTTGTTTGAGGCAGAGAAAGGCAAAGGCATGTGCATGTGCCTTGTGGTAATTATTAAAACATTTGGATTGCCGTCCTAATGAAAAGCTCAAGGGTCTAAAAAGGACTGTGAGACCGACCATCAGGTACAACAGCTAAAGGACTGTGGCCGTCGTGTCAGTCCGTGAGGACCAAGAGAGAGCTGGGCCACAAAGCAAAGCTCTTCATGCCAAAAATCACATACTGTATTACTTTATGCTCAGACGGAATATAAACATTGGTAATGAGGTTTCTCCCCAGGGCGGCTCGCCTCACTCTTTGTGACAAGGGAAAGAGCTCGGCCACGTAGGACTGTGGTGTAAAGTCACTGCTCCTCCACAATCGGACGAACCAAGAAAGGTGGCTTGGTCTAATAACAGGATACTTTTCAGGTGCCAAAGTCTGTTTACAGGTCTTGGGGAGTAATAGTGCATAGTTACATTTACACTATTTTGTGGCTCCAGAGGGAGCGGCTCAAAGTCTGATAAATTGCCTGTCGGCGTCGATTGGGGCTGATGATTGAGAATGAAAAAGTGTGGGGGTGAGGAGTTACAAAGAAGTGAGTTTACCAGACGTCTGCAGCCCGCTCCTCATCTCTGCTTGAGGTTCTACCGTGATCGAGTTGCATTGTGGGTAATGCCAGGTGCCAGTGTCAGGTTTTGACAAGGAAAAGCGTGTGCTCTAATTCTGCTGCATTGATTTTGTTTTGTTAATTAAATGTCCATCATGAGGCAGGCAATGTCTTAAAAGTGTAATGCTAAATCAGTTGAGTACTCTTTTAAGGATAATAATATAATTCATGCTGATTCTTCCATCAGTAATTGCTTATTGATTCTAAAAATTGTTTCTAATTTTGGCAACAAGAAAAGAATCCAAAAGTATGTTGAAAGCAGAAACGTTTTTGAGCAATTAAGACAAGTCACACGTGTGATCACAAGACCTGCTTTTTATCACATACTTCCACTCTCATCCATGCTGCTCCAAATGGATATCATAAGGGTAGAAGAGGAGATACCTTGACGGAGGGAGGGAGAGAATAAATGTGCTCACAAGTATCTCCATCAGATTAGCAAGGCAGGCAGATAGTACCAGACAGAGATCAGAACAGGCCTCTGTTCTGAGTGATGACATGAAAACATACTTTAGCGTGGACTGACAGTGTCGACCTGTATTGCACCTCTTGCTTTCATGTAACGCCCAGCTCTTTCATATCTGTCCTATCCATCCATCTTATCGTCCTTTCATCCTCTAACCTGTTCCATTTTCTATCACATACAGGGAAACAGCAGCAAAAACCACGGCCGCATACATGCAGCCGTCTTGCTGTCTGCGTGTTGATACATCGTCTTTCTACTGGTGGTGGGTGTAGGATCCAAAATGTGGCGTGGCAAGTCCCACTTACTGGTGAATCTGATGTTGGAAAATCTGATTCTGACAATAAATCAGTCAAGGAGCTTTTCTGATTTTGGACATGAGACAATGTGCAGTAGGATACTTCTGGCAGCAGACAGCAACAACGCTGGACTAGTTTAAACTTACAGGAAAAACTGACTTCCCATTATTTCCTGCATACAGGTCCTGTTGTATGTAATGCAAAATGTGCAAAAGCTGCTCTCTTGTCAAAATGTATTTTCCCTCTGTAGTACTTTTATTCAGTACCTGATGAAAGTCTTTTAAAGTCTACAAAGAAAACATTTCTTTAACCAAATTGAACAAAATACAACTGATCACTAAAGCCACTGAGAAACGGTCATAAATCACACAGCAAAAGTCTTGGAGAGAAAATCCCACACAGAAAATCTTTAAAAGGTGCATGTACTCTGATTCACATAAAAAACTGTAGAGGATTTTACAGTCCATTAAACAGCAATGTGTCCATGCAGCATTCACCATAGCTGTATAAAATGATGAAAACAAGGGCTATAGTATCGAGTGAGCAGCAGTGCATCTCGTCACCCTAAGGTACCACAACCAAAGAAATAAGCTAAGAAGCACTGTCAAACACTTTCAATACTGTCTTACTAATGTCTGGGAAAAACTGCATTATGGAAGCCCAGTGATTATGAATATGTTGGGGAGACCATATTGAATGCTGCTTGTTGAAAACATGATCCATCACAAGAGCCTTTATTATTAAACCAAGGCTAGTCATGCTATATGAGGAAAAGCTTTGGCTGTGGCATGAGTGGGGTGTCAGGGGGGTTAACAAAAAAGCAGGAAAAACATAGAAAGACATCCTGGTGAGTGATTACGCAGAGTGTTGGACTGCAGCACCTGTCAACCCTTATCCTCAGTCAAGATGGCAGTCAACTGAGGGATGGAAGTGTGTAAATCTGAGCTGCTGCTAAAGGAGCCCTAATGATGATAGCTTCAATATGAGACCTTTTCTCTGAGGTGACAAATACCTCCACACACCACACCTTCACAAAACTCCGTTCCTTCCACTTGAGAAACCCAACCACTGACATTTATTGGTCGGGAGCCCCGGCTGTGTTACAGAGCGTGAGAATAACTACCGTTACTAAGTACAATAAACGCCGTTCACAGACCTGATTTATGTCGTCTGCTAAAGGTGGAAGGAGGGAAATTAGACAGGAGGAAATTGTGACAAGAGTGTGACCCCACCATAACCAAAGCCATTAATTCTGGGGGCAGGAAAGAAAGACTCTCAATTTAAATTCGCAGCCGTAAAGAAGTAAAAAACTGTGGCCATACTCGTGTACTCTGTTATGGACTGTGTGAAAGACATGCAGTGGGCTTAGCATCAGTATGTGTGTATTTGCAGGAGTGAAAAACAACAGCTTTTCTCACTGCCATTACTGTAAATCAACAGGCATTGAACAGCTAGTTGTTAACCTGTCATCAGGACGATACCAACTGCTGATGTTTTTCACTGCTTACTATGATAACACTGTCCAAGACACACACATGAACAAAGATGAGCACAGAATAGGCATCAGCAAGCCTGCACTGCTAATCTAATAGTCACTTTACATGTGAGCCAGCAGATAAAGATGAGATGAAAGTCTGGTGTCCACATATTTGTAGACACACACACACCTGCAGAACCTCGACTGTATGTTTGGGTTTTGCAGGCCCAGTGTTTTGAGACAGGCCGTTTCCTGGGAATCACAAGTTGATAAGAGTTATTTGCTAATGGGCCCTATGACTGTGTGCGAGAGATGGAAGACCACACAGCCAGGTAGAGATCCTAAAGAGCGTGGCGATGATTGGAGATTAACAGTCCATACGGGATGCCCTCTGGGGATATAGTGCATAGCAATGCACTGACATATACTGTTAAACTGTCAATAAAGCTTAGAAAGAAATCTGTATCCAATAAGCACTGGAATGTGTGAAAATTCAACAAATCAAACGCTCGCTTCTAATTGAAACAACATTCACATTAAATAGGTATATAAATTATCAGTCCTTTGCCACCAGCTTGTCTGAGGAGCAGTCTATATGATTAAATGGAACTCATTTTGCTTGTGTGTGTTTTGACAGACGAGCCAATAGAGTCTCCTGACGAAAGTTTCAAAGTGAAATTTAAGTTACAATTGATAAAAGCATGTGACTCCAAAATGAAAGATGAGATCAGAATAAACAAACACATTGTGGTGCCAATCTAAATATAATCAGACACAAAATCAGCTGCTGTATGAAATACTGTAAACACCTGTCTCCCAGAGTATCCTGTCTGTAATTAATGCAGGGTTTTTTCCGATTGTGAAACAAATGAATGTGTGCAGGCTGATTGGAAGAGTTAAACAACAAGCTGGAAGTACAGAATGGCTCAGCAGCATATGGCTTTTGGCTTTTGAGTTATGAGTCTGGGAAAAAACAACAAGATTTTCAGCACAGCCCTGTTCAGCTACAGCATTTCAATTTATCCTAAAATACCTTTTCCCTCTTTAACCAGCTGAAGGAATTTCTTCTTCTGTTTCTTAATAAGCACTTGTCCAGTGTGGAAAAAAGCTGCCAATGAGCTACAGAGATGGAGAGCAGCGAGTTCTTTTGGCTGTAGACGGAGTGGTGACAGGTAAAGAGGCAAAGGATTAACAGACATTTTTTTTTAGAATCGCAGCACAAAGGAAATTTCTCCCTGAACCCCTCTTAGTGCTGTCTTTTTGTGCAAGTGTGTGTGTGTGTGTGTGTGTGTGTGTGTAGACTGCAAGCTAATTACCAGCCACTAACTCAGGTCGGTGGCTTAGTGAGTTGCCCTGCCCTTTGGCCAAACAGCGTGCTGATCTTACTAACACAAGGTTCCTATAGAGAGCACCTGGCCTACTTTAGGACCAACACCAGCTCTGACTGTAGAACTGAGATATCTAGTCAGCGCATAAAATGCAGTTTGGAAAGCTGGACATAAACTTGTTAAATCTCCAACATACAACGATGAGGGCGCAGCCACTGGCTGTTAATTCTCATTCAACAGTGCAAGTTCAGATGCAGTAAAGCCATTAACATACTCACTGTTCAATGCAGCAGGTGCATGTTGCTAATATTAAACCTGAGAAAAGAAAAACTGCAAGTTCATGTGGCACAGCCATCCAAAAGTACACTAAAATTACAATGTACAACTTGTGGATACATGCTATCACTAAAAAGTAATTAGTATTAAGTATACCTGCATATGTGTCTGGGTTTATGTGTGTGTGTGTGTGTGTGTGTGTGTGTGTGTACATTTGTGAACCCAAGCTTGACTAACAGTGCCTTTTCATGAGCCTTTCTTTTCCTATGAACAGTAACAGGCAGTAGTACAACCCTCCTCAGCTCTCAGACATCAGAGTCAAGACCTGTAGACTTTACAGGGTTAAATGACACCACTGTACCAACACTGTTGCTTTAGTGGCTTGGCACAGGCTGCAAAAACCACAGGAATGGCTCTATATACTGTACATTATGTGTGTGTGTGTGTGTGTGTGTGTGTGTGTGTGTTGAGTGACTCCAATCCTCTGACTGGGAGTGTGACAGAGGTTTCCTGTATGTGACAACACTCCTACTGTACTCTAAAGTGAGCGCTCACATGGCCTACCTGCTGCTGTCAAACAGCATGGAAACCATGACCAGTGTGCTCAAAATTTCCTGTAGTTTCCTGTACAACAAAATGGCAAATTTGTCATTGAAAATGACAACTGAATATATAGATTAATATGTGCATCCATCAGCTTTGGTATGTGCTATCTGATTGGTGATACAATAACATGGAAAACATTGAATAATACTGAAGACATTCATTTTGGGTCTCTTAACTATAGAGAGATGCAACACAGCCATGTTTGCAAGGGGTGTCTTACTTTGAATTTGGAAAATCTATTAATTCCAGAGAGGTTATTTACAGAATCATTCTTACTAACAAAAGTGAAAAATGTCCCTATTAGGCCTGTGATATGTGTAATACAGACAAAATGATGGCCGAACATTGTCATAACAACATTCTCTATTCTTTTTACAATGAGTGATGAGCTGCCGCTGATTAACAGCAGCTCACCACTCATGGTGAAAAGAGCAGATTAGGATGTTAGTGAAATTTGCTGCATGTGTTTTTATCATTGCGTTAAGTCTGCTTACACAAGCTGCTGGATTTGAGTCATGCAGCTTCATCTGAGACAACAAAATGAGTTGCAGCACGACCGTCTGGTCATCTCATGTGATGCTTGTGCAACACTAAATGTCCAGTGCCTTTCATCACTATTACCAGAGTGTTCATATTAGCTTTAGCAATCATTTTTTAGGGTATAAACACTGATCTAGTGTACATACATCAACTTTGGCTTTAAAGTGTAAACAGTATCCACACTGTATATTAATTAGGGCCTGAGCACCAAGCGGTGCGAGGACCCTATTGAAATGCAAGGAAATGCATCCGAAATGAATTGCAATTTTGGGGGCCTAAACATGCATGAAAACTCATGAAACTTTGCACACATATCAGTCGTGGCGAAAAATTACGTATTTTATGGGTCTGGTAAATGGGTGTGGCAAAATGGCTCCATAGCGCCCCCTAATTTCAAGCCCCAGAACTGTGTTTTATGTACATGTACGAAATTTGGAGGGCACATGTATCTCTTCAAGATGTAAAACCCAAGAGGAAGTCAGCCATATTGCATTTTTTGGCAATTTACAGGTGTCATAAATGAACAAACTAGTCTCTCTACAAAACTTTAACGGTTTGGCCGTGGCGAGCTGTCAAACTTCAGCGTCTCGCCATGAAACAGGAAGTTGTTAATAACTTCACTGAACATGATCCAATCAGCATTAAACTTGACATGCTTGATAAGACTCCCGCCCTGAAGACGTCTACATGTCAATATTCATTCACAGTCATAGCGCCACCTGGTGGCGACAGGAAATGCTATGTTTTACGCTATGATGGCTCAAGACCAGCCAGTTGATCAGATCCACTTCAAATTTGGTCAGGGAAGCCTCAAGACGTTGATGTTGGTCCGTAGTGAAAACTGTGAGTTTTCGTCAAAAGGTGTTGCCGTGGCGAATTTCGACGCTGTAACTCCACTCTACAAGGTCCTATCTTCACCAAATACTGTTTGATGACTGTCAGGCTCTGAAGACATGTACAGGCCAATTTTGAACCATTGTCATAGCGCCACCTAGTGGCAAGAGGAAGTGCATGTTTTATTCTCGGACGTCTCTCTCTCACCAGGTTAACCACAGCCAACTCAAATTTGGTCCAAACATTCCCAAGACTTGGATGATGCAAAGTTGTGAACCTCTTGAGGTTTCGTCAAACACGGTCATCGTGGCGGCGCCTCGTTTGCCATGAAACAGGAAGTTAGTTTTGAAGGGCTAAACATGTTTGAAAACTCACCAAATTTGGCACACGTGTCAGGAGGCCTAAAATGAGTAATCTGATTTGGTTCATGGGTTTGGGTGGGGCAAAATGGCTCTACGGCGCCCCCTACAAAACTTTGACAAACTAGCCCCAGGGCTACACTTTACCTACATGTACAAAATTCGATATGCATATGAAGCATGATGAGACCTATAAAAAAGTCTCTTGGTGCCATGACCTAAACCCAACAGGAAGTCAGCCATTTTGAATTAAGTGTCAAAATTCAATCAACTTTCTGCGATTTACAGGGGACGTCAATGAACGAACTACATGAAGTAAATGAACGGCGAATTTCGATCCTTCATCCTCCATGAAGATTTCAAAGAGCTGTTACTCGACTGTACAAGATCCTATCTTTACCAAATCTAACACGTCTGATGACAGTCCAACCATCTACAGAACAATTTTCAACTACACTCATTGCGCCACCTGGTGGTGACAGGAAGTGATACGTTCTATTCTCTGAGTGTCCATCCCAGCAAGTTAGCCACAGCCACTTCAAATTCAGTCTAAACTGATGCTAACTTATGAAGCTCTTGAGGTTTCGCAAAACGCAGTCACCGTGGCGACGCCGCGTTCGCCATGAAACAGGAAATTGCTGTAACTTCAGTGTACATTATCCAATCTGTTTCAAACTTGTCATGCTTAATAAGAGTCCCAACCTGAAGACATCTACATGCCAATTAGCGACCACGTTTTCACGTTATAGTCAACACTTCATATGCTGAAATATAGGACGTGATTAGTGGCTGTTCTCTAGCGCCACATAGGGGACACAGGAAGTGACATATAACTCCTTCATGCACTGTCACGCATGGAAAGGTCAGTGTCTGGTAACAGGACGCAGCCGGCACACACCCCGAAGTGCATGAAAGTGTGAGGGCCCTTCAACGCCGCTCGCAGCTTTAATTTAGATTGGAATAGAAGAGCACTGTTCACTCCTGAAGCCAGCAATCAGTAGGCCTGAAATAAGTGATTATTGTCTGTTTAAATTAATCCATTGAACAATTAATAACACGTCACCATACTACATCAACAAAGCATTGAGATCAGTCCATAAACCCTGTCCAATCCTCCACTTCAGCACTAAAGCATGTGTTATGGTTTTATATTCAAATTAGTCCAAGTGCACCTGTTGTATGTGCAACATTCACTTTACCTTTCCTCTGAAGTTGTGCCCGCTCCTTCTGCCGCAGATCTATCTCCCTGCCAAGCGCCTTCCTCTGCCGCTGCAGTTCGCTACGCAGAACGGCTATACGCAGCTGCATGCACTCCCGCTCTTTCTTCTGTTCAAAGCAAACAGAGGAAAATGATATGGAGAGAAAACAGAGAAAGAAATGAAAGATGAAAGAAAATATTTAGCATGTGGTCACAGCAAATTCTGAGCGCTTATTACCCGTCATAAAGACTCCTAAATTCCTACAAGCTCCCTCAAAAACAAGCCATGTTTTCACAGGCTGATCCCACGTTGCATTGATTTGATGTACATCTACTGAATATATATACTGAGCAACACTCGCTGTCAATAATTCAGAATCCACTGTCAACAACTGATGACAATAAAGGTGGAGAATGATTTGGCTATTGAAAACATTTCGCTGAGCCCTGAGATCAGTGTTACGGCTAAAAAGGTTTAGTAATGACCCCCAAGTCATGGGAACGGCTGGCTGCGAGTTAACTGGTGTGAAGTTCTGGCTGTTAGCATGCAAGCAGCTGCTGTAACAAGATGTAAGGAGGCTGAGGGCGCTATTTTTGTGGTGGCGCAACGACTTATTATGCATGCTTGTTCACTAGCATGGCTTACTTAGAAACCTAATGATGAAATCGTGATAGAGCCATAATCATACTTATTAGTCACACCAGTGCCTGGTATGACAACTCAATATTTCTACAGTACGGAAAAGATGTGTGTTCTTGTATGTGTCATTGGTGATTACTATTTTTCATCAAAACAATCCACCAAACAGTTTCTGGTTCCTCTCTGCACCCAAGTGACACAACAACTCATGTCGATCGTAAAAGGCCCTCCACGCAGCAGGTTAACCCACACACTTATTTTATAAAATCAGATCTTTTTTCTCTGGACTTGTTAATTCTGTTGCACATGTGAAAGCTGAGCAACTTACACCTTTAAAAGGTACTTTCAAAGCAGACATTTTGACTTATCACAGCACTTAAAGCATATAAGTAATTAATGATAGCTGCATTCCTTTACAGTAAGTGTAGTACTTTCAGGCCTGATATTGTGCATGCTGGCTCACCGAGACAGGCAATGATCAAGTGTGCCCACTCACCATTCACTAAATAAAGTTTTTTTTAAACTTTAAACTGCGAGTAATGCAGTATTACTATAGTTTAGCAGTATAGTATAGCAGTAACACGCAGAAAACCATAGCACACACAAACGTGTGGATGTACACAAACCCTCAAACTTTGTCTGCCTTTGTCTCTATACCCACAACTCTCAGCTGGCGTCTCTCTCACCACATGTTCCCAGACCAGCAGCATCATCAGAGTGCAGGTCATTAGTCAACATCTTGCCCTCTCTATAGGGTGTCCCTTCATCAGGCCTCATGTCTCTATCTGGTTGAGGGGGAGCATGCAGTGGGCTAACCAAATAATGAGGAACAGCACTGGAGCTTCATGGACTGATGGATGTGGATGTGGTATACAGCAGATGAAGGGGAGAGATTGGAAGTTAACAGACAACATACAATGAAAAATGATAACTTGGGATGAACAGATAGGGCAACTTCAAAACATGCAACGAGAGATTTAAGAGGCGACTTCTAGGGACCATGTGGATGATGACTGGGAAACGTATATGTAATAAGAGTTGGAAGAGAAAAACGTGGAGACACAAGAGAATGACATGGATAATATGGAGCTGGGAGGGAGTGAGTTTGTTGGCAGAATTACAGGGATTCAGCCTTGTTATTCAGCCTGCAGTTTGCAAGGAGGGACAGGGGCATCTCACACACTCACACATGTATTTAGATAGTGATCGTGGCCTGGATCAGAGGAAACACAGATATGCTTCTTTTTGAAGACTTCTGAGGGCTTTGTGGTGAAAACAGAGAGGGGTATCAGTCGCAGAGAGAAGACTGATAGAGCCTCCAATGTGTCGCACCCTGATGCTTGCATGTTAACCACCACTGGCTTTGGCACGAACCAAGAGCCTCCTACACTTTCACTGAGCGCATAGTTGACAAGTGGGTCACAGCCATGTCAGTGCGAGTGTGTGTGTGTGTGTGTGTGTGTGTGTGTGTGTGTGTGTGTGTGTGTGTGTGTGTGTGTGTGTGTGTGTGTGTGTGTGTGTGTGTGTGTGTGTGTGTGTGTGTGTGTGTGTGTGTGTTAGACTGTATCCCACCACCAGGGCCTGTCTGAACATCAAACAGCAGTGGGTCAGCTGAGTAAATAAGCAGCAGGCGTGGGGGGAGCATGTTGTAACCCAGCAGATTAATGGCAGAGTGTGGGTGAGAGGGTGAAAGGGCCATGCGCTAGGGTTGGTGGCCTCCACTCTGTCCCCCTTTGATCTATGCTCACTATGACGCGCATAGAGGGATAGTATAGACCTCTCCAAAGGCAAAGAGGGAAACCCTTAGAAGAGCCACACAATGCTCCACTCACTCCAAGTTGCTGGGTTTTACAGAAAGGTAGAGGACGAGGATTATGTGATTTATTAGCTGATGTGAGCTCTGAAAAGGGTTTTAAGGAATGTTTCACTGAGGGGAAAATATCAGAGACGAGTTTTTGAAAGGGATCCTTTGTGGCAAAAGAATGGAGCCTCAATGTTTTTGTGGGAAGGCTTGAGAAGGCTATAGTGGAGCTAATTTAATAGGTGGGGTGAAGGTCTGGGGAGAGGAACATAAAAAAATCAGCCATATCAAAAGCCGATGGAGAGCATGATGGAAAGCAACAGCTGTAACAGCTGTCTAAAGAGGCACTCTAAAGACACATTCAGAACTTTTCAATTTGGTATCTGCGCTAAAGCACATACACAAAACACACACTCCCGTAGATTTGAAACATTGGGTGGACACAAAAATATTCCAGGTGCCCAAAATGAAATTCAGCATGTAAGGTATGTAATCCTGTGACAAGAACAATGGTTTTTCCAGAGGCAAGTCTAGCTGGAGGATGAAAACACAGAGGTGTCACTGCCTTGGGGCTTTTACAACAAGAGAGGGGAAGCTTTTGAAGTGAATGTTTACCGTAAACACTATGTCAAACCTGGGATCAGCGCTCAGTTTTCACAGCTGTGGGGCTGCCAATTCCAAAAATGTTAAATATGCTTTCTTGCTTTTGCTGTGGATCCCAGTCGAGGACATGACAGGAGGTGGAAACACAAACAGTGGATTTTGGTCAAAGCATTATCATTTAGGCAGGCGGGATGTTGCTCTTTTTCCACTTATCAGTTGAGCCATCAACACAAAACGAGCTGCTCAAAGGGTATAATTACATCCCACATTACTTTACATTACAATTACATTTGGGGATTTAGGTGATACAGCCTCTTAAATCCTGTAAAGTATTTAGCACAATACAGTCTGCTGAGGTTTATTATTAGTGGAGAAACCAAAGGGCCTTTTATCGCTGATCACAGCAATTACTGCCCTCTGGTGTTAATTAACTTTCTTTGAAAACACAACATAAACTGATGATACAACAACTGCTACTGAAAATAAGCAAATAACACCACTCCTGATTAAAAGGTAAGTTGCTGATGAGTTGGAAAATTCTGCCAATCAGTGACCGTGCTCACCCGCTCTGTGCAGGTCGCTGTCGTCCTTAGCTTTTCCTCGATCTCCTTCCCGATCCTCTGCACTGTCACTTGGGTCTGCTTGATGGCTCTCTGGGCTGTGTGAAGCCTGTGTGAAGCAGGAGAACACAAAGTCACCGTGCACATCTTTGTTCGTCACCACACACTGGACCACATGAACGACACCATGTTGAAACCATGTTTCCAAGTGGCCACTAAATTGATCACTGTTATGACTATGTCAGCAATTCATTTCATTTAGCTTGGACGTTTACACTGGCTGTTTGGAGAGCATCATGAGAATTATAACTGGCCCCATGTGGAAGAGTCATTGTGCAGTGTGTTTGTTAGCCCTCATTGTTTCTTTTTCTGATTTACTGAGGCTGTCCTTCATTGTTCTGACTCACCTAAACTAGAATAAAAGTCTAAAGTTCATTAGACCAGAATGATCATGTTTTAAAACACCACAGACCACAAATATCAAAACAAAAGTTGAATCACTATTATTTTCTAATAATCTAACCACAAAGTGAGATCAAACATGGTGTGATAGACCTGAACCCATCAGTCCCAGAAACTGAGGTCAACCGTTCAAAGGCCAACTAATTAATTGAAACCATGAAGATGGAGGCTTTGTTCCAAATACCATGTCACTGTCATCACTGAAATAGGGAACAGCAACATCAGCACACAAATGACAAGCCAGTGCATTATTTAGACCATCAATCACAGGGTTAATTAACTTCCAAGTATGCTTTCTTCAAGTCCAGAGCTCCACCCCCATCCCCCACCCAACACAACCCATCTACAGACCGCAGGCCCACATGGTGGGAATGAGTTAGAGCACAGACAAAAGAGGGAACAGGCAATTAGCAGTCATAATGCCAGACTGGTGTTAGATCATCCACTTCTTACAAAATGTCTCAACACCATTCATGTTCCATCAGAGTTAGGCTGCACAGTAATGTCTACAGTAATCGGCAGAGAATGGCTTAAGTGTCTGAACCGTGAATAAAGATGCAATGAGGAGGCCTGTTCGAAAAAGTCTGAAGCTTCGAAGCTTCAATCATATTATTGACATTTGAATTTTAAAATACACAATATTTATGGATTTGTTTGTTTGTTCATTCTGTTTCAACCAGTGAGAACAATCCCAGCTCCCTGGCTGGAGCCAATACCAGCTGACTTTGGGCAAGAGGCAGGGTACATCCTGGACTGGTCACCAGTCAATCACAGATCACACATAGAGACAGACAACCATTCACACTCACACCTACAGGCAATTTAGAGTCACCAATTAACCCGCATGTCTTTGGACTGTGGGAGGAAGCCAAAGTACGTAGAGAGAACCCACGCAAGCACTGGGAGAACATGCAATCATAGACAAACATCCAAAGCTTCGTTCCAATTGAGTCTTCAAATGTTGAAAACATACATTTGTTACAGCCCTAGTGATTAGCTCTTCTTGTTAGCATATTTCTTTGTCTCCTAAAGCTAACCCTGTGGTTTGGGTCATATGGGTGATGTCAATAGGGTTTTCTTTTAGGCATTTGCTTCTTCAAGTCTTCAAGAAATTGCCTCTTGAGTGGGTTTAGTGTAAGAGGCTCCTTTTAACAGGCTCCCAGCTTGGTGGGGTCATTTCACAAATCCAGGCTTTTTTGTTATGAAACTCACACAGTGACCTCTGGATATAACTGCCTCTTTCTGGCAACCAATCCAGAGAAAATTGTTTCTGTGGCAATGTAAATAGAACTTTGGGGAGGAGTCCTACAGGAAAATTATTTCATATTTTCTGCCCACAGTTTTTAATCTGTCTGAGGTGACAGCGATAGCAGTTGGAGATAGTCCTTCAGAACATCAGGGCAAATCTGTTTTGACAGCTTCATCTGTTCATCTGTTTAGGTGATTGCGATGGTAGAATCTGATATCACCTTTTCCCCCAGGTGAGAATAGTTATCTCCTCTCCTTTTCACGCATGTCTGCCCCCTTATCATTCGCTCTTGGCCAAACGCCTGCCCATCAAGCTCTATCACAGCCTATGGACCAGCAGGGGGGAAAGTGTCCACAGAATGCCTTCTCACGAGCCATGGCAACTTTCCTTTTGCGAGGCATGAGATGTAACTTACAACTCTGTTGGGGGGGGATCTGCCGGAAGTTATGACTGAGCCTGTGCACTCAACCCTTGATGCCGATTAACATCAGAAAAACAATAACATTTTCTCCTTTGACGGTGGGACGAGATCCTGCAGGGGTGTCAGATGAAACCTCTACTTTTGAAACGTTCAGATTTTTTGATAAACATGAACGACCTTGTAGAAAATCTTTAATAGGGGCTTCTAAGTACAGTAAACATATATAAAGTTGAAATGGTGAATGTTAAGATTTACAATCAAGTAAAGTAAATGGATAAAACGGATGACCTCTTGAAGTCCTTTCAGTGCAGTTGGAGGCCAGCAGCCTCTGACTCAGGTCTCCTGTTTTCTGTTCATTTACCTTTACTGATTACCTTGAAATAAATATTTGCCATGGTTTACATGCTGTGTTGTGATCCAGTATCCGCAATTTCTGCAATCAGGGCTGAGGGGGGAAAATCAGCAAATGCAGATGTGTCATCTGACTCACAAAGATAAGCCAGAGAAAGGCCTGGGAGCTGAGGAAGACACCAGCGTTGTTCTTCTGAGAGAATCTAAAGGGGAAAGATCAAGTTGCTGATTTTTTCTGCTCAAACCTTCTATTAAAAGAAACCCTTGCAGGTAAGAAAAATATGGGGACATCAAGTAACATCTAAGGAGTCATGTAGCAACTGCTACATTTTCCAAGTATTGATTTTATATTGGGAGGAAATTACGATTAATCACATGTCCACTTAAGTGTACATCATGCATCACTAGCCAGATTCCAACTAGATATATCTTTATAAAATTTGGGTTGAAAAAAAAAAGAAGCTCAAATCTTGTTTTTCATGCCTAAAGATGAATAAAAACACTTCAAAAACATTTTTTTTTAAATCCTGACTGAGGTTATCATAATTCATGCATGAAAGGGTTAAGATCACCTTCCAATAACTGACAGCATATTTTTGCTAGAACTAATTTGACTCCACTACAAAACTTTGTGTGGGAGACTGAGAAAAGAGATCGGATCTAGCAAACTAGACAAGGAATACTGTACACATGTTGCCTTCCTATCAGAAACTGGCATTCAAATTGAATGGTTCAAACTAAGCAGATAATTACAATGGCTGCTTACCCTTACCAAAGCAGTATTGTAAATGTACTGAACATCGTGTGGCCTGGACAGTCTTTCAGCTGTCAAACAAACCTGGGTCTGAGGAAACAAGCAAGAACTAATGACTGTAGTGAATTCATTTCCAGAAACCGTTTTTCAAACACCACAGGGTGAATAAGGCAGCTGATTAAGCTATTCAAAACAAGCTCCGAGACATTTTGTGACAACAAATTGAGGTTAATGTCCAACTATCACACCTCTGGCAGGGACAAAACAGACAGCAGCACAGGAGGAAAATCACAACAAACAACACTACTAAGTTCTGTCTGTATCTCACTGCTAAAGAATGTCAACATACACATTTAACCACTTGCTGTTCACCTCACTTCGCCATTGTCTCTATCTTCTTGGAATGGAAGATAAGATTACTGTAGTTTCTTTGGCAAGCCCGCATACGTACTTTTTTTGATGGGATCTGCCGAGTTCCTATAAGCCATGGTAACATGACAACTACAGCAGAACTGCAGAGAAGTCAAAGAGATACTGAGAAAATGTACTTTTGGTCTCAAGAGGGTCAAAAAGGGCTCACGTACTCTTCAGATAATTACAGAAGTTTGGAACCCGGGTCAGGGTAAGCTCCTTGCCCTTGTCTTAGACCAAAAATCTCAAACTGTTAGTCATGGTTACTTAAGCATCCTGCTCTGGTAGGCCCAATAACAAACAATGAAGAGGATTATCTACAAAGTAGTGATTTATGTACAAAAACCTCATACAAATTTCATTAGTCAAAGCCTTGCTTGAGAAGCCAAAAAACACAAGACAAAAGTAGAGATAGGGATTAGAAGTTTTAAGCTGGAGTATAATTTTAGAGGTAGGAGAAATGAATCCCACAAGGCCAGCACTGAAGAAGCTGTAACACTGGAGACCGTGAGGGGAAAATAAGAGAAAGGGAAAGAATTGGGAGGGTAGTGAGAATGGAAAGCAGATAAGCTGGGAAAAAGACATGCCTGAGGTCTTAACTGAGGGAATGTAATCACAGTTTGAAAAAAATGTGCATAAAAAAACATTTTTGGAGGACGAACAGTGTATCTGAAGGGGGGGTTGCAGGCCTACCAAAAACAACCCTAGACCTCTTCTATAAGCATTAGTTTGATTCTGCACAAGCCCACTCCTGAGGTGTGTAATGAAAACAAAAGCATCCGCGTCCATATATACACGGTGATTTAAAGCTTGAGCAGTCAGTTTGTTTCTGTAGAAGGGTTGCTTCTGGTTAAGACTCCAGGGCAGGCCGTGGAGTCAGATCCAGCTGTCTGGTTAACGCAGCAGAACAACAAACGTCCTGTGGCTGAGAGCGTCTAGCCAGCAGGTGAGTAGACCTCAGGGGCTGCTGCAGGAAAGTATTATCACATCAATAGGCTCTGGGGCCTGAGAGACCCACCACAGAGCTCCCCCATCACTGTGCACTGCTTCTGTTGACGCGTACTGTACATACATGTATACTCCACATAGGAACATACAAAATCAAATCAGGGAACACAGGCAACATATGGCTGTGATCACGGGAGGACGGGTAGTTTCCCCTTTAGGCTCAAGGAGTTTGAGACAGGTTTATCCTGCAACGGCACAGCGCTGAACTGTGAAAGTGGTGCCCTATGAATGATGTCTGCCATGTGTCAACAACGGTTTTGTTGTCATTATAAATACTATCTGACATCGAAAAGTAAGTGCATACAGCTTTGCTTTCAGAGAACTATGAGTAACAAGGGGGCCACTCAAGTACTTCCTCTTACACACCACTTCAATGTGACGTTCAAGTACACATTTGGCCATAAAAGATGGCCTCTAACCACTATAAACTGGATCAGTAAACCACTCTGTCACTCTTTGTGCCTCCCCTCTTTGTTAATATCCAACTAGTCAGTCATGTGATGACAGTAAGTCAATCCTACCACCAGTTTTATAAGGGTTTCCACCCTCTCTTAGTGCTCACACATCCAACCTTTCCCTAGTAAGACTGAGGAGTGTACTTGGGTGGTTGAGAAATGTCTGAATATGTATTAAAATTGTCTACTAAAGAAAAAACAACTTTGTTGAACAGCTGATTCATCTTCATCACTGTCCTCTTGTCTTTCTTTCTACCCCGACAGGGGCCCAGCCCTATATAGCACGTGGCTCAGCCTCTATAACAGCCTAGAAGGCTCTCTACAATAGACAAGAGTTTGCTGATTGATGATCTGTACTCTCCCTCTTCATCTCCCCATCTGAGACGCGTTGTGTTTGCTAGCCCAAATCACCATGCTACTCACACAGGCGATGGCTGCTGTCAACCGGAGCCAGGCTGAAAAGCAGCCTGTGAATCTGCTGACAAATTACTGTCATTAATCAAGACCAGTGCCTTCTTAGCAAAGCAGCTCTCATCTTTTACCATTAAAGCACTGCAGTAAGAAAGACACTTTGCACTGGGCCAAAGCAGGGGGCGAGACACTGTTGGTGTCCCCCTGCGGACATGCATTAGTGCTGTTTGAGGGGAAAAAAAGACATTTACTCAAAATCCTTTGGAAGAGGCACGATAAAAACTAGATGACCAAAGGACTATTTTACGTGATGAAAAAGTCAATGCATGGTGCAGTGCCAGCAGCAGATAAACGCTGCTGCTATTCATCATTTATGAATGTGCACAAGAACACGAGTGAGCCAGTAACAAGCAGCACCACCTAAATGCTTCAGAAAGTGTAAGTACTCTGAGGCAGAGCACTGAGGGTCAGAAGCTGAGTGGTATAAATGGTTATGTACCAGGTGGGATACAGTATCTGACGAATCTCTCTACAGTACATGATCATAAACCACGTGCATATGAGTGCACTGAGCCAAGGAAAAACTCTGACAGGGGTGAGGAGCTGCAGGCAGAGCATCGTGTGGGAAGAGAGGGGATCAATGTAACTGTGTTAAACTCAACAGAGTCCCACTGGGTGTGGATAGAAGAGGATGTGGAAGAAAGCTGCAATAATAGAAGAAGCAAGAGCAGAGGTCATAAAAGTTATGATTCAAACTGGGCTTTCTCTCCTGCTTGCTGCTAGGGAGGCAATGGTATCCTCTCATATAAGCATAAACCATGACCACGTCTGGATGGGGTAGCACTATTAAAGCTCAGCCACATTTGGCACAAGTCCACAGCAAAGGTGTGTGACGCATTTATGTCCCTCATATTTAATTCTTATAGAGGAAAATGTCAGTGGAAGCCTTCATAATGCTCATAATGACAGGATCCTTTTCTTATTTTAGAAGTGTTCAACTTGAACCTTTGGGATAGATATCCATTTAGTTAAAACTGGGTGTAATTATGTTGTTGTGTGATGAGGCCACGGTTAACAGCGGGTTTCCCTCCGGGGAAGCCCTGGTGATGCTGAAAGTAGTGTTTACATTCTAACACATCTAAATATAAATGGGAAACAACAAGGCTATGTTTGTCAACAGATGCCAGAACTGCCTTGTGTCGTCTGATGTCCTTTCCTACTGTACTAGGGTTCCCCCTCTAACAAGCAACTCACTCAGCAAATCTCTGTCTCCCTCTTGTGGTGTAAATTTGTATTGCGACCATTTTTCACAGTCAACATCATCAGTATTTAAATTCTAATCATAATCTGATGCTGGCAAAACAATAAGGTTCATCACTGGGATAGGCCGCCATCTTGTCCAAAAATACAGTGTCGATGATGGGCTTCTTGATTTATATTGATTTGGGGGCCGGCAGAACCTCCTTGATAATGGGTCAAAATGTTAGCTTTCCTGTGGCACCATCTGCTGGACTACAAATGCCAAAGACAAATATGTAATACGTAATAGCAGGAAATCTAATCACATGACTAATTATGTAAAGTAAGTAAGTAGGTAAGTAAGTAAATTACACTGTAAAAAATCTTTTTAAGTATTCCAAATCCACTGCACATGAGAGAAAAGACTCCAGAGGCCATGCAGGTAGGTTGCTGCGTTAAAATGATGTAATACATTTGATGAAAGCTAAGGCCTGTTGATAAGATAATATGATGTAGTGCTGCTAAATGGCATGAATCTTACCTGAGCAAAGAGAAAACGCTGTAGGAGTTCCTGACTGAACTCTGGTCAACCTGAAGCAGACTGTTTTTCTTGCGCTCCGAATGATCCTGTAACAACCACATGTCAGTGTTTCGGTGCAGAAGCCAAAGAGCGCCCAAACAAAGCTAATGAGATTAGGACTGGGTATTCCATTATGATGCTGAAACTCTGGAAAATAGACAAAATGCTGCACCTTATGATCAAAGTCAGCTGCATAGTAGCCATCATTCAATCCAAATATGATCTCATTTGGATTCCGAGATCGAATCTGTGGACAGAGCAAAGCAGTAGGGCTCATTGTAGAGACAGAGATGGAAAGAACAAAAGACAGTGGGCATCTGGATGTACATGATAATGTATCTGTTCATGAGCCTTGAAAATAGTTTCACTGTGAAAGAATAGGAATGACATTGGGGTCTTTTACTGCATTTTACAATTGCTTTGGCTCAATAGAGTCTCAATGTCCAAAACCTTTAATGCAAAGTGCCAAATTGCTGAACTCACACACATAATTCGAAACTCAAATTATTAGCATATTAGCACAAGTTTCAACAGAATTGTAAGCGTACAGATTACTGACATGTGTCGTCAAACATTTCTTCTCCTTTTAACAGCAGTACTGCGGTGAGCAGCATTGCAACATAAGAGCTAATTACTTCACCACCAGTGTGATACAGTTGAAATATTTGGGGAAAAGGGAATTAATGGAAAAGAACTGAAGAGGAAAGGTAATGTCTTGCCTTTTGATTACTGTGTCTGTTATAGTAGTGAAAACTATTGTTAACAGTAATGTTATATGTTGTCCAGCATATCAGCTGACTGTATTTTTGATGATTAAACTTAGTGATTGAAATGAAGTGACTTTGTAGTTCTTACACAACAGAAACAGGAAACAGTATTCAACAGTGACGCAGTGAAGTACAAGCACAATCATCGTGTTACCTTGTAAGAATGTGTGGCTTACTGCAGTGTAAATCACATTACAGTTAAACAATGTATTCACTAAATAATATGAATATTCTCAAAAGTCCTTCATACTCATTGCACTTTTCTCCATCACTATTTGCAATTTCCATTGTCATGAGTGTGACTGCTGACCTGTTGTCCTGTGTATCTGAGGCCATCCAGGTTGACCTTCCACTCTATGAGGAGCTGGTACTGTTCCTCTTGTCCTCCCCAGATCCTCACCACGAAGCAAGACACTGAGGTGTCCAGAAGGTCCGGCAGCATGCCAAAGTCCAGGCTTCGCCAAGTTGGATTCTGAAACACACACACGGAGATCAGCACTCACTTGGTGAGGATAATCACCACTGAGAGTGCATACGATACTGGCATGACGGCTGATATAACTTAATAACTTATTTATTCAATAAAGTAATGTTCAAACTTGAACTTAAACTTAAGCTACTGTTCATGTCAGACAAGTAAACACAATGCAAGTGTGTCTGGTACCTCTGTCAGGTCCAATGCCATAATGAGATTCCCATCCACTGTAAAGTAATTGAATCATCCTGTTCTGTATTAACCTTAAAGTCTGATCCCTACTGCAGTTCGTTCTCTGTCCTTGAACTTCTAGACTGACAGCACCAAGTTCAGCTCTAGAAAATGCTGCAGCCATTTACATCATTCAATTATGTACCATTTCCCTCCATCAGAGAGAAAAGCTCTTGCTCTATGGGCCCCTTTCAAGGACAGGCACAATAGGAATGTCAAAAGCAGAAGTACAGTGCACGGGGTGGTGGGGGTTAGAAAACAAAATGAGGGAGAGTCAGTAGCGGAAGCAAAGGGACACAGCCGTTAGAATGAAAACAGGAAGAGCAACAGGAAACATTTCCCTTAAAAAACGATGACAGGAAGGAGAGAGAATACTAAAGAATGAATGTCAGCAAGGATGTTAAATTCAGCAGGAGGAAGTTGGAGAGATGACAGGAGTCATGACTCCTGCGGTGCATTATAGAGTCTGTCTGCCCAGGATACTAAACAGTATGCCTGGAAAGCAGCTTAGGTCAGCTCATGACTCGGCAGCAAGCCCAACAGTAATGGCTTGCTATCCTTGGCTGCTTCTATAGCTTTGTGCAGAAGTGCATCTGCCACGCCAATAAGAGTGGGAAGAGCCAAAGAATCATGTAGTAATATACAGCTGGCCCATTTACACAACTCACTGATGCTTACAGACCAAGAGAGAAAATTGGGAGAAAAAAGGGAACAGCACATATTATATTTAACTCATCTTGATGCCAGTCTGACATTTTAATCAGTGAAGCATGTTTCACAGCATGTCACTGCAACTTTGATGTTTGAAAACCAGTTTATATTGACGAACAAGCTCAGAGGTGGCTAAATGTCAGACTGGCAGGAAGGCAGCAGGTATAAATGCCAGCCTTGGCATCAGTAAAATACAAGAGTACTGTCTTCCTTCATCATGGCACTGCACATAACGACCAGTATACTAACACACACTGCAACAGCAAGGTGCAGGTAATGACCCTATCCCAGGAGGCAGACATGAAAAGCTTGAAGGTTTAATTATACTCACCAGCGAGTCTCGTATGACTTCACTCTTGTAAAAATCTAAGAAGACATAAAAAAAAAAGCTGATTAAAAGAAGGTAGAACGCACTCATGCACAATCGACTTTGTGTCAATCTGCCCTAAAATACTTTTCACAAAAGCTCAGCCAGCTTCTACTGGACAGCAGGTACACAAGATTGTAGTGACAGTATCTGGAGTAAACTCCTGAAGCTGCTCCACACACAGCGAGGACACCACTGTGACTTTATTGGATTATTGGCTCGTTCTGATTCACAGCTGGGAGCCGTGCATTTAAAAAAACTACCTGAATGGATAACCTTTAAATAAATAGTTCCACAGGGTCCACCAAGTCAGTCACTAGTCCAATGTCCATAGAGTGTTAACATTTTCAGCTTAGGGAGACATATTTTGTGTTTGTAGATACTAGAATTAGTGCACAAAACCATTGCAAAAGTATATCATTTCTATTTTAGGGTGGAATATCCTATTGCAGACAATTGGCTTGAGATTTCTATTTAATTACTCAGTCATCACAAACCATCTAATGGCAATTATTTTTCATATTTGTCAGGGCCACATTAGCTACTCTTACCATGTAGCAGTCTACATTAGTTCATATGAGGAGGAAAGTCCTCCTTTTAGGGAAAACATGGCGCAGAGACACATAATGTGTGTCACAAACCTTCCCAAGTACTATATGTGAGATTGTAGAAAACAGACCAAGCAGCATTACCCACTGTCAGCGCTCACACAGAGGACTGACAGGGTGGAGGGTGTGTGGAAGGGCTGACAATGACCTCTGGATATGCGGTCTCCTATACAGAGGTGGAGGGTGAAGTAAGTGTCCAGCAGTGGGGAACCATTCTTGTTGACAATGTTTCTGGCTGCAATGCTCCGGAGATGACGCAATCGTCTCTGTTTGGCAGGAGAAAGAGAGAGAGAGAGAGAGAGTGGGGAAAGAATGAGAACAATTAACAGACATCAGAGCTGTTGTATTCAGTTTCACCCTCATCATGTGCTCGTCATTGGCAAATAGTATCTAAGCTGCTCTGAAGATGCAGAATCCTAACTGGGTACAGAGATCAATAAAATATCACATTTATATATATATATATATATATGTCCGTGTATATATACACACACGGACTAAAATAGCCGTTATTTCCCATACACAGAGGCAACACCGACTGTGTGCGTTTGCTTGATGTCAGCAGTTCAAATAATAGAGGCATGGCATCCCCATGGTAGCCAGTTAACTCGACAGGCATGGCCAGCTGTGACAGTCACATGAGAAATGTGTTGACTTTTTTTTGCCTATAAATGATTTGTCACAGAAACTACAAATCACAATGAGCCAACTATGGAACAGCAATCTCTTATAAAATGGCTTAGCACACAAAACAAAAGCCAGCATACCAGTGATACATACAGTTGAGACAATTAATAAGATAAGATAACATAACATAACATAACATAAGAGATACAGAGTGGCATTTGGCAAGTTCCCGCTTCGGTCAAACACGTCACCACAGCGCAGCTTCTGTTGACCAGCAGGCCCGGCCTCTCTCCTGCAGCCATCCTGAGACTAAATCTAAGTCATGGGATTCCCTATAAGATTAAGGGCCTCAGAAACAAAAACCTCGATTGTTCTGTAAAGGACGTTTAACCCCCTCTCTTAAAAATGTCAGTGAATGGACTAGTGTGTGGACCACAGGCGTAGAGAAATGGCTGTATGTACACTTGAGTAGTATGAAACTACTGTGCTGTGTTGGATTGAGCTGGAAATAAAACTCGACCAATATTAGATCCCTTATTATAGGTTACAAGCTCAGACAAAGATCAAAGTCAGGAGCACTACTACTAAGCCACGCGTCATAATGTGATCAAAAAAGTGTGGTGGTTGTATGCGACACAGGGATTAGTGTGACAAAAGCGATTAGCTGGTCACAAGCCTGCTGCTGAACATCTGTAATTCAAACATCCCATTTCCTTGAAAACCAGACATGACAAACTAAATCAGAGCTCTGGCTTAAAACACTTAGTCAAACAGAGCTGTACATGAAGGCAAAATTAAACTGTGTATCTTTAAACTGTAAACTTTCTACCGACTGCTGCATTCCTCTAACCTTCTGTTCTTGTTTGTTCCCATTAGGCCCCAAGCTGTGAGTGTCTCTTCTGTTCCCTTTCTGTCTCTCTTTCTTTCTTTCTATCTGTCTGTCTGTCTGTCTGTCTGTCTGTCTGCGTATAGAAGACAAGGTTGTGTGGCTCAGGTCTGACTTGACGACACCTGAAGTTGCTCCATGTGCATCACAATTTGTATATACTGTGATTTTGTTGGTCTGTTCTGTACACGCCACTTCTATTCCATCTTGTCCATCCTGACGTGGGAGAGGGATCGCTCCTCTGGTGCTCCTCTGAGTTTTCTTCTCCATTTTTTCCCTGTCAAAGGGTTTTGGTGATCTGAATCTGAAAACAGATTATAAAGCCCCCCAAGGCCAGTGGTGATTTGTGATTTTACGCTGTATAATTAAAGTTTCACCTGATTGGACTTAACTTGAGGAATGAAATAGCAACTGTAAATAAATAAGACAACTACCTTTGTTTTAATATTACACAAACAACTGTAAAAAATTAAGCTTAAGAGAATAAAATATCAAAATACTTTGACACATCATAAAACAAATTAACCTCTACATTGCTTTTTTTTATTACTATTTTTATTTATATTACTATTTCAAACTAACATTTGTGATTGATACACAGTATAATTATTACAAATTATTACATTATTTATACAAAAAATGATTAGGGTTGTGAGTATGTGTCCTGTCCTCTGAAATCGCAAACACTTGTCCTAAAACATTCCTATTACTTTGATATGTACGCATACAAGTATCTGGTTGACTATGCTGTTATATTTAATATTAGATGTATGTGCAGAAGTTACAAGCACTCAGCAAAAACTCCCACATGAATCATCTCTCCTGAGTTCAGCTCTCAGTGTGTCTTCTGTTACTGCGAGCCAGCAGAACAATGTTACTCAGACAATGTTTTGTTATGGAGCTACAGAAGGGTGTGGGAAAATACACGATCAAATTCACTCAGTGACTTCAGGATAGTTTTACATTGATAAAATGTACATGCCCCCTGTATGTACAGTACCTGTATGCTCTTATACTATCCACGTGGTCACAGGTCAATGATGTGTGAGCACACCAAAGAGTTACAGATTGAAATGCTGAGGAATGTTTAAAGGGTCAGTACACCCAAAACACAAAAGGACATGTTTTCTACTCACCTATACTGTTGTGAGATCCCTGCCTCTGAGTGACTGCTGCAAAGCCAATACAATGGAACACATCCAGACACCACTAACTTTTGTAAATGCGGTAAACTGGTCTATTTAATTATATTGTTTCCTTAGTTAATGTTATAAGCATGTGAAACACTAATAACTACATGTCAGATATTCACATGTTACCCTTGAAAAAATGTAATAATAATAATATGTTTTTAATCTGAATAATATTGGTACATGTTTACTCTGTTTATTGGACAGAACTACTGACACAGTTTGGATTGACATCCACACCAAACATATTATGTAAATGTCCGTATAACACAATCATACACTTAAGCAAGGGACAAGGATCAAAGAGTTGGATTTGCTGCTGAAAAGATAAATTAAATTGCAGGCACAACAGAAATGATTACATTCCCAGCATCAATATGTATTCTGCTTGGTATCACTTACTATACGGAGAAGTTCATGCTGAGGAAAGCTGAGTCAGTGACACCCACATTAAAAACCACCAACAATATGCAACACCCAGCAGGACAGCTTGACGAAAACATGTTGCTGCTTGTACAAGGGATTTTCCTCTAATGAAGTCGGACTCACAGTTTCACAGTTAACTAAAGCAAACTCATTTCTGCATGTTTGCTGTGAATGTGGAGCGACATACTGTGAGGCAACTTTGATTCCTGATGTGGACCGAAGTGGTTCGTGGCTGAAGTCTGCCTCTGCTGCAAATAGCTGCTTAGCTCACGGGATGCTTTGTGCTGCTTTTGGATGTTTTGTCGTAAAGCAGCATCATATTCATATGATTCTCAGCCTAACACGGGCAGCCTGTTTCTCATCAAAGTCAGTGTCTAGTTTCTGTGAGACCTTGCTGGACCAATGTTACAGTCTGAGGTGTGTAGCACTAATGAATGAACTGTCAACTGACAACTTTTTACATGTTGTTGAATGAATGAATGAATGAATGGCTACATTTTTGCGGCTCACAAAGATTTTCTCAACTAAAAATAGTTTATACTGTGGACATTTTTCAAATAAAATAAAAAAATATCTAAATGAGACTATACAACGTGACAGTCATGACATATGCTTCACCTGCGTGCTGACATAACGCCAAGTTACCATTAGCAGTAGCATACTGGCTTCGTGCACTAACCCTAACCTGTTTAGACCTATATACACAATGAAAATAGGACACCAGCCTGAAAGGCCAGGGGCTCAACAATGCCTAACGCTAGCCTAACTGGTTTTAGTGTATCTGGGCTGTCAGTCCAGCTCTATCAGTTTCAAGTAAGCTAGCTAACTGCAAGCTAGCGGTTGCTAGCTAACTAGCTAGCCTGACAGGCCTGCCGTGTGCTCCAGGCAGCAGTTGAAACTGACGTTGTACACAGTAGGGCGGCTCGGTCCAAGTTTCCCTAACTTCATTTGATAGCAGTTCATACAGACGTGAGCTCCGAGGCTGTGCATTTACCTGCTGGGACGTGAGCTCTACATGTAAGGCTCGAGAGGATGAAGCTCCAGAGTTGGTGACAGAGGCGGCGGGGATGGTGAGAGCCCGACCGGTGATGGAGTTCATCCTCCTGTCGGCATCTAGCGGGTCCCCCTCATTCAACAAAACATCCCACCCACGACATCCAGGACCCTTGGCTTAAAGTTTACGAAGCTCCAGGCCACCACCAGAGACATGCAGACGCGGTTGTTTGTGGTGGTTGCGCGCTACAACAGCTGTCAGCTAACCTACGGGACGTAAACAAAGTACAGGCTCCTCTGCTGCACTTGGTTCGGAAATCCGTCTCCGGTTGGGAGGCGCGACACCCTGGCTGCTGATTGGCCAAAACTCACGTATGTCACGTAAAGGCGGTGCCTGCTGCTGAAAACGCGCGTTCCTATTGGTCGGATGATCTGTTTATCTTCCAGGATGGAAGGTGTCCGTTGAAATCTGTCAAAGCTGCAAAATATGAGGAAGTTGTATAGCGCAGCGTGACATGCAGGTGACAGTTAAACGGTGACATCCAGGCCATTTCACACGTACATCTCCATTAGAGCTATTACAAAACTGACGACAATACGTCAGATTTGTGTTACACTGGCTATCACACTGGTCAACCTTATGTCACCGATCTGTAAGTACTAACACATGAGGCCATGAACTAACAGCAGCAGCCTCAGCAGCGTCTGATCAATAATGTAAGAATTTTGCTCTCCTCTATTTGGAGTACTTTCTGTGCACTAGACCACAGTAACGTTAAATGATTCCTCGTCTAGCAGCTAGGGAGAAGGAAAAGCACTGCAGGAGGCTCCTGGATCCCAGGAATAGAAAGAGTTATGAGAGTCTTGTGTAAAAGTAGTAATACCTCAGTGTAAAAATACTCCATAACAAGTCACAGTCATGCAATTAAAATTATACTGCATTTAAAAGTATGTAATTATTAACTAAGTATTAGCAGCAAAAACTTGAAAGTACTTTAGACCCCTTTCAGCGTTTCTTAATATTATCATTATTTCTATTGCATTCACTTGTGTGCAGCACTGTAATAGTCAATTAGACAGTAACTTCTCACAGTTAAAGGCGTTGGGGAAATATCTGTGACAGTGTATCATATTTTATACACTGATCATATGATATGTGCAAAAATGTGTATCTGCAATTCAACATAGATACAAATATCAAATAACTAGTGTTTTAAAAGTACAATATTTCTGTCTGAAATGTAGAAGTATTGAATATGCAGCATGATGTGAAAATACTCATGTACAAGTACCGCAAGATTACAGTACTCGAGTCGATCTACTTCACTTTCCATTACAACTAGATCCCCAACTTCTCTCCATCTGAGCAGCAGCAGTCTACTATATTATGCACTATATGTACACACTGTGCAGTACTATATGACAGATGCATGTAAGCCTCTCACCCTGACTGCAGAATGTAAAGCAACCATGGGGGGGCAGCACCAGCCCCAGAGAGGAGTTCTGTTTGCACAGGGTCATTGGACTTGACAAAACCTATTGATTACGTTCAGTTTTCAGAAATAGCCAGTCTTGTGTATCTGAAACAGACCCTGCATGGTTTGGGAAATGGTTTGCTGGAGTTTATTAAAACATTTTCTTATCAACGTTGCCCGGTTTCCATTTTCTACTATTTCTTACTTATCCCCAACATTTTAGTGGGAAACATTATGCTTTTTACTCCATTAAAACGTATTTTACAGCAATAGTTACTGGATATTTTTTAGATGTTTCATGCAAAACATAATCAATGAGGCGTGCTGTATATCAAACCACCCATTACTTTATAAAGTAGTTAAACTGGTTCCAACTAGTCCAACAACAAAAAATAAAAAATAAATAAAAATGCTGTTTGCACGTTAATGCATCAATATCCTAATACAAACAGGTGAAATGGATACTCCTGTGCTTTTTAGTAAAATCTTCAGTGCAGGACTTTCACTTGTAGTGTTTTTTTACACTGTGGTTTTACTTGAGGAATCTGGGTACACTATCAGTATTAAGTCAAATGAAAAGATAAAACATTAGAAATGAGTCAACGTGATGGGTCAAATGTGTGCAAAAACAAGACACAAAGAGCACATCTCCTTCTGAAAATATACAAAAGTTTAATTTAAATATTAGCAGACAGATGATGCCATTCATCACGTAGACAGGTCTCGCTGTTTATTCCTTGCAAATTTATTGCACCTGAATCACAGTGCTCTTTACAAGAAGTCACAATGGTGAAACCAGAGGAAATTATTCTTCAAATGACCATCTTGTAATTTACCACCCATCAACATGACACAAACATTGGCCCACTTATTCTGATGATTCCCTCGATATATTCTATACTCACATACTCTTATTTAAAAGTACTCGTGACACACTAAGACCAGTATAATCCCTTCCTTTTTAATTATCACCCATGACGTAGTTACAAAGAGATCCACAGTACACTGGAATCATCAAACATCAGGATTTCCACCCACAAAACATCATTGTCTCTAACTGCAGCTCAAAACCTTCCAAAACACTTGAAGATACAGGACAACACTGTTTTTTTTTTTGTTGTTGTTGCATAGACAACACACCCATCCACACCTGGATGGACAACAAAGGGAAATCAAACCAAGCAGCACAATGGCTGTTTTAGAAAATTCTCTATCAAAAGGCATTTTTTTAAGACCTCAGAAGGTAATCAGCGATACAAAAAGTGCATCAGAAATATTCATTGAGGGGGAAGCACTAAAACAGGCTTTTTTTCCTCTCTACAGAATACAATTAATACTTTATGGCATTATACAATCACAGGCACACAATGTACATGTGCATTCACAATAGAAATCCACCCCGTTGAATTCCTTCACTCTCGGCTTCTGTACAGTAGAAATACATGCATCTGTGGGGACAACATAGTTCTTTGGCTCAATCAATCTTTGGGCTTGTTATCCCGATAATAAAGTGGTACCTTTCAGTTGCATTGTTTGTGCATTTAGCATGTAATAGGATCTTATAGAGCTTAGTGAGAATTATATGGATGCATGAGGGAAAGAAAACATTGGCACATCATCTTAATCCTACATGTTACCTCCCAGCTCCATCTAGTGGAGCATACTCCCTCTGCACTAATACGTTAGTCCAAACTAGATGCCTTCACTGAGGAAGGAAAACAGAAACAGCAAAGGCACACTTTTTAAAGTGCGATTTGGTTTAACTTTGTCGAACGCGGACGGTTTAACCCAATAAGAGCAGCATGGAGAGGTGGCTATTCTCAGGTCTGTCATTTCCCATGTCTGTGTGTGTGTGTGTGTGTGTGTGACGATGCAGAGAGCACAGGTCTCTTTAGCCAATGTGCTCATGTGCAGAGTCTGCAGTCCAGAGATAATTCAAACCAGGCACCAAGAGTGGACGGGGACAGGGTCGGGAGGGGGGCGGGGGGATCTGAAGATGCTGCCACAGTTCAGAGCTTCAACATGGCCTCCCTGTCCTTTCATTGGATGTACAGTACATCACTCTCTTTCAGGCCAAAACGGGTCTTGTACTTGTCAAAGAGGCACTGGAGGGACTTGATGTACATTGCATGGTACAGATCCACCATCTCCTCAGTTGGATCCTCAATTTTTGGCACTGTGATTGGCTCCCCAACTGTAACAGAGCAGAAAACAAAGAGCTAAAACCACCAGTGACAACAATGAATGTTCAATTAAGCAAGGACTTTGTTCTTCAGAGTTGGTTGGTTGCTGTCCTGTAACAAACTGTACTAAAACAGCAGAGCACTGTGGGAAGATACCCCTAACCTGTGCAAATACTAGCAGACAAACTTGCCTATAGTGGTAATAGGCTTGCAATATGGCACAATGCCCCAGGAGTCGCCGAAGAAGAGGCCACATCCATGGAAAAGGCACGGGGCAAAGCCTATGATCTTCTGTAACCTCTTTTGAAGAGTTCTCCAGTAGGTACCCTCCTCAAAGATCACCTGCTTGTAGGCATCGTTCTCTCCAAAGGAATACACTGGCACCAGGTCAGACCTGAGGAAACACACAAGAGGAACTCAACCACTGTACCCTGAATGCACATTTAGAAAAAGCACTGCTACTGTGGGACAATGCCAAGCAGCATGCGTCTATACAGAAACAGATTTTAAACAACTAAATCAACAAAAACATCCAAAAATAAGCAGAACAATGTATTCAATATATAAAAAAAGATAAGTGCCTAGTGGTGGAAACCTAATAAATGTAAAACAATAATAACACCTCTTGTTAAAAAGACAGAAAGCCTTTTTAACAAGGCAGTGGTCACATTCTAAGGCTCACTTTGCCACACTATAACCACCATACAGGTCTGGCTGATTTATATTTAATATCCACGGCTCTACATGAGGACTGGCCAACTCAGTTTGCTAGACTGTTGGCCATCAGAAAAAAAAATTCCAAAAGTTGCTTTTGCAACGTGCCAGTTATCATGAATCAGTTTAGCTTAGTGGTCACGTAAGCAGACTGTTGTAGTTTCCAGTTGTGAAATCACAAACATTTTGGAGTGAGTCTATATTCAGCATTACTGTTGGTATACAGCCATGTTTTTGTCTTGGCTAAATATAACCTTTATGAAAGGGTTTATGTAGTGAGGAAACCTAATGAATTTATATACCTTAAATCTACCTAAAACCTTCTTCTATAACACGTACCGTCTGAAATATGGATTTAGAGCCACCAGAAAATTCTGTGCATTGTAAACTTTGGACAAGGTGCCAGAAATTAAGGCCTTTTTTTAATATATATATATAATTGCATGCTCCTAAACAATCTCTATCAAATAGAGATGATGATGAAACCAGCTGAATGAGCATCAAAACCAAGACAAAGTGACCTCAGTGTGCACCCCAGGCTTATCTGAGCAGGAATGCTAACCTCATTGTTATGAATGAAGCTCTGCATAACTGCGTGTCTTTTCTACCAAGCCCAAAGGGTCTTTGGACAAGGTGTACCCTGTGGTCCACAGCTATATTTGAGAAAGAATCAGGCGTGTTTGGACAGACCAGGTCCACTTTCCTTTATAGTATGTTCTGTTATAGTGATCAATGCACGGCTCAATGCCAGCTCACACACTCGGACCCTTCCAAAAGGGTACTGCATGACACGAGCAACTCCAAGATTTATAAAGGACAACACTGCATATTCATAAAAGATTTGGCAATGCACTCTGAGCTAATTTCTACCTTTCAGCGAGTAACGATGGAGGGTTTACTCATTCCAATGAGTCACTACAGCCCTGTGAACAGCATTTTCATGCTCAAAACAGTTTTGGACAAGGCTGTGTTTTGTCGCAGTGACTGCACGTGTCTGAATGTTGTGTGCAGCCAGCTCACCCTTTCTGTAGAGCCAGCCTCACAAAGCCTTTGCGGTTCTTCAGGGTAACACAATTAATGCCTGGAGCACACTGCAGAGATTCCGCTGCTCCTCCGACAACAATGACCACAGCATTTCCCGTCCCGTTACGTGACAGCAGGTAGTCGATGGAGTTCTTGTTCACTGGACAGATACCTGAGAGGTGTGGAAAGATGATTAAACAAGGCTTACCAATGAACCATTCCGAAACGACAATAACCTATAGTAACCCAAGAGTGTATGTACAGTATCTATGGGCAAAGATGAAGCCTGAAAAACAAACAGTCCCCCAGGACAGAACAGTTAAAGCTCTATCAATCACTGAGATCAGCAGATCCAAGTAAACAGAAGCTACTTCAGCTGTGCAATAGGACAAAGGTCCACTCTTCTATCGATAGCCAACGGTTTATCAACCTTAGATATTTCCAAGACTCCATGGCTTCTCAGACCATCTCACCTCCAGACATCAGGTAGTCCCTGAGGACTGGCAAGCGGAAGTTTCCTGCCAGGGTTGCCAGGGAGGGCTTGATGCCCGGGAATTTCTTGGAGAAGCCTGTGGCCTCAGTCCCAAAGTTGCAGAAAGCCCCGAAACAGAAGATGCCATGGGGGTGGTAGCCAAATATGTAGTTCCGGCTGGGCAGCAGGTTGTGGGTTTTAATTAGCTGGAGGACAATAGCACAAAGAGGACCAGAGTGAGGTCGATTTCCACACGAGGGGCACACTGTTAGAAATGTTAGTGACCAGTGTGGCTAAAAGGCTTGAGAACAGAAGTAGTTTCTACACAGTATAAACTACAGTATACACTGATCTCATAAACTGCTTCCTGCCTGTTTGATTTTATTCCTCTCGCTTTGTTTTGTATAAAACTCTTTGTAACATTGTTTTTCAGATGTGTACTGTAATATTGATCCTTGACAGTGTGAACATGCAATTAACTTGTAGCACTGTAGTATGAATTTGGGACAGAGCTAATGTTTTAGTAGAACTGGGACATTCTTATCAGCTGGTGCCCAACATGATTCTCGTCTATCTGCTCATGCACAGTCATAAAATAATGACCCAGCACACATGTAGAGAACCTGCTCAGGCTGTGAACAGTAAAGTCGGCTTTAAACAGTCAGCATTATCTAAACCCCTTGGTTTCATGACAAAGTTATAAAACTACATAATCTCATGAGAAACTTTAACAGTGCTCTGATCAGCACTGTAGACTTAGATCCATCACAATGTGTACACAGAGCCCCCTTAGTAGCCGGTCAAACACAACAGTTGCATAACGACGTTAGCAAAGGAGATCACATTCATGATAGTACCACAGGACTCCACCTGGCTGGCATGGCACATGTAAGGGGTTAGAGATGTCCACAGTATTTACCACCTTGTATAGTTAGGAGACAGTGAAGAGACGGAGGCAAGACAAAGATTCAGTGCTCACTGTAAAAAACTATTAACATTACAGAAGAGTCTTTGTTACTAGTGCAGAGGCAGACTTGCACAGACGTCCATGTAACCGTTTTCATAACAGTCACACTCAGACTTCTTACAGTCCTCACTTTGATCTTAAAGTTGGTGCGGACTTTGACCGGCTGGCTTCCAACGCATAAATGATCGTCCTATGTTCATGACAGATAGAGAGAATGCGTGCCCTACAATCAATCAATGTCCCTGCAGATATATTCTGAGCTATTGGGTAGTAAAGTATCACCTAATGCACCTTTATTCAACTCTGTTACAAGAAATCAACTCCGACACAGACTGTGTTATTAGCTAATAACACTGACAGAGAGCAAGAAATGACACTGGCTAATTCATGTCTTGCAGCAATATTTTAGTTTGTTAAAACAGAGAGAAAGATAGAGCCAGCTGAGACTGGATGACAAAATGATGATCTCATCAGTTTGATCAGACAAACGGCTACATGGTACACACAGAACGGGTCAATGAGACGAACAAAGTTCAGCTGCAAAGAGTAGAGACATTCCTCCTCCTGGAGTTAGGCAGCCCTGTTTTTCCTTATTCCCTCTGTACAGTGGATTAACTCATCAACACCTGGGCAGACCATTTCTCCCTAAAATTATTGTATCCACTGAAACATAGTCAGTAGTTAATGTTTTCTTTGACAGCACAACAGCATATTAACTGACAAAATGATGGAAGCATACGAGCTGTGTTTCATTAGCACCGTGAGGAGTGAGGGTCAAACTAAATCCACTTCAACAACAGACAGGAACACACATTAAATCTGACATTCAATCCTGGGTTTTTTTGGAATGGATTAACTGATTTACATGACCGCGCTTACAGGTTTGAGAGCAATATTGCAAAAACAGTATCCAGTGTCTGTTTAAGAGCACCAGCACCTCCATGACCTGTCGTTTCATTTATGAAATATTGGATAAATGTCCATCACTTTATCACCACGTTCTATCACCAAACAACATCAAATGTGTTAAATTTACCCGACTAACAGTTTACATCGATACAAATCAGAGAAAAGCCTCCAATCATCTTTTTGGAGAAACAGGAACCAGAGAGTCTTAATATTTTTGCTGACAAAATGATCAGCACATTCAGCTGATCAGTAAAATCCTATGACTACTGGCTGAATCATCCGCAATGTGGCAGAGGACACACATTCTACCTCCAAACTCACTCAAACCTTGACCTCTGCCTCTACTGTACACCGCCTACACCGTGTGTGTGTGTGTGTGTGTGAGAGACAGTTTGTGACAACACCTCTATCCTCTCACCTAAACGAAGCAGTGGGGAATAACTGAGGGCAAGCCTAGCTTAGCACTTCTCTATCAGCTAGGACAAAGTCTAAAAATCCACACCAACGTCAAGTCCTCATCATAATCTACACAGGACAAGGCACAGCTTGGAGCCCACAGCTGATACCCAATCCACCCCTGATAAGCTTATCTACAATGCCAAACCTGCACAAATCAATGATCCAGCCCATTCAATCAGAGAACTTTGTGCGTGTGACAGCAACAAAATGCACAAAGCAGCCGTGTTTTCATATTTTCATTTCCTGACTGGTTGAAATCCTGAGCTGGGGTTGGATATTAACGATGGTCCACCAAGAAACCCACTAGGCTACGTACCCTAACTGGGAAGTAGTCCCGGAAATACGTCCACACTGTCCAGCTCCTCACCCAAGAGGACCTCCTGCCACCTGAGGAGAGCATGACAGATCACAAATCACTTTATTACAACAAAACTAGAGCTGCAACAACAATTATTTTCATTAGAGAATAGCGATTCATCGGTTTATTTCTTGATTATTCTGTGAATTTATCAATTAGTTTGTTTACAAGATGTCAGACAAATCTTAACATCTGAGCAGCTGAAGCCTGTGAGTTTCATGTTTGCTTGATAAATTACTTAAACCACCAGTTGTGAAATTTGTTGCTAGTTAATTTTCTGTTGATCACTATTAAAAAAGCTCTCTACAGTAGCACTACGCCTCCATGTAAATGCTGTACAACGAGACGGGCTACAGAAGAACTAAAGCTGACAAACATCCTCTAAACATAATGCAGTCATTGTGCTAATCATCACACCCAGTGCTAGAGGTGCAGTCATGTGCTGTCACAATACAATTAATGTGAACGATGAATTATCGATCAATCCAATTACATTCCAACACCATTTTACAGAAACATCAGACCGGTGGCTTCTGATTTATCGTGCCTATGCATTTCATCATCAGACCCGTGAGTTTTCCCTCATATGGGGTTCTATACTGAACTGTAGTAACTGTGCTAAGAATGTAACCATGATTTTTTAATTGACATCTTTAATGTCTTGCCTTGCTTCGGGGTGTTCCAGTCAACAATGAGCCAGGCGGTGTACAAGGCAGCAATAAGCCAGCAGTCAGTGCAGAACATGTAGATCAGCAGCAGAGTGCAGGCAACACCTGGAGGGGTGGAGGAGACGGTCCAATCAAACAGCTGAACAGGAACAACAGCCTTAGATACAGACAATGAGCTCAAATGATATAAGGGCTAAAATATTCTGTTAAAGGCCAGGAGAGGAATCAGGAGTCCGAAACAAGTATGTGTGCCGCTCAGAGATCTGCCCTCCTTGTTGTGAGACTAATGAGACTACAGGCTAATTCTTGGGGTTTCTTTGCTTTCTTATGGCTTAACTGAAACCTTCACATACACACAAACGCACACTCACCCAGTGCCAAGAAGCTGATGACCCACTGCAGCACAGAGATGACCTGCAGATGTTTTTCCATCTTCGATGTGCCCGGCCAGAGTGCAGATGGCAGGTCCTGCAGGGCAGAGAGGATGCTGGAGCCGGTGCCTGGAGACAAAAGGAGCAAGGTAAGACGGGAAGAAGAGAGCGTTAAAGGGAAAGTTTTATCCAAGCTGTCAAACATACGTGTGACTGAACTATTGAAGCGAGTTACAGAAGCTTTACCATGAAGAGAGGAGACTTTGATTCATCAAAGTTAACCTTAAAAAGAGGTTACTGATTGCCTAGATGACTGTGTCAATCAACACAACCCAGCAGCCCTACATCAATATACATTTGAGCCAAGCCACAGCCTCAGCTACTCACCAGCTCTTTTCAGTCCCCGGCCCATAAACGTGAAGCCACACAGCTACATGTGAAGAGACTGTGTGCAAAGCAGGAGCATAAAGCAGCGGACACATTAAGAGCGACTAAAGCTAGTCAAGCTCATACTGCTGAGAGCCAATGAGAAGGAGGATCTCCCCTCCAAGAAAACACTGTCGTCTAATCCCATCGGTGCACACTGAAAATAACCCAGCACAGAGCTGCTGGTGGTATTACCTGTAAACTATGATGCTATGACTCCTTAAAGGCTATCACAGCTTGGATCAGAGCCAGTGACCGATGGAGGGCGACAGAGTTGGCCAGGATACGGCTGGTGATGGCTAAATCTGCCCACTTAAAGTGCATGCTCTCCACTGTGAGCCAGATCAAACTGAACACCAGACAGAGAGGCACAAAAACACCATCAGATGAGGCAGGTGGGCCATGTGCAGGTTCAAAATACCTGCTGTAATCATTTTCTAGCTGCGCCACTGGACTCATCTCCAGCTGCACAGTCGACATCAAGTCTATCTAACAAAACCTGTGTGTCCATATGTGCCCTTAAAGAGTCACAGCTGGCCGTGAAGATCCGTTCATAAAGCGATTTCAAGGGACAAAATGTGCAGCCCTTGTTTGGTGTAAAAATGACTTCTAAAGTCCATCTGAAGATAACACGAGGCCTCAGCAGGCTGACTGAGACAAACTGAGCGTGAATCTTTAGTTTTTTCAGAGTAAAAGTCTCGACAGTGTTGAAACCATCCTGAAGCGCTGAGGGACAGTAACACATACTGGGAACTTCATACTAAAAAGAGTGGAACTTGAGGTTTTCTCCACTTGAATTTGTGTTATTTGGGTGAATATTTGTAGAAACCGTGCTTCCATATCTTCTCCTGCCATTGTAACAGGTATTGACAGGTTCGTGAGTGGTCACCATGATATTTGCAGATGTCTGAATGTCTGAGCCGACACAGTGAAACATCAGTGAAATGGAGACATTCATCAGCACGGCAGACCTTGGCCAAGTCCGCATTATGAAACAATGGTGTGCAATTTCTTAACCAGAATAACATTTCCAGTTTAAGAAAACACCAGTTCACATCTTGGAGAGTCACAAATAATTCTTCTTTCAGCCTAAATGTCATTTCAACTGCAAACCTCTAGATGTGCACAACAAGCTGCACACAGCGTTTGTTAGTGAGGGCAGCATAAACCTTTAGCCAGCACAAATCAAATACTGCAATAATGATATTCAAGAATAAATGTCTCCTTGTTAACTCGTTTTAATCTCCTGTAGGCTCACCTAGAACATGCAGTGTCTTTATAGTAAACAACAGTGATTATATGCTTTTTAAAATCACAAGGCTT
This sequence comes from Pempheris klunzingeri, assembly GCF_042242105.1. NCBI lineage: Eukaryota > Metazoa > Chordata > Actinopteri > Acropomatiformes > Pempheridae > Pempheris > Pempheris klunzingeri. The sequence goes on along the minus strand of NC_092025.1, from coordinate 1,952,266 downwards.
TTTTAAAAACAGTCCGTTCTGATGATGCAGCTCCATATTTTAAAAATGTTCTGCTGTATTTCTGCAGTTTTCCTCCCAATATTATTTCTGATATAATAATGCTATCTTGAAATATAAACATGGTGTGTGTGACACTGTCTCCAGCAGCTCTTACAAAGTGCTTTCCACACAATAAAAGACAGTATGGAAGGTGAAAACTGTGTGTGTGTGTGTGTGTGTGTGTGTGTGTGTGTTTCATCGTGCCCCCTGACCTCTTCCAGGAGGGGACTCCTAATTTGTTTGACCACTTGTGTTTGTTTGCCTGCTGTAGCCTTCGTTTCAAGCCAAAGAGGAAACCTTCTCACCTTTGAGGACGCCAGAGTACGCAGCGAGGATGGTCTTCATACTGGGGGCTGGCTGGGTGGTGAGGGATAAGAAGATGATCTCAGATGTCAGGACGGTGGGGGTCCTCTGTCCTCTGTCCTACAGCTCCTCTGTCCCCTCTGCCTTCAACTGCGGCGAGCTGCAGCTCCGAGCGGGCATTTAATGAGCGCGGGGAGGAGCCACGGACGCGGAGACAGGAGCGCTCAGATGTTTCAGTAATGTGCCAAGGAGCGTGGCTGTGGGGGGTGTCCTGCTGTCTGTGGTCAGCCACAAGTGAGCCTGCAGGTGGGGATCAGTCGGGATACTGCGCCTCACTCTGTATTTATGGGGGCGGTCACGTGGGCCAACTGGGAAAAACACCGAGCATGGATTGACCATTAATCCTGCTTCACCCCCCCCCAGCAGGTGAAAGCCTGAATCTTTGGCTTTTCAAATCAAATGGCACATTTCTACAGTCACGTTGTCTGCTCTTCACCCTGTTAGATCCCTGAATGTTTTTTTCATGATCTGATGATTAACATGCAGAGTGCTGAACGGGTCCCACTCTATGGAAGCCTGTAGAGGTCTATGTTCAAATTCCCATGTAAACCTGAAAATGTAAATCCAGAGGAGTAGTATAATTCTCCTTAGGTGTAGCCTGATGTGTCATTTGAATAAAAATTCTCTGACCATATTAAAATGAAAATGGAAAAGCTGTCATAGTCAACAGTCAACAGTCATACACCTCTGTACAGCAGACAATATTTACATGCTTACAAGTCTAGTTTGAAAATGAAAACACAATATAATCAATGCAGCCTAACAAGTGTAAAGCTAGTGTTTAGAGTTTGTATTCATTTTAAAATACAGGCTTCCATTCCACTGGCTGCTTTATCTGTATTTACCCATGAGGATAGACACTGACTGACACTTCATTTTATCATGATGTTATGTGTCACATAGTTGATCTAGTGTATAAAAGAATAGACATTTTTGTTATTTCTAAGTTTTGTTCTCATTCTATTCAATTGAATTCTTACATGCTCTTTACCTGTAGTTTGTTTTCAATAGTCAGGTAACACCCAAATATAATTTCAGGCTTTATGTAATACTGTGCTTTGACATTGAATTCACATATTCACCATAAAGGTTATACTGTTTTCAGTTTCAGCTTCAACATTCCTATTAATTTCTATATGGAAGAATTTATTTAGCACTCAATTTATAATATGTTTAACTCTTACATAATGAACAGATAGCAGCATTCGCAGCCTTACACAATACAAGTTACAGCTGCCCATCCGATGGCCTCATGAAGCCTTATTTCACTGCCAATGCAACAAATATCGTTCTCCTCTGTGTCGGGATGACTGCTGTATGTCAGAGCAACGCTATTTGATTGACACAAAAAATAATTTCTTCTTTCTTCTTTATTTCTTCCTAAACAGTCAGCATTTCCCTCATGTAACATTTGAGAGATGTTGCAATGATACTGAATGTGCCAGTCGCCTCCCTGTGACACTCACTGAGCCAGGACCTGCTGACGCTGGACACAGGACTAGAGTACAGTGTCTTCATGGGCTTTTATCAATGCATAAGAAGCATTTTACTGATTGAGCTGGTCAAGATGGAGCCGCTCTTGCTTCCTTTATTTACAGTCAGGTACTTTAACCAAGTGGTTCCCAACCGAGGGCCCTTCCAAAGGGTCACGAGAGAAATCTGAGGGGTCCTAAGGTGAAGAAAGCAGAAATTTGGTATTTGAAATTTTTGTTTTTTTGTCTAATTTCTAATCTTTGTGTTGTGAAACATTTTGTTTAGTTATAAATGAAACGATATGAGAGGCTTAAAGGGGAAACGTGTCTTTGGTGGAACCACCAGCCAGAATGGTCAGGAACTACCAGTTTAATCTTCAGCTCTGCTTTGTGTTTTTAATCTTATCATATGTTTTTAATGTTGAATCTTAATTTGAAAAGTATCTAGCTGTCAAAATAAATGTAGTGGAGTAAAAAGACGCTTCCTTCTGAAATGTAATGAAGTAGAAGCTGAAAGTAGAAGAAAATGGTGAAGTATAAGTACCTAAAAACTGTACTTAATTACAGTACTTGAGTAAATGTGCTTAGATATTCTCTTCCGCTGGTTATGATTAATTCAGCTTTGATAATTATCAACTTGACCTCTAAGAATCTTAAGTCAAGTGTAAATCTACAGAAACAGAAGTCCTGCTGACTCAAAAAGGACCCAGTAGAACTGTGACTTCTCACCACACCTAAAACTAAAAGAAGAAATACACAGTCGGATCCAAGTTTGTGTGTTCACGTGATGGCGAGCCCGTGGCCTCGCACCAAATCACTTTATCAAATTAAATATTATAGCCTGTCTCAACTGGGAAAATCTTTTGAACTTTGTATTTGATGCCATTCACCCAAAATGTTGAACTGATAGCGCAAATGAAATGGGACCAGGCCCAAGGATCATAACTGTTTCTGGATGAAATCAGTCATACAGTCCTTGACATGAGGCTGATGTTGAGAAATGTCAACATCTAACAATTTGGGACATCGGTGATATAATTGGGCAATTTTGCATAGCAATCTCAGCAGGCCATCTCTAAGAGCCTCTGTGTTTCTGGCTAGTTTTTTCTGGTTCCGATGGTTATTTTGGCATTTATTGTTCTTTATAGTCCAGTTCTGTCATGACGGGATGAGTTCAAGTGTCCAAGTCTAGATTTTTAATTTTCTTTTCAGCAATCATGCCATGTTTTAATTTATTGTGTACATTGTGTGTTTATTCATGTTGCTCCACCTTCTTATATAATCCACGATGTGTACAATCTACTGTATCTGTACAGCAGATACCAAATCATGGCAGATATGACTTTGTTATCGTGCACACTTCCCTTCTGCATTTGTTTTACTGAAGGACTCAATAAGCAGGTGCACTTATATAACATTTCATTTGTTTAAACTCTGTGATGCATCAAAAAATATTATATATATGAATGATAATAATATATATATATTACACCGCTGTTGTCGTGTATGTTTGTAACGACCCGGGGGACCGGAAATCCATCTATGTTTTGTTGTCTTTTAAAAAAAGCCAAGATAACATATGACCCAAATGGCTGGGTGAACACAGGGCCATGATTCTTTTGTACTTTGACCATTGTCTTCAAAAATAAGTCAATAATATTGTCACCCTGACCTCACAATTATCACCTGTGCAGCAGCGTTGTCCACACAGAAGACCTCCATGGGACACTCCCATCACAATAATGCCCTTACTATCACAAAGCTTTGTTGTCCAGTCTTATTATCGTGTTGTGATTGCAGCTCTGCAGGATACGAAACATGAAGACTGATGCAGACAAAATGTCAGTATTGAGTATATGAATATATTGTACACACACACTTATCACTGGTTTACTGGTGACTGGTTTCAGCTGGTTCAGAGTCACATTTACTCTTTGTCAACTTAAAATATGTTTGTCCCTTTTGCATCACAGTACTCCTGTAAGTTTTTCTTTTAGTCAGCATTTTATTCAGCCTAACACACACACACACACACACACACACACACACACAAATCTGGTCCAGACTGTGTTGAAAGGATCGGGCATTGTCCAATCTGACTGTCATTTCATTTGGAAATATCAGGACTCTGCCATCTCATATAAAAAGTGTCTGCCAAAGTTCACAGACAGTCTTATCATTTGGAGCGTGCCCCAAAACCAGACACTCAACTTTTAATGTGGGACTTAGAACTAATAAAACAATAAATGGGACATGTATTCATATTTTTTGAAAGTCTTTGATCTACATATGATCTATTACCCTGGTTTAGTCCATGTCAAACACACTCATTTCATATCAAGTTTGATGAGAATGGACTTTTTAGTCGGTAATCAAAACAACTTTGACAATGTAAACTCATTAATAAATTATTGGATGTTGATTCCATGTTTAAAAAGGCTTGAGATCTTGTCATAAATTGCAAGGCAGATATCAAAGGCATACCTTAACATTTTGGAGAGAAGTTTATTGGCTTTCTTACCAAGAGTTGAAAGAGAAGATCGATACCACTCCTGCACATGATTTACTTTACTTTACTTAAAGTGCCAGTACGTTAAATTAGAGGTCCTGCACTCAAAACCCTACAGAAATAAAGGTACATGATAAATATCATCAACAAAATGTACTCAGTGAAGTACCTCTTCTGTGACTGATCCATAGCATATATATATAGCATATATAGATTATGAATAGCATTTGGAATTAGTTTTAAAAACCTTATATACAGTCAGGTAGTTTATTCCAGTGGTTTCCAACCTATGGGTACGTGTGCCCTCCAAAGGGCCACAAGATAAATCTGAGGGTTGTTAAATGATTTATGGAGGGGAAAAGAAAAAATAACAAAGTTCTGGTATACAAATTTGTGTGGAGTGGAGTAAAAGTACATACTTCCCTCTGAAATGTAGTGGAGTAGAAGTATAAAGTAGAAGAAAATGGGACAATTTGAGCAAAGTACGGTACAGTGCAAACATTTTGGGCAGGTGTGAAGAAATGACAGTAAGAACACTGTTTATTTATATCAATTCACAGAATGCAAAATGAGCAAACAGAAGAAAAAGAAAAATCTAACCTGAAAAATCTGACCTCCCTTTGCCTTCAAAACAGCATCAGTTCTTCCAGGTACACTTGCACACAGTTTTTGAAGGAACTCGGCAGGTCGGTTGTTCCAAACCTCTTGGAGAACTAACCTCAGATCTTCTGTGGATGTCGGCTGCCTCAGATCCTTCTGTGTCTTCATTCAGTCCCAGACAGACTGGATGATGTTGAGCTCAGGGCTCTGTGGGGGCCACACCATCACTTCCAGGACTCCTTGTTCTTCTTCCTAACAACATTGGCTGTATGTTTGGGGTCGTTGTCATGCTGCAGAATACATGTGGGGCCAATCAGACGCCTCCCTGATGGTACTGATGATGGATTAGTATCTGCCTGTATTTCTCAGCATTGAGGACATCATTAACTCTGACCTAATCCCAACTCCATCTGCAGAAATGCAGCTCCAAACTTGTAAGGAACCTCCACCAAGTGCACCTAGAAGAACTGGTGCTCTTTAGAAGGTAAAGGGTGGTCACACCAAATACTGATTTGATTTAGATTTTTCTTCTGTTCTCTCACTTTGCACTTTGTAAATCAATAATTTATATTTTTGAAAGCATTCTTTACAGCATGTCTTCACACCTGCCTAAAACTTCTGCACAGTACTGTTCATGTGCCTCAGAATGTAAGTATAGTACTTGAGATGTGAAAAAAATCTCGTAAGCACATCATAGAAACAAAAGAAACAAAATGTGAGTGATGTGAAGAAGATTTTTATTGACCATAGTTTTTGGAAAGATACCAAATCATGAAATTAATGGTGTTTTATGACAGTACTTCCAAGTGATGCAATCCAAATACAGCCCATGACTCTGTTTGAGAAAGTGTCAGGTCTTGCACAAAATTCAAAACCACAGAAAGATGCCACAACTGGGAGATTAAGTGAGGAAAACTTGGCTTGTGTCATTAGTTTCCCACACAGCCTGGACAGTGTGAATAAATTATTTGATTTTAATTAACAGGCCAGTTGAGAGCAGAGTCAGACTTACAGAGCCAATTAAAGGCACAATTATCTGAGCCTGCAGCACCAGAGCTTTACAAATAAATAGGCCTCCAAATCCTTTCCATCATCAGTCCCCTTTAGACAAAGTTCAGGTGCATGTCCTCATCCACTCCATAGTTGCCTTTGTGCTCCTCAAACAGATCGCTGAGCTCGTCCATGTAGAGCTGGTGGAGGGCATCGAGTTCCTTGGCCGTTGGCTTCTCATTCCTCTCCACCCTAATTGGCCGCCCAACTGCAGAGAGGTGACAAGGTGAAGGACAACATTCTCAGAGTGTACTTTATGATTTGCAATATGGTCTGTTTGATGTGGCTGCAGGCCTGTTTATCTAAAACATGATGGCATTATGGCTGCAAGCCAACCAGTTCTGGAGGGCTGTGGTGTGAGTCAGTGACTGTCGCTAAGTGTGGCTGCAGCAGACTGTGCCACATCTCTGTCCTGCTCTTTATTTTATCTGACTGATGTAACTCACGTTTACTGAATCTCTCTTTGCCAACTCAGTGGCATTAGATGCTTCTGCCAAAATCTACAGCTGGTTGGGAAATACACAAGTGCACATAATGTAGCCCAGGTTCTTGCCTGTCAGACAAAGTTTAAATATACAGCAAGACTGTAACCTGCTGCATGGACTGTACTTCCCTGAGAGTGACATTAAAGCTGTACACTCACCAACTGTGTTGATGGGTCTTCTGTAGGGCATGAGACCAAAGGAGTACTGGAAAATGCCACGTGCATGAAAGAGAGGCAGGGAGATGCCCATGATTCTTTGCAGCTTCTCCTGCATCCATCGAAGCCACGTCCCTCTTTGGTTTTCCACTTGATCAAACACTTCATTCTCTCCAAAGGAGAAGACCGGCACCAGATGAGCACTAAAAAAAAAAGCAAACACTTTTAATGAAAAGGTTGATTTACATCATCTTTTTCATTCTAAACTGATCTCATAACAGCCTATGTGCTTTCCCAGGAAATTCCATGTGAGGATCTTGAATGAGCCTCTGTTTCAAGAGGACACACTCAAGCCACGAGAAACCTAAAATGAATAGATTAGCACAATCCTTTCAATAAGCCATAAAACCTCGGAGAATTAGCTGTATTTAACAGGAAATGTCCTCATGTCCCCCAGGGTTGTTTGCTCTTACCCATGCTCCATTGCCATTTTGATGAAGCCTTTCTTGTTGGCCAAAAGTACATTGTAGGTCCCAGGATGGGCATCAAGAGCCTCAGGGGCCCCCCCGACAGCTATTACAACAGCGTTACCGCTACCCCTGTGGCTGAGCGGATAGACGGCACTGTCTTTGTCTGAAGGAATCAGACCTACAATGTTGCAACAGAAAATATGAAGTGAGCAAAATACTGTGCAATGATCCAAATAAGTCAAATAATACATTAGAACCTGTAACACACAGTATACTGATGCTATCATAAATAAATATGAAGTCTTTACTCAGTCTGTGTACTCAGTTGACTTAAAGATGCAGTTGAACGGGCAGACTGACTGAGAATGATTCAAACGTCTGTGTCCCACACCTGCACACATGATGTAGTCTCTGAAGAAGGGGGCTCTGAACCAAAGGGGCAACATGAGCAGGTAGCTGGTGAGGCCAGGAAACAGCTGTCTGAAGCCCGTGGCATAGGTGCAGAAGTTAGTGAAGGCTCCCGCCACCAGCACGCCATGGGGATGGAAGCCCAGCACGTAGTTGTGCCTGGGGTCCAGGTCAGCCGTCTTCACAAGCTGGGGGGAGAAAATAAAGCATCAATGTCCATTTATGGATCCAAATATGGATCCAGAATCATGTAGGTTAATGTTATGTTTCAATTGAAATCATCTGATCCCTCCTAAAAGAGGTGAAGGTGCTGCATCGTGGTGGCCCAGCTGGCTGCAACTCAAACATGTGTCTCGATATCCCAGTTTGAACCCTGTCTTTGCCCTCTGAACCCTCCCACATCCTGTGTGTCTGTGGCCTCTGCAAACCGCCCCAACACATCCAGTCCTGCTGAAGGATCCACTTCACTTCCTACACCTTGTCACGCTATAGTTGGTGGTTACTTTTCAGATTCCGGTTTTACATAAAAACATATGGTAAAACCAGAAAACACTCACTGATTTGTTGCATTGACTTGTGCTAACAGACTAATGTTTCCATACTTTCATCAAAATGATTTTGACTCCTTTGTCTGTTTGCACAATTAACTGTTGCAAATCAACCAGTGGGCCTCACCCCCCCCCCCCTTCTCTGTTGACTGACAAACACCCGGGGCCAGTATCTGATGCCATTTGTTTGTTAACGAGCACAGATGCCAAAAACATGCTTCCATGTTTACATTTAGTGTTTTTCTGATTGGTTGGTGAAGACATTCCAGTGTTAGACGAGCCATTTGGGCATTTAATCCTCGGAGGTGCGGCTATATTTCAGCGTCAGTGTCAGAATTAATAATTCTCGATCATCGACTGTAGACTAGATAAGACTAGATAAAGTATAGCGGTGTTTGGTGCCTCCACCAGCCCAGAGCAGGGAGGGACGAGATAGCGAGAGGCACAAGAGGTCACTGTCATGCGCCGTAGTTTGTTTTTCAACATATGGCGAACCTCTTGTAGAAAAACAAATGTGTTCTGCTCACTGTTTGCTTGTGTGTGTGAGACTAGTATGTCAGGGCCCAGCTGCCCCCGGGGCAACATTCACACTCAGTACCTTTCGCTTTGGTTAAAAATGGTGTGGTACCCAATCAGTTGTAGAATGTAGGAGTAGGTCCTGATACTGGACCTTCACAAAGCTGGTGTGTTGTTTGGTGCCACTCTGTTTGTATATGGGTGCTGCTGCCGGGGGCCTCACAGAGTTAATCATTGGCTCCAGTTCCTCTAATGAGGACGGTAGCCGTTTATAAACTAGAGAAGAGTCCACTAGTGACCAAACACAGTCCTCCTGCAAGCTTCTCACCACGACATAATCTGTGTTGGCAGCTATGCCTGCCAAGGTCTTTAGTTTTAGTAAATAAAGCCTAAAGCCCAATGACCAAGTAACTAGTTTTGGTGTGGATCTGGATCCAGATGATAGATCCAGGCTTTTTTAAAGGATCTTCTACTGTAGTTTGGGATTTTTTTTTTAATTTTCACAATGCTTCCTTGAACCACTAAACTTTTTTTTAATATTTCTACCTAAACCAATTGTCTGCCATTTTAAAAGTTTTTTTCACTGCTACAACTAATTTCATTCAGTTTTACAGATTTGGTAACCTGCATTAAAGAATTTAGTTGACCCTGAAAAAAACTGTCCTACAGTGGCAGCCATGGTAACAAGGAGCTATTGTGACATCTCCAATTGCCCCAATCAGAAACTTCCCAAAGGACAAACTGCTGCCTCATACTTGTCAAGGTTTTTCTGCTAAAAGTCATTTTTGAATTATGAAAGTAATTTTTCCATCTGCTGTACAACCTTACCATTTAATGCCAATGAATTTAAGTCTGTCGGGTTTAGACGACCCTTCTGTTGTCTAATATTTGATATCTTTGTCAAACTTATGCTTCATTGTTTTTGGCCAGCAGCGTAGCTTGTGTCGTGGGTGGTATAGTTGGGGTTAATTGTAACGCTGTGTTACAACTGACCATCTAAATGTTGTCCAACTCAGCAACGACCTCAAAATGTTGAGTGTTTTGTGTTCAGTTTAATTGTCTATTTATACTCTACTCATTACTCATATTTTGTGACATAATGCAGCAGTTACAGCTGTTGCCTGGAGACCGAGGGTTCAACTCCCACTTTCTCCTCTGACCCTTCTCTAAAATGTAAAAAAGTGTTTTTCCAAATATGTCCAAGCACATTGTTGATTGCGGTAATAAAGGTAGGTAGCACAACATCAACATTTATACATGATTCAGTGGTCATGAGTCCGACTCACTTGAAATGTAAAGGCCTATATTATGTATGCATGACGTAAAGGCAGTACCCTCTGAATGGATTCAGTTGTTCTCCAAAGTAACCTCAGTGTGTATGTTTCTGTAGATCCAGACCCAAAGGCAACTTCAACATGTCTGAACTGTCTTTTCATATCAGTAAGATTCTTCATTTAGAGGACTGTAGAGTCTCGTTAATCCTTTAATCCTTTAGTTACTGATGAATCTGCATCATCACCCTGCCTGTGTCGTGTCTCCTTAGAAACCAAGCAAGCTCACGTCAGCTGGTGAGTTTTTAGTGACGATGTGTCATTAGAGACGGTGGGAAAAGACACACCAATGAAACTAATTGGGCTCTCTGCAGGACAACGCTTCTCTTTACCCTTACATTGACTCTTTGTTTCAGACTTAATGTGGCATAAAGTCAGATGGTACTGCAAATGATTCACTTTGAACTTAATACGTGAGATTGTCTTTGCTCTTGGAAATAACTTTCGTCTATCTTTACAGGGAACAAAAAGTAGAAACAATATTCAACTGGCTGCACACAAGATCTCTCAGCAGACACTGACACGACAACCAGCTCCAATAACTCTCACATTAGCTGCAATAAAATACACACCCTGATCAGTGCCTCTTATTTATTCATTATTTAAACCACATAAAGTGCTCAGGTCCAACAGAGGACCTTAGTTTCATTGCCATCCCCTGTATATTTTCTCAAAATGTATCCACTCAACTATAAAGAAGATATATATAATGCTGTTTGCCACGACTGTGGGCAGAATATCATGAACCCATCTAACAGAATTCAGTACTGAAGCTCAACAAGAAGCTTAGAACTCGTCGGTCTTACTGAAACAAACTGGGTCAGAGAGGTGTTGATTTTTCTCTTGTACCCATTTCTTCTAGTCAGTCATTCCTATGCCTCCTCCATCTCTTTAATCATTTTAACAAAGTACTTTTTATTGTTTTATTATTATTTAAAACCATATAATTATTTTTTAACTTAACTCAAGTATATAGTTACTGTTATTGTAGTATTATTATCACCATATTGCTAATTTATTAGTCACACTCCTATTGTCAGTGCAACGTTAGTATGTTGGTTGCTGTTTGTGTTGTCTCTCTCTCTCTCTCTGTGTCTCTCTCTCTCTCTCTCTCTCTGTCCAACCTCCACCCAACACGGACCCTGACAGAACCCCCCCCCCACATTGATCCTGGGTCTGTTCCAGGTTTCTTCCTGTTAAAGGGGAGTTCTTCCTCCACTGTGTCCTAATCTAATATCTGATGCTGCTCATGTGAGGATTCTTGAATCCTTAATGTTGAATTCCTGAATCATTGGGTCTCTCTCTAATTAAAGATATTAAAGCTCTTTATGGAAAGTGTCTTGAGATAACGCTGTTGTGAATTGGCACTATATAAATAAAGATTGATAGATGGATTGATTGATTACTTCTGTACCGGTCTTGTCCTGTCTTTTATTATTATATGGTGCTGCTCTAGTTATGCTCACTGCTGTACCTGCCTTAGCTTAGCCTGTCTAGGCTTTTATCATTATACCATTTTTGATTTTATTGCTCATGTATTTCCCCCCTTGTTCTGACCTCCTTTTCTATGTAAAAGCAAATGGTAAACTCAGTTCGCCTGTTCCCTTATATCTGGTGAAACGAAGGGTCCTGCGTGTGTGAAAATTCAGCCTGTAAGTGATTTACACACACAATTTTCAATATGTTGAGGACATCAACAATCACAAATTAGATATCAGATAGATATGTGTCTATTTTGTATGGATAAATAGACAAAAATGGTTAGCAGCTACCATTAATTTAATGTATGCAGGGCATTTGAACTTGTTGTTGCACTGTGTCTTATCGTCACAGTCCAAAGTGTAAGTCTTGCCCCAGGACAAGATGTTAGACCCGTGTAATGTGGTGGATGTTGTCCAGTTATTTTTCACAGTTTCAAAAAGTGGCATCAAACAACATCAAACTCTGCTGCTGACTGTGATGTCAAACACATCATAAAAGCACCTTTAGCCGTGTGTGCACACCACTCATGCATGCCCACAAGGGGGACACAACAGGCTGCAGGAGAGAGGCCTGTGCTGAGCAGCCAGTGCTTGGTGGGATCAGAGGCAGTGTGAAACGTTCATGTTGTCACATTGAAACCACTGCTAACTTATCTGAAGTATAGATGCTATAGACTAATTTCCAATCCAATTGAATAAAGTGAGTTAGCTTTGAGGAACCCTGTGCGGTGCTGATAATCAGATACCTGTGTCTGCTGTGCCCTGGATCACTGTTTGATATTTCATGTTCACCTCATTTATTGGGTCTTTTTCAGTGCGGCGGCGTGTTCACGGTTTAAAGACATAGCTGTAACAAACTGGTAATCCATTTTCAGTTGGAATAACAGCCCTCTGTACTTCTACTCAATGCCTCTGAACACTGAAACATGTATGGTTTTCAGTACATGTGGTGAGCAGCCAGAGTAAATCTGTGAAAAACCTCCAGGACACTGCTCTGCTACAAGATTAGAGAAACTGATAATGGGGAAACGTTACATGAGCGCAATGAATTTCACTACCAGCACCTCTGAAGCTTCTTAATGAACATGTTATATCTTGTTTGTTTTATCCACACAAAAACCGAAGTGGAAAAACAACAAGTTGTGGATTTTACAGGAGGTCATGTGTGGTCATGACTTCCTGGAGTTGACTCACCACCTAATTTTGCAAGGAAACTCTAAGAAGTCACCGCTCTTGGCTAAAATACAGTCCAACACATAACTGTAGAGAAGAGCAAAGTGAGCAGCAACGTGTTTAGCTTGTTTTTGAAATGGAAACGGCATCTGGTCCTGCATCATGTCCACACCCCGATCCTTTAGTGTACTATTTTAGAGCCCATTAGTTTAGTATTGATAGCGAATTTCAGTCACACTGCACATAGACGCAGCCTGCATCACTGTTTAATCAGACAACAAAAAGCTTCAGTGTAGGATTTGTACATATACTGTACATGACCGTAGGCAGCACAGGGGCGTCATCCATCAGTGGGACATGTGCTGCCAAGGACAGAGATAACTGCTCGTGTGTAGCTGCAGATCAAAGATTAGATACAATGAACTGGCAGATGTTGTGATGTCCTATTCTCTGACCTCCAGAGGTAAATCCCACCCCACCTTCCATGGACTTTAGGGCTGCTTAGTGGTGGGGATGTGCATAGACAGGATACACAGTGACTGAACTGAAGGCCATATACAACATCTGTCTGTATGCTGTCTCTCACCTTGACAGGGAAGTAATCCCGCATGTGTTCCCAAAGTTTGAGGCCACACAAGAAGGGCAGCCTGCGTCCTCCACGCGCTGGAGTGTCATAGTCAATGAACCACCAGACAGCGTACAGCACGCTGATCAGCCAGAAGCGAGTGAACAGCAGGTAAAAGAACAGGAGGATGCAGGTGGGTGCTGAGGAGAGAACGTTTTCGTGTAGTGAGCAGCAGCGTACAAACTGTAAACATGTGCATTATATAACCAGCCATTCTGAACTGCATGACAAACACAAACACGTTGTAAGACTGGTGACTTGAAGATCATGTGTCTGGCTGGAGTTTGCTACTTTATGTTCGGTTGGCATCTGCCTCAATAGCATTCAGCTCTGGTGCGGATCATATGTGGTTTTGGTGGTTGCTAATAGGAGAGCCATGCCGGGGGGGTGGTTGTGTTCGCTTGACGTCAGTACAGTTCATTAATTTCACGATGATGCAACAGTTTTCATTCTTAGCTCCGGTATCATTGGTTTTTCTCCCAGTCCTCAGTGTCCGGCTGCCAAACTTCCACTCAGAAACAATTCCACACCTGCAGTATACCTTTAAATGATCATTGTCCAGTTATGTCCAGGTATGTGTGTTCAAAAATTAAAATTGTTCTGTTTTATGTGTACTGCTTTTGCATTAGAGCTAAAATGCACAAATGCACATCTATTATTCTAGTATTCCATTTTTCACTGATTTTGTCCCATATCTTGCATTGTCTGTCTTAAGTTGTTCGTCAAAACTCATTATTGTTGCTGCTTATATTGTAAAATACATCTGTACTCATTAATGGGCCTTTCCTGGTTAAATAATGGTTCAATAAATCTGAAGACACACTGGTGTGAGGCTGATCTTTACTGTTTATTACCATAATAATGCGTAAACTACCAACTATGACAAGCTGACCTCGTGGGACACACCTCCACCAACTCAGCTGCGACTGAGAGTTTGAAAAGACGTCACTGGGCAAGCAGGGAGGTAGAAGCAAACATATAGAAGTAATGATTAATGGTTGAAAGTAGTAGTACAAATGGAAACTTGACCAATCCCAGGATACTATTAGTAACACGATCAGAGTGTGAACAGTTCCAAGATCACGATGTAATATAGGAAAAGAATGTCCTGTTTAGCTCCGACAACAGTTCTCTGTGTTTCAGATTCACTCACACTAGGTAGTAGGTTTCAACACCTACTGTAAAGAAACAAAGAATAACTGTAGATCTGTCCTTCATGAACCGTACCATCCCATTAATACTCCATCATTTCCACACGTTTCCAGTGGACATACATGCGACACATGCACACTCACCCAGGCCAAGGAAGGAGTAGACCCACTGCAGCACCGCGGCCGTCTGCAGCCTCCTGCTCATGGGCATGTCCAAGGGGGCAAAATCAATCTTCATGTTTTCCACGGTAAAAGAGAGACAAAGCGAGGTGCTGCAGTGGCGACAGTGGCGAGGAAGAATTAGAATGAGTGAAGTGGGTCCAAAGTCTGCCCTTCTCACCTCTCCACCATCACCTCCTGTTGACAGTCTTATCTCAGCAGCTCAATAAGGTTTGATTTGTCAGTCCATATCTACCACATCTGACTTTTGACCCTGCAGAGAAGGAGCTGCTACACACACACAGCACAGCACTCAAACAGGAATGAACAACCATAAGTCAGAATGTCAGAGGCCTTCTTTATGTTGCTGTCACTGTTTTTTTTAACTTCCTGAACTGCATGTAAGGCAGCCAGTGGTTAGCAGGACTGTCCCTGTAATGTTGTAAAGGCAGCCCCATCTGGTTGAGCCACAGTGTAACTGCATCTCAGGCTGATACAGACAGTGATAGAGGTCCTTTATAGAAGTGCAACACATTGGATCTACCACATACCATCATCGTCAGTCATGAAATTATTGTTGAGCATAGTTTACAGCAAAGTGCACTTATAGTTCTGAAAGCCACATAACCAAGCTCATAATCCGTGTGTGTGGGACGATCCCAAAGGTTATCAGAGGTGTTGAGGAAGAGAAGAAAAGATAGCAGGAGACAGTGGAGGGGCCGTCCATGCCTTGTGTCACAAGTGAAGACAGCAGCAGACGCTCAGAGGAATGTAGAAGCTTACATTAGCTCTGTCTTTGTCTTCCTCATTAGCTTGTGTTAGGCCCAACGCGTACGACTGCCATTCCATTTTGTTTTGCCCTTTGATGACATCCTCATAAATGATTGATTTATTCAGGCCTTATCTACCTTAATCACCTCATTAACTCTTTGATCTTCAGCAGTCAGTCAGTCAGCGCACACAGCCAACATAGTAAATGCAGTCTTTAACACATATCCTTAATTTAGAATTTTCCTGGGTCTCTTAATGAAAGAGTTTGGTCATGACCTGCGCTTTATAGAAAGTTATATAAATAAAGATTGACTGATTGATTGAGTTAGATGAAATACTGTAAAAGTGATACTCATGATAATGTATGAATGTATACAATGAGCTGTCAGCCTTCATTATAAAGCCCCTGTTTAGATAATGTGCTTGTCTCAGTGACGACTCAGAAATTAGAAGCAGTCCAGAGTGAAACAGGCCCTTGGGCTGTGTAACGAGTTGGTATTATTCATGTATTCTGCTATTTGCTGGCACAGTCTGCCAATAATGGATAGTCTCTGTCACAAAGGGAGTTTCATATGAGGGATCTCATATTCACATTCATAGAAAAATACACTTATATTCATCATTAACTACATCAGGTCCACTTGTGATTGGCAATATTATCCTACTTAATATGTTCTAATTCATTTGGAATTATACGTCTTTATCCTTGGTTATCACTTTGAAATATAATCCTTGTGTTACACTAAGCAGCACTGTTTCCTGTTGCTGACCACAGCAACATCTTTCTCAATTCGTTTCATCAAACATCAAACAAACATCAAAATGTTCATATTCGGGACACAGAAGCTGCGTCCCTCCCCCTCCTCCTGTACCACAGTGTGTCTGAAAAAAAGGAAAAATGAGAAAGAAAAATAAAAAGGTCGTTCAAGTCAAGTTCACCGTGTTTATTGGCCTCAAAGCGGAAACTAATAATTAAATTTCAGAATAAAAGCAGCAGCAGGAGCCCATGTGGAGTATTTATGAGCACAGATGTGTAAACGGGACGGAAATAACATTGTCAGCATATAATAAAATACATCCTTTTCGATGTTCTGTGTTTGTTTGGTTCTGTTTAAAATGTCACTATTTCACATGAGCGTCAGTAGGACTTTTAGGCTGCAGGCTAAGCCGGAAGTCCTACGATGCTCTCTCTGCCTTGACTGTTATTTTCCTCCTCGGCTTCTCCGGTTTGGTGTCTCCGGGATGCTGAGCAGGCGGGCGGGGCCGTCTTTCCTTGCAGTGCCCTGGAGTGATGTAGCGGACAGAGCGGGCACAGAGGGAAGCAGAGCAAACACCAGCACGGCTGCTTTTCACTGAACTCCTCCACCTCCGTGTGTTTAAAAGCACGATGGATTTACTTAATAACCTCATTTAAGGTCAACAGTTACCGGAGCCATCCGTTGCTGCCGCACACGGACATCTTGTTTCTCTGGCTGCAGGCTTCTTTTCCCTCCGTCTGGTCCCGGTGCAGCTGCTGTTGTAGCGGAGCTCCGTGCCGCTCAGGATGGCGTGGCCCTGCATCAGCAGGGCGTGCTGCATGGCCCGCTTCTGGAACCAGCTGGACAAGGCTGACATTGCGGTGCCTTTGGTCTTCACCAAGTACACGGACGCCTCTGAGATGCAGCACATCCAGCTGCAGCCGCCGCTCCACCCTCCCCAGGCCCGAGTCGCCATAGAAACGCAGCCGCCTCGCGCAGAAACCCGCGCCGCGACACGCGCGCCGCGAAGGTGCGTCTCCGAGGAGCGCGTGTGCAGCTCGGTGATGCGCGAGGACTTTAAGCACTGGAGAGTGCGACCCGAACCGAGCTGCAAACCCAAGAGCGAGTACCACGAGCCGGAAACACCCTTCAACAGCGAGACCCAGTACCAGAAGGACTTCAAGCCGTGGCCCATCCCGAAGAGGTACGACCATCCCTGGATACCCAAACCGCCTCAGACCGACGACCGGCCCTCGGACAGGGCCAGGCACGCCAAGCAGCGCGTAGCGCAAGCGGACTGCGGGGTGGAGAAGAGCGCTATAGCCGACAAGGTGCAGGAGAAAGACCTCCCCCAGGGGCAGGAGAGGAAAAAGAAGTTCAATAAACAGGTGGAGGGTGTCAAGAAAGTAGTGGTGAAGGTGGAAGGAGAGGGCCGAGGGAGGGCGGCGGCGGATGCTGTGAACAGGCAGATCCGAGAGGAGCTGACAGCCGGCAGCTCATACAAGTGAGTTTCTACACACTGCACACCGAGGCCTGGGGCTTCTGGGGCCACCAAGGGTCAGAGGGGTCACATTTTATATGAAGGTGCATGAACCTCTGTTTATAGACTCAATTATCAGGAGGGCATTTTGATCAGAGGAATGTTTAGGGACTGAGATCACTGGGCGGGGAGGAGTGGCATTATCACCATTTTCTTTCAACCCTCCCCTTGGCTAAGACAAATACTGTAACACCTTCACCACAATATGTTGAAGTCATATCACATATAATTGTCACCCACTTTGGCCCCCAATATGCACAAGACACCCTGAGATGAACAATGTAGCATAAAGCAGCAGAAGTCACAGCACACTGGGTGCACAAATGTGCAAAATCACAAGTCACCCCAGTCTAAAATGTGTGTGTGTGTGTGTGTGTGTGTGTGTGTGTGTGTGTGTGTGTGTGTGTGTGTGTGTGAGTGTGAGTGTGTGAGTGTGTGTGTGTTGGGGAGGGGAGGGGGTGAGGGTTGTTATTGTGACTCAATGGGAAACCTGAGCCTGGGAAGATGCACATAACGGCCTCATTCTGGCAGGGATGGTTGAGATCCACACATCTGCTCCTGGCGTTGGGTTTAACTTTCCAAATGAATGAAATGATCAGCAGGTTTGCTGGCTAGTGATGGATGAGTTGTTATTAGATGTTTTTCTTGATTTGACAATTACATTCCACATAGGAGGCCCAGAGGAAGAGGGGATGGTGGATCCCCAGTGAAGATGAATCCATACGACACGTGTCTTTTCTTTGTGTTGCTGCTAGTCCAGCGCTACAGTTATCTCATCTGATGCCTTTTTTTCAAAACTTGTTCCATTATAGTTTGAGTGCACGACCCCTTCACTCATGAACTTTACATGCATCGCACTGTAGTGAGAAAAAACACTGTATATTATTTATGTGATGCTAGTAAGAGGCCCCAGATGGTGACGTTGTGATGCACGTGGTGCGTCCACGGTTACCCTGAGACGTGTGACAAATACTGATGATGTATGAGATGGCTTATGATTTATGTTTTCATGATAAGTGTTATTGTATTATTTCTAATACATTTTATTATGAGTGCAATGTCAGTATATACACACACATATATATATATATATATATATATATATATATATATATATATATATATATATATATATATATATATATAAATATATTGGACAGCACCCCAGGGTGCCACAGCACCACTGTTGAGAAATGCTGGTATAAAGAGTGACAAACACAGAACTTCCCCCAAGGTGACTGCTGTTTGTGTGTCATGAGAACATGTTGCCTAAACCTAACCAAACCGTAACCATTTCAGAATGTTAACCATGGTTTTATTATTATTACCATGACGACAAAGGTGGGCTACACCTGTGACAACACTTAATGTTCAGTAGGGTGCTTTTTGCCTCGGTATCAGGGACGTTACAGCCGGTCAGTATTTGACGACCTGGGAAAAAGAACCGGTTGTAATATCACACCATGAAACTGATGCAGTTAACTTTTCCATCAATAATCAAAAGTGCACAATGAATTTAAAATGGTGTCATTCCAGTTTAAAGCTTCATTTGTTAATACCTTTCACACAGGTTGGCAAAATGATGACAAACCTAACATAATTATTCACCCTGCTTGCCAAATTTTCCAGCCATACTTTTTACCCTGTGACATTATGGTGCAAGTATTTTCTACTGGTTTTACTTTACTGTAGCTCAGCGTTCTGTTAAGATGCACAATGTCCAACTCCCATCAAGCCTCCCTTTTGCCTAGAAGGGGGGTGGGTGACCATCAGTTGTAATCTACTTGTCATGATTAATTGTGTAGTATTTTGACTATATAGGGTATAATAATTCTCACAAGGCATACATACAGCACCACACAGTGGCAAACTCACTATATAGTGGACTATATAGTGGTTAGTGTGTGATTTCTAACTGAAAGCTTCTCAGAGGAACACACAGCATGTGAAAATATGACTGAGCAGTCCGCTTTTATTTTGAAACAGAAAGGTCAAGGTGGAGTTGTTGCCAAACTGCTGATGTTTACGTCCACGAGGCTGATCTCTGTCCTCTTATACAACGTTCCTGAGGATGATGGGGACTGGTGGATGGATGGGCATCAAGTCATGCATATCACGGCTGCTGTGTTAGCATTTGCATTTTTGTTCTGGGAAGGCTGTTTGTTGTCAAAGTGTCGTGTATGATGTGATGTATGAGCTCCTTTTCACACTTGAGCCTGATTGGTTTTTGTGACTGCTGCTATAATCTGTCTTTTAGTGGATTTTAGGGTTTTAGCAGCATTCAGTATTCAATTGTTTGTCTTACTTTCATCTCAGCACTTATACTGAACACTGTCCTCTGTACAGCACTGACTGTGACTCACAGTGTTCACCTAAAAGGATGCAGATTGTTATATTTTGGCTCAGGGGTCCACAGAGTGCACAGGGACCCTGAGGTGTGATCTGGCTGGCAGAGGTGAGTGGCGCCATGTGAGATCAGTGTGTGAGTCTTACAGCTGTTTGGTGCCGTGCCTGAGTTGTTGAGCCGTCAGCTGGGTGCAGCTCAGGGCATTTTCCCCCCACATGGCATCAAATGGCTGCACTGAGACAAGCAGAAGACCAGTCAACGCTCTGCATCCTTCTGCAAGCAGAGACTCAAAGCAGGTCAGCTGTGGGCTAATGTCATGGAGAGTGTGCATACAGCACATGTACACATCAACACTAAAAATACATTAAGATGAAGTGTATTTTCTTCATATCACTTTTCTTTACTGAATGATCAGAGCTGGACGATATGATTGAAATCAATATCACAACATTAATGGACATTTTAGCTACGATATATAATCTTACATCTTAAAGTATTAAACAACAGCTTTAAGAACATATTTTGCTTGTTTGTTTATAACTATAGTTTGCTTGGAATCATTCATTTGCTCGATCGGCAGTATCGGCATAATAATATTATAGTGAGAGACAGTGAATGATGAGATTGAATTAATTTGTCAGCTCCACGTTGTCTGACACAGAGGTGATGAATGAGAACTGCTGTGAAAACAATCAATGACCTTTCATTTTCCAAAATGTCACCAAAAACATTATATGTTTACTTGAGCCTGAATATGTTTCCAGGCTAGTGGACTGATATGATAGTGGTCTGCTTGCCATCGGGCATTTGAACTGCTGACGACAGGAGTAAGATCAGTCCTGATGAGGAATCTTCATCCGGGTTCATGCTCGTACTACTGATGACCTAAAGATAGCATTACAGCAGAAAGGTTTTTATCTGGGCTGCTCAGATTAAGTCCTGGGTCCTCATTGTGTGGTTGTAGTTGTAAAGCTAACCTGAAGTATCTAGCTTATTGTAAATATACACTATCTTCATCAGATAGTACAGAATGCCAAGGTATGTGCACCGAAGAGCGTATTTAATTTTCAGTTGTAAAATGTCCGATCAGTGCATATTTAAGGTTTCATTGTCTTCCTGTCTTAATATTATAAATTGCTTTTATATCAAAATTGTAATTTAAAACATTGCAACTTTAAAATCACAACAATCACATTTTGATTTACACTACGGTGACTTTACAGGCTGTGGAAAATTAAATGTCTGGTCATTACTGAGAGATGACAAGTGACGAATATCTTCAATGTGTTGAAGCGTATACGTATTTAGGTCGAACTCTAGGCAAGTTTATTTAGAACTGGACTGGAAATAGATAAATGAATAAAACATCACAAAACACCTACATCGTTTGCTGGTTCTTTAATAAGATATGTCGTAATGATGCTTGTTATATGTACATGTAAGCTTTATTCGATCAGGTCCAAAAAAAACAAACAGCCAGAAAAGCAAAGCAAATATACATAAAGAGCCCCCCCAATACTCTACATTTTTAAGGTGCAAGGTAGGGGAAGGCAGTCTTGTGTTTGGATAGCTGCACAGTGAAGCTCAGACATGATGGTTGACTGTACAATCATTTGCTGGCCCTCCAACACAAACATACTGCATTCCAAAATAAAAAATACCGTTTTATCGTTAGATCCCGTTCAAGTTGCTCCACATGCTATCTAAGACTGACACTGCTGTCCTCCCAGATTTCCATGCATTTATAAGACTGGACAATTTCAATTTCAGCACCATTAAGTGTATGAATAGCAGAGAGATGCACACTGGAATTATGGGTTATGAGAATAAAACACATTTTGTCTTGTCAGCTTTCAGTACACGCTTAAGACACCCCACACTTCTTTAACTTGAATATCAGCCGTGGCCTCAAAAACCCTGTCTCAGTCAGGCTCTGGTTTCTCTCAGGTGTGACTCTAGTTAGTCGGTGCATAGATGGACTCTGTAGCAGGATGCAGCTTTCAGTAGGTAGCTACATTCACTGACGGCCAGCGCTCCATACTGTTGTGCTTGTTTGCATCGGGCCAATCCAACGTGAAGCCCTGTTCCTCTCAGCTCCGGTTTCTGATGAGGACACTTGCTGTTTTTATAAGCTTTTATTTATCGGCAGAACACAAAAGCTCTTTCTCTGCAGTGCTCCTTGGAAACGCTAAAGGCAACTATAGTTCTTTTCTGCCAGCCACTGTGTTAACTGTGTCTTTTCTTGCCCGAACTGGTGCAGCATTTTCAACCAACAGCCTACCAGTCGTAAGCCACCACCCAGCCTTCATCTCACCGCCGACTCGCTGCATTATGTTTAAAATGCCAGTAGTCTCAGACAGTAGTCGCTGGAGTCTTTGTTGGTGTTCTGTAAAAGACAAAAGCCATCCTTCATCTTGTCAGCATTATTTGTTCCATTATGTGATGTGTGGCGTCTAATAAAAGACGCAGATTGCTTCAAGAATTATCAAGCAAACACCAGAGAATGACAAATTAGAGCAGAGTTTCATTGCTGACACAAAGGAAGGTAATGCAGGTTCCAAGAAGGAAGCGAGAGTCTGAGGACGCATGAATTTTTAATTTTAATTTGAGTAACTTATCACAGCTCGACACTTTACACAACATTACTATCTCAGGAGCTCCTTCTTTTGACTTTCCTGTCTCGTGTCTGTCACCTGGGCACATCAAATTTGAGTTTGCTTTTTTTTCTTGTCACGTTTACATGACATGCAGAGCACTTGTGGTACCAGACAGCCCACTGTAAAGAGGCCAATGGATTCTGGTGGATTTAAAAATGATCCTCTTAGAGAGCCACCAAAGCTTCATGTTCCTACTGACAAGCAGTGAATGCAGAAACACCCATTCTGCTTCAGCTCCCAGACAGAGATGGGACAAATCCCCCCCAAAAAACTAAATGTTGGGTTGTTATCTCACATTACCCAAGTTAACTGCTCCCTGAAAATAAAACCAGTGTGATTTAGCTGTATTATATTTATTGTTGCCAAAATGTAATCCTAAAATCTCAGCTGATGTCCAATATTCATTTGTTGCATCAATTCAGAGCTCTGCCAGCTAAAACTAACCGTCTTATGTAACCAATCTAATCTGATTTTGTCATATCACATTACAGTTAATTCACATGGAAATATGTTGAGATTTGACTCTGGATATGAATGAATTATATAAGATACTGTAGCCCAGTCAAACCTGCAGCTGTAACTAAACTCTGACCTGTGCTAATAACTGGAAACCTGCACTGTGTGTCAAACTGGCAACCCAACAAGTGCTTAAATCTCCATTCCTCCACTACAACATTTGAAATGGTTGCTATAGCGTGTTTGATGGTGGTTGTTTTGTAGTAATTAGCATAGCTTTGAACTGTTACCATTGCAGAGGCCCAGTTACTGACAGTCATTACTGACAACGTTAAGAATTCTTGTAAATTTGTGGGTGTGAGCCATCCTTTATGAAGAGAATGTAAAAATGTAATGCACTGTTACAGCTCCCAGCTGTTTCCATCGAGCCACCGCCTGAGAGGCTGTAAGATGGTGATGAGGCCAACAGATCCCAGAGGAAGGAGGGAGTATTGACCAGAAGCCAGGCTCCGACACTCTAAGAAACACTGTTAGGAAGTGATGCTACAGTGCTGTGCGTGGGCAGATTGATTCCCTGGAATACTCTGAGAGAAGCGGGCCAGCCCTTTATCTCAGGCCAGCACTGGTGTAGGATTAGAGCCAGAATCATTGTGGTCACCATCGGCGATAACGGCGCAGAAGTTCATCTCAGCAGTGGCTGTGCACACATGTATTTATGGCATACAGAATTTCAAAGTGCCTTCTAACGCAGTCACACTAAAATCTGGTGTGGCATCTCTGGTTTTTAGTTTAATGTCTTGGGTCTTTGGTCTTTGGTTCACACATTCGTGTCCCCCTCAGGATGAACTGTGATAACTCGGCTGATGCTTTTTCAGATACTATGGTTTGTGACCCAGTACCTGATAGCTGACTGACATCAGCTGTAGTGTGCATTATATCCAGAAATGGATGCACATATCTTTGTAATATTCTGGGAACTGCAAACATTCCTACTCCATATTTTCATGTTGTGTTTCAGCATGTTGTGTGAACGGTTTATGTGGTACTTAGATATTTACTGTAGTCCTTTAGCATTCCAGGGAGCTGTCTGCTTGCAGTAAAAGGCTTGATTCACATTATTAATGTGGGCTTTCAGAACACAGTTTGATTTAATTTGTCAGTGAAGATCCTTTACTGGACTACATTTGCTTCGACTTTCTTACTGTACTGGTTTTCTGCGGCCTGCCAATAACCTGCCGCTGTACTTTTAACTGGTATTATGTTTCACGATGAGTTGCAAAGCCCAACACCGTCGGATCCCACAGAACAGAAATTTGCTGGCGTTTGTTTTTTCCTAATTCTTTTTCTCTTATGACTGTCCCTTGGTGAGTGGTCCAGATTGTACCGTGTTCAAGCAGGGATGCATGGCGCTCAGCAGTGCTGTACCCTGGCGTGGTTCCACCCCCGTCAGTGCCAGTGTTTGGTTGTAGTGACGAGGCCTCTCTCTGCATATCCCCTCCACCACAGCGGGTCAGCAGGGTCAGCTGTCCAAAGCAGCTTTAGTCACACAGCAAGAAATATCAGACAGTACAAAAATGCTACCTGATTCTTCAAACTGGACTTTTTTTTACTTTTTTAAATCATTTTTCCCAATAACAGGTATGAATCCTAATAAATTCTCTGGTGCCAGTTTCTCACAAATGTAGATTTGCCTCTGTTCTCCATCTAGTGTGATAGTGTACATATCTTTGGTTCCTGAAGAATTGGTTGGACGAAAAGAAGACACCATAAATACAATTCTGTGACATTACGGCCACTGAACCAAGGAAGGTTTCTAAGGTTTCATTTTTAAACAAGTACCAAGTACACACTGACCTCTGAGACACAGGCTTTATTGTTACACAGTCGTATGTCTGTGAATAGCAGCAATGTTACAGTACAGACCGGTGTTTCACACTGTGGACCCCGCGTGCACTCACAATCTGCCTCTTTCTCTGTCTTCCTCGCACACACACGTCCTGTGGTGTCATGTGAGCGCTTTATACCCTTGGCCTTGGACATTGTTGTGTAACCTGTCTTTACATTGTGGCTTCTTGGCCCAGTCGAGCATTGAAAGTGGACTTCAGTCCCGTTACGTAATCGCTCTCTGTAGGATTTCCACCACTCCTCTGCACCGCTGGAGGGGTTTCTGTACTCAGCAGCCATGTCACAGTCGCCAGCCTTTGTATCATAAAGAGTTTGCTTTTCATTTTGTGTTAAAAAGTACATTGTACGCCTCAGTTTTGTTTAATACACCTTTAGATGTCAGCACCTAACAGCTAACTCAAGATGAATGAAGATGACATGTCAAGCATATCAGTTTTTAATTGAAAATCTGTTGAATCGATCGTTAAATGTCATTTATCTTTATTGATATTCTGTCGACACAGTTCCACAGAGCTGCTAGCATGGCTGTAGACTCTAACATAAAGTGATAAACCTCTGTAAAATCATGAGACTCACAAATACTGTAAATCCAGGCCTGTTCCTCACTTGTCACACAGCCTATGAATGTTTATTGTTTCACTCCCACGTGCTACCCCATGAAAACCCACCACAAGGACATTTGAGGTCAGAACCCAGCTTTCACACTGCTGCAAA
This sequence comes from Pempheris klunzingeri, assembly GCF_042242105.1. Lineage (NCBI taxonomy): Eukaryota > Metazoa > Chordata > Actinopteri > Acropomatiformes > Pempheridae > Pempheris > Pempheris klunzingeri. Next base: position 1,926,604 of record NC_092025.1, on the reverse strand, counting down.
GTCGCACCGCTCAGCTACAGTCTCGTAGCTGCCTTCTCAATGTAAATAATACAATAAAGATGTAAAATCAATGTTCCTGTTCCTGCTACATGCATTAAACAGGATAACACGGCCTCTTAGGGTGTTTTCAATAGCTGCCAGTTATCGATAGGACGTCTTTCCATATGACTTGGGCTTACAAATTGTTCTAATGAGGCCCCAGTATAGCTGCATGGCCTTGTCGGCTCCGATATCCGCACTTCCTTCCTTGCTTACACTGGGGACGGAGACTTCACTGAGGTCGGGCTACAGTTGTGTGGCTCTCTGTGCTGGCACTGGATTGTGCTGCGTTGAGGGTTGGAGAGTTAATGTGTTTGTGACTGCACTGGAGCCACAGGGAACGACTTGATAGGTGTCATCTGACTGGCCTGAGCCAGAGAGCTGTCTGTTTTCCATTGTAATTAGCTACAACATCACGGCATCCTGTTGCAGGAGAAGCAAGACACTATAAAGTTTACTATACACTATACACTATAAACGGTTTACAAAGCTTACTGGTGGTTCTCTTCTTTGATAACAGTGATACAGGGGGCTGCTCACATGAATACTGGCAAACACTCGATTGATAGGTTAACAGACCTTTTGCTGCTTGTCTTTGTCTCATGTAATAGTAAACCAATTATCGTTAGTCTTGACGTGTTAGTTGGACAAAAGAAGCATCTTAAGAAATTGTTCGATTGATAAATCAATTGATTCAGTAATGAAATTAATATTTAGTTGCAGCCCTCCTACAAAAATATTAACGTTTAGGACGCTTCTGTGTTTGTAACATATGGTCGTTTGCTGCTAATGAATGTTTGAGTAATGCAGAGCGGATACTGTACTCTGCAGAGGAAAGTAAGAGTTGTAAATGATAGAGGGAGAGAGAGGGATGCAGTGTGATATATTAAAGTAAATGACTTTGATATGCACCTGGTATGAAGCTACTGTGCTTGTCGTCAGTGCTGCAGTTATCCATAGGTCTTTAAATGTGCGGCGGCTGACAGAGAACATGCTGCAGGCCAGCCTGCTCTGTGTGAATGCCATACTGCTGACCTTCTTCAGAAGTGCTGTGTGAGGACTACAGAATATCACACCATCAGACTGCGGTGCAGACCTCCTCCCACCCACAGTACCTCTGACATGCTCTGTTCTACAGTAGTAATGCACCACTTCACTTCACATATTTTCTCTAGGCAGGGATTACAAAATTGGTGTCATGCGCTCTACAGCTACAGCAATACATAAAGGTTTTCTCTAGACAGTCACTAAACACAGTAAAGCTCTGTAGAAGCCCAAAGTAATCACTGATTTAATGAATGAGGATGATTATTCCACAGATAAGATAGTATTTATAAACTCAGGAAGATAAAGAAAATGTATATTAAAACATCTTAAAAGTGATCACTTGTCTCTGTCACCTGTGCACAGCTGAGGCTCTTTAAAGGTCTACAACAAGTACATTTTCTTATGATAGCTGACTTCCTTCTTTCCACACAGAACTGAGTACAAGGCTTACAGAGATGTGAAGCCAGCAAAGATGATCCGGGCCAAATCCCAGTACCTGCCCCCGGATGGGCAGACCAGCCTAGAGACCAGCTACAGTGCCACCTTCAAGGGGCAAGCGCCGCTGCAGCCTGCTGACAACAAGGCCATGGAGAGGAGGAGGATACGCAGTCTGTACAGCGAGCCTTACATAGACCCCACGAAACAGGTGAAGATGCACCCTTCTCTCGTTGTGTGGTTTCAGATCAAGTTCGGGGGGGGAGGGAGCTGAAAATGTTACTGTAATGTGAAATTGTTGCTATGCTCATCTCATTGCACAGCATAATTTTAGAAATGACTAGTCATAACTGAGGCATTAAAGCTCAGGAATCTCATTTCCACTATCCGACATCCTTAGGTTGACAGGTATAGTGCTCCTCGCTCTAAACCCAAAAAGTCTGGAGCCACAGCGGCAGGCCAGGGCAAGCCGGCGAAGAAAGCCAAAGATAAGCAGAGCGCAGCGCTGAGGGGTTCCAAGAAGACGACTTCGGAGAACCAGCCCGAGAACCAGCCGGCGGTGGGGGACAAGGAGAAAAGTAAAGAGATGAACAACAAACTGGCTGAGGCAAAAGAGTAAAAATCATTTAGCACTACTTCTCCTTTTATTTCTTCTTTTTGGGGGAAAACAAACACAGAGGCTGCAAAATTAATTAAGGTTCTCATCTTTCTTCGTCTTTCCTTCATTCTCTTCTGTTTCTCTGTTTCCCCCTCCGGCCTCTTTCTTCTGCTCTTCTCTCTTCCCTCTCTCTTCCCTCTCTCTCACTCTTCGTCTCTGTCCTCTCTCACTACCTCTTGGCTACGTTTGTACAATAATAATGAAACAGGACGTTGGGGTTCAGACATGACACGCCATTGCTCCTCCCACCTCACGCTATGTTAGATCGCCATAGTAACGAATGGGCGGGAGCATCCTCCGCCATTTGAAGCCACCCACCACCCCCACTCTGCTTGCCTCCATCTCCGGGTTGCCATGGCTACTGGCTGCCTGGCTAGCCAATGGATGGCTCTCGTTGCATGGGCCCACCGTCAAGCAAATCTGAAGGGTTGGCTTTGATCAGCTGAGCAGATTGCTTTGAGTTTATCAAGGATTTTTCCCCCTTCTTTTGGTTTTCATTATAATAAAATCTAAATTGGCACTTTGGATATTGTTTCTGCACTTGTTAAATTAACAGCAAATCTGAAAATCTTTGATAAATGTCCACGGCTTGTTTTGTACCTGCCCTGCCATCTTTGCTCCTGTTCTCTGTTCATGGTAGAGCTCAGAGGGCTCAAAGTCTGTGTTGGGCACTTTCACGACGCTTTGTTAAATGTGATTTTTGGAATCCAATGTCTCATTTTGAACTGAACTTTGTTGTAGATACGCAGAATTGTTTTCACTTCATCTAAAGATCCTGTTCTCCCATTCAGCCTTTGCTATGCTCATGTGAAACCCATTCATACAGTGGTACTTTCATTTACTCCGGGCTATTTTGTAATACCCAATTTGTTTGCCAACTAACCATCTGGGTCACACTAAACTGATTATGCATTAAACACCAGTCATTTGCATAGCAAATGAGTATTCCCACTCAATTAGATAATACTGCCGTGCAGTTTTAACGACATTTAACATTAGAGTAACAACATTTCTCAGAATCAGAGAGGGATGAGTTCAGAGGAGCTGGAAAATGTTGTGTTGAGTGGTTCAGATTGTATCCAATCAGAGCTGAGTCAATCAAAGTAGCCATAATTCAGTGTTTTTGCCTCCAACGTGGTCTTTATTAACAAGGCTGAGCCCTCTGCAGAGCTGCACAACAGTTATGCAATTGCAGCAACATGCACTCAGTTGCACACCTCCTTTTGGCTTTTTTGAAATACGCTTTGCCGAGTGTGACCGCAGCCGATGTGATTAGACCGCCATGGGACGGCGGCAGATGGCTCTTATTGCTGCTTAATAGCACTTTTCACTTTTTTTACCTTTAGTGAGGGAGCTTTTTTACAAGGATAAGACATTTCTTTCCAAATAATAAGTTATCTGTTTTCTGTTAACGCCATCCTTTACTTTGATAGACCACAATAAGGGCTCGGTAATGTGAGGATAAGTGTAACTGCTTCTGTTTTGGACTCCAGCGTTCATCACTCTCTGTTTCTGAAGACATGTTGTTCAACCTGTTTTGGCCCAAATTGCAAGACAAAAGTATGAAAAGTATGTTGGCTCGATGAGGTTGAGTTTGATTTCAAAAATTGTTGATCTGACTTGGATTTGCTTTTGCTTTGTTTGGAAAGGTTGTGTGTAAGAGGTATCCAGCAAAGCATAGCCTCCATTTTTACATTCTGGTTTAACCCAGAGTTCCTCAGTGAGGTGTGTTGAAGGAAAAGGGAACATGAAATAAGTTGTATTGTAACTGTTAATCTGTCCAAACTAACTATAACCTCACTTGTATATATAGCTTATATCTGTCTATACATTATAGCAGGGCTACAAATTGTCTTGAGTCTTAGCACATATATATATATAGACAGAGAGAAACACCACCTTTTCAAGTCTTTGTTTTTGGATTAGAAGAGCACTGTACAGTCTTGTCATGGGTCAACCCATCATTGTGCTCCACCCCCCCACACACCTCATTAGCTCTGCTACTCGGCATCCTCCCCTCCATTCTGAGTGGTGGACTGTACTGTCTCCATCTTCTGACGGCGACCATCACTGCTACCACCACATGTATCTGCGTGCCCCATCAGGGATGAGGGACCGACTCATTAGCATTTTGCAGCCTTTGGTTGGGGGATGCTTTGTCATGTAACACAAGGGAGGGAGCCTGGAGGGGCAGTAAATGTAAATGGTGCTCAGCACACCACACACCCTGTGCTATCTTTGTAATTATTAGGCAAATAAGGATAGAAAGTATGGTAAAGAAAGTTATGTCTTGGGCAAAAAAAATGGACTGTGACGTGCTTGTGTTTCTATCTGCTTGCTCATATTTAATGAAACATTACAAATAAATGCAAAAAGCAGAAAAAGCAGTGTCTTCTTGCTTTTTTTTGTTAAGAAGAATGGTGAAAGATTAGCGGTTGCAGGTATCTGTCAGTGTTTCTCCTGTCCCAGTCCTTGTCTTTGTGAGACAGACGACATTAAATAAATCCACATGGAAGAGAATCTTGCTCTCACAACTTCTGTCTATGCTTCTGCAGTATTGCGCCGCATTCTGGCATGAGCTCTGACGTCCTCTGCAGGCCCTGCATGTTGCCCTCACGTGAGAATTGAGGAATATATTATTTCTGCATCATGTCTCTAATATATTCCAAGAACTCATCTGACTTATAGAGCAACATGCATGTCAAAGGATGCCCAGAAACTTATTCCAGAATAAGATGTCATGTGCCTCTTAAACTCCTAGTTATGTACAAATTATGCTCTTTTCTGCAAAACGCACCCGCAAATGTGTGATATTGCATTTGCTGAGATCACATTGTTCTTTCTCATACTTAGTCTGGTGTCATGTTAGAGTATTTGAGGATGTCACATTTGGATGTTGCTGTGTCCAATTTGTCGTGTGCTAATGAGTGACATTCTGATTCATTTGAAGGGTTGTGCTAAAACAGTACCACTACATACAACTCTGCCAGCCAATCCGAGATATTGGCTGGGTGCAGACTCTAAAGCAACACCTGTGGGGCTGTGCACTACCCAATCCCAGGTAATCAATCCCAAGAGCAACGAAAAGAAATAGGCCACGAGCCACAAATGCCACTCATTCCCATTCATACATGCTCATGGAGTTGTGATTCACTTTTGTTTTTTATTACAGTGGCACAGTTTTGTTTTTTCTGGTGAACCACCACATTATCTCTGGTCTACTCCCTTAGGTCATGACCCCTCATGGCCCCTAGTTCTCTTCCATATGGACACTAGAGTAGGAGTGGGGGGGGGCTGTATGACTGCCTGCTGTCACATCCTACATTATGTTATGTTCCTTAAGGTGCCTTTTCTTAAGGAAGCCTCGGGCTTAGTCCAGTCATCTCCAACCATCATCAAACCTCTATCAGCTGCTGTAACACTCTACATGGTTAATGCAAACTGCATGACTGGTGAATTGACCACCGAGGGAGGAAAATGGAGATCACTTTTCCACTCATTTATGAGACAGGTCACTCATGTAATCACATTAGAAACTGTAGCACTTTGCATCTTAGCCTGTTGTCACTGGTTAAAGTTTCATATTACATACTGTTTTTTTCATTCAGAATCCGTCTCTAAAGCATGCTGCCACTGTTTTCTGTTGGACCTGCAATCTGATGTTATGTTTAATCATTTGGTCTAGACTTGGCACTATGTCTAGAATATCTGAGTGTTAGCTGAGGGGTAAGTATGAAAGGAAAGAGGCAGGCGGCTCTGCTTTGGAAAGAGACTGCTCAAAGGAAATTGTAAGTGCATGTTAATGATCTTTGCTCAAATTTGTGCTGCTAATTTATTTCCATCTGAATGCTATAAATAGTGCATCTTGTAGCTGTTCTTTCACAGAACACCCCGAGACCCTCGTTGCTCTATTCAATTGGCATCCTGTAGTTCATACTGTCACTGTGACTAATTGAATGGGTCAAAGTGTAGATTTAAACCAATGGCCTGTATTGATCTAAATGCAAAGCTGTCCAAGGCAACATTAGAAAGACACCAAAAGCTTGACTTCACATGGGCAGTCCCACAACACAATGGACCTTACAGTCTTCAAAGTTATATTGCATCATTTGTAAGTCACTTGATTACATTAACGTTGTCTTGAGGCATTTTTACACAAGATTTGTTATGTGGCTTTGTCACCTGATAAGGTTCTCTGCCCTGAAACAGAAACAGTTCTTCTCTGAAATGAGCGGTCACAGGGTGCTCACCTGAACTCAACCCAATGGCTTGTTGTTGTTCTCCTGAGAGAAACGCCTCATCATGTGTCTCTTTCTGTCTCCCTCTTCTCTACTGTCTTAATCATGTGCTGCCTCCTAGAGATGCTAAAGACGAGGTTCTCCGACCCAGTCATCATCATTCCCAGGGTGCTGCTGGAGGAGAACCACGGCCACTGCTGGAGGGAGCCGAACCGCGGAGGAGCAGTGGGGTCGTACGCTTTGCCCTAGATGGGAACCAGACTGAGTAGCTCTGCCTGTCACGATGGAGGCAGATACACTTTATACGGAGACTGTCGCTCTGTACTGTAAATATCTAGTATTTGCAACTAAGTTTGATCAGGAAAAGAGGTGAATCCCATAAAAAAAACTTTCTGCTATCCAAGAGGAAGCCCACGTATTTGAAACATGCATGTTTGACACAGCTTCTGGCTCTAAGGTCGCAGCTGTTTGACCCATGGCATTACTGCAAAGGTGCTACATCATTTTTTCTGGTTTCTTGCCATTTATTTTAAAATAATATGTCACCATTATTAGAAATACCACACCATAAAGTGCTTCTATAACAATTACAAAACAACTGTACTGTACATTGATCAGTTTTAGTGTAAATGAATAAATAAGCATAACTTGCTATACTGTAGTGTAGTTTTTGTTGTTTGGTCAAACGGGGGGTTTGTTGGTGTGAAGTGAGTTCAGCATGCAGCAGCAAGGTTCCTACATATGAATGCAAAGTGACACTTGGCCCGTGAAGTTGTATGACACTGTAACTGTATAACAAAGGGGGGAAACTGTGGGATGCAATGATTGAAAAAGAATACATACATGATTTTTAAACCGACACTGTAGGTCTCGGCATTGTTTGAACATTTTCAAAAATAGGATGTCTGAGTTGGTGTCTTTCCATAATTGTCCCTTTGCTAACAGCTGATATCCTCGAAGTGTAGATGAGAGGAGATGTCACATTTATTGAAATACAAGAGATGTTGGATATGTTTTAAACAGTGTGGAAGGTAAAACGCCAGCGTTTGCTCGTGACTTACACAACTTCCTAGCTTAAAGTTTAAATAGAAGTAGCATAACTTTAAAACTTCCCCGGGCTGGATGCTGAGTCACTAGGTAACTGATGAAAATATAATTATTGGTTAACATAGTTGCCATAATAATTTATTATGGGGTGATTAATATAAATGATTGTGTAATGTTTTCAATTACTTTAATGGTGTCAAAGTTATGTCCGACTTTTCTAAAGTCTAATGATTTAGGTTAGCTGTCCTTACGGGAGTCAGCAGAAGGATGCTATGGTGGAGATGTAGCTACGTGCTAACTGTTTCCTGAGTTAGACACCCGTTAGCACTGCTGCTTTTATAAGGAATAACATCCAACAGCCTATGTTTGCTAACATTAGCCAGCTCATCACACTGTATGCAGTTGCATTGCTAACAACTATGTGCACAGCTAGCTAATGTTAGCAAACAAACATGGTTGAATACTAATTTTGAGTTACTTCTGTTGTAACTTCTGTGACTGTAGTCCATGTGAGTTATGGAGACCGGGGGTGTCTGACTTGGATTGGGACCAGTTTTCCCACGATTTTAATGTCCTCTTCATTCACAATACTCCACCAATAAATTAACACTATACTGTGAATGTAGCTCCCCAGTCCACACTGTAGTTTGCTTCTCTTGGATATCCATACATTTGTTATTATTTCATTTGATATATTTCTCACAGATATTGTTGAAAAAGCCCTATTGATGTGCTGGATGTGTAACACATGACAGGCCAAGCCACTGTGACCCATGGGGCAGGACTTAGCAAAGGGCCAATTATACTTTCTTTGGGTTTTTCTACCACATTCATTTTTTTACATTCAACAAAAGATTGCAATTTTTTTAAATTAAAGCCCCCCCCCCCCAAATTTATAAAATGTTTGTATGAAAAAAAAGTATGAAAAGTATGAGTTTCCTCACTCAGATGTTTGACCGTCACTGTGCAGAATGATGTATGAACATCTGGATGTATCAGCCAGTTTTGTGACATCACAGCTGGAGTAGAAGCCAACGACGATCCAATATGAAACTTAAAGTTAATGTAAGTGGGAAGTGGTAATCTGAAACCTCCAGTGCACAAACATTTTGTGGAAATGGAACAATGAGGCTTTAATGACATGATTTAATTTTTTTGAGGAAAAGCCATTAGACATTATTCTAAGCAAACTATTCTGCTATGTAAATTTTACAAGGGAAAAAATTTGTTTGTTTCGTATTGCATCCATCATGACTTCATCAGTGTTATAGGAGTGCAATAATTAATTGGTGGAGCACTCTGTCAGGAGGGGATCACTGAAACTGGAACTACTGAGCTGGTCCATTGTCAAAGAAAGAAAACTAGGACTGAACCTGCACTGCCGTCAGCATCAAAAAGGAAGGAGCAGTGGATTACCTACTTCCCTTTAAAAGCACAGGCAGCATTTTTGGAAGCAATTTCTGGCAACCGTTTTGGGTTCCTCTATAAGACAGGTACTCATGTTTCATTTATGGCTCACAGTCCAAAGCACAAGGCAAAGATAGATTAAGAAACCAGACTAAGCAGCTGGTTTGAGGCCTCAGAGTGGATAAGCTGTTTTCTTGTCACAGTCCATACTGCTCCTCATTAGACTGGCTCTCCTTCATTACTGCTGCTAACTTCATAGCAAGTGACAATGCAGGGTTATGCTCACATCCCCTCATATGTGCACAAACATAACACAATATGCATATACAGTACAGCTGAGCTTGCTGCTTCAGTGTCTCATCACAACTTACAATGGTGCTGAAGATCTCTGGGATTCATGTAAGTGTGCACCAAGAGACTGTTGTCTTTAATGAGCACTGGGGGAGGGGACGTAACTCTCAATCTGTCAGTTTTAATCAGCAAGTCAGCCATCTTGATGAAATACTCACAAATAATTGGAAACCAAAGACGACTGTGCAAACAGAGGGGATCACCAATCTGTCAACACCAGTCCTGCTCTGTTTCAGAAGTTATTATAACCCTGGTATTTTTGCTGTGACACTATTGATGCAGTTTTCAGACACAACGATATGTAAGTATTATCAACAAAGTTACATAAAGCAGTAGTTGGTCAAGGTGGAACTGTGACTGCTGACACCCTGGACTGGTCAGTTAGTTGAACAATTAACTATAATATATATGTATATATATATATATATATATATATATATATATATATATATATATATATATATATATAAAACTATACATTGGTAGCTGGTTTATTTGCATACTTGTCTCTGAGTTGTAGTGGAGTGCCATGTACCTCAGATTTTCACTTGAGTAAATGTACTTACTTACATTTCACCACTCGAACACATGAATTAAATTGATCGACAGGCTAAAGTCACATAGCTGCTGACCACTACCACTGTAAAACAGCCCGAGGCTGCGTAATTACGCTGCTTAGAGGACGGTCCTGAGCTGCTCTAGAAATACACAGCAAGCATGTTTAATTAGTAATAACCTGTAAGAGTGAAAGCCTTTGGACATCCCTGTCCATCTATATCCAGCACACACACACACACACAGTGCAAAGCATGATGAATGACTGTGACTCAGAGCCGCCCTGACCTGGAGGAACAGAGAGAGACAGACGTGGGAGGGGAGACACAGATGTGGCTCTGCTGCTTTCCGGAATATCACCATACAGAGTGGAAAAACTCATTTCTCCTCCAGAGCACGCCCCTAATCCCCGAAGCCTGATTTATGAATTCAGGAATCACTCCCTAGATACTTGTTTTGTGTATTTAACAATGAATTGTTTTTGCTACTTGTGGCCACTGTGTGTGTGCGTGTGTGTTATAAATGATCAAGCACCTGCACATCGCTGTTTTTACAAGCCAAGGCCATCCAAAGTAAACTAAATGCAAGACCGTACTGAAACTCTCATTAAAAGAGGCAGAGGAAATCTGAAGTAGGAGCCCAGAAATTTGCATCCCATCTGCACACACTGTCATGAATCCATAATAAAGGCACATTTCAGCCGATTTCATGCTTTTAAACTCAAATGATTCCCCGCTCTTTCTCGCCCCTTTGATCGTTGTTGCTCTCCCTCCCTCCTCCCATCCATCATTCCCTCCATCCCTGCACCGGGCTGTTGCCATAGAGACGGGTTGCCAGGTCTCAGACAGTGCGACTGAATGGGTTAATTAGGAGGAGGAGCATTTGCAGCCCTCCAGATGGTAGTAAGGCCCAGGTCTCCAGGGACCTCCTCTCAAAGAGAAAGCCTCTCCTGTTTAGTATGCAGCCCCTCGCCGTCGATCCAGGAGCTGCATTTATGACCCTGTAGTCAACAATGTGGGATTGTGGGAAGTGAGGGGAGAAGCTGGATCCCCCTCCTCAGGTCTGCTCGACTGTGAAAATCTTACTGAAATAATTTTTCTTAAGCCCTGATCTGATCAAAGGGGCAACATGACGCCCCCTCCCTCATTACGACTCCCATCCGATCCAAAAACAGATGAAAGATTTTGGCTATAATAGCAACCTTTGCTTATTTCATCTCGTACCTTTTGTTGTCCTCTGTAAACAATATAGACCTGGTGTCTCTATGCATGCAGGAAGCCATCTTGCCTTGTTTCTATAGACTGAAGAAGTGTGTCAGCAGCACCCCCCAGTGTCTGCACTCATACACGTTTATTGTCACACCACTTTTTGGACAGAGTTTGTACCAGTGAGTACAGGATGAATATTTCAGATGTGCAACACACAGTACAAATGCATAAATATAACAGTAGAAAAATAGCAGCTAAAAGAAAATAAAGTGATAACTGTGCTTGACTAGAATTGTAGATTGCATCTGTTAAGCATATTTAACCACATGAACACGTCCATTTACACAGAGATTTGCAGCACATGCGAGTTCAGCGCAAACTCATTACATTACAGATTTAGATGTGAATCGTGCGGTGAAATGTTCTCCATACTCAGCGGATATTTTCAATACATTTTCTCTGCAGTGTGATAACGTTTCATGTTTCTTGTCTCAAATAAAGGCAAAATATAGCTTAAAACTTCAAGACAGAAACACTGAACTTCTAAAACGTGTTAACAAATTAGATGTATTTTTTTCTTTAATGTCAAGCAAAATATTTACAATCTCTATATCTGACATGCCAGTGAGCAGCTACTCTATCATTTAAATATCTGTAATATGTGTGGAGGGAGGGGGCAGGAGAGATATAAATATAATCTGTACTTCATTCATTGTTTAATGTGCAAAGATTTGCAATGTGTGGTGAGAACTAGTATGTGCATGGAGCAACAGCACCACTCAGTGGTAGCTCACCAGGTGGATCTGCTGCTGTGGGGATGCTCAAGTTCTATGACTGCTGGGTGCTGCTACACCTCTAGGTGTTAAAGACAAGGTAGGTGAAGTTCTCCTGCTTGGGCTTGACGCTAAAGTTGTAGTGTCCGATGCGGTTTCTCTGGTAGTAGAAAAGGCAGACGAAACCAACGATGAAGAAGAGTGACAGGCCGATTCCCAGACAGGCGAGTCCAACTATGTGAAGAGTGGTATATTCCTCCTCCAGGGACTCTGCAAGAGGATGAGAGGGGTTAAAAATAAGTGAACAAGTGAGAGGATTCATCTAAAAACAAAAAAAAGGTGCTGCAAAGTTAATCTAAAATACTGTGACGACTGTGAAGATGTGGTTATTGTAACAACCTTTCAGCGCACTCGGCCTACAAAAAGATCACATTTTCAGTTGCACTCATGAGCGTGTGCAAATAAGTAATTCACTTCAGATGACGATAGCTCAAATATATTTAATCAGGTTCAGGCCCCCTGAAATCTGTGTTTCCCATTGCTCCACTCAAACGTGCCTCTCCAGCTGCCTGCTGGTAGAGACTGCAGCACTCCTCAACAGTTAGATGGACTATTCACAGCTTAAAATGGACACTCTGGTGTATAATGGACACTGAAGATCTAGATGGCTGTTGTGGAGAGCAGCAGCTGAAGTGCCACTGTTACTTCAGCTGGAATTAAATCCTATTTTTGACTTAAATTTATGCACAGTGGAGGCATGAAGCTAAAATCATCTATTTTCTAGAGGAGGGAAATATATTATCATAGAGTAGATGTTGTTATTCTGTGTAAATGTAATCACCGTCATTTGACCTCAGGAGAGGCCCGGAAGAACCGAAAGCTGTTCCAACTGTGTTTGATGTCCGAGCTGTTCTTTGTAGACAGTCCTGCAAGAAAACAAGAGCCAAGAGGACAAAAATGAGAATGTCTTCCCCAACATTTGAAAAGTGAACATTTTGGATAGGATGTACTCACAGGCACACAGGTGTCTGATCCGAGCTGCACACAGATCTGGACCTGGCAGTGCAGATAAATCACATTGAGGTTGACGAAGGAGAATATCTGCACGGACACACGTGATGAGCTGGAGTTCCCGTTCATCAACACCTCGGTGTATGTGTTCAGGGAGCAGCTGTGGAGACAGAGACAAGGAACTGAGAAAACCCAACAGCAATAACTTTTAGCTAATAGTCTTTGTCTGCACTTGATATGGTTGTGAATTGAGTCTAAACCAACTATTTAATGACGACCCCAAACAATATTCAATCCTCCCTGTCAGGTTGGTTTTTTTTTTCATTTCATTGCTAAACACAAACTTTCTAACTAGGCTCCTGTTTGGACTGATAATCTCTAGAATCAGCAAATTGCTTAAGTATAGCTGTGCTGGAAAATATTGCACAAGGAGGATGTGAACTCAGCCTTGAAGGGTGTTTTCCCTTTAAAGGAACAGTTCCGCACTTCGGGAACATACACTTACTTGCTTTCTTGCCAAACTTTTAATAAGGAGATCAATTGCACTCTTATGGTTTGTCAAATTATGAAGCTACAGCCGGGAGATGCTTTGCATAACGACTGGAAACAAACCTCTAAATCGTGCGAATGAATCTTTTATATCATGTTTGTTTATTGTGTATTTATCCTTACAAAAACTGAAGTGTAAAAACGGCACAATGCAGTTTTACAGGAGATGATGGATTATGTCTTTGCCGGCCACAATGACTTCCTGGAGTTTCGGCTGGTTGCCTAGCAACCTCACGGTGAGGACAAGACTCGGATAAATGTGTGCGGATTAAACAAACAAGATGTCGTCGTGTGTTACTGTGTTAATTGGTGAGCTTTAAAGGTGGCGGAGGGGGAATGTGTTACCTTTGAACAGATATATTGACACAGACGTGACAGTGGAATCAATTTTCTCTTTTAACCCTCAGCAGGATAATGAAGGGAAAACTGTGTTTATCCAGTTTCATTGTAGTTTGTCTGTTTGTTTAAAAACTGAATTTTATGTTTGACTCATTACGATCTCAGCATGGAGGGGTCTGACTACTATGACCCTTTTTCTGAGTCTGTCAGCAGTGTTCTCATGAAAGCGTTACATTAGTATTTTATTTTGAAAAACATTAAGGAAAACAGAGAGACTTCTCAGTATGATTAACTCCTTTCTTATCAAAACAACATTTTGTTTTTCAAGATAGTAGTCCCATTATCATGAGAAAACAACTTTGTTATGCCGACATAACAAAATAATTAACTCATGATCTCGAGATGGATAAAATAAACTGATTGCTACCACAATTTTCTGTGAAAATCGGTCAAACATACTGAATTTTTATATTTTTAATTCATACATCAATATACAAGTAAATGTTGTAAAACTGTTAGCACCCCGTATGCTCATCAAGTGACCCCATCCAGCGTCCTGACCCCTGGCCTGGGATACTCTGGGGTAGTGGGAATAGTAATGGTAATGGTTTGTAAAAAAGTGGTTGTAATTAAAGCGAGAGAAAGAATAAATGCAATAGTTATAGCAGCTGACTGAAATACTAATAGAAGCAGTGAGAGTGTTGCAGGTAGAGGCAGACCTGTTCTCCAGGAAGATGTGGGTGGAGGGGTCCACTGGGCTTAGGGTGGGAGTGGCCCAGCATTTGTTGATGACCACTTTAACCTGCTCTGAGGAGGTGTTGAGGCTGACCTCCACCACCACGGCCTCCTCAGGAGACAAGCTGTAGTTGTGGGGTAGAGGCATTGTCCCGTTCATCAGCTGCACTGTCACCTGAAAGGAGCCCGAGCCCATTATGATGTCTTTGATCATGTCATGCCTGCAGATGGATGAGAAACAAGGACGTACAGTCATAAATACAACAGTCATCAAACTACCAGCACTTAATTAACATATTTTAACTTGGTTATGTTCATATTGTATAGTGGCTGATTGTTGGAGCTGCTGATATTTTAGGGAAAAGCACATTAAAATCCTGGTGTGTGTGTGTGTGTGTGTGTGTGTGTGTGTGTTTCACTCTTATACTGGATGTCTCATAAATTTCGATCTTATCGTGAAAGAGGATTTCACAGGCAAGTACAAGTACCCCATAGAGCCGAAGTCAGCAGAGAGAAGCATGCTCTTCATGTAGGTACACATGATGGGAACCTCCAGCTGTATCCTGGGTGCCTCCACTGTTCCACTGGGTGCGGTGTACGGAGCCATGGTGTTGAACAGGGTTACAAATGCATTGTAGTGACTTTCATTCTAAAATACCAGATGTCGAAAGCAGTTTGGGTTATTTTCATGAATTCATACATTTCAGCATTAAAGAAAGGAAAGAGCATAGATGAAAATGCAACAGGCCTCACATGTACAAGCGTAGTGGCGCACTCATCCCAGGCCACAGTCAGCTGGACGTGGGTGGCATTGCCTCCGTTGACACCGCAGCTCAAGAGGCCCAGGTATAG
The DNA here is from genome assembly GCF_042242105.1 of Pempheris klunzingeri. Classification (NCBI taxonomy): domain Eukaryota; kingdom Metazoa; phylum Chordata; class Actinopteri; order Acropomatiformes; family Pempheridae; genus Pempheris; species Pempheris klunzingeri. The sequence goes on along the minus strand of NC_092025.1, from coordinate 1,911,360 downwards.
GGTGCTCTCCCTGATTTTGTTGCTCTGAAGAAAATCTCTGGCAACTGTCACAGTGATGGCACTAACTCTGCACTGGACTGAGATGGCCCCTTGCATAGGGGCACTGGTGGCACCTCTCAGGGCATTGGTGGGTGGAGCTGTAGCGTTGGTAGTGGGGTTGGTAACAGTGGTGGTAGGGGTAGATGTCATTGCAGTAGTGGTGATTGTCGGGGCAGTAGTGGTGGTGGTTGGGACAGCCATGGTGAGTACAGGGGCTGTAATGGTTGTAGGGGCAGTCGTGGTGATTGTTGGGGCAGTAGTGGTGGTTGTAGGTGCAGTCATGGTGAGTGCAGGGGCTGTAATGGTTGTTGTTGGGGCAGGATTAGTGGTTGTAGGGGCACTAGTGGTGGTTGTAGGGGCTGTAGTGGTTGTTGTTGAGGCAGTATTAGTGGTTGTAGGGGCACTAGTGGTGGTTGTAGGGGCTGTAGTGGTTGTTGTTGAGGCAGTATTAGTGGTTGTTGGGGCAGTAGTGGGGGTTGTAGGTGCAGTCATGGTGAGTGCAGGGGCTGTAGTGGTTGTTGTTGGGGCATGATTAGTGGTTGTAGGGGCAGTAGTGGGGGTTGTAGGGGCTGTAGTGGTTGTTGTTGGGGCATGATTAGTGGTTGTAGGGGCAGTAGTGGGGGTTGTAGGGGCAGTAGTTGTTGTTGTTGATGCAGGAGTGCTGGTTGCAGAGGTAGACGAGGTGGTAGCTTGGGCAGTGGTTACACCTGTGACAGCTGTTTGTGTTGCCACCAGTGAGGCAGACGTGACGGTGGTGAAAATCCTTCCACTTGTTGATATAAAGACCGTGGCGATACCTGGAGTAGTGGTTACAGTGATTAAAGCTGGATCACTGGTTGGGGGTGTTGTTGGAGAGTAAGGGGTCGCACCAATTGTAGAAAATATTGTGGGGGTCAGTGGTGGTGTCGTTGTCTCTGAGGTAGCGATTGCTGCAAAAGACAAAATGCAGAGATATTCTGTCATCATTTAGGGCACATAATGTGTCAAATGATTCTTTGCCTGTACCACACTGTGAGACTGTACCTTGACAGACCCGTCCAGGCCTTTCTGGCTTGTCATCTATAAATCCATCCGAGCAAACACAAGCGTAGGAGGCCCAAGTGTTTGTACATGTAGCCCACTGGGAACAGTCATTTTCCCCTGAAGCACATTCATCAAAATCTACAAAAAGCAAAATAATATAACAAAATAATAATAAGTCAGACTTTCTGTTGTTCTTTAGTATTGTACTGGCTTGTAAATAGTTTCTACTTGATAATCAGAAATAAATAAGTCTCTGCATTACAGTTTAGTTTTTCCACACTTTCACTTGCTTGAATTTAACAAAAATCTGTTGGTAAGAAAAAATGAAAAAAATTGAAAAAATTGTTTTATAGCAAAATAGTTGTAAAAACTGGAAATGGATAATAGGAAGCTTTGTAGTTTTTATTTTACAATATTTCTGTGTCATGGTGGTCACTTTGTGGTGCACTTCCATAAATTTAGAGGACTCACAAGAGCCATATTGAAGATGGTCAAAAATGAGGTGGCCCTTTAGGCCCTGATACTGATCAAGACCCCAAAACAGTGCATCCTCCAAGTCCTATGATGCAACTTGATGTTATCGTTTTGTGTGTGGTACCCTGCAAGCCTGGTAAATCCTTAAATCTTTCAAACTTCTACGCTCAGTTTGCCATTTGTAACAAAGGCTTTCTGATACGACTTTGAAGTCTCCGAGCCGTAATACGCTCCCCTCAGAGCGACAGAAGATACGATTCAACTGTTTTCACAGGCTCAGCAGTGCTGATCCTGAGTAACTAATCTAAGCTAATCTTGATTATCTTACACTGCACAGAGAGATACTTTTAGAATTTTAAAGGTATTCTTTGAAGAACTTCCTGGGGATTTTACACCTACCATTGTTAGAACAGAGAATAGACTGGGACGTACCATTAATGCTTGTGTTTTCCACTGTGTATTTAGTGCTGTTCATCAGGGAGTGCAGCAGAGCTGTGGACACATTACTGATGTCTTGGCTTTGACTGGGGGTGAAGATGACTGTGAAGTCGACCACCACACTCCCTGGGGAGAAGCCTCTGATCTCGATCCTCACCTGGCCTGAATCCACCAGGGCCTTCATCTCTGCAGACAGAGCCTGGTAGATCTGTTGGTGACAAAGGAAACAGAATAATGATGGATGAGTGGATGAAACAGCAAAACCTGTTCATTCATCGTAATGGACACACTTACAATGAGCGGAATTCTATTCAAAGACCACATTCAGTCACTGGATAATCCCCGTAACACACCTACCTCGTCTGTAATGCTCTTGCTGAGGTTCCTGTAGGCCTGGCTGCTGGTGTTCTGCAGATCATCAGTGAACTGGATGTTGGTGAGCCGTGCTGTGGCGTCAAGAGTCTGAGCATCTAGGAAGGAAAAGCCTTACTTGGTACAATGGAAACATTTGCTACAATTAAAGTCTTCCCCTCTTCCAGGCCAGCGTTTTTCTTCTTTACACACATTTTGTAACTTTCCGTATTACTTCCTGGGATTGTATTCAGCGGTTGCATCTTTAAAAATCAGTTTGAGTAAGTCAGTTCCTTCCCCTGTGGCTGTATAATAATTTTGCTAAAAACGCAGTGGAGTGGGACTCCTTCCACACAGAGAAAATAAAGATTCCTGCCATTTTGATAGCTTAGATTCATCCAAATTTTTCAGTATATTTAAAGAGAAGCAATAGCAACAAGTAAACAGCTTATTTTTTAATCCTAACAGTAACATTGTCATCAAAACTGAAACTGCACATCATATCACAAGTCATTACTTGTGTACTGTAAGTTATCCCACCACAAAGCTATGCCCAAGCTGTAGGATCATGGCATTATTGCATATGATTTAAAAGGGCACTGGAACATCCAGCTTCATTTTGGTGCACAGCTCTTACCCGTCCTTACTGATGTGCAAAGGGCGGCTCCTTGGCTTCCACAGGCATGAGGTGTGACAGTAACATTGTAGAGCACGCCAGGCTGCAGCCCCCTCACATCCAGCATGGTCTGAGTGGTTCTCAGATCACAAATGACCTTTGACCTCCTGCTTACAACAACCTGGTAGGTCTGGTTTGTCTGAAACTGGCTGGACCAGTAGACACAGAAGGAGGTTGCTGTGACGTTAGCCAATTGTAAGCTGGTGATGCTGGGAGGAGCTGGTGGTGTGTAGTGGGGCAGGGACGGGAAGAGTAAACAGTGTTATCATTAATTCAAATAAAGAATGAATTTGAATAAAAAATGTAAAGTAAGATCAACCACATTTAATTACATGTCTAGAGATATAAAGTCAAATACCTCCTCCCACAACACCTGCAACGTTGTGTTGTAAATCAAAATGTGGAGAATTAAAGCAGCCTTGTGATTCTTACTGCATGTGGTTGTTGGCAGAGGCGACTCCACAGTGGAGCTCACGCTGCTGTAAGGTGCAGAGTCTGTCCACTGCTGAGCATCTGATGAATTATAAGGGACAGAGCTCGCATTACTCAGAGCTGTAGTCATGCTGGTCTCAGTGGAGTTAAAGATACCCATGGTGCTGTTGCCCAGAGGGTCCTGTGTGGTCTTGAAAGCAGGGATGTAGGTTGTGTTCATTGCTGGATGGTAGGTAGGCGGGGGCTCAGCTGGGTAGAAAGAATACAAGTCGATGTTGAGTCATGGGTCATGTGACATAAGAGGTGGGTGGGTCCGGCCAGTTACACTATATGTTTACCAAGTGGTTCTCTCATCACAGATGTACACTAATAAGAAACTCAGCAGATTACAGCTTGCTTGGAGTTTATTTTAGCCCCTCTGTGGGGTGGTGACAGAATGTTGTCACGTTAAAAACTACGGCTTCCTGGTTTGAGCAGCACCGACCAGCCTGAGGAACTTTGGCTCCTATTGAGCATCAGCTCCGTTTTAAGGCAGTGGTTGGTTTCCCACAGGTTTGTTTGTGCCTTGTGAAAAGTTGTGCATAGACTTATCATTCTTACCATGTTTGTGTTCAGAGAAACATTTCTTGTGATTTTTTCACACAACTGTCGGTGTGGGTGGTGCTTTCCTTTGTTTCACCTCTTGTTTATGAGAATCTAAGAGAACTTACAAATGAAGTGACCCTGATTACAATGTAAAGGCAAGCCCAAGTAAATACCGTTTACCCACAAAGAACTGTATTATCTGTCTTCAGCTCCGCTCCTCTATGTTAGCTGCTGGAATCCCCTTTGACCCTCAGCCGACTATTCATCCTTCGACATGTTGGTTTAATAAATGCAAAAAGTATGAGAGAGACATGCAACTCTTACTTATGAGGAATTATTATTAAAGACAAATACCTTCCTCATTTATCTAAGACAACTATCGCTCTGTCTTCACCAGAGGTATCATTTCCACTGGGGGTGCACCTGATATATACCTGATCTGTATATATATGAAGAAACTAACATCTATATTATTGTATATACCTTGTTTGTTTTGTGTTAAGACTCTCTGATTTCATTGTCATCTCACCTCCCCTCCTCACACACACACACTCACACAAAAACACACACACACACGCAGAAACACACACACACTTCTGAAACCAAACCTATACGTTTGGTCTTCATCAACTGTTCACTGTATCAACTTTTACTTTCTGCTGCAACTCGACTCATTCTGAACCATGTGGTAAAACAACAGGTAAATATACATATTTGCACACACACAGTCTGACCTGTGCAGTGGGCTCCAGGGTTGCTGGGATCCACATCAACATATCCTTGGCGGCAGGCGCAGTGGTATGAGCCCTCTGTGTTGTTGCAGTGTGCCTGAGGGGAGCACTGACGGAGAGCTGGCTGTGCACACTCATCCACATCTGCAGTCAGAAACATTGGCGAAAAGGTTAAATATTTTTCTAAAAACTAATTCATAGGGAAAGACATTTAGATGAAGTAATGGCCATGCATTTTGAATTAGAAATGCTATAGTGAAAAAAATGAAAGGACATTATCACACTGGCATAAAGTGTTTAATGAAATTTGTGCCCACAGTGCAGAGAAGAAAAGCAATTATTTGTTAAAGAACTTGATGTGTATCTGAATGTGTGCATAATGGTTACTTGTTACTGTGTCTTTAGTGCAAATGTGACAAATATGACTGATTTGTGTGTGTGTGTGTGTGTGTGTGTGTGTGTGTGCGCGCACGTGTGTGTTCATGCACTCGCTCTGGTGTTATTTTCCGCTATTGCAGGAAACATCCCACAGATGACTGTCACTCAAATAGAAGTGGTGGGAGAAGGAAACTGTGGTGCGGCTGACTCATTTTTTTCCTGAACACCATGTTCTCTGCAACATGAATCACCCTCAAAACTCTACAAGAATGTCATTTCTCAGAAGAAAGAAAGAAAAAAAAACCAAGTGGCTTCACTGAGAGATGACTGCGTTTCTACTGAACAACCACGTCTCCTCACCTTCCACGGTTACAGATGACACCTCCTGTATGTGCTTGAGCAAGAGATGCAGCCTTGATGTGACATTGTACAGTGAAAGAGTAAAGTTGCAGTCTATCAGCAGTGAGGTGGCAGTTCTGTAGGGATGCACTGGCCATGAACTGAGGTAATAGACTGAAATGTCAGACTGCAGAGCTCCAGTCACCTATTAGTGGTGGAGAGACAAAAAAATATTCAATGTGAATAATATAAATAAGTGCAATGATTTTCTAATAAACACAATTTCTAGAGTGTGTGCTGGTAGCTGGCTAGTGGTCTTGGCAGCATATTATATTATTACATGTGCAGCAGAGGTCTTAACAGTAGCAGAAGCAGTATCAGTGTTTGCAGTAATATTACCACTGCTTGTAGCAATCTAATGTGATTCAGATGTCCTCCAGCGCTGGACATCAGCTGCTGATAGTCTGTCTTCACTGTCACTGTTGCATTCAAACGATATCCTCCATTCTCAGAATAACTTGCTGAGCCTGAAAGTCAAGTTAAAAAGGTAAGTTTACTCAAATCACACAGAAAACCCATATTTTCCTAGTATAACTCTTTAGTTAATAAACCCTAGGTTCTAAAGGTTTCGCTGGAACTATGTATTCAGAAGAAAATTGTTTCATTAAAAATGGTTCACTGTGTTTTAAAGTGAGACCATGTCACTTGTATGACAAAAAATATTAGTTTCCTCGTGTTCAAAATGATAACTTGAATTCATGAGCAATAAAACAAACCCCTGCTCAATACAATGCACTCAGGGGTTTTGGTGCCATCGACTCACTCGGTCTGGTATGACCACGTGCTTAGCGTGGCTAACGTTAGCTGAAGTTAGCAAACATTAGATAGATATTGTTGAATAAATGATTTTACTTAGTCAGGTCTCTAGTTTTATGACTCTTTTCTACAACTGCTACTGATATACTACACTTTATCCTGTTATTGTCACTTGTAGCCACAGTTGCACAGTAAGTGTAATGCTTACTTTAAATGTAATGTTTCAGTCTGTTCAACATGGCAAACAACAGTCTGAAACATCTGCACGGCTAAGAACCAGTGAGAGAGTATGTTTTACATAGTGATTCGAGTGATAAGACTAAGAATACAAGGCTTTCCCCACAAAACGATATTAGTTGCATACTTTAATAACAAATAAAAAGCAATCAGGATGAATACTAACTTGCAGGATCACTGCACAGAGAGCGACCCAATCTCTGGCAGCACTTCTGCCAGCCTGGGCAGTCCATGTCCCACTCACAGTCCTCATCTCCGGGACACGATCCATGTGCAGTTGGACAGGATCCTGGCTTGGCAGTAAACTCCACACTCCTGTTTACAGCTTTGTTCAAAGGAAATAACATGTTACAGGCCATGTATTAGCAGTGAGATATTTGCAGCAGAGTGGTTTCTGTGCATCCATCTGGTGTCTTGCACACAGTACTGCACGCTGAAAGGTCATGCTGATTACTTGTCTGTCTACAGCATGTGATGCTATATCATCACACGTGAACAATACTTGTACAGAGGTGCTTAAAATCTACCAGGTAACAGAATAATAATGTCTCTTCTAATCTTCAACCCATTGATAATAAAGGATGTGCAGTACACTCACGCAGGGCACAGTAACGACCGACTTGTTCGTAGCCGTTGCAGCACCCGGTCACCTGCTCCACCACTGTCTTGTACTCAGTCTGATGGGTCATCCTGTAAAGTGTGACTGAACATGTCTCCCAGAGGAGCCAGCCGCCGCAAGGCTTTGTCACAGTATAGGGGACCTTCTGCGTCACCAGGAAACTCACAGTCCTCGTCTCATTGTGAACACATAGATGGTAGCCAGACGTAGGTAGGCTATTTTCTGGAATTAAATACATCTTGCCAATTTTACAATTCCTCAAGTTTCCTTGGTAGATAGTCTCTGGCTGCATAATGACATCAGCTTTTACATCTTGAATTAACTATTAACAATGCTCCTTGATTCAGACTTTCTCATACAGTACAACACAATACATGTCAATCATCTGTGGGATTAGAAATGGTAAAACAAAATGAAAGCAGGCAAAGTGAGAAGCGTAAATCCTCATAAATGCCATATTCTTTTCTGGCAACACATCAATTTATGTTATTTTGTCATCTGCGTAGAGGCCTACCTTCATGTGCAGAGCTCTGTCCCTTACAGAGAGCCAGCAGGGCCGCGGCCACCCAGATGGAGAGCATCCAACTCATTTTTCACAGATCACAATATTAATCACATATTTAACAACCACATTGTGGGTGCATGTTTCTCTTGAGATGATGCTAACTCACTGTTCAGGGTGTGCTCAAAGACCAAATCCTCTGTGGCTCTGTGTTTCTCCTCCCCTCGTTGCACCATCAGTCCCTAATGGAACGCAAAATCATGGCAGTCAGCTAGCGGGTATTAGATTTGTGTGAGTTACAACTGTCAGTGTGCTGAAATTACATTCATATTTGCAAGCTTATTAGAATATTCAGACTGTGTGATTCCTGGCATTGCCCTGATGCACTGTTGCATGACAAGAAAGTGAGTGAGTATATCACAAAGAGAAAAGCCTTTGGTTCACATGATTTTTACAAGGGAAGCCTGCACCTTATTTTGACAGATAAGTTGTCATTTTCTTTACTTATTCTCTGGCAGTGTCCAGGGCAGTAAACATGTTTATGATGCCAGGGAGAGAGATGTGGGATGGGAGGAGTCAAAGTCCCTAATGACTTGGTTTCCACACAGGTAACCATGGCAGTGCTCGCTGTGCTGCTGGCATTAACAGCCTGTGTCAGCCATTAGTGTCAAGAATGGAGGAGTGAGAACTTCCCTGCCATTTCCCCACGTCTTCATTCTCATTATATGAAGGACCAGTGTGATACGTTGGCTGTCAAAGGCGTGTTCTAAAAAAAGACTACATCTATCCTCACCTCGACATCATGAATGTGAATATACATATATTCACGTCTGATGAAATATGTCTCTACAAGTCCTTTATATTCTTTTTATATCTTTTCAGGCGTTTTTTTAATTCTTAGTAAATGTACTGATTAATGTAATGGTGCTCCTCTTACAGTAATGAGGTGTGAAAATGTGCCTGATTAAACTTCCTTTGTCATTAAGAGATAATGACTGGGTGCATGCTGACGCGCTGGAGCATGTGGGCGTAGAGAGGTGTGGGGCTACAGGCTGAGTCAACTAGGGTCACTGCACATTAAATTACAACTCAAAATGAAAATCACAGCTCAGTAGAACATGGTTTTATTTCAGGCTTTATTGTCTTTTCACCAACGGTGCCACACTTGAGTCATGAGGCTGTTGCCAGGTACTGTAGCAGACAAAGCTTCACAGGAAGAGGCCTGTAGGCCAAATAAACATAGCAACAAGTCCCCACTGGATGCCAGTAATGACACAAAGCCACTGCTATGCTGTAGTGACTTCCATTCAGTCATAGGCCTAATTAGTTTCTTTGGGGTTCATCGGTTTCTCGGGCGTGCAGTTACATGCATGTTATAACTGCACCTCAGTTTAAGCCTACCAAAGACGATAGGTTTTAAAAGCTAAAAAAATATTTTTAATTCTCTAAAACCTCTGATGGACTTTTGATGAAATGTATTCGCTCAAGATGTAGATTTGTCATCAAAAAAGTCTCAACCATGAGCCAGTTTATTGTAGCACATGTGACTTAACATCAAGCTAAATAAAGCTACGAACTTACAATAATTACTTTAAACAAATAATAAGAGAACAGTGCCCAATTACACAGTCAGTTGCAATATGGATTGTGACTTCTGTTTGAAACCTTTGGCCGTAATAAAAATCATGGCAGTAACACAGGCAGCTAAAGCCAGAAATATGGCCTATCCCTTTAAATTAGCCTCCGTGTCAAGTCTGGCGCTGGCCCCGCCTCCAGGTCCTTTACCAGCCAATCAGAGCGCAGTGCACGTGACGAGCGTTCTTTGCGATGACCTCATCCCTGGTGTGGGATGACGTCAAATTCAAGATGGATGGAATCACGACCAGCGCGCAGAAACCGACACAACAACAGTGAATAAAGTCCCGGCTGTGCGGAGGAGAGAGCATATTACCGACGGGCAGGGTAAGTGTGGACGGACTCCCGAACTTCACCTTAAACTACGGTAGCAGGGAGGGAGGAACACAGTTGGCAGAGTGCTGTTGAGGACAGGGTTTTCCTTTTCCTCCCTGACGTAACTCGAAAGGGGGATTGTGCTGCTGTAAAACCCGACCAGCCACAACCTGTTTCGCAGCCACAAACTGCGCCGTGCCAGGCCGGGTTGAACCGTTTTTTAGAAAAAAAAAAAAAAAAAAAAAAAAAAAAGAGGAAAGAAACAAAACAGACAACCACTTCCAGCTCGGGCAGCGGGTACAGTTCACTCCCCCACACTCCGACAGCCTCTCTGTCTGCGCGGACTGTGTTTTCATTCCGGGATTACCGCGGCGGAGTCCATTGAAAGGCGCTCAACTTTTCCCCTCGTGATTTACAGAGTCGCTGACACGGTCCGTCGCCATTGAGCCACACAGAAAGAGAAACGTGCGACTGGGGTCTAAAACCGAAAGCGACGTCTCGGTTGGAGAAGTTGTCTGTCAGTGGAAATGTGGCCACGTCTCGTGGATGATCTAATGCCGAAAGCCCCACTTGACTTCCTCATTGAGAACTGACGCTCCCTGTCCGCGGACTACAAGTTTGGATGAAGAGGCAGCCGAGCGGGTGTTAGTTTTTGATGAATGAATGAAGCTTCTGCACATGAACCCATTATAGCAAGTGTCACTCATGTCAACAGGAGGAACGAGCCTTCCGGTGACATTTTTCAAAATAAACGCCTCGAGGCGCAACGTGCAGAGTTTTCATTGTTTTATGTGTGAAAAACATAAGTAAGATGATCACTTTTAGCAGATGCAGCTATTCTTGTATTTAGAAAAGGTGACTCCAGTCGCTCCTCACTAAGAGATCTTTCACATAACGCTCTGTAATTCATATAGTGATAACACTTGCTATGTGCCAGACAGTGACTGACACGTGTTAATGTATGAGGACAACACAATAAGTTGATGTCTTATTACTGGGTGATATAAATATACTCAGTTTCCAGTATATCAGGCATACCTAGGTAAAAGTACTCAGCCCTAGTCCTAAACTACACACCTAAGAGTGACCATAAAGTAGATCCACACTGAACATTATAGCCTTCATGAAGGGACCATTTAAAGCAGGAGTGGTGTGTTAGACTGCAGTAGGTTTAGCTAGCCGTACCTCCACTGCTTGCTTTTCAGATTTAAGAATATTGCAATTTGAATTTACAGTTAATTTCCCCCTTAAAAAAACACATCAATCAAAGTTGACAGGAAAAAATTTGGGGTGTACTCACAAGGCATCATTTCTAACATCTTTGCATCAGTAAAATCTGATTAATTATCCCCTCCAGGCGTATGCATGTGTGTGCACATGTGTGCATGCCTGTACCTGTCTGACCATCTGCGGCTTAAACACTGACATCTATAGAAGAGTTTGGTCCTGTTTTGAACCAGAGCATCTGCAGTTTAATTCCATACCTGATATGTTATGATCCACTAACTATAGGCATGATACGAAATGAATAAATCCCTGTTTCTGTGGAGACTGGAGCTGCTTTTCACTTTTCACTCTCTGCCATATTTCTGTGGCATAATCTATGTTACAATATCTTAGCCTGCAGCAAGTTAAAGGTTAAGGTCTCAGATAGAAATACATTTGTTGAATGTACATAAATGTTTTCTGAAATTAGGTGATTTGTGATTAAAGTCATGCTGTGCATTTGTGCAGAGCAGCCCCATCAGAAAACTGCCAACAATAGTTAACTTTTTTATTTACATTTGAATCTACAAATGGAAGGGCCAAGTATGTCTTAGAGGTCAAACAGAAATGGCAACAGAAATGAGAAGTTGTGGTATTGGACAAAACAAATATGTAGCAACATATTCCTTTGCATTGTGTCAAACTGCAACGTATTGTGTTGAATGAAATCATATCATTACAATAGGGACGAATCATATCACATGGCATTGGTAGTGACTTCTTATGTATCTTAGATGTATCGGATCGTTTGCAGTGTATTGAGATGGATGTCTCAGTGATGGAGGGACACATCCCTAATATATGTACTTATATACACTAATTGACTTTTCTCAAACCAATCCTTGTACATCTCACACACTGGTAATTTATTGCATTATTCTCACTGTCTACTTTACCATAAATATAAAGGGAGAATGTTTGTATGTGGTCACCAGTGCAGGGTTTCTCTCAGGAGATGTTAAGCTCATGATGCATCTCATCTCAACAACTTATTCAGTAGATGATGGCCTAAACAATAGTCACACTTGTTAAATGTTTGTTTAGCAGTTGCTGTGTGAAATATCTGGCCTTTGAAAGCTAATGTATTTTTACATCGGAGCAAACTTTAAGAAACTATGATGTAAGATAATCATTAATTCAGGTGAGAAAGTCCAACTCTGCCCTGTTCACACATTTGGCGATGAAAATGCTTTATTCTAAAGGCAAACTTTCTGCACTTCCTAAAAACTTCCTGCACTTATCTTGCACTAAAGTTTCAACTACGACCTCTAGTGATCAGTAAAAATGACAACTGTCAGAGAAACAAAAGTAATGTAAAAACAATATACAGTGCAACCAGTGATCACTCATACAATGAACATTATTTAAGTCATTAGTATGTATGACCCAGAAAAATGAAATCAATGAAAGTCAGAGTTTGTTCACAGTAGGCCTACGACCAGCAATTATTTTCAATTCATCTACCGAATATTGTATCGATCACTTGGTCTATAAAATATCAGAAAACGATCCAAAAGCACGAGGATATTCAGTTTACAACACTGATATGGAAATGAAGAAAATCCTCTCAAATGATAAGCTGGAAATGGATTACTTTTGAAAAATTACTTTAACAATTTATCCACAAGGAAAATATCTGAATTTTTCTGTTCATTGAGTAATTAGTTAATGTTTAGAGAGTTACAGCCCACAGTACTTATATTATCATCAGTATTGTTATTGCTCCTGTAGACCACACACTTATTAAGCAAAATGCTTAACTCTGTCTAAACTGAAGTAATTATAAAGAAAGAAATCCATCCAAATCCCAGTGAATTCTAAAGGTTTCTAGTTGCTTGTATGTACCATCAGGTGGCAGCTGACGTCTCTTGGCTGGATTAACTGTGATAAAAGGCTATATAATATACTGGGATGATCTAATGAGCTCCAGTTGTCTACTATTGTATGTGTGCATGTGCCCTCTCGTGTCGTTTCTACAGTAATTTTGTACACACTTAATGAGCACCTTTTTGTATTCACATTCCTGCATTAAAATGTAATCGTCTTGTCTTTCAGCCATGGAGAGCCTAGTGCATTACAGCAATCCCTCCCATGCCCTCTCAGTGTTGGGAGTTCTGAATGAACAGCGCCTGCGGGGCCAGATGTGTGATGTAGTCCTGGTTGTGGCGGACCAGAAGTACCAGGCCCATAAGAGTGTTCTGGCTGCCAGCAGTGAGTATTTCCAGTCCCTGTTCACACGGATGGACGCAGAGTCATTGCAAGTTGTAAACCTGGACTTCTGTGAGCCTGACGCCTTCGAGATAGTTCTGAATTACATTTACTCCTCCTCACTGTTTGTGGACAAAGGCAGCCTGGCAGCCATTCAAGAGCTGGGCTACAGCCTTGGAATCCCTTTCCTTACCAACATTGTGTCAACAAGGCCACATGCATCCTACTGTGTGTCTAGAAAAAGGCTTTCGTTCTCAGAAGGAGATGAGAATGATGTCCAGACAAAGAGCGTCATTGTGTGCCGGGTCCGGAATGACACGACCCATCCCTCCCGCTCCAACTATCAGAGAAAAACATCAGAGAGATCATCGTCTCCCCACTCTATTCGAGAGTCAGCTCAGCCTCCATCAGAACACAACTTGTATGAATCTGTCAGGAAGCCCGTCAGCAGGAAATCATCTGAACCCAGTGAAGCTGCTGAGAGGAAGTCCACCTATCCTTACACCTCCATATTAAAAGGGAATCCGTCGCACATCACATGTGTTAGGCCCCAGCTGACATCCTCTGTGTCTTTCAGTGATGCTGAAGTGCAGCACATCGGGCTGCAGTCTGCCACGGACCAGGACACTAAAGAGGAGGATGAGGAGCAGGAGCCCCTCTATCACACCAAAGTGCCCTTACAGGGTCAGGCCGGTGAGCCAAGCCAGACTATTGACAGGAGCGGGCCGCTCATAAAAAGCCTACTCCGAAGATCTTTGTCCATGGACAGCCCTGTTCCAGTCTTCTCACCCACACTGGAGCTCAAAGAGCTGCAAAACCGTGAACAGTCTGTTGTTAAAATGGCATCTAAAGCATCTGGGCCAGAAACATCTGCTCACAATGGCAATTCAAAAAGAACATCTCCTCTGGTTCTCAGGTCAAAGTGTCCCAGCAGGTATGTTGAAGAAACTCAGGGAGACAGAGAGGTCAGTGTGAAAGCTGAGCCCAGCAGTCCACTCGCTGACCCCATGGACATTATTCGAATCACAGTCGGAGATGCGCTGCCAGTCAATCTTAAAGACTTGCAAACAAATTATGACCAGGATTCCAGGGATGACTTCAGCTCTTTGGGGAAAAGAAGGGACAGGCCAGACAACAGAAGGTACCCGTTCAAGAAGAGCAAACTATTTAAGGAGCATACCCTCTCACTCGCTGAGAACATGTCAGAAACAGTACCTCAGAGTGCCAGTGACAACTCTAACAAGAACAGTGGGGAGCCGCCTCAGAACAAGATCTTCAAATGCTGGAACTGCTTAAAGGTTTTCAGGTCCAGCGCTGGACTACATCGTCATGTAAATATGTATCACAACCCCGAAAAGCCGTATGCTTGCGACATCTGCCACAAGCGCTTCCATACCAACTTCAAAGTGTGGACTCACTGCCAAACTCAGCATGGTGTAGTACAAAACCCAGCCTCATCCTCCAGCTCCTCCGTGCTGGATGAGAAATTTCAGAAGAAGCTGATAGACATTGTGCGAGAGAGGGAGATAAAGAAGGCCTTGCTCTGGAAGTTAAAGAGGAATAAACAGGGTTTGCAATCTCCTGCTCTCACCAAAAAGAGATCAAGGCCCAGCTTCATATGTCCTTACTGTGGGAAAGTATTTGTGTTCCAGTCTCAGTACAGACAGCATTTAAGATCACATCCTGCTGAAAAAGCTGACCAGGACACAGCGACCGAGAGCATCCTCTACCAGGAACAGGATGAGATCATTCAACAGAAGAGCACAGACGCTGGTGTTTACTCCTGCAGGCTTTGCAACATGAAGCTATCTTCTCTCTTTGAACAGGGCGACCATGAGAGGGGCTGTCGACATGCAACCGTATGCCCCTACTGTGGCCTTCGCTTCTCAAATCCAGCGGTCAAGAAGGACCATGAGGCACATTGTAAATACAAAAAGCTGACGTGCCTGGAATGCATGCGGACCTTCAAGTCCTCCTTCAGCATCTGGCGCCACCAGGTGGAGGTCCACAACCAAAACATGATGACTGTTAAAGACCAGATTCACCTGAGGCAACAAGAGAACAACGAAGAGGCGTCTGAAATGCTCAGGGAGGAGCATTACAGTGATGAGCCCCTAGCTATTGGGAGCTCAAGAGAGAACATCAGTTACAGCGACTCCTCGGGTCCACCCATGTACGATTCGGAGGACTCCTCGTCCTATGTGCCTGAGGACCTGAGCATGGGCCACCATGGCAAGCTGGTGGTGAAGGAGGAGCCGTTAGAGGAGGCTGTGAGTGAGAGGGACAACACAGAGACTGCCAAAACTGGGCCCGAGGAACCCGGTGTGTGGCCATGCGAGAAATGTGGAAATCTTTTCAGCTCTCGCAAAGACCTGGAACGCCACCAGGAGCTGCTATGCCACATCAAACCATTCATCTGTCACATCTGCAACAAAGCCTTCAGGACCAACTTCCGCCTTTGGAGCCACTTCCAGTCCCACATGTCGACTGCAAATGAACCTGGAGCCAAAGAGATCGACGGACAGCCCTCGCCTCTGTCTCCCTCCCCTCCCACGACCCCTCAAAACTCTGAGCGCCCCTCCCCGCAGCCCTCCGTGCTTAAATCCACTCAGTCGGCGCCGGCCGCTGCAGCAGTGGCCGAGGAGTCCAGCAGCCCAGAGCCCTGTAGCTCGTCAGTAAGCAAGGCGAAGAGGCCTGAACTGGAACGGCGACCCAGCGGCAGCCACAGCCCCCTGTCAAGGTCAAACAGCATGGAGAGTCCCGGTGGCCCTCAGGAATCAGACACGCTCTTTTACCATGCACCGTCTCTCTCTGCTCTGACGTTTAAGAGGCAGTACATGTGTAAACTCTGTCACAGGACCTTCAAGACGGCCTTTAGTCTCTGGAGCCATGAGCAGAGTCATAGCCACATGTAAGCATCAGACAGTTCCAGACGTGTATTTCTCTTGACAGACAACACTTAGTTTTAAAATAAACACACCTCAGCCTACAAAAGGAAGACTTTGAATGTATAGCTTATTTGCTTGCCTCCAATGTCATATATTAAAGTGGCCATGTTCATTAGAGGTGTAAACGTGAATGTGCAATCAAGTGCTAGATTCTTCTGTGAGATGAGATGATTATAAATGATTATTATTTTCCTTTCAAAAGGAGCTATGAGCATTTATCTATTTTAAACCTCCCTTAGTGGTCTACTTGTATTTATCTATTTAGATGTTTTGAGAAAACAAGGTACAGAGTTGCGACCCTCATTACTGCAGATGTATCCCTTTGACTCAAAGGTACAGTGACCAAAGGTACAACTGTATACGTTGTTTTCTCAAAGTGTGGAAAAAGTGCTTTAATTTGGGGGTGGGCTGCAGTTGAGTTAAAGAGTAGTGCATTTGCTTCTGTATCAGATCTGTCTCTTGATGTGAGTGACATCCCTAAAGATAATATTAGTGGCCTCAACAATGTATTCAATATGCACTTTGTTTAACAGCACGATCCTGCTAATGGAGGACACAGTACAAACTAAATGTTTGCCTGGATCCTTTCACCAATTGAGGTTTTAGGCTGCAGAAATAGAAATGAAAAATAGGCCCAGTTTCCTTTTTTTTTTTTTTTCCCCCTCATACTTTTATTCTTTTGCATTTGGTCTCTCATTTTTGAGTTTCTGATTGCCTTTGTGCCATTTTTTCTGATTGAATGAGACCATCAATATAATAAGATAAAGTTATATCACATACTGTTCATCAAACACGCCTCACATACCTGTTGTTTTAGGCCTCCTACAGTCTTCTTTCAGTACGTATAATGTATCCCCCTGACTGGCCTGGTGAAGCAGTTTCATGTGCGCACAAATGAATGAGACAGTGCAATCATCACTCGCAAGATTTGAGAAAAGCAAATGTAAATTTCACAGGTAAATGGATATTTACATTCCTAAATGTTGCTGGAAAAAAACTTGTAAAAGGTGCTCAGTTGAGTTTACTAGTAATGATTGGAAATTTGATTTAGTATCCTAAATACTAGATAACATCCGTCAAGTATTTGGTCTTATTACATCAGCTGCTAGAAATCAGTCTGAAATATTTATAGCAAGAAAACTCTCAGAAGATTTTTTTAGAGAACCACAGCATAGTAATGCAATTAGGTTCTACTTTAGTAATCAATATGAAAACTGTAATTTTCATTTTTGTATATCAGACATTGTCACATCTCCTGAATCACTGAATAGCCTCTGTGCAACACCAGTGTTATGTAAATACTCATGTGCTGATAGGTTTTTTGCAGTTTAACACATTTGGTAATTAACCAAGCTTTACAGCGCTTTGATGGCCTTATGCAACTTTAGAAATAGTTTCCATTAAAAGCACAATAGTTTCAGATGACTCAGGCTCACAAGGTGTTTAAGTCCACAAAAAGGATGCATGAGAAAGCAGACCTTTTTATTCCATGAATGGTGACAGATTGCTCCTGCTTCCTAGAGATTTATTATTATTAAAGATTATGTTTTGATTGTAATCCAGTTGTTTCACAATTGTATTCTTGTACAAGTATATAATTCTGCTTTGGCTTAATGGATTAGAACTTTGTCATAAATTATTATGATTGCTACTATTTGGGAGATGTTGCATTCAAAGAGTGCTCCACACAATCTATGGGAATTTCTTTTCCACAAAATGAGCGACGCGAGCTGCATTGTGATGTTAACTTCTTTGGAGAAATTCTGTATTGATAATAGTGCTCTTAATTTCTTGTGATAAAAACTTCCTGACAGTTTCACAGAAATGATTAGAATTGTGTATATGGAAGTGTTTGTATCCTCGATTTTGTACCAATTTTGTTAGTAAACAAAAGTTTTATCTTTTTAGTATTCCTGTGCTCTCACTGCAATAATGAATATTTGTATCAGCATTGGTCGCATTATTGTT
Source organism: Pempheris klunzingeri (assembly GCF_042242105.1). NCBI lineage: Eukaryota > Metazoa > Chordata > Actinopteri > Acropomatiformes > Pempheridae > Pempheris > Pempheris klunzingeri. Next base: position 1,893,380 of record NC_092025.1, on the reverse strand, counting down.
GCTTTTGGAGACTTGCAGCTGTTTTGTGTTTAGGTTTTTCTACAGTTTTTGTGCTTGACTTCTGTAATAAAGAGTATCAATGAAGTATATATATACATATATATACACAACCCTTTGGTATTTGACTTATTCTGTAAGAAGTGGTAAACTCTCCCCAGTCCAGCAATTTAAATCTTAATCAAATAACATTTAACCACTTTTACATGACTTCCACAGCCCCCAGTGAGCATGTATGGTGCCACTTAACTTTGTCTTCTTGACACACTTGAGCTCTGAAGTTACTCTACTTTCTGGATTTACTGCGTCTTCATCACCAAAACACTATTTTGACTTTGTCATAGTCCCTCAGTAATTCCCAGCAGATAGCGGAGGGCCTGTGTGCAGTATTTACGTGACAATGAAATGTACAGGGCCTTGGCTCTAGTGAGACACATCTCTCCACGTCTGAATTTACACATCTATAATCCTCATCCTCTGTAAAAAGAGATAAATATTTGTGTTATGCCTACACATAAAAACACTGAATGATCTCTCCTTTACACACCAGTAAGGCACAGATACTTTAAAGCCAGCTGTCAGTTTCATCAGTGTGACCGGTGAGGCAAATAGAAGCTTGTCAGTGAAACCACCTGTGGAACTACAGTGTGTGAAAGCGGACACGTGCGTCACATCCTGTTGGCAAACGACCCCGATCCAGGGGGATGTTTTTCACACTGTGGGCCACCATGACGATTTCTGGCTGGAAACTCGGGAGTGAGCTTGGGAGTAGTTTGCTTTAATTTGGAAAAATTGCAAACTGGAAATCCTGTCCGACCCACGTGTAAGGTCACGCTCTCTGTGAAATTGTGCGCAGAGAGGAAGTTTTCACATAGATGAGGAAATCTGTTCCCAAACTCTGCCATAGATTTTGCTTTTTTTTTTTTTTTTAAATCTGATTTTATCTAAGTACATGATCCCGTTCTGTGAGTTTCTCTTCACCAACGGCACTCACCTCAGACGTTATGATCAGAATCAACCTCTACTTCTAAAGAGCTATGAATGCTGACCATAATTACTGTCAGTTACAATGAACAGCATTTATTGTCAAAGATTTACAATAATTTACAGATCGGACATAATCGGCAACACAACTTTTTGAAGAAATAGTCCTATTTGCTACTGTGTTATGGTTGCATTCCTAGAGGGTGAAGACAGTTTGAAAAGAGAAAGCTTGCAAAAACAAAGTATCATTGAAACAGACATTACATAATCAATAATCTTAAGATATGAGCAACATGAGAACCACAGCAGAAACATTAGGTCGCTCACACGGACACCGCTTTGCCGTAGCAGGAGTGCACCTGACAAAACCTGTTTTTCTTCATAGAAAGAGTTGCCAGGCAGGACTATAGACACGGCTGTGGATAAAATCATCCAGATCTTCCTCCTCTGTGTCGTGGAGCATCCTCACAGTGCCAGGGTGTCCTTAATCAGCCTCCTCATTGTCGTGCTTACGGAGGTGCCCAGAGAGTCAGTGATCTGGTATGTGATTTTGTAAAGGTATGGCTGGACATCTTTGAGACTGGTATCAAAAACATTGTCCACTTCGGACTGGGTGGGCATCTTTGGCAGGTATTCGTGGCGGTTTATAACCTCAACGACGTTGATCACCTTCTCGCCCAGCTTCTCGCCCACTTTCTCCCTGCAGATCTGTCGCTCCTGTTCATTGGCCAGGTTGACAACGTTGACCTTGATGCTCCACACCTCCCAGGGAATGCACTCGTCAGAAAAAGGCCAGCGAGACTTCTTCTTCTGGTAAAACTCCAGGGAGATTTGGCCCATGCCGTCGCTGCCAGAGTTGCTGAGAGCGTCCTGTAGCCAAAGCACATAATAAAATCAGCCCAGTCAGACCTGAGGCCTGCCCACGCACCACAGCCAACAATCACACACCGACACCACCAGTTACCTTGAACTCAGACACAGCTTTCCTGATCACCCTGTCCAGCTCCTCTGAGGACACCCTGACAAAGGTGAAATCGATGAAGTCGCAGTCGAAGTCCAGCGTGCCCACGGTACCGATGGAGTAGGTCCCCTCCTTTTTGTAGTGAAATTTCCCGGTGCTGCGATGCAGCAGGATGGTGTGCAGCAAGGCCAGCATAGCTTCCTCCACCTGTCTCGCCTCCACCGTTACTTCAAGGACTTCAGAGCGGCAGTTCATCGCGAAATGACGGCTGTAACCATCTACAGGTGAAGACTCGTGCAGGGTGACGGTGTCTACCGTACACCAACTCTATCACGTCAGGTGACGAAGATGTACTTTGTTTACCTCTACAGATGGGCGGAGCCTCTCCCATGTAGTGGAATACACTATATTTAAGTACAAAGTCTTTCATAAAGGCTACCCCCCTCCCTTCAAAGGTGACTGCTGCAGCCGGGGCGCAGACACTTTGGACAACAGCTCGCTACAGCTAATTGTTTGCTAGAAATGGGACAGGAAGATGTGGTAATGATGACGTCGGCACAGTCTACGGCAAGCCGCGCAGTTCAAAACACTTTTTAATGTCGTTTTTTTCCTTAAATGCGTCGTTTAAATTGGGCTCACGGCCATTAAATGTACCGCAACCCGCATTGCCGACTGAAACAAACCTTGAAGGTGCCACACTTGGGCCGTCACACCGCAAATGCGCGTTATTCAGCAAGACCACCGGACAATAACAAACGCTCGCATCTGCCGCGGTGCATTGTGGTAGTTACAGTTTGTGCCACATATCCGTTTCTAAACGGTAACTTTGTGCAGTCACACCGAGTCCGGCGGCCAGCACCAGGACGGCACTGTTCGCCACCAGGATGTTTTCACCGGACTCCCGTTCAGTATCCGGATATCGTCTGGTGCTGCTTAACTTCAGACTTTGGAAATAAATCCCGATTTGGGAAAGTTTGGCGGCTCCGTGGCTAATGAAGAATAGCTAGTTAAGCGAACCGTGGCGAAGATTAGCCAACTAAGCTAACAGCCATATTCAATGAAAGGACGGGGCTGCGCTCTCCTGCAGGTCAATCTGAAGCAAGAAACAAGCTGCACCTCTCTGACAGTGGTGTCGGGATCTACAACCAGCTCGCGTCATTTGGGACCTGTGTGTGTCTTTCAGCAGCTGCCATGGAGTACTGCAACAGGGATAACAACAAGCACAATTTGTTTTTGGGGTTGAGATCTGTGCTGTTATCAATTCTGGGAGATTGCTTTCATTGATTTCGCCCTTCCCTGGCCAAATACAGACTATGAGGTTGCCAGGACATTTCTCCGAGGAGGTGTGTTAAGCTGTGATCATCTTTACATCTGCAAAGAATGTCCGACTTTGAAAGTTCCGGCTCATATTTCGGTCTGGAGGATCCGCAGTGGCTATGCATGGTCACTCTGTTCATTGCATCCCTGGTCACTCTGATACTGTACTTCGTGCAGTATTTCCAACAAAGGGGTGTAGGAAGTAAACCGAGAGCAGCAGAGGACAATGCGGCGGAGGAGGAAGCCGCCTCTCTGCTGGGATGGGCGCTGTCGCTGAAAAGCTGGAAAAGTCAGTGGAGAGGAGCTTGGTGCAGGGCACTGAATGACGAATCAAGGAAGTGTGGGGTAAGTCTCATGACCACCGAGCCACCACTGCACCCTGGCAGGCAGGTGACTTCAATAAAGAAAGTGCAGCTTGCAGACAAGCCCCTCATTCCTGCTCTCATACAGACTTGTGGCTCTTTAAGACCAAACCAAATCCAAATCTTATGCCATACTTTTAACAGTGGTCACATTTTTGACAGTTGACACGTACACGTACACTGCAGAGTTGTGAAACCTGCATCTTCTTGCAGCACCTCTGAACCCCCTGCTTTTTGTTCTGTTGCTTGGAATGATCAAGTCTGAACATATGCTTTGACGTTGCCAGTGTGATCCATTACAACCACGATCATTACTCATCTCCTGGCAACAGCACCATTTTTCTGCTCCGTGACTTGTGTAATAGGTGTTTGCTGTTGTTTCAAAGAGTACGTCTTCTTCCTCATTAGGGTCCTGTTCTGTTGACATTCGAGGAGGAGGGCCTTGAGTCATCGGAGCTCACGGTCGGCCAAGTGTCCAGCTTTCAGAAGTCTGTCAGGAACAAGGTACACTGACCATAGTCTTTACTTTATTTAATGCCTTTACTGCCTGTGTATGGCTGTTTTTTGTTAGATCTTTATCGTGACCAATGCATATTTCTTGCAAGATATCTTGATCAGCTGCACTACTGTTCAATGCGGGTATCGTGCCTCCCCAACCGCTGAAAAATATTGTTTTCCATGGCAGCTTCAGCGTTCATCTGGATTATAGCAGCAGACACTTAAAGATTTCCTATTTCCTCGTTAAAAGCCTGTCCATTAAATCAATCTCCCCCTCCCTGATTCAGTGCAGAGGAGCTTCTCTCCAACCAGTGCTGCATTGTAACCTGCAGTAGACAAGCTCTGACTCATCAGCTGACCAGCTTTGGTACAGACATTTTCCTCATTAGTTTAGATTTGGCAGAATTAGCCTAATCATCATTTTTTTCAGGCCCCCATATGTTTCAAAAAGCCTGTGAATTACTTGCACGATGCCCGTACAGATTAAGTGCCAAACCTGCTGTGTGTTAAATAAACTGCCACCGGAGGGTTTTTCATTTTTTGGAGAGGTCAGATCAGGACAAATTGCTTGCTGTGTTGGTGCCCGGGTTGGCTTTGCAGTGTTCCCAATGCAAACTCAGCCCTTTCTTTGTGATCATCATGATATGGACCAAAATACCAGGTGCTCTGTATTTCAATGCAGGGAGTTTAATGAACAGAGGCTTATTTGTACCCACACAGTGTGTCTGTGTGTGTCTGTGTGTGTCTGTGTGTGTCTGTGTGTGTCTCTGTGTGTGTGTGTGTGTGTGTGTGTGTGTGTGTGTGTGTGTGTGTTAAGAAGCTTACCTAGCTGTGAAGATCAGCACTGAGGAGGAGCAGGCAGACAGGAATGCACCAGCACCTATGTTTATGCTAAGGTTTCCCCTCACAGTGATCTAATACCCAACTAGACACAAGCATGCATTCATCAGAATGAATGCAATGAATAAATAGGTTTCAAGCTAGAGGATGCTTTACTGTTTTGTAGTAATTTACTCTGTTAGAGACACCTTCCTTTGCAGTGAGAATGAGTTATTGACGATTGGATGTGCTGATAATGCCTTTGGAAACTTGTACAAGTGTTCTTCCTTTTTCACTGTTCAGCTAAAACCTCTCCTGAGGCAAATCGTTTGCTTTCAGGGGAGTATTGAGCAAAACTCAGCTTTGTAAACACATCTAACTGGTTTTATTTCAGTCTCTTTGTGCCATGTGTATCTTGCATGTGACAGTAACAGATACTTCCAGTTCCTGTCATACGTGGATAAACCTACAGCACCTTACAGTTCAGTACAAGTTCTAAATTCTTGGCTCCCCTCCCTGTTTTCTTTCACGTTACATGGTGTAAAAACACGTGAATAGCATGCAAATGCCATCACTGCTTTAGCTCCAACATTCTCAGTAGATTTATATTACACTAATGTCTCACTTTGTCTTCCTTACAGGCCACTTCCTGCAGTGTGGTCGGGGAGAAGCTTCAGTTCTCCGTCAGTGCAGCTTCGACAGCCTTGGCGACGGCAGATCCTTGGAAGTATGCAGTCTGTATCGCCCCACTGGAGCTGCAGGTAAATACTCTATAGTTGATCCTAGAGCGCCGATGAACGTTTCATCAAAGTAAACAACGCTCTAGACTCCAACGTCCCCTTTAAGACCGAGATACATCCTTTGAAAGTCAGTGTGGTTTAGTTTAATAGGAGATTTTATTGAACATGATGTGCTGCCCAGCATTGGCTCACTGCTGGCAGGAGTCTTAGATTAAATGGTTGGGATATCTTTCTGTGCTTGGCTAATGTCCTGAAGACCTCATTAAAATCACTGTCAGGCCCGTTTCCAGTATGGCTGGACTGCTGTGTCTACATTCACATTTGTCAGGGGCCTATAAGGGATTGATGTAACGCTGAAGTTATGATACAAATGACGAACGATTACTTGTTCTTACCTGGAAATTACAGCGATTTATCTCATTTATCACAGCCCAATCTGACTGGGCTGGTTTTTCAGTGAAATAATCCTATGGCTCACTCACAGTCTTTCGTAACACTCTTCCCTCGCCAGACTCTGATGCAGAGTTCAAATGAAATCGAGTCAAAGGTGACGTGTTGGGATATGTAATGGGAGGTGTGTATTAATCCGGGCTAAGCTTTCGTCCTGTATTTAGTTCAGTGTTAAATCTGCAGCAATGTATGGATACAAGCGGCTATACAAGCTAACCCAATTGTATTAAGGCTATTTTTAAACCAATAAGGTGCTTGCCACCTCTCCTGAGCTCATTGTGCCATAAATACACCCAGAGTGAGAGACTGGAAAGCTAAAGTCAGGATTAGAGTCGGGGCGTTTTGTTTTGGTTGTGGATCAGTTGTGGTCGCAGGAACATAAAGGAACCCTCTTGTCTCCGTTTCACTCTAATTGTTTTGGTTTAGTCTGGAAAAGTCAGAAAGCTTTTTCAAACATCTCCATCCATCCACTGGGACATTGGTTAGCTTTTGACTGCGATCCATGCTAGAATGGTCCTGGCTCGTCATGTTATGAGTGCTGGGATATGTGGAACAGAAGCCCTGGGCATTTATAGTACACGGACACAATAAGACACCCAGCACACTGTGGTGCGCTGCTCAGTGTACTTTGTCTTTTAACCCACCACTGCACCACATGGCCTGCTGCATGTGAGGGACATGTGACACGTGTCGTCACAAAGCAGTGCCCATCTTTGAAATGCAAACGGAACATTTACGTGTCTGTTGTATGAGTCCACAACAGGCACGTCTCTCTCGTTGTGGTTAGGCAGGTGATGTGAGCCATGAAACCAATTTGATGGCTATTTATTTAACGTGGCCCTTCTCAGCACACGGCCTCTGTTCCTCAGGTGATGTGGATGGTGTTTTAGCATTATGCTAACATAGCCCCCCAGTTTAAGCTGTTTGTATGAACCGATCTGGGTCTGATGAGTGCAGGCTGTGATATTGTTCTTTTGGATCCATCTAAGCGTCCTCATTGCTATCTGATGAGGCCTTTGTTTGGCTTCACAGAGGCGGCTGTTCAGTCTTACACTGGAATCCAGGCATGCTGGGACACGATGGCCCAGTCTGTTTTCTGTCTTTGCTCTTTTCTCTCTTCTTCTTTCACTTTCTTAGCTGAGCTATGCGTTGACGTACACCTTGGTGACCACTACAGTTTCATAACACAAAGAAAATTAACGAAATGAATAGTATCCACCATCATAAACACCTAAGAACACGAATCAGTTCCAACAGTCACGCAGTCGTCTTTTCTCAAAAATCATTCCTTTCTACATTTTCTCCCAGCAGAGTGCACAAATGAATCCCATTGCTAAATATCCACAGATTGCTGTTTGGAATAGATTGACAGAATAATGTATTCAAGGTATGAGAAAGTTTTACCGAGCCGAGCTTTGCTCACTGCCGTTGAACTCACTCAACAAACAACAACTAATCCATCGATGTGCGTTAAGTCTCATGTTGTGGAAGCTGTAGCAGTGGTGACATTTTACACAACACAAGCACAGTTACAGAACATTCTGCAGCCTCAGTAATCCTGTGATCCCCCATTCACTTCCTCAAATACATCATTTTTGATATGCTGCTTGATATCCTGAGTACTGATATTATACATTCCTGTTTTATATAATCTGCATTTAACTGTTATTATTCATTTCCTATAAGTGAAGCTGATGGGCATGGTATGACCTCTGATCACCATGGCATCATAAGGCATCATGCTTTTCTCTCCTCTGTGTTCCTCAGCTTGATCTGCAGATGCAAGAGGCTGAGGATGAGGTCAAGTTGAGCTGGGGACTGTCCAACCTGGAGACAAGGGAGCTGCAGGTGACACCAGCTTTCACCCAGGTAATTTTAAGGCTGCAGTTACAATGAGTTGCACTTGCTGTCCATGTAGGCCAGTTTCGTTTTATTTTGGTACAGTGAAACATTTCCCTTCAACGTCTGGGTTACCTTTTGCCAAAATAAAAATAAACTGGCTGTTGAGTTTGTGTTCTTTTATTTGTCTGATATCATAATCTCCCCCTCTGTCAGGACAATGCCAACACTTCCAGTGTAGCAGCCGTAAAGGAGCAGTTGAGGCAGCTCTTATGTGCGACGCGTCCCTCTGTGCTGCTGAGCTGCAGGCCTGCTCAGGCCTCAGAGGCCAAGGTAAGTGGGGCAGTCATGACTGATGCATGACATCTTAACAGCTGCCACACAAGAATGCCACGGAGAGACAAGTGTGTGGAAGTTGACTTTTTTGTACAATGTGCTGCAAACAGACTTTAAATTATATATATATATATAATATATATATATATATATATAATTGATATTTTAATAATGACAATGTATTAAATGAAAACAAAGTGAGGTGATGAACCCAGAGAATTATCACCTAAATCTGCACCTCCCCTTGGCTTTTATGGACCTTTATAACAAATTATAGCACATTGTTAGCAGAGTGGCTCACAACCTCTCTGTTTTGTCACACTATCACCACTCTTATAGTGCCATTTTCAGCTGCAGCTGCTGTGCTGTGTTCAGGGAGAAAGCTCTTAAAACCCACTGTACACCACCTGCTCAGCACCAAGTGGCTGACAGGCGCACTGTGAGACTAGCTGGTCAACACAGTGTAGAATTTAGCGGCTAAAGAGCCAGATACTTCCCTCTAGAGTTGGTGGATACCAAAACAGAGCCAAAAGGGTGTGAATGTTAGACTTCCATTTGTCACATAGCCAGAAACTTTACTCCCAATGAAATAAATGTTGTTGTTTGTAACGCCGTGTAAGTAAGCAGCTGTTTCTTTACAACAAAAAAAGATGATGACAAGTTGTGTTCACAATGTCTCAGAAGCAGTTATTGTAGGTTTAACCTCGGCACCACTTGGGTGCATTTGATGGTAATACAGATTCTTCCAAGTGTTATCAATATAATATGAATATAATTATGTTAAACCTGCCGTGCTACTGTCTCCACAAAAATCTAAAAGATTCGTAATTGGAGCATGTAATCTGGGGCACTGCATGCCGAACTAAAGCCTGCAGTGGTGTGTAAAGAGCTCATTATGCTGACATGCATTCACAATAAGCTTTTTACTGTGTGTGTGCTTTTTTTAGTTGCATAATCAGATTAGGACTAACTATTATTTTGATTATTCTGTTTTTTGCCAAAGTGATCCTTTGACATTTCCCACTCTCCCGATGTTTTGAATTTTCCCTGGAAAAAAACCCCAAAATGATTAATTTGTTGTCCATCTGCTTATCGGACACCTCGTCTATTGAGGTTAAAACTGCCGACTTCTAATGCAAATTCTCCGTGGTCATAATGAAAATCCCATGCAAATAAGAGACAGGAGTACATTCTGTCAGCAGGGTTGTTTTCCACAGCGTCCTCCCCTCTTGTGCAAAGTATTATTATGTTTGTCTTTGAAAGGAGTGACGCCTGTGCACTTTAGATTCTACTTGGATCACCGTCTGGCCAACATTCAAAAAATGGAAACCACACCCAAAGTAGTTTTATTCTCCTATTCTAAATTCGGACACCTCTTCGTTTACACCAAGCACACTGTAAGTAGCTAGTAATTTGACCAACAGAAAAAGTTTTTGATTCAAGTTGACTTCTCAAAGCCCGTGATCGTCCCTGTGATGTCTGTGTTCCAGCGCAGTGCTGCTCCTATATGAAGAAGCAGGGAAGAGGGCACTTTGCTGACATTGCTGTCATTAATATTACAAGCAGTAGATCAACATGGTAGAGTTATTTACCTACTATTGTTTCTCTGATAGGAAGCCCGCAACAATGTGGTTTCACCCCCGAAACCCCCCCGCGCCCACGACTGGAAACTGCTGGTGAAGAACATCCGGGTGACACTGAACCAGGAGGAAGATGCTGCAGGTTGGATGCTGGTCTCCTTTTAGAAATTTAGAATTACCAAGTTATTCTGTCTGCAGATCATAAACCAGCCACAGTCAACTCTGTTCAGCTTTGTACAAGATTTGCTCGATGTGGTTTTCCAAATGTATCTAAAAAAAAAAGTCCGAAAGACGAGATGCCTCTGATTTGATGGTTCAGATCGATCAGCTGTCTTGGCCAGCGTCAGCAGCAGACACTTTAATTGCATCATCAATGTAGGATGTAAACTGAGGGTTTTAAGGGAGTGAACAAATTTGGTAAATTAGCTTATTAGCTTGCTGGTGCTGTCTGTGTCCTGATATTCCTCTAATATTAAGACTTTAGAAGGTCAGATCAGCGTTGGGTTTAGTGAGTCACACCAGCTCATACTGCTCATTTATTTTTATTCACCTTTTAAAGAACCTTTTTTAAAACATTATCACTTTCTGTTATAGCTAATCAACACTGAGTTTATTACATTATTATTTTAGGAACTATTAACCGTATTTATTCTAATTATTTTACTCATTTATTTTTGGGCCAAATACTGTAGTGTGTGTGTGTCCTCTCCAGAAGCTCTTCAGAGAACAAGGAGAGGATCTGTTGGGTGTCATAGATGGTAGTCTACTGGTTAAAGCTGAACAATGTTGGCAGTATATTAATAAGACACCCACATCAGTATCACTAGGCCCAGTGTGGTGGCACGGCCCGGCACAGAAGTGAGACTCCCTTATGATCAGGGTGAAAACAAAACACCGGGCTGTTGTCGGCCATGAAACTAGATGACAAGATGTTTTGAGTTGATGACAGGCTTGTCCTGTGATGAAGTCTTAGACCTGTGTTGAGTCATTGTCTGAAGGCGAGCCCAGCAGGCTTTCAGGTCTCCAGACACCCTCTTAAGTATTCTGCCCAATACTTAATATTATGCAGCAGAGACATGACACAGCATTCAACGCTATCTGTTTTCCTTCCTTTAAGTAAAGAACACTTCGCTTTGCTTCGCTTGTAGGACTTCCTGTGGGCTACAAGCCAGATCCAGAGCTGCTGCAGTGGAAGCTCTGTCTTTAAGCCTCTTGCTGATGTCGTATTCATTAAGACACAGTGCTTTCACTGGCATTTCACTGGATTCTGGCATTTGGCTAATAAAGTTCAGTTTAAGTGCTCCGTGAAATAGGCCGTCTCACTTGTGCTGAGGAGGCACTATAACCAGTACTTAACCTGTGCATAATTCATCATACGACCAAAGCAGTGACCAAAGCAAAATGCATTCCTGTAACAACACATTCTGTTTTATCAGCCGTCAAAAGATGTTTGTATGGATTTGTGTTAGATCTTAGATGCACCATGTTTTGTTTTTTGCTTGTGTGTTTGTAGGCAGCATGAATCCTCTGTGTGTGCTGCAGTTGGATGATCCTCCGCAGAGGTTTAACACATCTGTTTTGAAGAACACAAACAATCCTGCCTGGGACCAGCCATTTATTTTGTAAGTTTTACCACTGGGAACTGCGAACAAACACATAGTCTTTCTATGCAGTCCATCGAAGTGTGGCAATGGATTTTCTTTCTTTTCCTCCAGTGAACTGAATGGACTTTCAAAAGAGCTCAGTATTCAGTTGATGAATGATGGACAACCTCAAGAAAGTAAGGAGAATACTGGCTGCCTTTTGATGCTGTGTTTGTGTTTTAATCATTGCAATAGTCATTTAGTCCACCAGCTGTGACTATCACATGGTTCGGTACTACCAGACCTGTGTGTTTTTTCTTTTTCAGATTCCTTACTTGGTCAGGTGTCAGTGCCTTTTGATCTTGTTAAGAAGCAGCCCAAAGGACAGCAAACATTTGCACTCATGACCAAAGACATAGTGACTGGATCACTTATTACTGAGGTAAGACCAGCATCCCAGTTAGCACTGGGATTCAGTCACACATTTGTCTTTTAATATCAACAGAGTTTAATTCTTTTCATGTATCTGAATTTTATGCACACAAAGTTAGATCATTAACTGTGGTGAAACTGTATCCTTCAGTTTACCTACCTGGAGCCCAGTGAGGTGAGGTCCTGGCACCCTCCCACCCCAGCCTCCAGTAAGAGGGTGGAGATGGACCGTACAGTCATGCCCTGTGGCACCGTGGTCACCACCATCACCGCGGTGAAGAGCAAACCTGGTCGACCACTTCCCCTTGGACTCAGCATAGGTTAGCACCTCAAACTGTGACACTACACAGTGCTGAAGAGGACAACTTATGTCCTTATTCAGAGAAGGAATGCGCCCCATAACTGATGTACAAACAAGATATAGTACAGGGAGTCTCATTGTTGTTTTCTGTAAGAGGAGCTCCAGCAGTTGAAAATAAAAACCATGTCGAAAGGCCTTTTTCATGGCAGACATTTTGACATGCCACACTCGGAGAAGCACGGGTAAAATGATTAATGATAGTTGAATTCCATTGAGCGAATTTTCTGCATGGCATTGTGCATGTTGGCTCACTGTCACATTGTAATGCAGGGTTGCCAGGTCCGGGTGATAAATCCAGCCTAATACCAGAACTCAGCATGTCCCTGGAAACCATATACTCTGCTTTTTAAGTCCAACAGCATTGCTGTCATCGCAGAGTGTTTTGTGATACCTTCAAAGTAACACCATAAATATTTTGTGTGCCAGCATCACAAGCAGTTTTCCCAAGGTCCTAAAGTGGCCCTGTGTAATTAGACACAGAGTATTACCAGAAATAAAACACTGTGCTCTGTGAATGAGTAGATCAGTTCACTGAGCCACAGACTAATCTGTTGCTCTGTCCTTTCACTTTCTCTTCCCTTTTCCCCTCTTCCTACTGTTTTTAATTCATATGAGAGGTAGAAATACGAAAGTTGAAGGCCAGGCGGAGAGCATTAGCTGCACACAATTTGCACTCAAAATAGGTCTACCAACCAGGAGGGAAAAACATCCAACACACAGCTACATGACGCAAAAGTAGTCCAGTGCCGGTGGAAAACCACAGACTGGGGAACCCCGTTGTAATGCTTCACTGGGACACAGAACAAAGAACAGAGCCGTCGTAAATGTTAAGAGCTGTGCTTTCCATGCTATGGCAAGTCAAAACGTCTGCTGTGAAACAGTCCCACTAGTGCACCACAGTGGAAACTGTTGTCCTTTCCTCCAACCTCATAATGCACATTGTTAAAAGTTGCATTACACCCTTGCAGCAGTCAATGAAGATAAATGTGTGCTCCCTCAGATCCTGCCCACAAAGCGGTGGCCAACAAGCCCAAACTGTCAGAGCGTCGTGTTTCAGAGCAGGCGTCTATGCTGGGGGCCACAGTCAGCAAAGCCCTGTCCTCTTCTGACACTGAGCTGCTGATGCTCAATGGCACGGACCCGGTGGCTGAGGCCGCCATCAGACAACTACACCAGTCTGCCAAGCAGAAGCTCAAGTCCCCAGTGAAGAAGAGCACCATCATCATCTCTGGCATTGCCAAAGTAAGGATGAGTACCAGAGGGGCTCCCCACTGCTTTCACTTTTACTATTTGATGTTATTTGAACGGCTTCACTTAATTCATTGTTTTAAATGAGTGGGAAGTGCAGAGGAGTGGCCAGTCTCCAGTGGTTGCTGCTTTTGACTTCAGTTTCCACCACCAACAACAACAGAATGTAAATGTGCTCAATTTCCCAGACGCCCTTGTCTCAGGATGATGAGCTGGCTCTGATGGCGGGCTACGCTGCAGCGATGGACGCCTCCATGTCAGAGGGCAGCTCTACTCAGGATGTGACCACAGCGATTGCAACAGGGACCAGCAGCCCTCCAGAGGAGTCTGAGCCCCAGGAAGGCCCCAGTGGAATAGGCCGGCCTCCGGAGGACTGGGAGAGCCAAACCGGAGAGGAACTACACCATACCTCACTATCCATGTGTGTGTCTGAGGCGAGCTGCAAGAAGAGCAGAGGTGAGAGGTCACCGAGGAGACTCACTGACTACCCAACATTTTATCCCAGAAATCCTACTTTAAATCCTCCAAAAACGTTTCGCCTTAAAGGAGAATTTGATCAGTTTTCTCCATTTGGCTGTCTCCAAGGCCATCTGTGGCTCCTGAGTGATGCCGTCTGTTCTTTGTCTTCTTTTCTCTTCTGTTTCAACCTTTCTTTTTTGAACTGTCATCACTGCCCTCTTAGAGGAAAGCAGTACTAAGCACACATTATGTCCGGATGAGTAAGTTGTCTCATGGATTACTTGTAGCATCCTTAGTGCTCAGCAGCATACTGCTGTAGTGTGTGTAGTGTCTGCTAGCTGCCAGTAGACTAGATAACATGGGTTTTCTGCAATGTCAAATTTATTTTCAGTTCATGTAAAATCCACTAGATACTAGCAGGTCATATAGTTGCTATAATGTAGAACTTGTACAAGTGTTGTGGGGCTGCACAATATAAACAAAGTACTGTGACTATTTGTACTGAGAGATATTATATTGCATTATAACATATTGCTTATTATTATAGGAGCCACTGTACAGGTGTCAAAGACCATTCTCACTGTTTCACTCCTTAATTACATTTTAAATATGGATATCCGTATCCCAGTAAAGTGCAAACTTGATACTGCAGAGCAAAATACCACAATCATAATGGGGATGAAACTACTTCTCGTCGCTAAAAGTAGCTGTAGAAGTTCATGGTGTATGGAGGCTGTTTCTCTGTTTGTCATTAATTAGTTGTCATAGTGTTCATAATGTTTGATGTCCATGTGATCTAACCTGCAGATATTAGCGAATCCCAGAAACGCCTTATGTGCTGAAAGGGCACATAAGTGTAGCGACTGTCCGTGGGTACAGTTCACTGTGGTAGCCTGTCACGTCTGATTGTCACCATCCAAAGCTTCACACAGTGAATAAGTGAATACTACACAGGAAAGATTTGTAGTCGCACCATCAATAACCAACACAAATTCTTGGCCACTTCTGCTTCAGCTGCTTCAATCTTCAAATGGCTGCTACTTTAGATAGTTCCGATTAAAGTTGTACATGACTAAGTGGTGAGTGGTGTCATCTTGACGTGGTCCTTGTCTCATCGTATCACAATGAATGCGTCCTGTCCTTTCCCTCTCCCAAACAGGCAGCTTCCTGCAGAAGAGTGCCAAGCTCTTCTTCCGGCGGCGTCACCAGCGCAAGGACCCGGGGATGAGCCAGTCCCACAATGACCTGGTTTACCTGGAGTCTCCGGCTGCAGTGGAGCGGGCCAGCCGAACAGCCACGCTCAGTCGTATGCTCAACCGCAAGAGTAAGAATAAGAGCAAAGCCAATGGCTCTACCTCCATGGGGGAGCCACATGCGTGACCCCCCCTTCGCCCTCACCTCAGTCCCTCTTACAACAACAACAACCATCACCACCTCCACCTCAGACTTGCACTGGCAAATTTCCTGGCTAACCTACTCCCCCTACTGCCCGACCTGCATACTGGGGCTCCTGCATTGTGAATGGGAAAGCTGTGCAGATGGGAACATATCCTCTTTTACTGCCGTTTCCTGCTTCCTAAAAGAAGCAGAAATTCCACCAAAAGCAAGCGTGTGCATGTGTGGATGAAGGTCTCCTGTCTTGGACGAATAGCATTTCAGAGGATATTATTTAGCATGTTTCTTTTATTTGACTTTATGCAACATTTTGAAATCTTTAAGTGCTTTTGTGGCCTTGTTACCTACAGAAGGGACCGGTGTGGGCCGTCACTCTTTACCTCACTGACACTGAGGGCAGAGACTTAAACTCTCCCTGCTGTAAACCGTAGGCTTCCTACGGTGGACCAACAGGACCAAAGATGAAACGAAGAGTGGTGATTTGTATGATTTGCACAATTCTAGTACCTTTATTTAAAGTGCAATGACAGGAGCTACTCTTGTGACAGAGAGTCATGTTAAAAACATTCACAAAGGGAGATGTTTTCACTGCACGACTGGTGCAAGATAATACGGAGAAGGGAGATAGTAATAGGACTACTTACAGACACTAATGCTATGAAATGTGGATTTATATCAGTTCATTTAAAGTCAATGTAATTTTGCTCCAAATAAAACAAGAATAACGACTATATGCAACGTGCATATAAAAGCTGTAAAACAAAGCTGTGTGTGTCAGCTTTATGAGATATCAGAAGCAGTCACTTAAAATGGCCTGTACAGAGGTGGTGTTATCAACAGCCCACCCCTCCTAGAAGGACGATAAGGAGCGACACTGTAGCTAACAGAAAGCTTAGCTGGATGTGAGTGATTTATGTTTACCCCTCTCTGCGGTGTCTTCAAATGATATGCAACTTTCCTCTTTGTCTTCCTCAAAGATTGCTCCTGTACACTACTGTCCTCAGCGGGGTTGTTCATGTGTCAAAAGGGAACTGAATGAACCTTTATCCAGGGACTGTGACGTTATACTCGGCCATACTTGTCGCATTACGCACTAACCATAATATTGTGTTTTTTTTAATCCTGCATTGCATCCTAATGAACTCCTCAGTCTGTTCTTCGATGGTTTATTGTTTTTAAAAGATGTAGCTTTGAACACATGAACAACGGAAAGTGTGAACATGTTTGAGAGCAACCAAATAGTTTGGCTGCTTTTTTTTTTATTCAGCTAATGATTGTATTTTCTTTTTGTAAGCAGCTTGTTGAAGACATTTCTGTATATCATGTTAACTACTGTTTCTTCAATAAGAGAATCTGCTCAGAGGACTGAAGTGGCTCAGTGGCAGACAGACAGACAAGACAAGACAGACGGACAGGTTGCCTTACAGTTATTCGGAGGATGATGGCTCCGGTGGACTTGTTGTGACTTTTGGCTCCTGAGGCTGCATCCACCATCACAGCAGAGGACTGCAGGACCGTAGCGAGCTGTTGGGATGACAAGTGCACCACCACGCTCCTGCACCATCAGCAGCGTCTATCGTCGAGAAGCCTATGCACATAACATCTTAATCTGTTAACTGAGTGTTAACATTATTAGACTATCGGATTTAAAACCACTCACCTGCTGTTCATGACAACACACTCCCACAGGCGCGCTGTGGGTCGTCCTCATGTCTCGGTATTAACAATACGTGGTAGAGCTGCTCTCTTCCACCATCACTGACTGTAATCTGTTTTTAATATATATATATAGAAATCTGTCCGCATTCAGACAGAGTCCCCTTTAAGCTCTGAGGAACGGAGGGGGAAACGGGTTGTTTTAATCACGCTCAGCTTCAGTGCCCCTGCTTATGGCAGCCAGCGAGCATCGGCTCCTGTTATGCATTCAGTAAGCAGCAGGGCGGTGTGTGATTAATAAACTGCTTCCTGATGTTTTTATTGGCATCTGCTCTGTGCACAGACACTGACTTTACTGTTGTTGCAGAATGTCAG
This sequence comes from Pempheris klunzingeri, assembly GCF_042242105.1. Lineage (NCBI taxonomy): Eukaryota > Metazoa > Chordata > Actinopteri > Acropomatiformes > Pempheridae > Pempheris > Pempheris klunzingeri. Next base: position 1,875,988 of record NC_092025.1, on the reverse strand, counting down.
TCATTTCCCTGCAGGGATTGTAACTAATATACATATCGATTTATTTCATTTTCTGCAATAAATATTGATTGAGTAACTGAGATCGTGGCACCATTTTGAATGTCTGAGCTGTAGTGAATTCCCCCCCAGTGCTCCTCTAACCTGTAACCCTATACATGCTCCTCACAGAGGCTTTTGTTCATGAAAGGGCTCCCACATGTTGAAAATAATGAGCCATCAGTGGTGCAAAGTAACCACGTATATTTCCTCTATACTGTACTTAAATACAGTTTTGTACTCGCGTATGTCCATTTTATTCTTCTTTAGACTCTTACTCCACTGCTGCCCAGACACAAATATTGTATTTTTGCTGGACTGCATTTATGTGGCAGCTATAGTCATTATGAATATTACTATTATAGTATCAGCTGAGTCCTACCTCCTACCTTCCTATCGACTCATTGTAGACTCCATTCTTCAGAGGTTGTCTCATAGTTAAGAAAACAAATCTTCCAGTGTAGTAAAAATATTTTAAGCAGTTTTCAATGCAAATTCAGAGAATCATCAACTTTTTCATGATCCTGTTGCTGCAGCTGTGCATTGTTCTGTCTTGTTTCATCACACAGACACTCACACTATTTTGCTGCAGTTTATTTTAAATGGAAAACTGGGAAATATTTTCATTGGACTGGAAAATATAGTCTTTAGGGACTTAATTGCAGACATGGCTTTACAAGAGTGAAGGTTTTGCAGGTTAAACAGCAAAACCCTATATGAAGTAGTTCAATTCAGCTCCACCAGTTCCACCACAGTGTTCACAGATTAATGCATCAGTGACAGTGATCCTGTGAAAAGGATTAGGGGCCATTTGTTCCATCCTGCTGTGCTGGACAGTAAAATCGGTGCCATGTAGAATACAGATGCCAGTTAAAAGTCACTCAGAGCTGGATCGAGGCTAATCTGGGTCTAATTTATACTAATACTGAAATAAGTAGCATCTAAAGAAGGTTTGTGGAAATTAGAAGAGAAAAATAAGAACTTTTAATATTTTAATATTTACATTTTTATATTTTACTCAAATGAACTACACTACAAACTCTAGTTGCCTAACTAATGCTTGATTGAGCTGCTTCATTGCGACTCTGAAGAGCCTACAGCCCCCACAATGCACTGGGCGCGGTTCATTTCCGGTCCTGCGCCGTTTCTGGAGCGGATTGGAACCCGGAGTCAGGATTCGATAAATGAAGGGTCTCTTGCAGAAAAGGTAACGTGTTTTCCCTTAAATATACATCGACTTTCTACTAAATGGCGCCGCAGTTCGGTAGCGGAGGTGCAGCTGGGGTGCCCGGACCCCCCCGGGCCCCGCGGAGCCGTCTCCGCCGCTCGCTGCTCGGCGTTGAAGAGCATCGACTCCGGTTTGGTGGTTTGCGTCTCCGGTCCATCCGCCATGCCGACTGTTCTTTGTTGCATTTTACTGAAGAGGAGCCGCTCAGATCGGAGTTAAAACCCGGCTAGAGTTTGGGAGCGACTCAAATCCTGGATCCCATCTGCCGCCCGGACTGCATACGTTAATATGCATGTTCCAACTCTGCCGCTTCTACCCGAAAGCAGCCCGTGTTGTCATGATGCTGCTCTGATCGGCCAGGGAGCCCGGTGCTCTGCCATGTTACACCTGTTTGCGGGCTTGGAAGTTCACTCACATTCTAACAAGCACTTAAAAGTGCCTCCTCCATGTAGATGTACATGTTAAAGACGGTCAGCAGGACCTGGCTGCAGCTCCTGATCCCCGTTTGCTTCCTCTTAGTGACAGAAACTATGTTCTCCTCTGTTTGCAGGTTGGCATAATGGCTGAGCAGACGCCAGATGAGTTCATCTGTGAGTATGAATCCAGCTGCTACAGTAGATGATGAAGTGTGAGGCTGGGCCGTGGTGACAGCTGTGGTGATGTGTGCTGCAGGGTGTGAGGACTGTGGCCAGTACCATGACTCTGAGTGTCCTGAGCTGGGACCGCTGGTGACCGTCCAGGACTCCTTCGTCCTCAGCCGGGCCCGGTGAGTGTCACCCATCCGCTGGTAGTTTTCTGACATTGTAAGCTGACCCTGACCTTTATCCTCCTGCTGGAGGTCTGTTCAGGTCTGTTAATGTCACAGACCTTGAAGAGAGATGGTGTGAGTGAGCCGCTCATTACAGATGTTTACTTTCTGCTACTTAAAGTTTCATGCTGAACTTGTATCTTCAGTAGTGAAGGAACTCATGAGGAAGTCATAGAAATGACTTTAGACTTTTTGTGCTGCTTCATGTCAGCCGTACTAAACTGTTCTGGTCCCGGATCAGGTCGTCTTTACCAAACAGCCTGGAGATCAGACAGGTGGCCGACGGGGCGGAGGGGGTGTTCGTCCTCCGCCGGCTGGTCAAGAGGACTCGGTTTGGGCCCTTTGAGGCTAAGAGGGTCCCCCACCTGGAGAAGGAAGGAGCGTTCCCTCTGAAGGTGCAGCCTGATGACGACACACGCGGTAGTTTTCTTTTGTCATTTCAGCTCTTCCTTTCTTGCTAATCCTCCATCCTTCCTCGGACAGATCTTCCAGAGGGATGGCATGGTGGTGTGTTTTGACTCCAGCAGTGAAGAAGACTGCAACTGGATGATGCTGGTCCGACCTGCCGCCGACCACACGCACCAGAACCTGGCTGCTTACCAGCAGGACGATGAGGTGTTCTTCAACACCTCCCAGGTAGCTGCATCCGTCCCAAACATGAGCTGCTGCTGCCGGTCCAACATTTCAACGACACATTTAGCCATGCAGCCCACTCATGTCTAAAAGCCTGGTGTGCTCTTCGCCGCTGTGTTTCCCAGGATGTGCTGCCAGGAACGGAGCTGAGGGTCTGGTACGGAGCTTTCTATGCCAAGAAGATGGAGAAGCCCGTGCTGAAGCCCCCACTGCAGCCACCACCTCCTGTAGAAGGTAGATGACATCCCAGCACGGGTGCTGTCGTAGGGTGCTTTGGCGACAGTGTGGGTTGTACCTTGTAGTTGTTTTTCTCTCTCTTACTCAGATGTGACGTCTTCATCTGCTCAAACAGACACCCCGGAGAAGACTGGAGCCCACGTGCCCCCAGTGGCTAAAGAAAACAATGCAGGTGAGATCACTGAAAACCTCCATCACCTCCAGTCAGTGTATGTGAGAAATGTTGTTGTCCTCCTCCACCTGGAGTGAACTCTGGTGGTGTTCCCCTCTGAAACATGTCTATGCTGAGGCAGTGCTGGGACATGTTTGCACATTGCCCCCTCTGTTGTTCACAGGTAACATGCTGAGTCATCTCAATGAGACCAAGACCTTAACGGTGCTTCCTGGCGACGCACTCCTGCCCCAAGAGGGGAGCCTGGGCGGCCCAGACGAGGAGGACGGGGACCCCCCCGCAGCTCAACCGGGCCCCAAAAGAGGGCACGGCCGAGGGAGGAGAGCCAAGGGACGCAAGCATGGAGCTACAGCTGCCGCCAGCAAAAACAGAGGTGAGACGGGAAAAACAGCCGAGCTCGAGCAAGCAGTGTGTTTAAAAGTCTGAAAGCGGAGCTTTGTGATGCTCTCTGTATATCTGGACCCAGTTTGTGGATGACATGGTCGCTAAACATCAGGATTTGTGTCAGTCCCTAAATGAACAAAGGCTCACTGTCCTCTGCTGCCGCTCACAGAACAACAAGCAAAAATCATACAATCAGAAAATCCTCACAGTAAAAGCAAATATGTTAATTATTCCACATCGTGATGTAATGCAGACACTCAGAAACATAACTGCTCTCACTTTTTCCCTCTGGTCGAATAAGGACGTGCTCCTTTGCTGTTTCTACACCACCGCTGTCACGTCCAGGCACATTCTGAAGAGGCTGTCAGACGGCATGATGGGAAAATGTTGCAAATGTTTTTGGTTTTGGGGCTCTTGAATAAAAGCGTCCCTGTAGAGCAGACTGACTGACAGTATGTAATCTACGGAGAACAGAGCTCAGCCGCTCGCTGTGTGGCTCTAGAGGTGTCTTTGTCTCTGTCAGTCAGTCAGTCGGACCACAAGCATTTATCTCAACCGCTACGGGATGATTTGGGGATTTCAATGACATTTGGTTCAGACATTGGTGTCGTCTTCAGGATGATTTGTAATAACTTTGGTGATCCCTTCACAGCAGGTTAAACCTGGTCCCAGCTGTGGTCTGTGACTAAAAACTACTGACTTTCCCATCAGCCTCTGCTGCACTTTGTGCTCAGTGCTGATTGTCAAGTGTTAGCGTGCTAATATGATAAACTAAGATGGCGAGCGTGTGAATAATATGGCGACACATTAAACATCAGCACGTGAGAATCGTCATCATGAGCACATTAACTTACTGTAGTCACCGTTTAGTTCAGAGCACCGCTGGGCCGAAGCACAGCCTCACACAGCTGCTACCGTCTCTGTCGTCTGATGGAGTTTTATGCCTCCACGTCAGCAACAGCGGCCACAGCGCAGCGCCTCCGTGCACTAATTATGACACAGTTACACACAAATATCCAACAGTATAAAACGATGAAGTGAAGATATTTTACATCCCAAAGGTCACTGTGACATCACCATTAGTCAGTGCCTTAACAGTGACAGAGGGGGAGACTGTGATCATGTTTCTCACTGGGTCGGATACTGAATCTGTGCTGGCAGGTTTAGATCATCTCTGCCGCTGGGTTGAAGGTGTGTGTGAAGCGTCCATGCTCTACAAACTGTAGCTTCTTTGGAACAGCGTCCATGTTTGAAGCTCTGCCTGCTGTCATGGCTCCAACTCTGTGTTCATAATCAGCTTTACTGGCCAACGTGAGGACTCAGACTCTGTTTCTTGTTTCTCTCGGTGAACTCGCACACTAATAGACTTACAGCAATGTTGTGAGTCCAGTTTGTTATTGATTTGGCAGGACAGGCGGCTCCTGTTCCTCTGGCGCTCCGTCACCAGTGCACTGGTTTTGCTGGTTTTGAGCTTCAGGTGATTGTTGCTGAAGCACGTGATGAAGCTCTCTATCAGTCCTCTGTGCTTCTCTGTAAAAATAGGCTCCAAGTGAAAACAGCACGTTTCTCTCTGGAAATGATTCACTGCAATCAAACATGTCAGTGATAACTTGTAGTAATGACACTCGGCAGCTCTCGTTCAATTCCATATCTTATATACAGTCTATATCAGTGCGTACATTATGAGTCTGGACAGACGTGGCTGTAAACTGTAACTTGACCGGCTGGTGGGGGGGCACACCGCTGTTTTAGGTCTTGATTATTCTAAGGAATGTGTGTCTCATATCTTATATTTACCATTATTTTAAAGAATGCATTTCTATGTTCAGTCGTGAAATATTATCTCCCTGAAACATAATAACTTCAGAAATCAAATTTAATGTTTATGTTTAAAGGGAACAAGAGAATATCTGCCCGTGTGTGTGTGTGTGTGTGTGTGTGTGTGTGTGTGTGTGTGTGTGTGTGTGTGTGTGTGTGTGTGTGTGTGTGTGTGTGTGTGTGTGTGTGTGTGTGTGTGTGTGTGTGTGTGTGTGTGTGTGTGTGTGTGTGTGTGCGCCATTATCAGATTTTTATTAATCTCACTACTCGTTTGTCAGTGTTGGATCACAGAGTTCTCTCTGACGTTGGATTCCTGATGTGTGCAGATGTGAAGCCCCTGGTGGAGAGCTCAGAGCCGGTGCCCTCAGAGGCTCCAGCGGCCGCAGAGAGCAGCAGCCGGCAGAGCACTCCAGACAGCGGGCCAGTCCTGAAGAGACACAAAGCCCGGGAGCACAAGAGGGTGTACCGCTGCTCCCTCTGCAACAAGGTCTTCCAGAACAGCAGCAACCTCAACAGACACATCAGGTCTCATGGTAGGTGGAGAGCAGTGTCAAATACATTCCCTCTGTCTGAAAGGTGACATAACTCCAGCTCACCTTCCTGTATCTGCTCCAGGTGACAAGCTGTTCAAATGTGATGAATGTGACAAGTTGTTCAGCCGCAAGGAGAGTCTAAAGCAGCACATCTCTTATAAGCACAGCAAGAACATGGTGAGTAAAACTGGCACTTTGTTTACTGACCCTGCTACTTGATGTGTTTATATGTCCTCTTTGTATGACCCCCCCCCGCCCCCCCAACAGCCTGACCAGGAGTACAAATATAAATGCAACACGTGTGAGAAGTCCTTTCGCCTGGAAAATGCCTTAAAGTTCCACAACTGCCGGACAGGTAGGACACTGCTTCAGTATGAAGTTGTCTCCTTGTGTTTCCACGTCTCTCATCACGTTCACCTCGTCCTCTTCTTCCCGCAGACGACAAGACGTTCCAGTGCGACATCTGCTCGCGGTTCTTCTCCACCAACAGCAACCTCTCCAAGCACAAGAAGAAGCACGGCGAGAAGCTCTACTCCTGCGAAATCTGCAACAAGATGTTCTACCGCAAGGATGTGATGCAGGAGCACCACAGAAGGCACGGCGTGGGTGAGTCCCACAGGGCGCCGTCGGGGTTAGATGCACGATTCACATCTTAGATGACTACAGGTGGATTTGCTTAAGAACAACCCAGAGCTGGATCAGATTGTTAGAATGCAGCATGTCATTCAACCGTTTTTTACACTGAACTAAAAGCACACTGCATCTGAGCAGGACCAAAGCACATGAAGAGAGAGGAGCTGGAGGCCAATGGAGAAGAAGGGACCAAGTATAGGAAGGAGCCGTCACCCTGCCCCATCTGTGGCAAGGTGAGCACCCTGCACAGCAGCAACAACTAATGGCACCCATGTCAGCGGGTCAAGAAACTGCACATAAAAGCTGGAAGATGTAGAGTGGGTGTTCAGGAGCGCTTCATCACTGACGTGTTTGTGTGCACAGGTGTTCTCCTGCAGGAGCAACATGAACAAGCATCTGTTGACTCACGGTGATAAGAAGTACACCTGCGAGATCTGCGCTCGCAAGTTCTTCCGCGTGGACGTCCTACGAGATCACATCCACGTTCACTTCAAGGTGAGACGGCGCCGAGCCGAGGAGTCTTTCACTAATGCAGAACAAAACTCAGCACAGACTTTTCTCTGTCGCTCAGCAGCTTTTATATACGAGGTTTGTGCTCAAATTCAAATATCGTCCTTCAAAAATGCTCTGGTGTCTCATCTACACAGTCACAATCAAGTAAACCACAAATCTTTCATGAAATGGTCCATTCGTCGTTTCCTCCTCCCTGAGATGGAGGATCATCGGATAAATGAGAAAGTAAAAGAATGAAGAAGGTGCCATGTGCACAAAATGTTTCTAATTTAAATATGTAAATAGTCTGAATAAACCTGTGAAGATACTAACTGAACTTTATCAAGTAGTTAATTATACCACTATAGTTGCATTTGTAACAACAATTTAGTGATGACAAAGGGTCTGGAGATGTGATGTGTAGGTACCTTGAAAGTGCTTTAATTTGACTCTTAACCTGCTGTAGGAAGCCTGTGGACAATTAAAACATGGCAGACACCTCGGTGGTTGTTAAACAGCACCTCGGATCATGCATGTTTCTTCACATTAGCTTGTGACGCTCCCTCTGGACCTCAGCTGTCACACAGTTGAATCAAAGATGTGTTTTTGCTGCAGGACATAGCCTTAATGGACGAGCAGGTGAGGGAGGGCTTCATCAAGAAGATCGGCATTTCAGCAGGCGACAGCGACGACACCGAGGAGGAGGAGGATGAAGACGACCCCGAGCACCACAAGTACAACTGCAAGAAATGTCAAGTAAGCTTCGTCCTAACGGGCATGGAGACGGCCTGCAGACTTCAACAAGCACGGCAGCCTCTGTGTCCGGAGCCACGTGCTTACAGTGCAGAGAGCTGCTGTGGTTGAAGCACGTTACAGAATATAAAATGTGTCCCCAGAGCTCATTTTACTAACAGTGTCACTGAAATTCCCCCACGTCTGTGTGTCTAGTTGTCATTTGCAAAGGGCAAAGAGTACCTGAAGCACATCATGGAGCAGCACAAGGAGAGAGGCTACGGCTGTGGGATCTGTAACCGACGCTTCGCACTGAAGGCCACGTACAACGCTCACCTGGTCATCCACCGAGAGCAGCTGCCCGACCCCGCAGTGCAGAAGTAAGAGCACGGGAGGCGGGACAACAACCTGCCCCCCCCTCTCATTCTCCGTTTGTTTGGCCTGAGATAATGGATAACATTTGAGACAAGAATGTCAGCTGAGGTCTGTTAAAATATTACAGTCTCTCTGGAAGTGTGCTGATGAGGAGAGTCCATGTGGAAGCACTTTTTTTTTTTTTTTCTCTCCCTGGGTGAGATGGAGATGAAGAGAAACAGATGTGTTGGAGGTCAAATCTTAGCCAGATATCAGGGATGTGTTTTTACATGGCGTGTAATCACTTGAAAAGGTTCAGGTCAGGATGTACCAGAGCTGGACTGTAACTGAAAGCAAATGGTCTGATTTGAAGCAGAAAATGTGATTTTAAAGTGAAACTGAAACATGAAATGAACAAGCTGCACCACAAACGAACTGTAATCATTTCATGTGTGCTCCTCCGTCCCAAAGGTACATCCATCCATGTGAAATCTGTGGCCGAATCTTCAATAGTATTGGTAACCTGGAAAGGCACAAGATCATCCACACTGGTGAGCGACGCCCTGCCATCTGTGTGTGTGTGTGTGTGTGTGTCCCACTCAGACAGACTGGACAAGTCGTGCTTCTGCTCACTAAACTCTGATGCGTTCACACCAACACTCAGATGGATCTGCTGCTTCGCCTCCGTCATGGTTCCTACACATATCTTCTACATTGGTGATTGATTTGTCTTGTGTGTTTTCTACATGAAACGCAGTCAGTGTGTCAGTGTGGGAACAGCAGAATCTGGAGGAGCTCCTTGTAGAGCTAGACGACAGTTTTTATGAAAACCCTTTTCTATTTTCACTCTTTAAAATAATGATGCAAGTTTTTTGCTGCATCTTTATATGAATACATAGTCTGAGTGGTCCAAGGATATAAGGACCGTAATGGTGGGACACTTTGAGCCTTAGTGGTCAAAAAGTGGTTTGATTGTGGACACCAAAAAAAGTCAATATTAAATATGAGTTTGTCATGGTGTGTTTTTACCTCTTTTTGGGATACACGTTGTGGACTACAGTATCCACAATGCTTTTGGGTATGGACGTAAGTATCTCAAGATGCTGTGCCTCTCATATGTGCATTACAAGGGCAAGACACAAGAGTGACAAATGTGTTTGATTTAGATTGATCAGGAATAAAACGTGTGAAAACGGTGTGTAACAGGGAAAGTGTGTTTGTGTGATCATCCAGGGGTGAAGAGCCACAGCTGTGATAAGTGCAACAAATCATTCGCGAGGAAGGACATGCTGAAGGAGCACCTCAGGGTTCACGATGACATCCGAGACTTCCTGTGTGCCGAGTGCGGGAAAGGTCAGGTCCTCACCGCTGCACCGCGGCGCCTCATTACTTTTTCGACACGATAAACACACATTGTAGCTGCACTGGGGAACGTCGCCATATTGCGTGTTTTCCTGTGCAGGCATGAAGACCAAGCACGCTCTGCGGCACCACATGAAGCTTCACAAGGGCATCAAAGAGTACGAGTGTAAGGAGTGCAATCGCAAGTTTGCCCAAAAGGTCAACATGCTGAAACACTACAAGAGGCATACTGGTTAGTAAAAACGTGTGTGTGTCACTGAGGAAATAAAAAGTAGTGCATCATAAGTCTCATAAATAGACAGAACAAACAGAGAAATGACGTCATGCTGCTGTTGATCCTGCAGCGTGTTTACTGCTGTGACTCTTTGCCTGCAGGTATAAAGGACTTCATGTGTGAGCTGTGTGGGAAGACGTTCAGTGAAAGGACGACTCTAGAAACACACAAGCTCATCCACACGGGCAAGTGTTGTCTCATGTGACACCAGCAGGCCGAGGAATCACACTTCATCTGTTACACCCACCGTCACATGACACGCTGAACATCCTGTAGTTTGGAGTTTTTCGGCCTGTGTGCTCGGGGCCAGGGTGGAGAGGTTTATGGTTAGACGGGATCTGATTCTGCAGCCAGAATAAAAAAAATTAAAGGACATGTTCACTGTAAAACACTAAAAGTTGAAGGTACAAGACAGAAATAGAACTGAATACACAGATAAAGTCTTAGTTAAACAAAATGAAGTGTAACAGTCAATAAAGCATTTTAGCTGGCTAATGCTAAAGCTAATGCTAACAGTTAGCTAGCTATCACAAGTGAGAAGTTCAGAGAGCAACAAATATAACAAATTAAGTGCCAATAGTGAATTGTTAAGTCTGTGTCCTGGCTGTTTGACACTGGTTAATAAAACACTTCTATAATTATCAACGTGAAGACAAACCATCATCTGGTCCCACGCCTGTAAATCCCAACCATAGGTACTCGTACGTACTTTCTACGAGTCCTTCTTTTTGTTTTCCTAGATATATTTCATTGCTTTCCATGATTCCCTTGCTTAGGTTGATTCTCCATTCACCTTTCTTTTGCTACCGATCAGCCATCACTCCATTTGAACATTTTCCCGCCAGTGATGCGTTGTTCCCCCGCCATTTACAGATGTAAGACACGTTCCCGTGTTCCACCATGTTTGGCGTCCCATCGGATTCTGTGACTCGCCCTGATATTGTCACCCTAACATCACTCCTCATGACGACCAACCTAACTTTCAGTGCAGGTCACAGAATCTGATGGCCGTGCCACCGCTTCAAAAATAGGTCAGATAAACGAAGAGTAACACTTACATTAATTCCCATTGCTTTGTTTTATTAGTTTTCTCAATTTGTTTTATGGAAATTTCAAACTTAATTACAAAATGTATTTCTAAATGACCTTTCGCAGCCGACCTGCAGTACCTACACGGCCCACCACGGGGCCGCAGCCCACACTTTGGGAATCACTGATCTAAGTTATCAGTGTTATTTATTGATGCAGTATATTTTTAACTTGAGCAATAACCCTCTATCTTCATAGTAGAGTCTGTCCAAGGGGAAGGGAAATGTTAAGGTCCAAACTATAAATGTAATAAACTTCCACCAGTAGTCTGTAAAGTCAGGTCTCTTCAGGATGCTGGACTGACCCTCTTTCTCACTGCAGTGGGTAAGACGTGGACATGTGCGACCTGCGATAAGAAGTACCTGACGGAGTACATGCTGCAGAAGCACGTCCACCTGACTCACGAGAAGGTGGAGGCCCAGTCGTGTCACCTCTGTGGGACCAAGGTGTCCACCCGCGCCTCCATGAACCGACATCTGCGACGCAAACACCCTGAGGTGAGTCCGGACAGTCATGTCGGGAAACTACCCACGTTTTACCACCAGGCCAGCTGCTTTTTGAAATGCCATGTTTTCCTTCATGTGTCCAGGTGGTGTCTGTGAGAATCGATGAGTTTGATGATCTTCAGGAGAATTCAGCAATCAATGATTCATCTATCGGCATCGTACAGGTTAGATCAGTTCTTTCACAACAGAGTATTGAGGCATATGACAGTGAAACACTGAAACCAGATTTTGTGTGTGTATAAATATACACTACTCACTAAAGTTAGGGATCTTTGACTTTCAGGTGAAATTTATGGAAAATGTAAAAAGTGAATGCTACAGTGATATTATATCATGAAAGTAGGGCATTTAAGTAGAAGCATGCACTGGTAATTTTATTCATCTTAAACAATTTATTGAAAGAAAATCTACCAACAGTGGTAGGTATACCACAACAAAACATTTTCGGTGTCTCAGTAAATTGGGACGTGGCCAAAGGACGTCCACTCCTCTCCTTTCTGTGACTCTTCCAGTCTCTGTATCACTGTTCCAACCTCCTGATGACACTCTGTGACCCTCTAAGCTCAGTGAACACCTCCGTCTGAGGACTTCCTGTTTGAAGCCTCCAGTGTTGAGGTGCTGCTGATCAACTGTTAGGTGTCGTCTTGGTCTCATGATGTCAGAATGTGAACAGCAGGATGAGGAGGACTGTTTAAATACCAATTCTAACTGAAGCAGGAAATGTATTGGTGGATTCATGGATCAAACCTGTTGTGATTGTTGCTGTTAAGCTTCTTGTTAGAGAACAGCAGCTGGTGCAGAAAGTACTGAGACACTGAACAGTTGGACATGTGCATTCAAAGGTTTAGAGAAGGTCACATTAAGTTCACCTGGAAAGGTTAGAATGCATTTTAGGTTCATCCTGAAATTCCACCCGAAAGCCGAATATCCGTGTGTGTGTGTGTCTGTGTGTGTGTCTGTGTGTGTGTCTGTGTGTGTCTGTGTGTCGTAAATTATGCTCTTTATACTCTTAACTTCCTTGTGGTGTATATAGAACTATGCATAAAGAGCTGTCAGAGTGCAAATATAAATACTTCCTGTTTATCCGCAGCATGAGCTGCAAATGAGGCATTCACGTGCTGCCTTAACGTCTATTCCACCATTATCCCTTTGCATCTTGTGTGAAATCTAGTGTACCCTGTCAATGTCTATTGGTGCTTTTCTATTACACAGTTTTAGCTCTACTCATCTCGACTCGGTTTCAGTTGATTTCCATTACAATACCGTACCACCTCAGCGTGGGTGGGGTCGTCATAGCAAGGCGGCCCAAAACTCCAGTGTATGCGACATTTGTATGGGACACAAACACAACTAAGGACATGGAGTGTTTGGTTTGCGTGTAGCCAGTTTTAAAAACGGCGGGTTTGATTCTTGTGAACGAGTCGCTCTCATGACTCATCCAGTGATGTCACTCCCTGGCCAATCAGTGACCTGCAGTCTGGTGACGTCACATTTTTGGCTCGACTCAGCTCGCTTAGAACCCCGACTGAGTAGGTACTAAAAAAGTACCTGGTACCAGGTACTGTCACCTGGTGGAGAACCCTAAAGACCTAGCCGAGTCGAGCCGAGTAGGTGCTAGTGGAAAAACGCCTCATGTTCTCATGAAATGTGTCACCTCCCTCCTCAGCCCTCTCTGACCCTGGAAAAAGACGGCATGGCTCAGGAGAGGCCCAGCCGACCGTCCCGAAACGCCAAGAAGAAGCAGAGAGTTCAGGCTGAGCAGGAGCTTTCCGAGTCCGACGAATATGTTGACTTCACTGAGCCGCGGCATGAGCCCATGGTAGAATTCAACGCCGTCATTGTTGGTGACGAGACTGAGACGAGCTCTGCTGTGCAGAGTATCCAACAGGTAAACGGGAAGATTTTACATAAGTTACTGTTTTATTGTCATAATAACATGTCCAATCTCCTTTTTTCAAAGACCACAAGAAATGGGCAGAAGTTTTGCTTCCTGAGGAGCCAAATGCCCAAAGACAGCAGCTGACTGCACCTGCTGATGTCAAGCAGAATAATTAAGAAGCAGTGATGATATACTCTGTTGTAAAACAATGCTATTAATATTCTGGCTCTACATTCCAAGGAGCCTGGTTTTCTTGTTTTGTTTAATGTGGCACAGAGTCATGAGAACTGACAGCTGTTGGATATCGTAATCATTTGTCACATGATCAAAGTGCAATGAAAAGGGTAATAATTAAATAAAATCTAAATGGGTATACATTAAATAAAACTGATAAATTGACAGATTATATCTTAACATCACATTAACCAGCACTTATGACCTTACAAGGGATGATGGATATTGAACTGAAGATTTAACAGGAAATGATGATGATGATGATGATGATGATATTATTATAGACTATGTGGCTGCTGAATAAAGCAAATAATCAATACATACAGAAAAACTGCAGAAATGAATGGGAAATAAATAAATAGATCAATGAATGAATGTTTTATGTTGAAAGAGTGATGTAGGTTTCACTCATTGTCCCGTATGAAGTCATCAGTGACAGACTGATGTGATGTTGAATGAACTGATCCATATATCCGTGCGTCCGTGTTTCAGGTGGTGGTCCTGGCCGACCCCAGCGCTCCATCCGCCTCCTCACCCAACAGCTCGGTGGGGCTGACCAACATCACCGTCACGCCCATCACCAGCCACGCCCCCGCCCAGTTCACCAGCCTGCAGCCCGTAGCCGTGGGCCACCTGACGGCCAGCGACCGGCCCCTCACCCTGGACAACTCCATCCTCACCGTCACCTTCGACACGGTCAGCGGCTCCGCCATGCTCCACAACCGGCCTGCCGAACTCGTCCCAGAGACGGTGGGACCCAGCGGAGGTACGGCACCCCAGTCAGTCGCCCACTTCATCAACGTCACCACTCTGGTCAACCCCATGAACCACCAGCTGGAGGCCCCAACCTTGGCCTGGAGGCCCGTACAGGCGGCCGAAGGCAGCCAGGTCACCCCCGTGGTGGAGGGTGCTCAGGAGGGTCAGGAGGCCCATAATCAGGGCCCAGAGCCAAGCCGGCCCATCCAGAGCCAGCCGCCCCCCCAGCAGCAGCAGAGCGGCTCCACGCAGCAGATGTTCAGCTACTAGAGCAGAGACTGGAGGTGCTGGCCACCTCACTCTCCCAGACATTGTTATATAGTAGAGTAGATTTTATCAAACTGTACAAAGCTTTGATCGCTGTCACCCAGATGCCTCTCCAGCCCCCATGGAAGAGAATGAAATTACCATGATTTTTTTTTTCTTTTTTCTATTGAAAAAAACAAAGTGGCTGTAATAATTAACAGAATATTGAAAAAAGAGAGAAAAGGTACATTTAGCCAAACTCACTGACACTCACTGAAGATTTACATTTCAAACCAAAGCAACATGTTGAATATTGAAATGCCTTACCAGCCTTTTAAAAACATGCATGTTTTAAAGCTAAATCTGCTGCTCAAAAAGTGAAACCTGAAAATGTACCAACCAGAAGAAGAAGACGACACATTTGGTGCAGTGGAAGTGAACACAGGTTATGTGATAAGTAACAGAGGCTCACTCATGAAATGTTATTTTTGATCGCTGTAAACTGTAATTGTTGTTGAACCGTCTGGAAAAAATGCTGGAAGAGTTTTTCTACTGTTATTTTTAAACAAAATACCTCTTTAAAATGGTTTATTTGTCTTCATATACATTTTGTGTGTGTGGTGAACAATGAGTGGGTATATTTCAGCCACTAGTGCTCCATAAATCCCTCAGCACAGGCCACCTGAACCATGATGTTTGTCCCGGTCGATGTGCGTGCGTGCGTGTGTGTGTGTGTGTGTGTGTGTGTGTGTCATCCATAATAACATGAATGAGCAATGCCTCACATCTGGCAGTTGTCTAAATAGGAAAGAAGAACAGATCCCAAAAACTCTACTATTATCAGAGACAAAGGAGAAATTTAAGAAATGCCCCCTGAAGGTAAAGTTGATTTTTAAAGACCAGTTTTGTGAAAATGTGAACAACTTTCCAAAAACTAATGTTCTCGCTCTGCATTTACATCTGAGGCCATATGGGAATTATCTTTAAATGATAATGTGCAGATCACATTTACTTAAAAATAAATAAAACTTTAAAAAGCTTTTTTAACTTTGTTCGTGTAAATGAAAAATATATTACACATGACTGTCTACGTCTATTTTGCAATTTTTAAACTAATATATTTTTTACAAACTATATTTTTATTTTATTCTATTTTGATTTTAAGATAAGAGAGACTTTATTTAGCACACACCCACCGGAGAAATTCACGTGTCAAGACACAGAAAAGGTGCCGAAACAAAGTGTCAGTGACAGAGGTAGACCTTTTGTACCTCAGAGCTTTTCCTTAACATGAATTTACTGACAAAAGTTTTTGAAAAAGTATTTCTGATCAGTTGAAATACTGATTCTTGTTACATGTGATATGAATATCAGACCTGAATATGTGGTTCAGGTACGTTTATCCTTCTTTAAATCCTTAACCAACAGTAGAGAGGTGTGTGTCTGAACCCCACACTGATAACAAAAGTCCAGGAGATAACGGTATGGAGGCGTGAAGGATTGTACAAGACACAAACAGAATGTTTTTCTGTAGTTCTATGTTAAAGTATCATGATACTAAAGCTGAACATTCATCTAAACATTAGAAATGAAGTGATGGTGTTTAAGACCGGAAAAAGCAGTGAGTGTTTCATGTCGACGTCAAGCTGTAAACGCTGAGGTATTTTTGCTGAAACAGCACCTGCAGCAGTACGATGGATAACCAGGAGGAGAATGTTTCACCTAATCATAAGTATGAGTCGTGACCTTCATACTCTCCATATCTAGAACTTCTGTTTAATGTTGGATAGTTTAAACACAGCTGTTGGTGCTTGGGAGCAGGAGAGATTTAACCCAGCTCTGACCTCTACAGAAACACAAAACATGTCTCATACTTTGACCAGTGTGTAACCTCTCCCTATTTATATATAGAAGGTCAAATGAGCCTCAGCTTGATGGATTTATTTTCACAGACGTTTGAGCTCTCAGGTCTGTCACAGAGCTGGAAGCTGTAACATAAAACTTCCAGTAGATGGCGATAAAGTCTGCCAGCATCTTGCACACATTTAATGATTTAATAATAAAATAGTGTTAATATTTTAACACCAGCTATTAAATCAACAATTATATATTAATAATTGTATTCCTAATCAGACCAGCAAATACTGTCAATCAGTGAAGAATAAAACCAGTTCAAAAGCAGATTTAAGAGTTCCTCACAGCGTGCGTACAGCGGTGCATGAAACCAGAGAGAGAGGAGTGCGTTATACAGACTGTGGTGAACAACCATCACATTCTGATACTGAACATCAGCAGCTGCATTCTTATAATCATTTGTATGCCAACACACTTCAAAGAGCCCCTCAGGAAACAAACTGAATCATGGGAAGAAAAAAGTACTCTGGAACTAATTATAAATAACATGCCAGCACATTCCTGAGCCGATATCTACTAACATGCTGTCACAAGCTCAGGTTTACTGTACGACAGTAGTTTCTCCATCTCATAACTGCTGTATCAGTTAGCATATGAGGTGATCACATGCTACTGTGATGCTTCCAGACCAGTGAAGAGCATCTGAGTGCAAACAAAAGAAGCCATGTTTCTCACAGAGGAGAAAAGTGGACGGTCCTGATTTATTTTCCTGTTCTTAAATCAGATCAGTGAAGCACATGACAAGAGCTGATTTAATCAGCACATCAATAGAAGCTCCTCTTTCATTCTAATGATCAAGAGATGTGATGCCGCCCACATTTACACTTTACAGGAGGGGTGGACCAAACACCTCAAAGGGC